>NC_135534.1:207078725-207678725 GCF_045843805.1 Urocitellus parryii
GCCCCCTCGGTGCTCCAGCCTGCGCCCGCCCCCCCCCAAGCCCTGCACGCAACCGGGGCCCCTCTGTGCATCTTTCCGGCTTCTCTGTGTTTGGTTTAGACTCTAGTTAACCCAGCAGAGCTTCTCACACCAGCTGCCTCTGTGGGCCAGAGACCGGCAGGGGCCTGGCCACTCTTGTCCCCTTAGCTGTGGCCAAAGGGGAGCCGTGATACACAGCAGGGGCACCGAAGGCTCCTGACACAGAGGGATGGCTCCCTTTGAAAAGCAGGGTGACTGGCAGATACCGCCACAAAAAGCCACCACGGAGGGTGCAGACCCCTGGCTCAGCCACACAGGCTCAGATGTGCCTGGAGGAGTGGAAGCACCGGGCAGGGCTGCCAGTGGGGGCCTGGGCACCCTGTCTGCTCCTCGGAGGGTTGGCCACACCTGCCACCTGTGTCCCTTTCCTCCAGGTCCACAGCTGTGGGCCTTTCCTTCCTCCCTGGGCTTGGTGGAGCCACGGCTGAGGGCTGACCATGGAGGGTGCATGGGAGTGACACTTACCCCACTGACCCATAAGCCCCTGTGGGATCCTCCCTGCCTCTTGTCCCCAGCACCTGCCAGCAGGACGTTAACACCAGGGCAGCCTTGGTGATTCCAGGAAGAGGATGGCAGGGCTTTTGGCCTGTGTCCCTGAGCCGCCGCGTGGAGCGGAGCCCTTCTGATGGCTGAGTGTACTTTCCATGACTGTGATGGATCAAAGATGGTCACAAATTCGATAAACTTCTCCCTTTGAAAGGAGGGGTCCCTGTCCCCTCCCCTTAGTCTGGGTGGTCCAGTTACTGCTTCAGGTCCACAGGACATGATAGAAGCACGCTGCCTTCATTTCTGGTTCTGATTCCCGACCTTGTCTTGGAGCGCTGAGCTGCCATGGCTGACCACCTGCTGGGAGGGGAGGAATCAAGACCAATAACCCAGTGCCTCAGGGCCAGGGGACAGTGGTGGGAAGATGAAGAGGTATCAGGTGAAAGGGGGACCACCCAGGAGCCTGTCATTCACACCTCAGTCCTTGCTTGAGGGCTGCATTCCTGCCTTGGGCATTCTGTCCCCTGCCCGTTCTCTGACATGGTCCAGGTCTTGTCCCCAGGGCAGGTGAGCTGTGGTCCTCTGCCTGGGCCCCCAGGCATGGCTCTTCAGCCCCCACCTCCCTCCCAGCCCAGACTTCCTCTCCAGCCCTTAGCCAGGCCATCCTCTGTCCCCGGGCTTGTTCTGGCCACTGTCCTCCTGGAAGCCTTTGATCACCGAAGGCTTCCTAGTGCCACTAGGGGGCCAGTGGCTTGGTGAAGACGAAACATGTCACCTGCCTCCCCTGCACATAGCAGGTTGATGGTTTCCAAAGAAGCTTGGAGAGAAAACCACGCTCCTGGTGGAGGCGGTCCTTAAAGACGGGTCTCTAGCTGGACACTGTGACGGAGAAAGGCTGTGTCAGGCCAGAGAGGGCGTCAGCTGCCTGTCATCCTTCATGGGTTCCTGGAAAGGGGCAAGAACCCCTTAGAAAGCTTGAAAAGCATCTGTCCCTGCCCCTGGGCGCTGCACCCTGAGTTGTAGGGACGCCAGAAAGTCCTCAGGACAGGCTCTGAGGCTGGGGAGCGGGAGGGTCCTGCTGGACAGCTGCGCTTTGCTTTAGGAGACAGCAAGGTTTGGAGGGGCTGGGGCCTCCTCTCACCCCAGAGACCCTCATCCTGAGGCCTTCTGTGAGGGTGTGACACCCGCTTCCTGGTTTCCCAAGGTGGGGCCCCCTTCCTCCAGAGCCAGGGAGGTCTACTATGGATGCAGGGAGTGGGGAGAGGCCCTGGACGCATGGACCCAGTTCTGCTGGCCTCTTGCCCCGTGGGTCCAGGAATGTGGGCCCAGGGAAGCTGAAAGTTTGCAGCCTCACGTGCACCGAGATGCCGGCTCCTGGGGGGTGGGGGTGGGAGCAAGGGCTGTGCTAGGCCCAGGGGGCACTGTGGTCCTGGGCCCTGCCCGCTGGTTTTCAAGGGGTGCTCCACCCCAGCTCCTCTTGCTCAAGGCCCACCTCAGATGCCGCACTCTGGGAAGCCCTCTGGGTGCCCAGGCAGGGCCATTCCTGCACATCCTGTGGCCCTTCAGACTGTTCCCCTGTGTTCCTCCTGCCCAGGGGGATGCACCTGCCTGGGAGCTCCGCCTCTTCTACTGGTTAGGTTGGTCCCTTATCCACTCGGAGCCTTGGTTCCTCCATCAGGGAGAGGGAAGGAGGTCACCTCACCTCCGGGGATCCTGGGGGAATCACCTGCGGTGGTGGCGATCTGCCTGGGAGATGCCCCAGCTGGTCCTTGACATCCCTTTCCCCGGGGAGCCAGCGTGAGGCCATGCTGATGTGGCTTGGGCACCTGGCTCTGTCCCCACTATGGGGCCCTCACTTCTCTGGATTCAGACCTCAGTGACAAAACCCACGTGACCACCTCAGCTCAGCCTGCACCTCCGGCCCTGAGATGAGACACCTCTGATGGCAACTCTGGGGGCCACCGGGAGCTGGTCCTGCCCAGGAGTGCACACCTCCCCTGGAGCCGGGACTGTGTCCTGAGGGTTCAGGAAGGGCCCCTTAGGTGACAAGAACCTCCAGGAGGCTCCTGTGTGCCAACGCTGTGCAGAGAGCCTGGCTTGTGGCGGGCCAGCAGGGTCACAGTCTGGCCCTCAGGGGGACAAGGCAGATGAGCTCTGAGGGTGAGGGTGCGTGTTCTAGCTGTGAGTGCCACCGAGGTCCGGTGGGGACAGGGCGGGGCAGGGCAGGGTGGTGGCCAGGCCAGGCCACGCAGGCCCTGGTCTGAACCGGGCTTTGGGAAGGTCTCGGTGGCTGCCATGGTCTTCCAGCAGGAGGCCAGGAGCTGCAGTGTGGAGGGCCGGGGTGGCTGGGTGAGGTGGCAGCCATGGCTCTGGGGCCCTGGCCCGGGCTGTGGGGTGGCAGGTGGTTTCCAGGAAGACAGAGGAGGCAGAATGTCTCTGGGGAAGGGAAAGGGGAGGGGCCTGGATTCATGGCCCATCTTCCTCCCGAGTCTCCGTGGCCAGGCCAGCGGAGCCTGTGCCAGCTGCAGGGGCCACCAGCCCAGAAACAGCCTGTGTGACTTGGGCACCTGTCTTTCTCTTCTGAGAGTCCACAGATGTTATCAGAGTCCCACGGGAGCCCTGGACACACCCAAACGCACAGCCCCCTGCTCTGTGGGCCCCCTGCACTGCCCTCTCCCCTCGCACGGCTCAACTCGCCCCCATCCTCTGGACACACCTGCCGCTTCCAGGGCTTGGGGTCTGCTCCCGGCTGCTGGGATGGCTCAGGTTTCTCACTGTGGAATGGGTCATGAAGGCCTGTGTGGCTTAAGTGAGAAGAGCCAGGAAGGGCCTTGGTGGCACACTGGCCCCTGTGTGAGCAGGACCATGAGTGGCATTCACTGTTTCACAGGTGGCCACTCGACAGGCCGCCCCGAGGGGTGAGTGCGGGGCACCCCCTGCCAGCACCTGGCTGCTGGGAGCTGGTGTTGGCAGAGACATGGCCCCAGCCCAGGCGGGAGCTGAGTTTGGGGAGAGGCCAGGGCAGCTTCGAGGCACAGTGCACGAATGTGGGGGGCTTTGCCACCAGGACAGAGGACAGAACCGCCTGGGAGTCGACAGGACGCCGTGTCTCCTTCACCCCTCACCTGAGGCCTCACCAAGGCCACATGGATGCCACCTCTCCCTGCCCTGACCAGCCTCACACAGGGAGGTAGCTTTGTTCCATCACATTGACAAGGGTCGCAAGAGCTCAAGAACAAATCTGGCTCTTGTGACAAGGAACCGCCCGTGGCTGAAACAGCTGGAATCCCAGCTCCTGTCCCTCCCGTGGCTCTTGCCAGGAGGTTGCCCAGGCTGGCCGGGGGAACAGGCCCATGGTGCGGAGCACAAGGGCCCCTGTCCCTCTGCAGGACGAGCCATCCTGGGTCTGGTGGCCACACTGGGCCAACACCAGTCTTCCTCCAGGCCCATAGGGAGTCCTCATGGTGGCTGTGACTAGGTGTAGCAGCAGCGGTGACAACGGCTCTTAGGTTGTCGGGTCTGTACCCAGGAGCCAGCCACCCCCTCCAGGGGCTCGGCTGCACAGGGGCTGGTCTGCTGGGGGGATCTTACTGTGTGTCCGGCATGCAGCTGGGGGTGCGGCCAGGGCTGTGCCTCCTCTGCCTGCAGTGACTGAGGCAGCTTACCCAGGAGAGGGGAACAGTGGCCCCCCAGAAGCCCCTGGAATCGACAGCAGAAGCAGAGATGGCAGAAACCCAGGCTGGCGGGCAACTGGACCACAGCCTGGCTTCCCCAAGAACAGACTGGGCACTGGGGCTGGCACGGGGGCCACCAGATGTGCACACTTAGCCTTTTCTCCTGGCCCAGAATCCAAAAGCCAGGTGGAAGCATCTTATTGACTGAGCCAGGCATGTGCCCACCTGGCTGCTAAGATCTGGGGAGGTGGGGAAGAGGACAGGAGGTGAACGGAAGCCCAGGGTCCTTTCGGGATCCACAGGCTGGCACCCTCCGTCCTGGTGAGCTCTATGCAGTGACCTGCTTCCTCCCTGGTGATAGAGATCGTGTGGCCAAGTCAGGGGTCAAATTGGGTGAGTTTTCTGTGATGCTTTTTCCCCAGGCACAGCCCCTCCCATCACCAGAACGGCTCTCACCCCATGAGGAACAGTGGGTGTTCTGGAGAGGGGCTATGCCTTTGGGGGTCTTCCTTACAGGATCCTCTGTCTAGTGGGCGTTAGGTGCCTACTCCCTGGGGGCGTCCCTGCCTCCAAGTACATCATAAGTGACCTGGCCTTGGAGTTTTGTTATAGCAGCGCAACACAGACTAAGACCCTTCTCATCTCAACACCTGCTCTGGAAAGGTCTCCCTGAGCTGGGCACAGGGCAGGCCCTCCATGACAGCCCGAACTGCTTTCCTGTCCCTCAGCCCAGCATCCAGCTGAGGATGGCACTCGAGTGTGTCATTGTGAGGATGAGGAACCAGACTCGGAGTCCAGACCAAGGGGCCGTGGGAGGGGCTTTGCCGGTGCCTCCAACACCCTGGGAGCCCAGCGAGGTGAGCCACATGCACCCTTCGGGGCCAGAAAGCAAACAGCAAGGGAGTGGACGTCACTAGTCACACGCATGGTTTCTGGTGGTTTGACTCAGCACCAAAGACATCTGCGAAGCCACGTCGCTCTGAGCTCAAATGCCAGCTTCTTGCCTGGTGCCCTCGCGGGTGTCACCGCCCATCCAAGCTCACGGCTGCAGGTGACAGATGCCTCACACTGCCCACAAGCACAGCCGCGTGAATCAGGGCCTGGGGGAGTCGGGACGGGACCAGAATATCTTGGTATTTAGGAACGGGAGAAAGGACATGAGGGGAGAGGAAGCCCGCGGCTCTGTGCCCGGCCACAGCTATTTAGGTACTGTCCCCGCCGTCCCATTAACCCCTCGAAATTGGCCATGAAAGGTCCTGCTGGGTGACGGTCAGCGAGCACAGCAGTGGTTCCCGGGAGCAAGAGGGGGGACACTCTGGGCAGCACCTCTGGGAGAATGAAATCCAGAGGGAACACGTGGTCCTGGGCCCTGGGTGTGGTCTGGGGACCGTGTGGTGGGGGGCCGGAAGGTTCCAGGAAGCAGCTGCTGGTCCTGGACACCACCAGCTCTGCTCCTCCACCTGCTCCTCTGTGAGGAGAGTGGGCCCCCAGGGAGGCTCGCTTGTGCCACCCACGACCAGGGCACCTCCCTCCCGCCACTTCAAGGTGGCCTTGGAGGAGGTTCCGAGGGGCCAGAGTGGGCAGCAGAGGTGGTGTGTGGAGTCACCCCACCTCCAAGCAGAGGTGGGTGACAGGAGCAGGTGTTCAGGGCCCCTGGGGCCCTCCTGGGAACCGGGCAGCGCCTGACCAGGCTTGCCATCCTTGCTCATGACGCACCACACTGACCTTCCTAAATCCCAGAGCTGACCGTGTCACTCCAGGGCAGACTCAGGAATAAGGTCCAGTCCTTGTCTCTGAATTCCCCCCACCCGGCCCTCTGGGGCCAGTTTCCTTCCCTGTCCAAGAAGTGAAGGGCCAGGGGGGTGGGCTCTGCAGGGTGCACGCCAACTGTGGCTGGAGCCCAGCGGGAACTCCAGCTCCCTGATTCAGTGAATAGGTACAGGCCACCCGCCAGGGCTGGACCCCTGCTGTCCCCGCCTTTCAGTCTGCGGAGATGGCAAGACCACGATGTGGGCTGGCAATGAGGGGGTGGGTGCTTTGAAGGTGGCGTGTCAGAGGACAGAGCTGAGGATGTGGGGGGTGATGGGACACTGAAGCCCAGAGCTCAGGGCCGGGAAGAGCAGGCCAGCTGAAGGGAGCCACCAAAGCAGGGGAGCTGGGCCGGGTGTGGCTGGAGCGGAGCGTCTGAAGGCTGAGGTGGGCCAGGCGAGGGAGGCGGGGAGGGGCAGGAGGAGGCCGTGCCTTCAGGGAGGTGCCTTCAGGGAGTAGCGCCTCTGGGCAGCAGGGCTGGCGCCGAGAGGCTCCATGCCCAGTGTCTATGGCCTGCCCTTTTCCTTTCTGTGAAGGCTCCAGGGCTCGGGTGAATCCGGGGCTGCACTGACAGGCAGCAGGCCTCTCCGGTCTCGGCAGAGCCCACAGGAGAGGGTGGCTAGTCCTGGGGCTGGGCCCCCCACCCCGGGAGACCAGAGCATCGGGCTAGTTTCCCTCCCTCCCACTCTGAGAGCTCTTCTGCGGCAGTCTCGGGAAGAGTCCAGGGACTCTCACGCACCCCACCTGCGTGCACCAACCGCGGGCAGCTGGCCACGCCCTAACACGCTCCCTCCGTGCGGCACAATGCTGTCGCCGTCCCCGAGCACACCACACTGACGCCCTGGACACAACGTCCAGTCCTCATCCCAACCTCTGCAGCACCTGGAGGACTCGGGGGCCCTCCCTGGTGACTGATTATTCCATGAGTACTTATGGAATGCTTGCTGTTGGCCGTGCCCTGTTCTAGGCTCACGGGAGCAGTGAGAAGATGAACTAGATCCCCACAGGGACTGCCTGCCTGTGGCGGTGAGCATGCAGCAGAAAACAAGCAGAATGACTTCAGAGTGCCAGGGGTGGCCAAGCACCCACACTGAGCCACATCACAGAGTGACAGGCTGGGAGGTGACTTGAGCTGGGACTTGGATGACAGAAGCTGGCCTTGCTCCTTGATTCAGGGTCTAGGTGTGGAAGTCACCAGGTGTCCGTGCTGCAGCAGGAGGGAGGGAGGGGTGGCATTTGCTGTGGCTGTCCCACACCTAACCTGCTAAGCGCTGGGCCTGGGGGTGGGTTCCTGGTTCCTGGCTGGCAGTTCAGTGGGAAGGATCTTAACTGGAGGGCTGCACTTGGGGAACTCCCATGGGCTCCTCCCTGGGTGCCAGATCCTGGATGCCATGCTCCCATGATGGGGATTTTTGAGGGCTATTTTTGAGGGCAATAGCCCTCAAGCCTATTTTTGCGGGGAGACATGGAAAGCATTTGTGACCAGAGGGCAGACTGATAACTTGAAATATGCCCACAAACTCTTGGGCACAAATGGTGGAGCCCCGTCCCCCTCCCTGCATGTGGGCCAGACAGGAAGCCCTGGTAGGCAAGGCGAGGTCATAAAGGCACCGCGGCCCTGTGGACAGACGGACAGACTGTGGCTGGAGCAGTGTTTGAGGTGGGGACTGGTGGGGAATGAGGCCTCCTACTGGCAGCCACATGGGTGCGCCATCTTGGAAGTAGGTCCTGCAGCCCCGGGGAGCTTTGGCTGGCAGATCTAACACTCTGACTGCAAGCTCCTGAGAGACTCTCACGAGAATCACTCAGCTAAGAGGCGGAGAGCCCCTGATCCACAGAAATTGGGAGGTAAGCTTGTTCTAAACCACTGAGTTTAGAAGTAATCTGTTACCAGTAATAGATAACGAATGCTGAGTTTCGTTTTTATACAGGTCCTGGAAACACGGGGGATCTGTTTAAAATCTGTTTAATTTTGTTTAAAAACAAATAAAAAGGACTTCTGGCCAAGATATGTGTTAAGAAACAGGTGAAATGTCATGCAAAATCTGGTTTCTTAGATATTTGTCTTCAAATACACTCACTAAATAAGGACAGAAGCACGGGGTGGGCCGGGGGGGGGAGTCCTTGGCAGGCTGCAGTGTGTAAGGGAGGGACGCAGTGCAGGGGGGCAAGAGCCACAGGGCCTGGGGTTAAAGAAGTAGAGTTGTTTGCTGGACTTGATGGCTTCATCAGCGATCGATGCTGTTCACGGGCAGGAGTTGCAGGAGTGGTGAGACCAGATGAAAAATGCATGAAGGGCCAGGGAGCCGGGGGCAGGAGGGAGAGAGCCAGGTGGCCCTGATTGTCCAACACTGGCCACGAAATTAGATCACAGCGGGGGAGAGGTGACTGCAGCATAGAGCACCTGCACTTGTGCAGCCACTTTCTCCCCACGAGGCAGAAATAGGCTGATTCCTTCTTCTCCTGACTGAAGATGAATCCAATAGCCTTTAGCAGTGTTGAACACCAGGAGACACGGAGGGTGCATGGCTCTCCAAAGAGGCTGGCGGAATCGGGGTGGGGCAATTGGGGGAAGAGGAGGAGAGCCACCGACACTGGCTGGGCTTGAGGGCATCTCTGATGAGCACGCTCAGGAACAGAAAAAGGGGCATTAATCGGAAGTCCCATTATCTCTTCTGTAAGGAGAGAGAATCAGGAAAGCAAGATTGTATCGTGGATCATCTTTGAAGTCCATTTCCATCCGATATCCTTGTGTCCATTAGGATCAAATCAGCTGTGAGTGACAAAACCCAGAACAACGGTGGCTTAAAGATCTGTTTTCTCTCACATAGCAGAAGACAAGGACTAGGGTCAAAGTCGTCAGAGAGCCAGGTTCTTCCTATTTTCCGGTTCTGCATTCTTCTGCATATAGCTTCTATCTCAAGGTCCAGGATGGTTGCTGAGTGCCAGCCATCACATCTGCCCTTCAGCTGGCAAAGAGGAGGAAGGGGCAGAAAGGGTCTCCCTCCTACCACCTGAAGGTGGTACCTCCTGAAGTTGTGCAAAAGTGGAGACCTCAGCAGCTGCTCCTCATTCATTATAAAGGGCTAGGATATGAAGTGTTTACCACAGCAGCTCTGCTAGGAAAGAGGCGTGGACGTGTGGACACTGGAAAGGGACCAGCGCTCCCTGCTGGGTCCCCGAGATGGAACACACTCAGCCCAGACCCAAACTGCATCTTAGGTCAAAGTAAGACCTGACGGAGCCAGCACAGGGGAGGGAGGGGAGGCTGACCATGGAAGGGATGTGGCCCCCTTAGAAGGGACACGCAGGGGCAGAGGGTTGAAAGTACGTGGAGCTGGTGGTGGAAATGGTGGCATCTAAGTGTGAAAATGGAAAACCTTCTCCAGGCGGAAAACTGCAGCTTGTGGCCCCAACGTGGCCTCCCGCTGCCCCGCCCCGCCCACGTGCTAAAGCCCTGTGGTTGGACCCAGGGCCAGGTTGGGGGGGGGATTTGCAGAGTTCACCCCTCAACCCCCCACGGACCACGAACAAGCTCTAGGAACACACTGGGTTCCCCTACCCAGCTGCCATGTGCCTAGGACCTAGGGGTGGAGCCAGCCAGCCCCTGAGCGAAGCTGTGCCCAGACTTGTTTCCAGGGGCTGGCACCGAGACGCCTCTCACAGGGTGCTGTGAGGACCGAGTCGGCTGCGGGACCGCAGGCCACACGAGGAGGAAAGGAGGCCAGCCCTGTTTTGCTTTCCTACCACGTCCATCCCTTCTTCTTTATTTAAATTTTTTTTTAAATGTTGATGGACCTTTATTTTATTCCTTTATTTTTATGTGGTGCTGAGAATTGAACCCAGTCCCTCCCACATGCTAGGCAAGCGCTCTACCACTGGGCCCAGCCCCCGCCCCCATATCCATCCTTTCTTAACACTCCTCTTATCTAGGGACTGGGCCTCTGTGCCCCTCTCTTGAATTTGGGCCAAGCACAATGGTGGCTGTCCATGGGGTATGACAGAGTGAGGCCATGTGACACCAAGGCACACTGGACAAGAGCTTGGGACCCAGCACCATACTGTGGGGAAGCCCAAGCAGCCTGAGGAGGGTCCACATGGGACAACCCAAGGCCCTGTCCTTGGCTTTATCAGGGCTCCTGGCTGACAGCCCCCCAGGGGTCAGCTTGAGGCAGACCCTCCTGCCCTGGATGAGCCCCCCAGGCAATTACTGCCTTGGAGCTGAGGCCTGTGAGCCTTCTCTGCTCAGCCCTGTCCAGACTGGGGATCGATAAGCAAAAGCCATGGCTGCTGTGATTTTGAGAAACTACTCTGTCACACACACACACACACACACACACACACACACACACACACACCCCAATCCTTTTAGCTTTAAGTCTTTTTGTTTCCAAAAGAGTTACAAAGATAGGGGTTTCTACACCCCACCCATTTCCTCTAAGAAAGTAGCAGTGGTGCCCTGCCACCACCCAGGCTCATCTAGTTTGGCCGTTTCTCTGCCTCTGTGTTTTCCATCCCAGGATTCCACCCGGCACGTGCTGCCTTTAGTTGTGTCCTTGGTCCCCTTGCATCATCCCAGCACCCATCTATCCTTGGTCTTTCATGACCTGGACACTCTGTGAAGAGCACTGGGCAGGCATTTTGGAGTCGGCAAGGTGGCATCTGCTGGTGTCCACTTGTGAGTTGCTATTCCCCTTTTCCATCTTTTCATTAAAAGGTCACCAAGTTGGGCATGGTGGCTATGCCTGTGATCCCAGTGACTTGGGAGGCTGAGGCAGGAGGATCACAACCCAGGGGGAGAGAGCTGGCTGGGCTAAAAAGACAATAGTTTTAAAGCAAATTTAAGGAAAATGCAAAGAAGTCAAAACTTGTTGGGTTTGAAAATAAAAACATTCCCCCCAATTCTCAGCTTCTCTACATGGAAAAAAAAGTCTCAAATTAAGAAATGGGCTCTGAGCAAGATCACCCCCAGGAGAGGAACACAAGCCCCTTTGGAGATCCCTGAAGCACCACCTCTCATGCTTAAGATCAATCAATTTGCTGCCTTTTAGCTCAAATTCACCCTTCATGGCCTACTCTGTGAAAGGGATCTGGGCCTTTCAATGTCTTCTTTTGCCTGCAGGCACAATGCTGATCTGGTCACTAGACATTGCAGGAAAGGGATTTCCCCTCCCCATCCTGGCCAGGCCACACTCAGGGGTGAGCTAGACTCCTGCAGAGGGAGGCTCCCCCTTCCCAGTTCCAGCAGCACCTGGCTCTCTTCAAGGTCAGTGGAAACCAGTGGCTACTTTTCTCTTAGCACTCAGCAAGATACAAGCACGTCTTCGGCTGAGCCAATCAGTGGCATGTGTGTGTGTATGGGGTGGGGGGGATCTGGTACTGGGACTGTTTAGTAGTCTCACTCTTGTCCAGGATGGACAGGAGGCCAAGGGAGTGCTCCTGCCCTATCCTGGGAAGGGGGACACTGCGAAGACATCTCGATTCTTCTGATCACATGCCCACGGGGTAGTCACACATGGCTTGAGGCAGGATGTCATTCCTGGTGCAAGACCAGCAGCCTTGAATGAGCCCAAAGTGTCAATAGCCCCCACTGCGGAGCCTGTGTTATGCTGGCTTCTGGGGCAAAGGGGAACCAGGCCCTTAGAAGTGTCAGGAGTCAGTTCCAGTCCCCAGAGGTGCCCCCTGTGGGAAAACTCCTGGCCTTGTCCACTCTGTTCCTTTTGCCAGTTGCTGGGTCATCCTTTGGCTGGGAATAAACAAGCTTCTAGACGCCATCTCCACCCGTGACTGCTCGGAGCACCCGTCAGTGTCCCCGGGTGGCCATCACCTGATGCATGTCTGCTGCACCTGTCGCGGGCTCTCTAAGGGTCCTCGGCAGCATTCAGCGAGTAAGTGGGAACCTCCTGACCCCAGGGCGAAGGCCCTGCGTGCAACAGTGTGAGCGAGGACTGGCAGGGTGTGTCTGCAGGGAGTAAGAGCAAACGTGGGCATGGGCTTGGATCTCTGGGACTGTGGCTTCTGCCACAGTAGCCCTGGTGAGTGCTGCCAGGAAACCTCTAGGTGTCCAACAGGCAGGAAGCACGTCTCTTCCCATCTTTTCCCACAGCCAGACCTGGGTTCCAGGGGCTCTCCCTGGTGCCTCTGGGCAGTGGCCATTGGGGGCTGAGGACTGTTGAACAGCATCACATGGCCAGCCATTCACAGCCGTGGAGCCCACAGCCAGGACAAGGACGCTGTCACCATGCGATCAGCTGGCTTGTTGCCCGTATAACCCTAACCATAACCATTCCTTGTCTGTGACCCAGGGTTTTCAGAGAAGCCGAGAACTAGCTGCCTCCTCCCTCAGCAGACCCCTGCTCCTTCATGCTCGGAAGTTCCCATGGACTTTGCTGGTTTGCAAACTAATGGGAAGAAAAGGACAAGAACGAGTTAGCCACGGCCTCTGGTGAGCATTGATTTGACCAACTACCCTTGGGAATCAGAGGCCGGGCCTGTTAGCTCTAGGGGTGTCGAGTGCAGTGTCAATAACAGAGGGCTGCCAGGAAAGGGACACTCAGGGCAGCAGGGTGCAGCCGTGCACAGAAATGCTGGTGGGCCACGGGAGGCCACGCTCCTCCTACGCAGCGCCGTGGGGTCTGCGAGGAGATGCCCGGGCCCACAGCCACGGCTGTCACGGCGCCTGTGCAGGGAGGCCACTGATCTCCAGGTGTTTCCTCTGGATCTTTCCCTTAGAGTGGGTGAGGGGACGGGGTGTCACCCAGGCCACCATGGAGGATGGAACAGGTGCCACATGAATGACCGTGTCCCTAGGGTGTCCATGCTTATGCCTGCAATGCAGTGTCTCAGTCAGGGTGGCTGCGCTTTTTGGTCCTCTACACTTCTGACAGGGACATTATCCCCCTGGCATCTAGTAAACTGTAGGTGTGTAATAAACACTTGGTGTGTAAATACCTGGGTGGTTGTTCACGGGAGGCCTGCAGTGGAGGGCGACTCACCAGCCTGACTCACGAGGAGAATCCACACTCAGAGGGACCAGGGGACTGGCCCAGGGCTCCTGTCCGGCAGCAGCGCAGACCTCTGAGCCTGACTTCTTATTCTATCTGACGGCACATATTCATTAAGTGCCTACTGTGTGCAAGGGCATAGGGCAGGCCCTAAGGTGGCCACAGCCCCTGCCCTCATCACTGACACTCCTGTGGGGGAGGCAGAGGCCAGATGAACACACCCGGCAGCCATGGGGTGGGGGCGGCGGCGGCGGCGGTGCACAGGACAGCAGGGAAGAGGGCCCGGGGACAGGAGTGCTGAAGGCCACAGGGAGGCTGCTCTTCCTGGAGGAGGGGCTCCCTGGGAGCAGGTTCCAGGCAGAGGACGGCGACCCAGAGGTGGACATGGCAGTGGGGGACAGAGGCAAGGGAGACCTGTACCCTGCATGTCGCATGCCTTCTTCCCCAGGTAGATCCAGCCATGCAGCTGCCCTGACCACCCACTTGTGACAAGGACAGCGACAGCTCCCTGCAGCCCCTCGCTCCTTCCCAGAGCATGGCTGCCCGGGACCCTGGCTGACGTGCGGAGCCAGCCTGCTGCAGCAAGCTCCTGCATCTGTGTGGAGGGGGCTGCTTTCATTCTGACACTGACAGTCAAGTGTCACCGAAGGAGTCTGGGCCATGGAAACTATGCTGACTGAGGAGGGGTTGGTCCTGGTGACCTGGGGTCTCTAGGCCCAGGCCATCCTGACTGTCCGGTCACAGCTGAACTGGAGGGTATCTACGGTCAGGAGAGGGAGGAGAGAGGAACGGCTTCCTCACAGAAGAGCAACCTCGTCAAGACTGAACACACCTGCTCCGTGAAAGACCTGTTAAGACAATGAAAAGACAAACCACACAAGGGAGAAAATGTTTGCAACCCATGCCCCTGACGTAGGAATTGCACATAGGAAAAGAAGGCTGGGAAATGGGCAAAAGATGCAAGGCATCTCATCACACAGATGGCAGATAAGCACAGGGGACCGTCAGCACCATCAGCCAGCAGGGAAAAGCCAATAAGACACAAGGCTGGGTGCCCTGGGTAACGAGGCCGAGGCAGGAGGATTGCAAGTTTGAGGCAGCCTTGGCAACTTATGAGACCCTGTCTCAAAATAAAAATAAAATAAAAGGGCTGGGGATGTGGCTCAGTGGTTGAGTGTCCTGGGTTCCATCTTTAGTACCACAAACAATAAAATGTACAAATCAACAAATGTCACTATTCGCCTATCCGAATGTCTACAGTAAGCAGAGACAGTACTAATGCTGGCGAAGGCGTGGAAAGACAGGGCCTCACTGACAGCAGGGGCAAGGTCAACTAGCACAGCCACCTGGGAGCTTCTTTTATGTGTTTCTCCCTGTGCTGGGGATGGAACCCAGGGCCTCCTGTGCCAGAGGAGCACACCACCACCACCACCACCACCACCACCACCACCACCACCACCACCACCACCACCACCACCGAGCCACACCCCAGCCCCTGGCTGTTCCTTTTGAAATTAAAAATGAACTTACCTCATGACCCAACAATTATATGCATGGGCACACATCCCACAGAAAGGAAAGCTTATGTTCATGCAGAGGCTAGTACACAAGGCTCAGCAGCTTCTTTGGAATGGCCCCAATTTAGGACCACCCAGATATCCCCCAAAGGGTTAAGCAGTTAAACAGCGTGGTACATACACACTGCGGAGTATTACTTGGCAATGAAAAAGACTGGCGACACAAGGCACCACTTGGGTGATCCTCAAGGAAATGGCGCTGTCAGCTAACAGCCGCTCTCAGTTGGTAGGCGCTTCCCAGCAGCCCTTGCTGCCAGGCCCTGGGCTTTTGTTAACGAAACGCAGAGGAACTGTTGCCTGCCCGGACGGGGTCTGACACTCAAAATGCTGGCATATGATCCCCGTGTGCCTTTCCCTTTCTGCAAACTGGAAATGTGTCAGTTTGGGTCAGACATGAGGTGTTCCTCAGAGACTCGTGGGAGACGATCAAGAAGGGCTAGAGGTGACATGATTGGGTTATGGGAGCCTAATGGGAGACGATCCATTAGTATGGACCAACTGGATGGTAACTGTCGGCAGGTAGGGTATGGCTGGAGGACAGTGTCACTGGAGATGTGCCTTTGGGGCTCGTATTTTGCCCCTGGTGAATGGCGTTCTCTCGGCTCTTGGTCGGCTGCCTGCCGCCACCACCACCTTCGGCCTTGTGTGGCCTCATCTCAGTCAGAGCCTCGGAGCCGACCTTCTAAGGACTGAGGCCTCCGAAACCCTGAGTGCCAGGGAAACTTATCCTCTTCTTGTGGGGTCTTTTGGTCACAGCAGTGAAAAGGCTGACTAAAACAGCGACAACTGCCACCATGCAGACCACGTCCTAAGAGAGAGCCCAGGAACCCTGAGTGACACGGAGTGGAACTATCCGCGCTGCTTGGAGCGCTTCTCTTCTCTTCCGGGATGGGGGGCGGAAGCCAGAGTCTCGTGTCGCTAGGCAAGCTGAGCTCTGTCCCCACCCTGGAGGTGAAGGGGAGACAGCGTCTGTGGCCTCTGAGCCACCGTAGCTGTGGGCCGTGCCACAGCAGCTTGGCCTTTGCTCAGGCGCAAGGCAGGTTTCAGAAGAGCACGTGCATGACCTCCTTTTCTGCCACACCTAGGCCTGGAAAGATGCGCCCCAGGGCTCCAGCGGTCATCTACCACGTGGGGGTCACAGGTATTGTTTTCTTTGCTTTTTCACAGTACCTAATTTTCTATAAAAGGAACACATGGATTCCTTTTGTAATTAAGGAAGCATGACCATGACTGAGACAGAGCCAAGGACACGTGACGTGTTGGCGACAAGCCATCCAGCCTGGGGTGCCTCCTCCCCTCCTCTCCACCCCACCTATCTGTGCCAGGTCACTCCCTGTGCCTTGTCCTCGCCTTCCTGAGGGATGGTCCATGGTCTTTACCAAGCAGGCAGGGGCCTGCCTGCTCCCTGGGCACCACACTCCAGCGCATGCTGCCCTGGGGACAGCCAGTCTGGCTGGAATTTCAAACTCAATTAGCACAGAGTGGCCGGAGCTTTCTGGAGTAACTAATCATCTCCAAGCTGCTAAGACGGTGCTCTCCCTGGGATGTGCTCGTGAACTTTAAGGTTGAGCTCTTCAGGTACTAATGACAGGGAACAGCCGCTCCCAACTTAAAATTCAACTGGAAAGCGAGTTTCTGAGATCCTTTCCTCTATTTGGGACACAGGGAGGGCTGGTGGAGACTGGGACAGGGCCAGCCCGTTCTAGCGCCTGAAGCCCAGTTAGTCCCTGGGCACAAGGACGGCTTGTGCAGCCCCTCCCTTCTGGCTCTCTTCCTCATGCACCCTGTGGCCTTGACCATGCTCCACCCGCAGAACGGCCCAGTAGGCCGCTGCACTGGGAGTGGACAGGCGCGGGGAGCTGGCCTGCCCCTACTGCCAGGCCACAGCCACCAGTCACCTTGCCTCTCCCTGGTCTAATGGCTAGACGGACGATGCCTCCTGGATGGTGGGCAGGGGTTCTGGATCTTCTGAGAATCCTGGTGGCTGAAGCTGTCCTTCTCTCGATGGGGATGACCTTAAAAGGCTCTTGATTTAGCATCAGGCCCACTCTCTGACACTCCGAGTGCAATGGCGAGTTTGTGCATAAACACTGAAAGATCATCGTTTCATGCTGCCTGTGGTGTGAAGTGTGAAAACATCACTCGATACCAAAAGGCTGATTCCTAACTTAGTTCAGGGAGAGTCTGGACGACCTTTCACAGGCAGCGTGTTCTGTTCTGACGGGTGCCTGGGCGACTCATGGCACCCCGGACAGCAGAAAGCACGGGCGAAGCAGTGCTGTCCGGGGAAGCCTCGCTGCAGAGGAGTCCTGACCACACTTGGGGCTCACACCCGGCACGGCAGGGCTGGTCGCTCTGATGGAGAGGACATGCAGGTAGGTCACACGTGTGAAGCACCTGGCAGAGTAGATGCTGAGCTTGGGGTCATAATTAAGTCACTCTTGAGTACCTGTAGACCTGGCCTAGAGGTCCCCTTGGACAGTCCAAATCATGTTCTGGCTCCGTCACCACAGCACCCATGGTGGACCTGTTCCTTCAGTGAGAGGAACTCAGTGACTGTCCGCACGGCAGGAACCTCCCGGCCTCCCTCACAGCCCACCCTCTTGGAACTGTTCCCAACACCCTTTCAGGTGCAGTCTGTCCTGTTTCCATGGCTGACACACAAAGCAGGCATGTCCATCTCTGTGAGCACAAGCGGGCAGGATTGGCCAGCCTGGATCTCGAGTACATTGCCTTGGAGACTCTCTCTCAGAACCGAGCAATGGGAATAGAAGAGACAGAAAGGCCTCAAAGGTTAAATGGTCTGACCCGTGTCCCCAGCCCCCCTTTAAGTGAGGGAATGTTAAAAATATAGCAAGGGGCTGGGGATGTGGCTCAAGCGGTAGCACGCTCGCCTGGCATGCGTGCGGCCCGGGTTCGATCCTTAGCACCACATACCAACAAAGATGTTGTGTCCACCGAAAACTGAAAAATAAATATTAAAAAATTCTCTCTCTCTCTCTTTATAAAAAAAATATATAGCAAAACAGCAGAGCAGGCGTTGCCCGGGTCTCCACTGTGACCAAGTCTCAGCCTCCGTCTACAGGCCTCTCCTCCCTCCCAGCACCGGGCATCAACCCTGTGCCTCAGAGGAGGCCAGAGGAAGCGGCTCACCCCAGCTCTGCCACTGGAGGAGAGGACAGGACCTGTCTCTCTCCATGCTGCTGTAATGGTCAACCCTTTGCACCTCTGTACACCTGCCCCAGGACCCTTCCTAGTGCTCCTGTGGACGACAATCAGGTACAGAGGACAGGGCCAAGGCACCTGCTCCTGGGTGCACACATGAAGTAGCCCTCTGAGGCTACTTACTGGCCCATCGCCTGTGCAGAAGACGGGGACGAGAGGGAGTCCGAGAGCACTTGGCGCCTGGGGGACCGACCGCCCAGACTGCTGCGGTTGGAAGCTGGACATCTGATGGCTCAGATGCGAGTCGGCATCCACGGCTTCACTGACCTCAGGTTCTTCTGGGTTCCAGCACCTCTGAGGCTGGCAGTCCCCAGGGACTTGCCTCCCCTGCGCATGGCCGGAGCCGGTGGTGCGTGGCCAGCGTCAGTGCTGCATTGGGCCCGTGTGCATACTTGGGGTCTTTGAAGACATGAGTACCAGGAAACGGCGCTAGCGCACCTGATGCCCTCACTCTGGGTTTTCTTGCAAACCAACAATGGAGAGTCTCTGGAGGGCTGGGCTGGGGCTCAGTGGCAGAGCACCCGCCTAGCACCCCATAAAAATAAATAAATAAAATTAAATAAAGGTATTGTGTCCAACTACAACTAAAAAATATTAAAGAAAAAAAAAAAAAGAGTCTCAGGAGACCAATAAAAGGAGGATCCAGGGAGCTGACAAATTGTGCTATGGTCTGTGACTGGGAGGGGGTGGCCAGTACCGGGCAGGAGAGATGGCCTCCCTGGGAACACAGAAAAGCCATTTCAAAGCAACCACAGGCTGGTGTGATGGCTCATGTGCCACACAGGGTCACCACTGAGGCCTGGCAGTAGCTTAATTGGCAGCATATTTTCTTGGAGGCTCATAAAACAATGGCACATCTAATGGGTGTTGGCATCTTAAATCTAGTGAACAGCAGCATTCAGTGGGGGCTGCCTGCTGCAGGTGTCCTGCTTGTCACTGCTGCTTCTCAGGCTGCCCGGTGCTGCCTGGCCCTGGAGCCTCTGCCTAGGAGGTCCGGGGCAGGCTTCCCAGGGCCAGGTGTCCCCATCACTGAAGCCCCGACTCTGCCTGCCAACCTGGTGGGGACAGGCAGGACCTAGGAGGAGCCAGGCCCTTCTTTGTCGGCTCAGATGGCAGTGCCCCTGGATGTCACTTCCTGGGAAATGTCCTCTCCTCAAGTCCTTGGCCAGGGCAGAGATTGCCACAGAAATGGATGATGGCTTCATGAGCTGGTGTCCAGAAACTGGATGGACCTGTAGTAATGCCTGGGGCAGAGCCAGGCCAACAGTGGCGCCCACCCTGGGAACCTGTGGGACTGGTTTCAGGGGAAGAGACTCCTCCTGCTGTCTTTCTCAAAGGGAACCATCATTTTTCAAGCCACCAAGGTGGCTTTGAAAGGGAGCATTACCCAGGCTGGCCTCCCTGCAGGGAGAAGCCGGAGGTACCCCCAGAGAGCCGCGTCCACACACCCGCTCCTGTTCACTGAGGCGGCGTGGAAGGCGCTGTAAGGAGGAGACGAGGCCTTGCCTGGGTACAAAAGGTTTATTGCTTATAAAAATAACTTAGCAAGCACAAAACAAAGTCCCCCGTGTGACAGGGCTCGTTCAGTCACCTTCAGCAAACTGGGGGACTCACCCATATTGCCAGCGTGTGCCAAGGCTAGGCTGGGCGACCTCCCCCAGTGGTGCTCCGAGAAGGTCCTTCGTGATAGCCATAGCTTGACAGACAGCGGGCAGCAAGGGGTCAGGGCCAGTGTCACTCAGGGCTGCCTGGGTGGGTGGGGTCACTGCCGGCAGGTGTCATGGAAGGCTTCCAGTGTTCGGAAGTCCCTCCACGTGGGGGGCAGGCCATCCTGCAGGAACTTCCCGCAGCGCTGACATGGGGCCTGGAACAGCTTTATGTAGCTTCTTAACCAGGTCTGAAAAGAGAAGGGAGGACAAATGCAACAGCCCCGGTGCTTCCCAATACCCTCCCATCAAGCCTAATGGCCCCAAGGACAGAGCCCTGGAGCTGGCTTTGGCCCCAGAGAGAAGCTGCTGAGCCCACAAGGCTGTGTCGAGGGACTTTGGGTTCTGACGCCCCCACCCCCGCCCCGAGTTATCAGCACAGAGAGGGCAACTCTCCCTGGCAGGGGGGCCCTGGGGCAGCACCAACCATGCTGCACGGAGCCTGGCAAGGACCCTCTTCTTGCTGCCAGGTAGGGGGCATGGCCACGTGCCGAGGGAGTCTAGGAATAGCTGACGGCTGGAGAATTCTGCATGGAGGGCACAGCGCCTTCTAATCTGATTTCTGAGGTCACTGCTCACTGTCAGGATGTGGCCTAACACTCTGGGAGGGGGTAAGTGGGGACAGCCCCAGTGCCACCAAATCACATAATAAGCAGCAAACACACACTTTAATTCAGAGAGCAGAGAGCTTTCGGGCATCATCTATAAGGATGAGATGCACGTAACTCAATTCTCAAACTCAAGGAGATTCGCTACCAAAAAACCCCACCAAAACAAAGCAAAGAAGCCAAACACCCAACAGATCCAAACGCACGACAAGTGAGCCAGTTCTCACTGTGCAGGGGTGCAAGACTCTCATCAATTAACATTCTCCTGAATTATGTGGACAAGAGAAAACGGCTATCTGAAGAGGTCAGCTGAGTTACATGAATCCCCTGCCTTCAGCTGGGCGGTCCGAGATGGCAGAGTGCGGCCCATCCATGCCACCTCAGTCAGCAGGGTGGCCTGGGGGTTTCTATAGCAAGTCACGAGGAGGTCACCGGATCAGTCAGCTACACTGCTTATCCTCTGGTGCTGAGCTCGTCTGCATCCTCCCCAGATCCCCAAGTCAGAGCTGAAGGGAACGGACGTCCCAGAGTGTGAGACTAAAGCAGGCTGCCCTCTACTGGGTGGCTGCTGGCTGCCTGCCCTCTTGCATGTGGAGGAAGCCCTCATGGACTGCTCCTTGTTTACACTCCTAACATTAGGAAGCCAAGTGATGAGCTGGGCTTGTCTTCTGAGCAGTGCGTGACAGGCTTTCTAGGAAGCCCCCCGGTGGAGGCCCACATGACAGGATGGATGGGACCAGAGACACCCACCTGGCTGTCAACAGTGATTTGCACTCACTAAAGGGAAGTCTGAGGGGGTTTCTACCAGGCAGCCTTTCCAGCAGAAGACAAAAGGCTGTTCTGTGGGCAGTGAAAGATGGAGCCTAGTGACCCAGCGCACTAGGCCATGTCAGTGCGAGCCGAAAGAGCTGGCAGAGTCTGCCTCGGACATACAACGCACTGTCACCCCTGGTCAGGCCAATGCCAGGGAAAGGTCCTGACTGTGGCCTCTGCCCAGAGCTGTGGTGTGAGTACTCCCACTGGGTTCCATTTCAAGCCAGAAGAGTTTGAATAGGCGCTGCAAACCTCTGAACACCCCTCAAGAGCTGCCAGGCTCCTGGGGGCTGCCCTCACTGCAAGCTGCTCTGAAATCCGAGAACGAACTGTGTTGGGTGCAGCCAGCCTAGACTCACCACTGCAAGCCTGGGGCCAGGCACAGGACCTGGGTGGGGCAGGTCAAGAGCCCAGTGAAGACCCTACTAGGTCCATGTGAGAAACTTTTAGAGGATCCTTCTGCGACCACCTGTCCAGCCACGACAGGGAGCCCGCGGTGCCATCTCCCACCCGGCTCCCATGGCAGCCCGAGGGCCAAGAGTGCAGCTTCCCCCCTCAGCTGTGTGTGCACACTCCAAGGCTCCTGAAGCCACTTACCATGAAGGACCTGACCACAACATCTGGCATCTGGGGCAGCTGGTAGTGGAGCAGGGCAGTGGTGGCATGGTCTGTCACCTGAAAATGAAGGACAGTGGCTGGAGTCAGCAGTCAGAGATGGCCAGCGGGATGGACGCCTCCTTTTACAGGCACCAGCCCTGCTTTTGGATGTCTCTCAGAGAAAAGGACATCTGAAATAAAATCTTGAGTAGGAAAATTAGTTAGCAGAGTTGGGGGCAGAGAGAAGAGGAGGTGTGTGTAGGCAGAAAGGACAGCCCCGGAGGGAAGCGGAGTGCGGAACGGCCCTACACAGAAAACCCAGACAGGCTGGAGCGCTAGGGGTGGGAAGGCAGTGGCCTGAGGCCAACGGGGAGAAGGCAGGGCAGACCAGAGGGCGGACAGGCCTCCCTGCTCCCGACACCAGGATGCAGGCAAGGAGCCTGGCGGCCATGCTGGGACCACTCTCCCAGCAGCACGCAGGGTCTCCTCTTGCTCCCTTAGATTTTCTCTGTCTCCTAACTTGTAGCCACGTGGGCCTGGTGGTCAGGAAACTGCTGATTTCTGAGGACCCTTCCTCAGGTCTCATGGTGGCTACCTTCCCAGGTGTCTCCAGTACTTCGTGGGCCACACTCACATCTCCACTCCATGGGCCATGAAACTGCCACAGCAGTTTCGTGACCAGTGGACAGGGTACTGCTTCCTGACCTTGACTTAGCTATTCATCCTTTCTGCCACTCAGTCCTTTCCAAAAGACAAAGGGTCTGGTCTGCGATTCTCTGCAGGTCTGAAATGTGATGACAACATGAATTGCTAATGCCTGCTATCCATCAGCAAATTAATAGATTCTACTAATTTGATAGTTGTGTTCAAACTAATGGTTTATTTGATTGTCCTCATTAGGGATTCTTGGCATTACAAATGTTGTGGTTAAAACAAAACAAAACAAAACAAAACACAAGGAAACAAAAAACTCTATAGACAAAAATCTTTGAATTTGAGAACAAAAATAAACACAGGTCCAAGGTGTTCGTTACCAACTGAGTAAGGAGCCAAGTGGCCTGAGCAGTAGTCGCGCACACCAGCAGGGGGCGCCAGGAACACTGTGCTGACCCCACTCAGTGGGCTGTGTGTGAGCCTGACACTGGTCCCCACACCCGCCAGAGAGGCTTCACCACTAGGTATGAGGACAGCCTCCACAGCTGGGCTTTCCAGGGCCCAGTCTTCAGCCTCATGTGAACACAACCTCAGCTTCCCCAGGATAAAATGTGTGTGCAAGTGACACCCTCCAGTAGGCCCAGGAGGCTGGGAGGAGAGTGGCATGGGAGGGGCTCCTCCTGCCCAGGTGTGCCAACAGCCCCACTGGCTCTCCGGCCAACTGACCTGCACCTGCCTCTTTCCCACCAGACTTTCCAGGGCAGCCTGGTAGCTGGTGAGCCCCGATACGCGATCAGCTCTGTGAGCAGGAATCATCTAGTTCCTGCTGTGACTATCAGGCCTGGAATATCACCAGGCAAACAGCAGGTGCTCAATACACATGTGTTGAGAAAAAAATGCCCACTGCCATAAACGTGGGGCCTGGCTTTCCTGCAAAGGCAGCCACAGCTCGTGTCCCGTGCTGTTGGGGAATTCTCACTTTCCAGCTGGGTGGAGCTTCTCCCCCAAGGGCCAAGCCTGCTTTATTTTAAGCATTTTGACAGACAGCTTTCTAAAATGAGCAATGCTTTTTTTCTTTTTCTTTTTTTTTTAACAGTCGCAATGATAACCTTGCAAAATGACTGGTGGTGGCAGTCGAGTGAGGGGAAGAGCCGCATGAAGCTCTGCATACAAGGCCCGTGGGCTTGAACCTGGGCTTCGTTCTTGCCCATCCAGCTCCCTGGCTAAGAAAGCCCACGAAGTGCCCTGTGAGGTCCACGGATGTTCCCTGTACTGCGTGTGCTGTCACAGAAAGGAACAGGGTTCCTGGAAGCTCTCTCCTGGCCTCCCCAGGGGTTTTCCAAGGCCCTGGCTGCAGCCTGCTCTAGTGTGCAGCGAGCTAGGCTGGGGTGCTCTGGGCAAGGCTCCTTTCCCACCCAGGGCACTGTCCACTTGCACCAACCCTGGGTGGCCCAGGGAGGGCACAGGGTTTGCTATACCTGCAGCTGGAGCTGATGACCCAGAGGCACGGCGAAGGCAGGAAGCTTTGCTCAGCTGGGCTTCTTTCTTTTCACAGTTTTAACACAAATGATCAACATTTAGAATCTGCGAGCTTCACTTAACTGGCCCCCACACCCCTGCTTCTCTGAAGGTCTGGGATCTGGAGCAGCCTCACAGGTCAGTGTGGCCACGTGAGGTGCTCCACACAAGTCCAGCCCTGGCCTGGCCTCACTCTGCCCTACCCTGTGCAGGCGTCCACCCTCAGCGGGATTGGGGTGGTCTCTGGATGGAGCCCCCTACCTTCATCCAATGCCCCCAGGGTCTCACTTCTGCCTGTTTCTTTCAGCACGGGGCCACTTGGCCTATGGTCTTTGGAATCTGGGGCCTCGACTCAAATGCCAACAAGAGCATGGCCCCAAGATGCCCTAACCCAGCCCTACCCAGCCCTGCTGTCCCTGTGCCTCCCGCCTGGTTTCCCAAGTTCCACTTGAGTGCATCTTCCCTGGGGTATAGACCTGTGTCCACTTCCTTTTCCTTTCCTCAGCTCACCTCTTACCTTGACCTTTCCAGCTGAACTTGGGCTGTCCAAGCCATCCATGAGATGCACCTAGTTTTGATCACCTCTAGGTGCCGTCCCCAGGCCAGGCTTGTTGCTCATCGCAGGGCCATCTCAAGCACTCTACAGACCTGCTCCCCGTGGCCTTGCTAAATGACCAGAGCCAAGGCTGTCCCTGGGGCCTCTTCCCACCACCACTCTCAGCAGCCTCAGAGCCCCCAGGTACACATCTTGTTCCTCCTGTGTCCTCTCCCCTCTGTTGCCACTGCACAGCCTGGGCTGCGTCTTTCCTATCAGGGTGACCAGAAGATCCCGAGGGCTCTTTCCAGTCCTTTCTCAGCAGCAAGCGCTGGGAGAAAGGGTGTGGGCTTGGGGCATGGACCCTGGTCCTGCCTCTTCAGAAGGCCATGTGGATGTGCAATGTCCTCTCATTTAGTGGTGGCTCCCCCTCCAAGAAAATGGCGAGGCTGGAGCCAGCGTGAGGACCAGCACACGATGCGCAGGTGCTCGCCATCCAGCAGACATATGGTCACCCTCACACCACAATTGTCCCTGCCTCCCAGGGGACAGGAGGCCAAGGCTCCCTGACCCTGCTCCTGTAGTTCTGCCCTCAGTCCCTGCCCACCCGCCTCGCCAGCCTCCCCTCCTGTCTAGCTCCTATTTCTTCACATCAGAACCCACAGAACTGGCTTTTTGTTGTTAGAGATTTTGGTTAGCATCAGTTCCCCTGACTTGACTGAACTCTGCCAAGTCCCCAACAAGAAGGTCTCAGAAGAGGTGGGTGAGCACGGGCCTGACAAGGGTGGGGATGAAGGATGAGGGCAGTTGAGGCTTCCCTTGCCACAAGGCTGGGCCACGTGGACAGTTCTAGTCAAGGCATCAGAAAGAGGAAGTGTGCATGCTACTTCTGCCTGGAGGCTGCGAAGGGCAAGCATGGGCTCTTCATGCCAGTTCTCCACGACAGTGTCATCAGACGGGGCAGGCCGCCTGCTGGCTGGGTGGCGTGTGGCGTTCCTCCAGGCAGGCCCTCTCCGCCCCGAGAGAAAGCCCTCCTGGAGCCTCGCCTCCTGTCTGGGGGATGAGCTGTGGCCAAGCAGCCCCCTGCGCAAGGTATTGCTCAGAATGTGGTCCTTGGAGCGAGCAGGCGGGGTCACCTAGAAACGTGTTTGAAATCTGCCCAAGAGCAGAAGCCTTCTCAGGCTTCTCAGAAGTAGTGAGCCTCGGGGGTTCTTACTAGGGACGCTACGCGCACAAGAACAGCAAGAGCACACACAGTATCTGGGGTCCTGCCAGCAAGCGGGGTTCATGAAGGAGGCTGCGAATGGCTGAGGCCTGGCATTTCCAACTGCCTCCAGGCGACACCCAGGCTGCTGGCTAAGGCCTGGCTTCGAGAGGCCAGGCTGGAGCACGTCCTGGGTCCTACTGGAAAATGGCTTCAAAGGAAGAGGCATTGGATTCTGGGACACAAAGAAGTTCAAAAGCAAGACAGTTTCTTTCTCAAGAATGGAAGTGAACAGGATCACCCCAACCTCACAGTGGGTGCTGTGGAGTGTTAGTGACAAGATCTTACATCTGAGTGGCCAGGTTTTCCTTATTTCTGGAAGGTGCATTTTAGGATCACAGGATAGTCTATCATCGGACAAGAGCTACTCAGAATGAGAGCTTATACGTACCAAGCTCTATCTGCCCCTAAAGTAACTCTTACAAGAATAGAGGGGGTGTAATTTCCACCCCAGATATCGGGGATAGACCCAGGGGTGCTCGATCACTGAGCTACACTTTAGTTCTTTTTATTATTTAAAAAAAAAATTTTTAAAGATGAAGTCTGACTAAATTGCCAAGGTTGCCTCAAACTTGCGATCCTTCTGCCTCAGCCTTTGAGTAGCTGGGATCATGGGTGTGGCTCTATAAGTCTTAGAGATCACGGAGGTTGGAAGATGTCCAGAGGTACCCAGTTGGCAAGGGGCAGTTGGTGTTTGCACACAGATCCTGCAAGACCTGAGCCCCACCCCTCCCATCTCCCACTGCAGGCTGGTGCCTGGCAGCATCTCACCGTGTCCCAGTGAGGTCTCTGGAAAGCCTGAGTTACATGCAAGGTGCAGGCCGATATGCACAGGTGGCAGCTGCGCAGCAGGCTGCCCAAGAGCAGAACGAGCTGAGTGACCAGAGACACCCCTCTAGGTACAGCCGGAGCTGCACACTGAGGCTGTTTTGGCATCTGACTCCTGGGAGGGCATCCAACTGGTCTTTCTCTTACTGTTTGGCATTCTGGTCAAATCCAGCCTCCTTTTCAAAAGGCCTAGTATACAGTATTATCTTTTCTTGCCAAATGGTGGCAGTTTTTTTTTCTAACACTGATGCATTTAGTTTCCCCAATTTCCCACCACCAATTACAGGAATATTTTAATGAGAGAAACAAGGCCAGCCGATGTGCTTTCTCCTCCCTTCCTCTTCCTTGGTGGCTCCACTGCAGTGTCTGGATTCCTGAGGCTGAGCTCCCCAGCACCAGGCAAGAGGCTTACCTATAACCATCTTCTTCTTGGTCAAAGCACTCTACCTTCAATACATTTTTGTTTTACACTTTTTGACAACAAAGTTGTTTTGGGCTCAACATTGAAGATATGGAAAAGACAAGCCTGAGGCAAAAAAAAAAAAAATTGCTATTAACTAATTTAGTGGCAGCCCAGGTTCGGGTCCCATTGTGCTGTAAAGCTAATGAGATTCTGCGGGGAGATAAAAGCCACCTTGCTTTGCGAGGCGCCAGAGAAGGGCACTAATGCTACCAGGAGGGGGAGGGAGGATTCAGCTGCTAGTTGAGTGCTGGCTTGAAACAAAGCTTGTAAAAAGATCAAAGTGGACAGGGAGCCCTAGGAGAGAGAGGGAGGAGAAGCCACCAGAACAATGAGCTGACAGGACAAGGTGGCGGGAAGGAGGGAAGAGGGGTACCTCATAGCGAGATGGAATGGCCATGCCCTGCAGCCTGGTTTCCCCGGCTCAGAGCTGAACTGTGGGGAGTTACTTGGGAAGGCACCATCTGCAGGGCCTGGCCACCAACCTGCATGGCTTTGTTGACTTTACTTTCTGTTTTCTCCTCCTGCACAGCCAGGCCTTGCCTCGCCCTCACCTCCAGGCACCAGAAAGGTCAGGCACACTCCAAAGGAGGACAGCTGAACTTGGAGAAGGACCTCTTTCAAGAGTCCTTGAACCAGCTGCCAGTCAACATGCTGGGGAAGGACTGACAGTCAAAACAGTCTCACCAAGTTCCTCTGCCATATTGTGTGCAAGGAGCGCTGACAGCCTCCCTCCCAGAGTTTGGGGATGGAGGGCTTGAGAGCTATTTTAGCTAAACCAAAAACGGCACTGCCTGCAACACTGGTGACAGGCAGGTCGGTGACAGTGGGGCCTGTGCAAGGCTGGTGTATGCTGCACAGCCTGGTGGGAGCCCAGCCTCGGGACCCACCACAGGTCATGCAGGAGCCGGGTGACCTGGGGTGAGGATTAACTGTCAAGGGAGGGCCAGTGACTGACAAAGTGCAAGTAGCCACCAGATGTGAGCCATCACAGTTTGATCTCACTTAATCTCCACAAAATCTGACAACAGAGGGACTTGTAACTGCCATTTATAAGTGAGGGACAAAAGTTGCCAGGAGGTCAAGTGACTTGCCTGGGCCAAGGAGCTGTGAAGCCGCAGAGCAGGGATGGCCCAGGCGTGTGAGCTTGAGTGCCAGATGCGAAGCCCCAGGCCTGGCGGCTCCCACTGCAGGTCTTTGGGGTTGATGTGGGGCTTGGGGGTATCACATCCAAGTCTTCTCCCCAGAGGGGAAGGAAACCCATCATTCTTAGGGGGGAGGTATGGCCGTAGTACAAGTCTCCCAAGTGAAGCCATGTTCTTGCCACTTAGACGAGGTTCCCTCCACTTCTCTGCTAGAAGCTTCTTCCTATCTTGCCCACTCTCAGGTGCAGAGCCCCCTAGTCATCTTGAGGGCTAGTGGGCCCTCAAGATGACTCTGGATTGGACAAGGCTCTGCCTGAGTTATCAAGAGGGAAACTGTGCCAATAGGAGGTGGCGGCACCAGTCTAGTCTGTACCCTGATTCATCAAGGGAAATAAAAAGTGCAGCATAAAAGTGAAGTGGGTGAGGGGGCTGGGGAGACTGGACCTCAGTGATGACCTTGGGACAAGAGCCGCTCTTGGCTCCCCAACCCTCCACTCTGCTGCGGGGGGCCACATTCGTTTTGCTTACATTCCCTTATGGCCAACCCCAGCCCCGCTTTGTTCTTCTGCATCAGTAAGGGAAAAACAAAGGGTGTGCTGATGACACAGGTGACACAGGGAGGAGCAGGACAGGGAGGGGACTCTCAACAGACCTCAAGCCCCAGCTCTCCCTATGTTAAAAGAAGGATCCACTGAGCCCCTTGAAGGGGAGAGTTCCAAGGACCATGAGGCCCGTTGCCAGCCAGGGCAGGAGGTGACACACACTGCAGCGAGACTCTGGCTCTGTTTCAGGGGTGGCCTTGTATTTTCTTCCCCACCTTTTTCCTCAGAATTTTCCAACTATGTTCAACGTGGGGTGTTTGATTTAACTGAAAATGTACGATTCCTGCCTGGGCTTCTTAAACAGGGGTCCCTGTATTTCTCTAACCAGGGACCGTCTTCAGGGGCTCCTGAGCCCTGTAAGGTTGTGAGTCCCCCAAAGTCTAGTAGGAGGACCCAGGTGTGTTAACAAGTTTCATGAGGTGAGGCTGAGCAGGAACCACAGGCAAATGGACCACTGTGGGTACCTGCCTGCTTCCCATCACCAGGGGCGGGCCTGGGGGCGGGCAGTGCCACTCCTGCGCTGACCTGAGCTGGACTAGCGGCTTCAGCAGTTCCTTGGTGCTCTTCCTAATGCAATGGACTGATGGCACCAGGCTGCATTATCTGTAGCACACAGCCCCTGGAGCCCAAGGCCTCCCCTGCTCAGCTAGGAGAGTGGGGCCTCCCACTATTAAAAGTATTTCCCCGCACGATTAATACATGGGGAAAGTTAAATACCCAAATGCTCAGATGGTGCTTATTTAAAAGGGAAGCCTGGTGGAGACCCAGACTCTGGCTTCCCTCCAACCAATGCTGGCTTCTACACAATGTGAAGATAAAATTCTCTTAGACCTGAGTTAAAGTGGATAAGGCCACATGGTGGGACAGAGGGGACTGCAAGGACAGTGGGCTTCAATCCTGGATTAGTCACTGATTGCCTGGGAGATCTTGGCTTCATCATACTCCCGCTGGCCCTCAGAGAGCATGAGGCTGGGATCAGGGCCACATGGTCCTATAGGTCCTTTAGTGGACACCACTGCAGGCCACTGCTGCCTCAATCACACCCCATGGATGGCAGTCACCCTCCAGGCCCAAGAGCAGACCTGAGACAAGCTCTACCCTCAGCCCTGCCAGGGATGAAGGTGAAGCTCTCTGTTCTTTAAAAAGCACAGCAGAGGCCGGGCTCAGTGGCACACATCTGTAATCCCAGAGGTTCGGGAGGCTGAGACAGGAGGAGCATGAGTTCAAAGCCAGCCTCAGCCACAGTGAGGTGCTAAACAACTCAGTGAGACCCTGTCTCTAAATAAAATACAAAATAGGGCTGGGGATGTGGCTCAGAGGTTGAGTGCCCAGGTAACCCCCACCACAAAAGAAAGCCCAGCAGATTCTGGGTGGCAGCAGAGGCACCAGGTCCCTGTCCCACTCTAGGCAGCACCTGCTGTGCTGCCATCTTCACAAGGTCCTCAGTCTTGGGGTGGATAGAGGAGCTTGGAGAGCGCTGTGCTCTGAGTTGGAAGCCGCCTCTAAGCTCCAGCTAACAGGCATCAGGATGAGCGTGTGCTACCTGGATGCCCTCACTCTGTCCCCAACCCAAAGAGGTCAACTTTACTTTCACTGGGTAAAGATACTTTAACATAACAGAGGACATTAGCCCAGGAGCCAGAGCTGGCCTGGAGTTTTCCAAAGACAGATGTAGCCTTAAGGAAAAGGGCCCAAGGAATCTCTGGTTTCTGGAGGCAAAGATGGCAGTGCAGCGTATTAAGCACGTAGAGAGACTGCAGCCCTGGCCAGCAACACTGCTCAAGGATGTTCGCTGGCTTCTGGAAGAATACTTCAGACAGTCCCAGAAGCACTCATGCCACAGAAAAGAGGTACAGTTATTGCAAAATCAGAATGTGACGACCTCAGCCCTGAAAGTGGTGCTAGAAGTGATGAGGAGAGCTACAGAAGGAAGCTCCCGAGGTGGGGACGAAAGCAGGGGACTCAGCTTTTATTATGCAGCCCTAGTCTCTCCTCTGAACCTGGATTTGTGTGCCACAGGCTCAGCAGGCCTCGGGGCCTGAAGGGGAAGCGTGGCAGCCCGGGGCTGGGGATTACTCGGGGAGATCAATATTCCTCTCTGCCTGATGAAGGAGCCATCTGCATGGGATCTGCAAGCCTTCTACCTATCACTGGGCAAAGCCGAGCTGCTCTAGGGCGGAACCAGCATACTGTCCAGTCAGAAAGGAGAGGTGGAAACAGCCCCAGCTGCTCCACTGTTCCCCAGAACCTTGCTCACACCTGAGAACAAACTGTGTCTGAGAAGGGAGCCCACATGTATAAAGTGCTTAAAACAGAGTCTGGCACAAACCAGGGCCTCCATAAACGAGCCTTCATTTGGTCTGGGAATGCCAGTCCTGCCTTCCTCTGTACTCCAGTCAAGATGACGCTGCTGCCTGGAAGGGAGGCCCAGACTCCCCAGGTCCCTGAGGGTAGACTGGTGGCAGACTGCCTCCAGTCATGGCATGTAAGGCCCCAAGGACCTGGATCCCAGCCTTGTCTCCCATCTCTCGCACCTGACATCCTGGCTGTGGCAGCTCCCTCAGCGCGGTCTGTCCCTGCAGCTGAGCTCAGGCCGTCCCTCTGTCTGGAACGCTCTTATCCAGTTAAGCCCTTACCTTCTCAGGGCTCGGCTCAGGGTGCTTCCCTAGCCTGTTCCATCCCCTGAGCTGGGGAAACCCTGGCCTGTACTTCTAGCACAACCCTCAGGATACCCTGGCCAGTTCCTGGTCAGTCCCGAGACCAGACTTCCCCACCCCAACACTGCCCATCTGCCACGTTTCTGTCTTCTCAGGCTCAGCTCAGAGTTTGGAGAGCACCTTTGGGGAGTGGCTCTGTACTGGGTCCCAATTACCCAGGAGAACTCTGATGAGGAGAAGAGGTATTTTTTATTTTTAGCCAGTAAGGGTTCAGGAAGGGGAGCAAGGGCATGGGAGGAGAAGAGGGTATGGGAGAAGAGGGCACAGAGTACTGCCGGGCAGGAGGGCCTGCGGTGGAGCTCTCCAGGGTCCTGACCGCCTTCCACTTCTGCTCAAGGCCTTGCGCAGGGCTGAGGGGGGATACGCATGAAGGGTCCTTGACATTTCTCAGGATTAAGGAATTAAGACTTTTCATTTAGATGAAAAGAAAAAAGTTCGACGCTTTCCAGATGGTAAAATGCCAGAATGTCTCTGGCTGCCAGGAAAGTCCTGGCCCAGAGACACCTGCATTGTTCCGCGCACGCTCGGCACAGGGCACTATTTCTCCAGGAATGCCTTGCAGTGAGAGAAACAGCCAAAGACTTCTAGACTCCTGAGAATATCCAGACAGCACCACCTACTTCCCACCAGATCTTAGGCAATGGCAGGAGGAAGAACAAAGACTGCACGTGCCTCCCCTGCCCTGCTTCGCCAGCAGAACAAGCCTTCAGGGCAGGATACATCCATCTCAGGTGTCTCTGGGGATCACTGGAGGGGCCCAAGCCCTCTCAGCACATTAGACACTGACCCAGGTGTGTGTGGCTGAAATTCCAGGATCTTACTCCCTCTTTAGCTGCCTGTGTCCAGGGGAAGAGAAACTAGGAGCGGAGCAAAGGAAAGATGGCTTTGGTGGGATCAAGTGGCTTTGTTAGGGCAGGTCAGTGTTTGGTCCGGTTTATGTAAACACCCGACTTAAAATGGGCCATGTGCATAGATGGCTGCAGATTTTGAGTTCCAGTAATCCCTGCTCCTGTGGCAATGCTGACAGCAGCAGCCACCATGTTACTGAGCACCTGCTATGGGCAACCCAGTACCAAGCACTTCGCCAGCACTATCACAGTAAATCCTCACGACATGTACCCCAAAAGTGGGTATGACAATTTCTCCCTTTTTATGGAGGAAGCACCTGAAGCTGGGAGAGGCTGAATGGTTCATGACAGAACTGGATGCAAATCTAGAGTCCATTCTCTGAGCCGTGGTGTCCACTGCGAAGAGATGGGCAGAGGTGGCAGCAAAGACACAAGGAGAAGCAGTAGAGGAGGTGAGAAGCCTGTGGGCAAAATACCAGACAAAGGGGATGGAGGGGATGGGGAACTTCTGCAGGAGAGGAGGGCCACTGGCTACAGGCAGTTCTGAGAAGCTGAGCAGGACAGGGACTATGCTGTTAGGTCACCTTGTAAGCCCTAGAGAAACAGCCAGCTCAGCCTCACACCAAGGGTAAGCGGTGGAGCCAGGACCTGGTCACCTGTAGATGGCTCCTGGCCACTGTGCTATAAGATCTCTCTCAGGGACAATCTCCATGTGGAGCACACAGGAAAGTCAGGCTTGGAATAGGATCAGCTCAGCTGGGCAGCCTGTGCTCAGGGTTCCAGACTGCCCGGCTGAAGGATGGAGGCTGGCCGGAGTAGGGGTCTTCTCAGACGAAGCTGTCAGTCCAGCTGGTGTCCTGTGCATCCTGTGTAGTCCCGCGGGAGGAAGCCACCGAACTGACAGGTGACTACCCTGTGATCCCTCTGATGGCAAGAAGCACAGGCCATATCTAGGGCAACTCAGGGTCCCTGAGAACATCAGCAGGCCAGGCCAGGATTGCCTGGTTCCCTTTCTACTACCACGCAGTAGAGACTGTAGGTACCTCAGCCATGGTCACACTCAGCAGTGGCCGAGGGAGCCTTGGAGGGAAAGTTCTGGGGGATCCCAAGAGGGAAACAAATGATCAAGTGTGACCTGGGTGTTTACGTAAACCAGACCCTTCAGAGAGAAGGTGGTGGCACAGGCTTTCTAGCAGGTAGGTGCCTGAGGGCCCCTCCTTGCTGCCCTTGGCTCCCAGGTGCCCGGACTGAGGCATCTACTTATCTGGCCTGGTCAGTGCAGGCCAGCTGTCATCAGCTGCAGAAAGGGTGGCCCTCGGGGATGACCCTGGGACCACCCGACCTCTCCTTCCCTGAAACTGGTCAACATCCAACTACTGGTGCACGCCTTTTCCTGCATGTCACTCGTCAGAGTCCACAGACGGGAATCCACTGCCTACATTAAGCTGCCCCCTTGCCCTCCCATCTGTGAAATTTGTCCCCTAGCTCTGTCAGAGACACACTCATGAGGCAGCAACAGAATGCACAGACGCAAAATGAAAATGACCCCTTGTTCCATCTTTAAAACATCAGCTCTCTTCACTGGAAGACGCTGATCACAGCACTCAAGAGACACAGGCACGGGACAGTCAGAGGCACACAACCAGGCAAGAGCAGACACCCTCTGCCGACTTCTGGGTGGTCGCCGGCAGTGGGCACTCTAGGTGTGGGAGTCTCCTACACAGGGTCCTGGGAAGATGCAGACCAATATGACCTGAGGTCTTGGGACTTTCAGCTCTGGACTCTCTCAGGTCTTTCACAAGTTTCCTGAGCATCTGGGTGGTGTGAGGTGCTAGAGCACATGTGCTCAGGTAACATGGGTTACCCGGCCCAGCTGGTGAGGGCTCCATTCTCCAGGAAGGCTCCTGTGCTTCAGGACTTCAATTAGCTTAGGTTGCAGGGGCAGATCCTCAACACACCCAAAATAATACTAGGGATTCCACTAACATTTCAGAGAACTGGGTCTTAGAGAGCTCACTCAGTTCCTTCTATCGAAAAGCACCCAGTGACCGCTCAGTAAACATCCTGGATAAAGCCTGTCCCCAGACAGGGCCTGGTCTTTCACAGGGCCCGCATGAACTGGGGATCATCATGCTAAGTGAAATAAGCCACCCCAAAACCAAAGGCCAAATGTTCTCTCTGAAATACGAATGGATTAGATGAAGGGGAATGGTGGGAAGGTGGGGAGATGGGAATGGGAAAGACAGTAAAATGAATCAGACATCACTTTCCTGTATTCACACATGCACACAGGACAGGAAAAGTGTAGCTCCACACCCTGTGCAACCACAGAACAGGAAGTTATGCTCCTGTATGAGTGTATGTCAAAACACACGCCACTGTAGTGTGTAAATGAAAACAACAAAGAAAAAAATGGACGCGTGAACAAACACAGGGGTGAAGGAGTGGCAGCACCCTGCTGGACAGTCCACCTGTCCACAGCCAGTCCTGACAGAGCAGGCCCAAGAAGGCTACTCTCCCCTCTGTTGTGGGCAGAATGACTGTGGCGCAAGTGCTGGAGCTCTGTGGCCATAGCTGCTCTGCCCTTTACCTGAGCGGCTCTGACCCTCTCCCAGCCCCTCCGCCTGCCGCCAAGATTAACTCAGTGAGAAGCTGCAGGCTGGCTCCGCTCCTGAGTTGCTGGAGGGAGGTGCACACTGTTGTGAAATGAGGGGGTTAAAGATCAAAACAGTGCCTGCCCCTGCAGAGTTTAAATGTCAGAAAAATACTAACACGCTTGAAACCTTTCCCGGCCTTTGTGATTCTGCCCTTTCAGAGGGTCCCCTTATTTCCAAGTCCCATTCTCTGAAATCTACTCTGCTGGAGACTTGCTGGCTATGAAAAGCTGCTTCGCCCCAGGATGAAGCGCAAGAAGCCTCTGGGGGAGCGCAGCGAATGGCAGGCACCTGTCAGCAGCCGCAGCCCCACAGCAAGCCGTCTCCGGCCTGCGGCCACTTCCTCACTCAGGTACGGGATCTAACGAGCACGACAGAAAGGGCTTGCTGACAGTCAACGTCTGCAGACAAAAGGAGGCCAAAGTCTGCTTCCCATGGTGGAATTTGCTATAGAACCTCAGGTCTGCAGCTTTAACTAGGGAGCAGGCATGGGCCCCGGGAGAATCCGACAGGGGTGTGCTTCTATTGTCTAGCCTCTGATGCCATTTTTCAGAAGTGAAAAGTTTTGGCTCTGCAAGGTAGTCCCCTCCACCGCCCCTCCTGGATCACAGGGAGGAGACGACCTCTGAGGGCTTCCTGCCTTCCTAGCAGGCTCTAGTGGCCATGCTGCTACTGTCCAGCAGGAACATTTCCCCTCCAGTAAATATAGCCATGTGATGACTGCCCGAGAGGCACAGCCTTGGGGCTCTACCCCAGGCCAGCTGTGTGGGGAGGGTGGTGGGGAAAGAGTCCCCCTCTCAGAAGAGGGCACAGCTGTGCATCTACCACTGTCAGGACATTTTGGCACCGTCTTCTGCCTGAGACACCCCCTTACTGAAGACCCAGAGCCTCCTGCGCACGTCACACCACCTCCTGATGCATGGATCCAGACGATGCTGGTAACAAGGCCTACCCTGGCCAGTCTACATGGCTGGGCACAAGCAGGCCAGTTAGGGGCGAAAGGGAACGTTTACCTCCATGCTCCTGAACAAGGTCTTTCAGGAAAATGCTATAAGCAGCATCAATCAGTACACCCCAGATTTAAGTGGGTGGACAGGAAGAAAATAGAATTCTGAGAAATAGCTGGTCCTAAAAAGCAAAGTTTAGAACACTGCTGCCTGATCCTTCTATTTTGGCATTTTGAGTTTGAGATGCTAATCATCACCCACAGGCTGCTCAGGCCTCAGAGTCTGCAGCTGACGAAACAGCCCCAGCTCTGTTTAGTGCCAGGCCTGGCTGGGGCACAGGAAGTGCCACCATCTGACTGGGCTGACCTCACCTTGGCTGAGGTGAACACAGTGAAACCAGCATAGTGCACCCCAGCTCCCAGGAAGGGACCCTGACTGCCTGTTCTGCATGATCACTCCACCACTACCTTCTGCAAGCAAGGAGCGTGAACTTTCCGACAAGGTGCCAAACTGCTCATGTGGTTGGAAGCTTTTTTGAGAAGGGATTTAATCTAATTCTGTGCTATATTATTTTCTAATACATTGCTTCATCTGGCAGCGATCAGGCAATGCTCTGATAGTAAGAGATGAGGATTCTTCCATCTACTAATTCCCTTTTATCTTTTTGGTACCAGGGATTGAACCCCGGGGTGCTTAACCACTGAGCCACATCCCCAGCCTTTTTCATTTATTTGTTTTGAGACAGGGTCTTTCTAAGTTGCTTAGGAACTTGCTAAGTCACTGAGGCTGGCCTTGAACTTGCCATCCCATCAGCCTCCCAGGTTGCTGAGATCACAGATGTGCATTGCCATGCCCAGCTCCATCTATTAATTCTTACCGGCCGGAAGGAAAAAAAAGACTTCAGTGTTATCCGCCTTTAGTTATAACCAGATGGCACTGTCACCTGCCCCGAGTTGTGATTCTTTAATCTAGTACAGGTCATATTGGAGGTCAAGTCCATTTAGTTAAACACAGGGGAAGGCAGAGATGACAGAGGAATCTCGGGAGACTCTGTGCCCTCCCCAGCTGATACACAGTCCCCAACCATACTGCTTCAAACATAGCATCAACTACAGGGAAGGAACTGCGGGTGCTCTTAACCCTCTCTAACTAGACTGATATTAATCCTAAACACTGCTTCTGTGTGTTTGTAGTTTTTAAAAAATGCAAAGAACCCCCGGCAGGTCATTTTCAGGAGAGACAGGATACAGATGGATAAAGATGCAGCATTGTCTCTTTAAATCTATGCATCACCAAATCTACATTGCACACACTTCCCAATTTCCTAATAAACTTTCTGCCTATATTAAAAAACACTTAATTTTACCAGAAATTGTGTGGGAGGGATAGATATGCAAAGGCCAGAACTGCAAAGCCCCCACTGCCATAAAGGGCTTTGGAATGGAAATAGGACCAATGTTAAAGTCCAGGGTCTGGGCTGCAGGGCTCCTGCCTGGTGAAGGACAGGGCTTTTGTGGAGCTGGGGGAAGGTAACTCACTGCCACCTCACAGAGGACACAAAGGTAAGAACCAGGTTAAAGGAAAAAGCAGCGGTTGTAAATGTCCCTCACCATTCCAGCAAAACAAGATGCCAACGATGAGCTGCATTCTCTCTCTAGAATGCTTTCAGCCAAGAGCCAGGGGCAAAGCCTGGTGAGCCAGCACAGAAAGCTAGCACTTAAGGCCGAGATGTTCTGCACGATGTCCAAGTGACCACTCTAGGTGTGGCGACTCAGATAAGGATGCCAAGATCACAAATGCTATCCTGGCACTAAAGCCTAGGCATGAGCTCCCTGCAGGGCAAGGCAGTGGCTTTCTCAGTGACTCTCTCTCAACTTGGGAGCACTGTATTTGTAAGGAGGTGTAAATGACACCAACGGGGGCCCAGCCCCCTCCTCTGCTCGCTGTTGCTAACATCTTCCACTGTGAAGGGACCAGCATTGGACACTCACTAGTAACCCACTCCAGCCCGCGCACCTGCTGTTGACAGGTCTAATCAAGAACGTCTCGTGGCACTGAGTTGTGGTAAGTTCCTGAATTCTGGCTGCTCACACTTATAGGCTCCCTAAAGGTGTGCTTTCCAGCCCCAGGCTGCTTCTCCACTCCTGGCTCAGGTCTTCTGCCCCTTATCATGGCAAATGAGTCAGGGGGGTCAAGGTGAGCTGCCATGAAGGAAGCACCACAGAGAGCCCTCCCTGCTCTCTGCTCCCTGCGCGTGGAGGTTCTCTGGGAAGATGAAATGTCGAGCTGGGTACTGGGGTTTCTCTAGTCCCTCTTTGTTGTGGATAACATTCACTTACACCTTCCACGAGGAAGCCCAATGCCTGACCAAGCTACTAGCACAGTGTGAAATGGGGGTGAAGCCTCCCCCAGCCCACCCCCAGGCACCTGGAACTCTTTGAGAAATGAGTTGCAAAATGGAGTTGACCTTGGAGTAACTCAAAAGCCCCTGATTTTTAAAGTATGTATGTGTATGTATGTATATGTATGTATATATATATATATATATATATGTGTGTGTGTATGTGTGTGTGTGTATATATATATATATATATATATTTATATTAGTTATAGGTGGACATAATACCTTTGTTTTATTTTTATGTGGTCCTGAGGATCAAACAGTGCCTCATGCATGCCAGGTGAGCACTCTACCACTGAGCCCCAGCCCTGGTCCCGAAAGCCCCTGATTTTTAAGGTGTAAGTTACATATAATAAAACCTACCCACAGCAGGTGTGCAGTTCTGAGTTCTGACACATGCACACCTGTGTCATCTTGACCATGGCTGTAAAAGAGCACTTCCACTGCCCCAGCACCTTCCCTCGTACCCTTCTGGGGATTTCCATCCTAAGGTCTTGTTTCCTTGGCATGCCATGTAGATGGAAGTGCGCGGTGAGCAGTTTTTGACGGGCTCTTTAAACTTCTTCCACAGCCTCTGGTTGGAGACCAATGCTTACTCCCCATGCCCTCGTGTTTTGCTAACACATCCTGAAGGAGAAGTAGAAAGTAAGACTTACCTTCTGGAATACTTGATAGTTGGATTTCGACCATATATCCAGCTGGGGAAAGAAAAAAAATCATTAGCAATAATTTCAGAATTCTAGCCTTTAACTACTGTTACCCTTACTAAACTTGAAAAAGTAAAACATTCAGATTACAGAATAGGATCTGGGGTTGAAGATCTTAAATGTTCTGCTTAAATTTCCTCTCTATCAATCTGTAGGTGATTTCAGAAAAACAAATGAAGGGATGAATACAGGGAAGGCAAATGGAGGAACACAGGCAATCAAGCACTTGCTCAAACCCTGACTCCCACTGCGGTTCTTGCATCTCAATGTGCCTCAGGATCTTGGCACCTGTTGAGCTCGTTGCTGGACTCTTTTCCACAAGCTCTCCCATGGCTTCTCCTATAAGTCCTGCAGCTCTGTCACCTTATCAGAGAGGCATTTATCAGTTACCTATCAAAATATCATTCCCAGTATCTGCCATCTTGATTGTCTACACCCTTTCAAAAATTTAAATGTATAGCACTTGAAACTGCCCGAGGTGCTATCATTTCTTTGTATATTTACTATCTGATTTGCTCAGAGAAATATAAGCTCAGCGATGGCAGGAGGCCTTTCTTCCTCCCCATATCCGAAGCACACTGAGGGTGTCAGTAGGTCTTTGCTGGGTGGAGGAAAACTAGCAGGATCCAGCTACCGAGCACCTGACCCACGGCAGGCCCCCACCAGGCCCTCCACATGGGTTCATTTAATCCCCAGAATGAGCGGATGTGGCCGATTCCATTAGCAGCCTCACTCTCCAGGTGAGGAGTCAGGGTCCAGAGCTGTCCAACAGCCAGGGTTACCTGGACAGGCTTCCTACAGAGAGCCTCACCTGGTGGTGTTTAAACCTGGTTGGGGTCAGAAGCCCCTAGGTAGGATTTAAAAATAGGTGCAGATTCCTTGCTCCCTCCCCTGGAGTCCTCTCCTTTTGTTATCTTGTCTTTTCAGCGGTGTTCCAGGTAAACTTTGATGTTGATGGGCTGGGAACTCGATGTGGTCTACCCTAGTCAAACACAGTTTGCATAATGAAGCAGACCTGTCTGTGCCTTCGCCCTATTTCAAGAGCAGTAAAGTATTGCAAACCCCAAATCACCCCAGTACAGAGCTGGAGACAGCCCAAGGATCACGATTAAAGGAGAAGTCCTCAGCGAGTCCCAGAAGTGCTGGACAGTTGGCTTTAATATCCGAGGTCAAGAGCTGAGCAAATTGAAATGCCGGAGGATGGGTCTCTTGGAACCTGCCTTTGGGGTTGGCCAGTGGTCACGCAGGAGTCCGAGATGGGGCTGTTTGGGCCTGAATGTCACGCTGTTGATTTGGAGCCACCAGGAGAATGAGAAGCAAGTCACAGGGGAGACTCCTCTAAGAGGACAGGAAGTGGAATGGCTGCATTTGACCTGGCTTCTATTTTGAGGAAATACACCAGCACTTGGCTTTCTAAAAAAAGTCCTTGAAAATTAAAAGTTGGGCTGTGACCAGGCACTCATCCAATTCTCCAGAGTTTTCCTGCTCACATTTGGTCTCCTGTCACCCTCACTGTGGTGAACACTCTGCAGGAGAGAAGGCTAAGACGGTTCCCAGCTCTGCAGGCCCCTGCTGGGGTGGAGGAGGTCAGCTGGCCAACCCCAGCGCCCTTGCAGAAGAGCCTGATGGCACGTTCCTGCCCTCCACTTGGAAACACACTGCAATCCCTCCTCAAGCAGGTCCCTGGGCTGCACCATGTCCCTCCTGGTCTCCACAAGAGCCCCCGGTCCACTCCCTCCCTCCACTCCTGCTAAATCGCTTCCTAGAAAGGCCACGTGGCCAGTCTGCAGTCATAGCCAGCCTTGCCCTCAACTAATGGATGAGGAAGAGTCTAAAAAACTCCAGGCGCTAGAGTTTTAATTTGTAGGGGAAAAGTGACAAAGATAACTCTGAAGGAAACCTCAAAAGAAATATGTAAAATTAATTCCCCACATTATCAATTCTTTTATAGTATACCATTGGGCAGCTGGTCACAGAGGGGATACAAAGCCAGGTTCCTGCTACTTTCTCAGTATAGCAGTTTGGCTTAAGGTTTAACAAATGCGGCACTTAAAGATTCTTCAGAACTGCAGGGTGAATATGAATGGCTTTTTGCATCTTTTAGTTCTACCCAAATCACTGCCAAGATGACAGGGAGATGCCAAAGATGCACTTGGGACTAACTAGTTCTCCTTACAGCTCGAGCCCAAAGCTGCTGCTTCTGAAGCCCTCTGCCATTCACCCTTCCTGCCTCGTCATGCCCCGCGGAAGCAGAAGACAAACGCAGAGCCAGAAGAGGAATCTGCACAAGCTAAAAAGTATCAGTGTTTGCTTAAACAGAAAATTGTCTTAAAACACCTTCAGTATCTTCAAAATGTTTTAATGAAAACATTATCTATGAAGAAATATGCAAAGGTTTAATTAGGAGCCGGGCTCTGCAGCTCATTGTGGATTCTCAGAACACTCCTAGCTTATTCAAAGCGAGGGTGCTGCTCTTTTTCAAAGGAGGTTTAAATATATTATTCAGGACCCTAGGGACAGCTCTACCATCTGGGAGCCAGGGGCCTTGGACAATGTGGTCCCTTCACCTGGTGCACACAGCTGAGAGGGCTGGATAACAATGGGCTCCCTCTTTTGCAGGACCACACGGCAGGTGGTCTGTACTTGATTTTCTGCTAGATTTATGCCAAAGAAAGCCATTTAAATGAGTGTGCTGGAGTCAATGCCACCTCTCCTCAGGGCCAGGAAGATCTCAGAAATTCATCCAGGGAGCTACGCCATAGCTGCGTGAATATTTATTAGCTCCAGCTTACCCACTGCAAGGGCGGGTATGGCTACCCGTTTTTTGGCTGGCTGCAATATTCAGAAAAGGAGCATTGTGAGGCTGCACGCCTCCAGCCTGATGAACTAAAAATGACTCTGAACCATGGTGTCAGGGTAAGAAGGTGAGCTCCCTGGGTTTGCTGGCAAGCATTTGAAAGACCTTGTGGTGACCGCTGGCCAAGTCTGCAGTCCTGTGAGCAGCATCCTGGCCTCTGGGGATGGGAAGACGTGCCTTAGGGTGGGAATAGGGTCTATTTTCACCTCCCCCAAGGATGACCAAAAACTTCAGCACAGACACATCTGCTCTCAGGACAAATGCCGAGGTGTCCTAAGGCCTCTCTATACAGGGGCAACTAGTGAAAACAGTGACCAAAAAGAATAATCAGCAGGACCTGCCATCACTGGCAGTTCACTTTAACTTCCATGATAACCACTGTCTCCTCTGTCACAACCGGCGAGCGCAGGCATGGCTGGCTGAGGAGTCTTATGGCCTGTACTTTACCTGTCCTCCCAGCACGAGGTTGATAAGATCATTTGCAACTCACAGCCGAGGAAACTGAGGCCCCGAGAGGTTAAGCAAGTTGTCCAATGCCACCTAGCTGCTGTCTGGAGGAGTCTGGAAGCAGGCGAGTCCAGAGGCCCCTTTCCCTGGGGGCGGAGGCTGCCCTTAAGCTTGACTTCAGATGGGCCACCAACTCGGAAGCCCCCACGCTGATGCCTGCACAGCTCTTCTGGGGGCACTCTCCTGCAGAGTTCAACACTGCAAATCTGCTTCGAGGCCTGCTGCCATGGTAATCATCGCCACTAAAATTCATTTAGCAGTATCTGAAATTCTGGCAGCTTCTCAGAAAGTTATCAATTCTTTATTTCATTTTGAAAAGCAATGCATACAATGAATTTTAGATGATCTAAAATGGACATTTCAAAACAGAACTTATGAGCCACAGGGGTTTCAACTTTTAAAGCCTTTATTTAGGAGCTCTGTCTTGCAAGGTCAACAGGTTGACCAGACGCGTCAGTTTGGGTGAATGTGACACCTGAGTGACAGGGATAGATTTCTCCATGGCTTCTCAAGTTTTCAAAACCGTGCAAACTTCACGTGCTCATCCCCTTAAGCCTGCCCGCCCTCCCTGGAGAAGGAAGAGGAAGTCTGGGGAGGAACGCGGTGTTGCAGGTCTATTATTCTTCAGCTTTTCACTTTCAATCAGGACACGCATTTGTTACTAAAAAAACTGCTGAAAGCACAATTTCAGGGCCCCCTCTGCATGGGAATTAAACCGGATTCCCCTCTCCTGGCTTTCACCCTTCTCCCTAGAAGTAACAAGAGGCCATTTTTCTGAAGGTCGTCTGAACAATTTCAAAGGCTATAACAAATCAAAATGTTCCCTGCATCTAATATCAAACGGGGCTGATGCCAACACTTATTAGAGAAATCAGATTCCAGCTTCCCCAACCCCCTCCACCCAAACACACACACACACCCAACTTTGAAGTGAAAGAATGCGGGATCAGAAATTACCCTGGAGACAGCTCTGGCTGTCTTTGAAGGTTTCCTTTGATACCACCATTTCTTTTCCTCTCTTAGGCTTGCAGGCTAAAAGCTGCCTTTTTTTTTTATTGATATGGGGGTAATTAATGAAGCTATAGCATTAACATAACCTAAATCCCCTAATAAGACAAATCCAACTGAGACACTTAAATTTTTTTACTGAAGACTGATGGCTTAGGATCGGGACAATGGCCAGGTGTTGCTCTAGAGCCTGCCTTTTGACATGCTGAGTCACGGCCACGGCTCTGACTCCCTGATGGCAGTGAAGAGCGGTGGGCGAGTTGGAGCAGCATTTGTGTTTTCTATTAGAGCCATCAGGCTACTGGTGTTCGGTATCAAAACACGCCATTACAGGTGAAGAGACAGGGTGTCAGGGTGGTGGCTGTTCTGCAGAGTGCAAAGCAGAGTCTTGCTGGGACAGGTTTTGCAGACGAAAAGCCCTGCTGGGTCTGTAACCTGGGGGTGGCGCGGAGCACTCCCACAGTAAGGGGGATAATGAAACCATTTAGAAAGCGCCAGCTGCATGGTGGGCAGGCATCGCAGAGGCAGAGGCGAGACCTCTGAGCTTCATCCAGAGCCCTAAGGCTGTTTCTGGGAGACTACAACAAAACACTGCCACCCCCCAGCCACTTCTGCACCAACTCAGCCAATGCAGGGCTGCACCTTTGCAATAACAAAACTCAAGTGATGATTTGTTCTTGTAGGCCACACCTTAGGCTCCAATGGTACCTTCCAAATGTTACATTGCATTTGAAATGTGCAAGACACTTCAACACGCAACTGCAAACTCCACGCAGGCTGCTTCCCCGTGCTTCCCACATGTGCTCAGGCTGCTGCTGTGTTCCAAGCACTGAGGATTACCTTAGGGACACAGCAGAGTCACAGGACAGGTCTATGCCCTTGGGAGCTCCAGCTCATTGCAAGTTTGAGACCTGGCTCTGTGAGGCTGTGGGCACAGGGATCCACCCCCCTATAGCCCATTCCTTCACCTGCGAGACGAGACAGCTGGGGAGCCTACAGTCAGGCAGGCAATGTCTGAACAGTCATGCCACCAGACAAGACATGCTACTGTCACTGGCATTTCTATTAGTTGCAAGAGGGACAGGTAAGCAAGCACACCATACTAATTAATTCTAGAACTGGCAAACAGGTGCTCAAGACTCTGATGTGACCCCTTTGTGCCGGGAGTGGAGGTGCACCCAGCTCTGCCAACTCTGCCACCTCTGGAGCCCATGAGCACAGGTCACCATAACAGGCCCCTAGGACAATGGGACAGATAAGACGACTGTGTTAGGCAAGTGTAAAGGGGAGAGAAGGGCCTCGTCAGGTGGACCACAGGGGCAGCCATCCCAGGGAAAGGCATGCTGGAGAGGGGCATGTCCTGGAGTCCTGGGCAGCCCGAAGCCGGGGAGTGAGATGGGATGGTGTAGAGAGCAGCAGAGGAGGCAGAGAAAGCCAAGTCACTAGTGCTTACCCTGAGGAGGAGATGGGGTTTAGTCTGCAAGTGGAGTTCTCAGAAGTGTGTTCTAAAAAATGCCAGTGTCACAATATGCTCTAAGAATAAAGGGTGGAGGAAGGAGCTCGGTGACCCAGTAAGATAGAAACATCTTGCGCACAGTGAGCTCCCTTCCAGACAAGGCACATAGCGCTCACGGCCCTGGGCTCTCTGCAGTCTGCAGCTCAGTGGGGGAGCACATGCTGAACACATGAAGCCCGGGGTTCCATCCCCAGCACCCCAAACAAAAAACAGGACCAACTTTCTCTAACCGGTATTTCTCAAGCTTGTTTGACAGTGGACTGCTCTGAGCCCAGCGCCCACTGCCATCCTACTTTCTTACTTTGGGGAGGGCTGTTCCAAGCAGCAGCGGAGGGTAAAAAGCAAGAGAGTCACCTGTGAGGATGTGTATTTTAAGGAGGCGGCCCCGAAAGCCAAGGGCAGGACAAACTGGGAGGGAAGGGAGACCAGAGATGGGACTCCTGGCAGGGAGAGCAGGTGTTCAGCTCAGAGATAATGAGCACTGAAGCAGAGCGCATGCATGGGCAAGGGAGAGCGCCAGTACCAGCTGACAGATCAGCCGTGGGGGATGAAGGAAGCAAAGTTCCAGCAGTCAGGAGGTGATGTGGTGACCAACATCAGAAGAGGAGGGAAGTGAGTGTAGGGAGATACGATGAGCCTGGGTCTGGCCTGGTGGGATCTGAGGGTCAGGGAGAGGAGGTCTGAACGAGTGATCCATGTTTGGACCACAGTGGCCGAGGGGAGGAGGCGGGAGACCCTGGGGAGCCCAAGGTCAAGGAGATGGGCGAGAAGAAGTATCTGCGGTGTGGGAAGAGGGCATCGGAGAAGTTTTAGAGGTGTGCATAAGAGAGGGCTGTCCAATGCTCATGCTTAAGTGCAGAATAAAAGGAACCCTAGCCATGGTCTACCCGGCACTGACCAAGCGGCAGAGGCTAAGTGCTGGTTGTATGTTGTTTTGGACACTCTCAGTATAGGGCACTTAAATCAATGAAAGGTTAAGGGTATCAGGCAAAGCAGGTAAAATCCAGTCCTCCTCTGTACTTGAGTATGCCTCACTGGCATCATGACTTGGTGACTGATGAGAATGGTCCTGATTATAGTTGACCCTTCTTCCCAGTTCACTTGTAAGTCAGACCAGGTGTGACTACAGCGTCATCAACCTTGGAGAGACCCAAGGAACCTCTAAGTGGCCAGGTCCCACTGCAGGGTATGCACCGACCTGGAGAGGCGTCAATTGTGGACAGTGCATGGACTTCCTTATGGAGCTGCTGCCAGAGTTTAGAGCCATTCACAGGCCACACCTGCCTGACTGCTCACTCCCGCCTCCATGTTTCCTCCAAGGACAATTTGATTTTTCCCAAAGAAAAATGGAAATCTCCCCTCAACAAATGACCTGCTCTGGTGCAGAGACTGACGAGAACCTGGCGACTGCTAGAGGACGACTCTCCACATGGCCAGCATGCACGTGGCCATGGGGATGTGGGTGACTTGCTCAAAACGCAGATGTTACACCATGGGCTGCAGCTCGTGTAACAACACGACGTCCTTTGCTAAGCACATTTCCACCTGTTTCTGAAGAACCTTCTATTCTCAATGCACCATGGTCACTGTGGGGTGAAAGTACTAGTAACGAACTTTTTAGTCTGAGTGAGAGTTGCGGGGGCGGTGGGGGTGACTCCTGAGAGGGGGCATCGTGAGGACTGGGAGGACCTGGGAGTCTCTGGAGAGGCTGCTCATTATGCTTGGGAGGCAGCACAAATGAAAGCTGTCAGCTCCCATTAAGACCCTGGCTCTCGGGCTGGGGATGTGGCTCAAGCGGTAGCGCGCTCACCTGGCATGCGTGCGGCCCGGGTTCGATCCTCCAGCACCACATACAAACAAAGATGTTGTGTCCACCAATAACTAATAAATAAATAAATATTTAAAAAAAAAAAAAAAAAGACCCTGGCTCTCTATAGAGCCATATGGAGAGCGTGGAGTCACAGGAGACTAGGGGTCCACCCGGGTGAGCCTCCCACAGAACCGTCACCCTGGACAGCACGTGTCCTCCTTCCACAGCGGCGTCAGCATCTGTGGCTGTGGGTAGGCAACTTCCTGAAGGCTCCTTGTTGGTTTTGTGGAAAGAGTGTCATCAAGTTGTGTCAAATCAGCTCGCATTTCCTCGTGGTTCTAGGAAAAGCAAAATGCTGAACCCTGGGCTATTGATGTACGGACTGACTTGGGGGGAAAAAATCTATTTCCTCAGAAGACGTGTTTAATGAGGCAGCCGGGGTCTAAGGTGATGAATTAGAAATTCAACTAAGGGCATCAGGCTTAGAGGAAAAGCAGGAGCTTGATGAAAAATGCAAGCAGAGAGAGTGGAATGTTTTCGTACACGTTCATCTTCACGCTGACAAATCTCTGTCTGTCGATCATTTTGGCTATGATTGCTAGTTTTTAATGCCATTCATCTGGGACTCTATTTGTTGTGGAATACAGAAAATAAAGAACAAGACAGAACAGCACTACACAACCCCAAGACTGCAGAGCACTCACCTTGCCGTCCTCCGTGTAGACGTTTTCGTTATACCCCTTCACTATTGTTCGGTCAATGAACAGGCTCCTCATGACCACAATCACTCTCAACACCTTCCCCAAGGTCACCTGTCAAAACACAAGCACACACTGAACATGCAGATCACTCCCAGCTGACAGCACTGGAAGAACAACAGTCACCTGGCCAGGCTGCTTCTGAGTGAGGTTGCAGGGGACAACTGGAGGGACATGGAGCCTTTGCCTGAGGCATTCCACAACTCAGGATTTTCCTGTAACCACTGAAGGGTGCTGTGGCCCAGCTCATCTGACCTCCCTGAATTTATCTGTATTTCTGGCTTATAAACATTCTGGGTAATTTTTGCGTATGTTTACTATCTGCTGGATAAAGTATCCACCCCCTACCATCTTAAGATAGACTCATCATCTTTTTCCGAAGGCTAGGATCCTGTAATTCTGGCATTCTAGGACTCAGCGAGCACATTTATTTTCATTCTAGCATGGCCCTATTTATATCCAGGGAACATGGAGAGTGCACAATATGGAGAGTAAGTGCCAGCACGAGGACCCCACGGATGAACCATCTATTTATAGCAGCTGGTAGAAAGTGGAGAAGTAGTACCAAAATACAGTCTGAAGGTAAAAGGAAGTTGCTTGATTTTTATCTCCAGAAAAAGAAACATGATCCTGGAAACACATTTAAGTGCTCTTACTCTCTTAGAACCTGAGCACATATTATGGATTAAAAAACACCTAAAAAAAGTGCAGCTTCATATGTGCCAGGGAGAGGGGAGCCCGCTGCGCTCCCCCCGGGATGGACTCAGCACCAAGAATAGCAACAGCCCCGCCCTTTCTCCAGGGGCTTGGGAAATTTCTGATACTTTGCTAAGTCGTCTTCTCAGTTCCCAGATGAGACCCTGGAGGTAGACCTGATCCAGGACTCATTCAAGGCCTGTGGGTCTGGGTTGTTCCCATGGGGCCTGACATCACAGAATTAGCTGAAAGTTGGCCCTGCTGGTCTGCAAAAGACAAAAGCCTCAGTCCCACATGGCAATCCCAATCCTTTGACAGCAACCTGCTGTCAGTTTCTAGAATTGCCACCTTGGGCCACACTTCCTTATTTCCCTATTTCTTGCAGTTTTCCAACTGGCCGGCCCAGCAGCTGCGGTCCTCTTGCCTTGAGTACTCTTGGGTGCCCATGAACAACTCAATATCTGGCTTCTTCAACAACTTTATTTATTTATTTTTTGTGATGCTGGGGTGGAATCCAGGGTCTCGCTATGCTAAGCAAGCTCTCTGCCACTAAGCTTACACCTCCAACCCCCAGCCCTCCTTCAATAATTTTGAGTGCTGGGTTGACACCTGTTTCCATATGCCTAAACCAGCACAGAACACAAGTAGGGTGAGAATGGGAGGCAACGTATTTGTTTAAATTTAAGGGAGCGCTAATAAACACCTTATTTCTGTGCACACCAGGTAACATTCAGTAGGTTCTTTTTTGAGTGACTGAGAAGTCATTACTTATAAGGATGCCAATAAACCACAGTGGTAGGGTCAGCAACTCTTAAGTCAAAAGCAGCCTACTGTAAGGGAAGGAGGGAGGGGAAGAAAATAACAGGGTCTCGGTGTTGCAATGAGGACCAGGGAGGTGGCCTGGCCCTGGGCTGAGTGTAGGCAGACTTCAAACTTCCTGCAGGAGGGCCACCATTTCCAACTGAATATTTTAACCCTCTTTTGTAAGAAGCATGGATAACTAAAAACTGTTTCTCCAAAACACCAAATCTAGCTGACTTTAATTAACTGTCAAATTGTCATAAGTTCTTAAGTTTCTCAAGGTGGATTTCAGAAACACCCTAAAGACATCAGAAATTTTATATTACAATTTTTTAAAGTTAATTTTGGTATTTTAAAGCCACCTAAGGCTTAAAAAGTGAAAAAAAGTTATTATGCATAACTCTAAAATTAGAGAAAAAAGAAGATAAATTGTTCTTCCATTCAAAGATAATCCCATTCACATTTTGGGGACCTTCCTTTAGTATTTTTATTTTTTAGTTGTCAATGAACCTTTATTTTATTTATTTATATGCAGTGCTGAAAATCAAACCCCGCGTCTCATACACGCTAGGTAAGTGCTCTGCCACTGAGCCACCATCCAGCCCCCCTTTAGTGTTATTTTATTTTATTTTTGGTTGGGCTAGGGATTGAACCCAGGGCCTTGTGCATGCTAGGCAATCACTCTACCAACTGAGCTCTAGCCCCCACTTTAGTACTTTTATTATCAAAGATTTCTGAATTTCTAGATGGTTATAATTAAAACTATATGCACATGGGCTGGGAATGTGGCTCAAGCGGTAGCGTGCTCGCCTGGCATGCGTGTGGCCCGGGTTCGATCCTCAGCACCACATACCAACAAAGATGTTGTGTCTGCCGAGAACTAAAAAAATAAATATTAAAAATTCTCTCTCTCTCTCCTCTCTCACTCTCTCAAAAAAAAAAAAACTATATACACATAATTTCAAACCAGAATTTTACTTAAAATTATGACAGGCATTGCTCTCAACTGCTAGGCACTGTGAGGTGATGTGGGCAGTTCTAGAGGGTGACAGACTGATCTTTTAATCCTTCTCCTGTTGTTGGAATTTAAGTTGCTTCCAAGTTTCCCCTAATAAAAACCCGGCTGCAATGTGCACTTCTGTTAAAAAGCTTCCACTGTATTTGGGGCTGTTTCTACCTATGGTACATTTGCAGACTTGTCATTACCAGGGCAAACAGTACAAATATTTTAAGGTTTCTGAAACCATCTGCCAAACTGCTACCTACAAGGGCAGAGCCAATTAGAATGGTCCACACACACCTTTTTCATTCTGTTCATGCCATTTATGCAAGTCACTGAACAAAAGCAAAATAAAATATACTAAATCCAACGTCTACCCCAACACCAATGTAGTATTTATTTATTATTATTATTTTTGTAGTTGTAGATGGACAGTATGCCTTTATTTTATTTGTCTATTTATTTTATTTTTTTACATATGGTGCTAAAGATCGAACCCAGTATCTCACCCATGCTGGGCAAACGCTCTGCCACTGAGCTACAGCCCTAGCACCCTCCCCCCATGTAGTTTTTAAAAATCCTTTTATTATGGAAGATTTAAAAACATACAAGAGAAAGTGATAGAGTATGAAGGATTCCCATGGGTTCATTCAAACTGCAACAATTACCAACCCCTCTCACCTAGATCTCCTTTTCCCTCCCTATGTTATTTCGCAACAACTAATAGACATGGTATCTTTTTTTTTTTTTTTAAAGAGGAAAGCCATTCTTTTTTTTAAAAAAAATATTTTAAAATCGTAGATGGACATGATACCTTTATTTTTTTTATTTACTTATTTTTATGTGGTGCTGAGGATGGAACCCAGTGCCTCCCATATGCCAGTGTTACCACTGGGCCACAACCCCAGCGCATGCTATCCTTTCTAAGTTAAATAGTTGCATATATATCTCTAGAAGGGCCCTGAAAACAGAAGAGCATAACCATGATGCCACCCCACACCCAAACAAAGCCTCTCCGGTATCATCAAGCACCCAGTTGAGCCTATTCAGATTTCCAGTCTCATCAATGTCACTGTTATAAGTTTGGATATGAGGTGTCCCCCAAAAACTCATGTGAGAGGCAATGAATTTTCAGAAGTGAAACGATCAGATCATGAGAGCCAAAATCTAATCGGTAGAACTAATCCACTTGAATGGATTAACTGGGTAGTGACTGAGAGCAGGCAGGGTGTGACTAGAGCAAGCAGTTCCCTGGGGGTATGCATTTGGGGTCATGTTTTGTCCCTGGTGAGCAGAGCTCTCTGCTTCCTGAATGCCATCTCCTGAGCTGCTTTCCTCACCACTCCCTTCTGCCATGATGCTCTGCCTCACCTTGAGTCAACCTGTGGAGTTGGCTGATCATGAACTGAACCTCTGAAATGGTGAGCCAAAATCAATCTTTTCTTCCTCTACGTTGCTCTTGTTGTGTCTTTTGGTCACAGTGATGAAAACAATCTCTTAAACAGTCACTTAAAATTTTTTTGCTTCTATTGAGATCCATATAAGGTCCACAGGTGTGACTGGTTAACACATCTCTTAAGTCTCGTCTAAATGGGAAGGCTCCTCCCTCACTGCATTTTATTAAAGAAACTGGATTATTTTCTAGAGGTTTCCCATCTGGATTTGCTGGCAATGTCCCTGTGGTGCACTTTAACATGTTCTTTCTTACTCTGGGCTTCCTACAAACTGGCAATTAGATGAGGCTCAGGTTTGGTTGTTTGGGGCAAGACCACATTTGGGGCTGCAGTGGTTTGTGGACCATCAGTGCCGTGATGTCTTGCACTGGTTTGACTTTTACCATCTTTCAAATCCACCAAACTCTATGAAGTTTGTCAATTTTTATTTTTCACAAAGCCAGAAAGGAGCTTTGTGAAAAATAAGGGCCCTGCAGAGGCACAGAACTAGGGCTTTCTGAATGTATAACATGGTTGTGGTGACACCATGCAGAGTTTTGAAGGCTTTGGAATAGACACACAAGGAGTTGAGATTTGGCTGTGCCTCTGGGGAGCTTGGCCCTGATCCTCACGTTCTTTCAACGTCAGCTTCCTCCATCTCAGAAAGGCTGGGAGGAGTCCCATGAGATGATGCCCTGACGGAGGGGACAGCACAGAGGAAGCGCTCAGTGGAAGCTAGTGTCACTCAGCTGGAGTCCTTGTTTGCACTTTCCTGAGGTGGCATGACTTGAAGCCAGTTAATATCACGGCTGGAGCCAGACCTGCTACCAACTCCATGTTGGTGAACCTGCCACTTATCTTCCCTTCTGCTGTCATAGCTGGCCGCAGGGTGGCTGGGGATGGGATGGTGGTGGTGCTGGGCCCAGAAAGTTGGGCAGTACTGTGGGGTCTGATGAGTGAGTGCCAGACAGGAGCATGCACTTCTGCAGGTCAGGCATGCGATGCTGCCAACACTGATGCGCCAGGTTTCGCTGACCCCAGAGACTACCACTTGGTGTACAGATTATGTGCCTGTGCTTTTGCAAGTGGTTCTGCCTTGCAGGTGCCATATCCAGGCAGTGTGCCCAGGGCAAGTCAGATAGCCGCTCATGCCTGTTTGCACAGCTGCAAAATGAAATGCAGAGGGGCCAGATGAGGAGATTGAGAGGGGGTCCAGATCAAGCACATCCTGGGGCGAGGCACTCAACAGAGCCTCTGAGTGTGGTGTGACAGGGCGGGAGACCCAGCCCTCTGGCTGTGCCATCAAGATGAGCTCCAGGCTTGTTCTGCAGTATCCTTTCCGCACCAATGTCACTCCACAGTGAGTCAGATCCTCACGACTCAGGAATGTGCAAGTTTCTAGTGTATGGGGATGCCAGGTTGTAATGACCTTGGACTTCTGACAGACTGATATGACAATGTGTCACAGAAGGGCCAATGGACATCTTTCCACAAACTAGCCAATGCTACCATGGTCAGAAGCAAGATGCCCGCTGACTGTTATGGGTTGGATTTTGGCAACGGCTATGGGAAGCCACAGATAAACGCTAACACCATCTGGTAATGAAGCATGCCTGCTGTTGCCAAGGCAACACTGTTCTAGACTGAACTGCACATCTCCTGAGAGCTCATCACTCTTCCTGCGGTGGCTGGTGCTGGTGAGTGTTCAAGTGGCATGCTGTACAGAGTCAAAGCGAGCACCCTCCTTCCTGAGCAGGCAGTCGGTATGTCCCCACTTCCTGAGAGTGTGTTTGGAAGTGCGGACTGCCAGGCCCTGGCCAGGTTCTACCATCAACAAAACACCAACACAGAGCTGGGTGTGGTGGCCCATGCCTGTAATCCTAGAAGCTTGGGAGCGTGAGGCCAGCCTCAGCAACTCAGCGAGGCCCTGTCTCTAAATAAAATATAAAAAAGGGCAGGGGATGTGGCTCAGAGAACTCAGAGGTTAAGTGCCTTTGAGTTCAATCCCTGGCATGACAAAAACAAAACAAAACAAAAACCCCAACACTTCTTATGGTTGAGATGTTACCCCTGCTGGTAGTGCACCTCCAAGGTGAGAGAAGCAGATCATTCAAACCCTTATTCCTTCCAAGGGCAGGCTGACCAGGGCAAAGCACCTACAAACTGAGCAACACTGTGGCCAGGACCCAGGGCGGTGTGCTGACCAGTGCTGAGGGGCCCAGGTCCAGACAGCACCCTGCCCTGGTAGGAAGCATGGGTGTACAAGCTGAAGGTGACCACACAGGGCCTGCCACCCTGACTGGCTGCATGTCTGGGGCCTGCTAGGGGAGGGGATATATCATTTTAAAAAAGAAGCTGATTATTAACATAAAGCCAACCACAATGCTGTTTTCCACACACAAGCAAGGCAAGACTCTGATGTGCAGGCGTCCTTACGGGGTCTGCTGTCACTCAAATGATGTTTTTCAAAGTGAAGGTATAAAAAGAAAAGAAAAAAACAAGAAAGAAAGGGGTGTGAAGAGAGGCAGGAAGAGACCTAAAGGAGGTTTAGGAGTGTTTTTTTTTCCATGCAGTGTCAAGAGGCTTCCCTAAGTGCTAGTTCTGAAGGGAGAACAGGCCACGGCGAACATCTCAACTAATGTCTGCACCGCGAGCCACTAGCCTGAGACACTGAGTCAGAGGAGTAGGTAACTGTGGCACTGCAAAGGATTCAGAAAACCATTTCTCCCCAACTCTCCCATGTTTTAAAGAGGTAAACTGAGGTCTAGGGATGTCAAAAGTATCAAATATGGCCCCTACCTTGAAAAAGGTGACAAAAACAACCAACGTGCCTGAGGTAAGTGGGGGCACCTGAGCGCTGCACCAGGGGGAATCTCTAGGGAGAGGGCATTAAGAAGAGGAGGCTTGGATCAGGGTAGAGATGGCTGTATAGACGAGCTTCCCTGCTCCTATGGACACTCCTCCAAGAGATGCTTTCAGATGTGGCCTGAAGAAAGCATCAGGGGCACCCTGGTTTCTCACGGACTCCTGGGGTCTCCCTTCCAAATTACACAGCTCTCCCCCTTTGCTCCATAACAAGGACAGGGGTGTGCTCAGGGGCTGTGGCTTTCTCCTCTAGGAACTAGGGATGCTGTCCAAGCAGGGCTCTCAATTCCATTCTTCTTCTTTCTTTTTAATATTTTTAGTTGTAGATGGACACAATGCCTTTATTTTGTTTACTTAGTTTTATGTGGTGCTGGGGAGCAAACCCATGGCCTCACACATGCTAAGCAAGCGCTCTATCACTGAGCTACAGCCCTGGCCCCCTCAATCCCATTCTTAACAGAGGAAGCTGAGATTTCCAAAGCTTTGAGTCCAAGGTGTCTGTTTTTCAGGGCAGGGCCAGAAGCTGCCTCATGCAATTTCCCCCGCTCCTGCCTGGCCCCCATGATTCACACACAAGCAAGGGTGACCAGACTCCAGGGCCACTGAAATGTTTCAGCCACCAGCAATCTTCCCTGGCACTCTGCTAAATGGCTCAAAATCCTGCTCTGCAGCACCCCTGGATCCCCTCACAAATGGCTTTTTACATGCACTCCTCACCTCACCATAAGATTCTAATAAAGTACCTACTTCATCTAATTTTAATGTTTTTTTTTTTTTTTTAAAGTCAGCGTGTGGAATTCTGCACAGCTGCTGGTGTGGTAGCCCTGGAGGAGCTGGGCTGGGCAGAACTGTCCTCTGAACAGCAGCTTGGGAAGCTGTAGTGGTGACAGGCCTGGGAACTCAGAGGCCTGGGAACTCAGAGGCAAGGGGGCGGGAATGTTGCCTCTCTTGGAAACCGAGACCCGATGGAGCCAAAGGCTGGAGCCCCAGCAAGGCTGAGGCCCAGAGGAAAGACTGTCTGCTGGGGGTTAAAGAGGCCACTGGACCCTGAGGAACACCGTAAAAAGAAAATGGGGCAGTGTGACTTGGAAGCACTGTCACACAGAAAACCATAGTTCTTTTGTGCTCAAGGCCGCTGACTTTGCTGCTCAACAGGGGGACCCAGGGATACCTCTGCTGACAAAATGTGACACCCTGTGAAGCAATTCGATGTGGAGAAGGAAGCAAAGCAGAGGCGACTCTAAGAGCCCAAGCCTGCTTTTCCTTGTGACAAGGGCCAGGGAAAAGGAGGCTGCCTGCAGGTTCTATCCACCTACAAGTCAGGAAACCACTCACCAGCGGGGCAAGAGCAAGAGTCATGGCCACAGATCTAGAGAAAAACAGGCCTGAGTTTGTCTATGTGACGGCAGGCAAGCCCCATTTCCTCATCTGTGGACCAGGAGAATGACTGTCACATGGCAGGGGCTCAGTCAGGGCTCCTGCAGGGCTTCTCTTCATCACAGGGAAAGACAGCATGGAAAGAGGCAAGAGCCAGGGCTTCGGAATCTGAGACTTCAGTTCAGATTCTCCTATGTACACATGGAGCAGTGTGGCTGGGGCGCAGCCCAGCGGCCTTGACCTCCTCAGCTCCATGGCAGAATCCTCTGCAGGACGGCACAGCTGTGCTACCAAGGGTCCAGCACGTCACGACTGGTGCTCACCGCACAGCAGCAATTATTAGTATCACTGCTGCCACTATTTTTAATAGTTCCTATACACCCTGCCTAATAAGGTTTATTTTTCATTAGGTGGCTTATTTCATTGATGAATAAATTGGAATCATTTGCTAATGAGCCATCAATGTTCGAAATCCGGGCACTTCTGATTTGCCTTAACTCAGTCCTCTCTTCTCAATCCCAACTGTCACGGTTTCTGGGAAATGTTCTCACAGGGGCGCATCTATTTGCCAAGTTTCATGATAACGAAGGATTATAAAATAATTTCCCATTTTATATTAAAAATTAAAAAATGTTCAGATCTTGTCTTCCCCACAACAAAAATCCACACACAATTATAAAGAAACAAAAAGAACAGAGAATTTGCTTCCTGATCTTGGTTGGTGCTCCCCCTGGGCTTCCCTTGCAGTGTTATGCAAAGTCCCCCCAAACTGCCACAGTAAAATTCAGTCCACTTTAGTTTATAAAGCATACATTCAAATCCACACCCAAGCCCTTTGAGGGAAAAGGTGTGTGCAGGCCTAGCCACACGAAAAACAGCGCCATTCTCTAGGGACCTTACACAGGCAGGCGGGACACAGGGTAGCTGGCAGAAGGAGCACCTGCCGTGGTTTTCTTGAACATCCTAGAAATACCCAACAGCTCTGAAGAGGAGTCTGCACAGGTGAAGTCACCACACAGGACACTCCCAGCTCACAGAGACTACCCGGTGCCCGGGGCAGCAGCTGTTTTAGTCAGCCTTTTCACTGCTGTGCCCAAAAGGTCTGACCAAAACAATTGTAGAGGAGTGAGAGTTTATTTGTGGGCTCCTGGTTTCAGACGTCTCAGTCCACAGACAACCAGGCGCGAGGTGAGGCAGGACATCATGGCAGAAGAGTGTGGTGGAGGGAAGCAGCTCACAAGATACTCAGAAAGCGGAGAAAGAGAGACTCCACTCACTAGATACAAAGTTTATACCCCAAAGGAGACCCACCTCCTCCAGCCACACCTATCACCTTCAGCTAATCCCACCAGGGGATTAATTCACCAACTGGGTTAAGGCTCTCACACCCAATCTCTCTTCTCTGAACCTTCTTGCATTGTCTCACACATGAGTTTTTGGGGGATACCTCACATCCACATCATGACACATGGGTACCAGGCCCAGGGCATGACACAGTGGCTGGGAAAGCAGGCCCTGCCCAAACTGCTTAAGTCAGTAAAACTGCCTCTTTCTAGAATTTGGACAGGAAAACATGAGGAGTAAATGGGGAACAAAAAGGAAGAAGCCATGCAGACAGAAGGGGAACAAATAAGGGATGGAGAAAGGCAGGAGACGACAGACGTACACTGGAAACCTGCACTGCCCTGGGCTGCAACAGGCTCGCCTGCCTGTTCCTTTCCACCTTCCACCTGTCCAACCAACACCTATCACGTGCCCGTCATATGCATGCAAGGTGCTAGGCCCCACAGAGATGAATGAAGCAGACGTCCACAAGCAATGGCCTAGAGGAGCCAAGTGGCCAGTGCGTGTATAAAGGAAGAAATCTAAATTGCAGAGTTAGTAAGGAAGAGAACAAAGGGGGCATTTTAGAAATGAATGTGAAAAGTGACACCTTAATTGGGTTGTTCATCTGTTAGTTCCCTCAAGTGTTCACGTGCCAGGCATTGCAGTGAGGGCTGCCGATGGGATAGTCAACAAAGCTCTTACAACTGGACACCCTGGGGTGGTGGGCAAAAATATGTACTCTTCTGAGACTCCGAAGACAAGAAAGCTGGGCAAGGGGGTTGGTTCAAGTTTGGCTGAAGCCTCCTGGGTAAGACCAGGGTAGTCCGGGGCAAATGTGGGGTAGGGCAGGGTGGCCCAGCTGAGGAGGGGCAGAAAGCAGGTCAGGCATGCAGGGGAGGCTAAGGAGGGCCAGGCAGGTAGGAAAAGCTTCTGGGGCTCTGATAAGGGGTTTGGTCTTGCCTGGTGATGTGGGGGGTTTCGACATGTCTGACGTGTGCTTTAACAAACAGCCCTGGCTGCTCTGTGGAGGGGTCAAGAGAGGGAATGGGGAAGCCCTGAAAGGGGAAGACGGCAGCTCCAAGTGGCATGGTGGTAACAGGGAAGGGAGAAGCCAGGGCCTGCCAACAGCCAGCACCTGCTGAGGGACTGGGTATGAGAGGTGAGAAAAGGGTTTTATGGTTTGAACACAAGGTAAATGGTTCTGCCATTTACTGAAATGAGATGAGAAAGAAGAAGGGGAAAACGGGAGGGGGAATCACTTCCTTTGAAATACGAGTGGCTGTCAGATCGGACCTCATGGCTGAGGGCTGGCTAGAGACAGTTCCACTCAATAAACACTCCTAACAGTCAGTCCTGTTTCTCAGTGGCCTGCACCCTGAGCAACATTCGTCCAGGCTAAAAGGAGCTTGGGATGCTCTTCCTGGAAAGAGTCAGGCTCAGGAACTGCAAGGGGAGCGGTCTCCATAAGAGGCTAGGCAAGTCCAGGCAAAGGTGGGGCCCACGCACCCACTGCTTGGGTTAGGATGACACCATGGTGTCCTCTGGGGTAAACTTGAAATCCCCATTTCTTTTGTTGATACCCTGTTAGGCAGCACCTGGCTTTTTAATCTCATCGGTAGGATGTATGCCAACTTGACCTTGATGTAGAAAATTTTAATTCAAATCAATACACGGACAAGGTCACTTTAAAATCCAATTAATATGAATGGAAAAATATGCCCCACAGTTCTGTGAGCTGAAAATGGAACAGTTGCAAGTTAACAACTACAAGAGAGACACCTACACAGCCCTGTTTGGATTCTTCAGTGTTTGATAATGCAGCTATCTGCGTCCTTAAATACATGTGGTAGTCAGAATATCAAAAAAAAATTTTTTTTTTGCTTCTCTGTATAGTGACTTAAAATTAAACCAAATTTGCTTGAAGAAAAATATAACACACCCATACCAAAAACTGAATTTCTATGACCCAATTGTAAATAAATTAAACCCTGGACTTCAACCCACCTAGGAATCCCTTGAGAAATCTAAGACTTTAATATAGTTTGGATACTAGAAATTTGCATTTATAAAGAATGCATTTACAAAACTGTTTGCAATGATAACCATAACAGAAGGGGAAACCAGGGCACAGAAATTCTGTAAAATCAGGATTGAAGATGCTTCTCAGATCTACTACTTCTACCCATGACTTTCATTCAATTAGTTTGAAAATTTACTTAATTATCTTATTGATTTATTTTTTGGTGATTGGGATTGGACCCAGGTCTTTGCAAAACTAAGCACATACTCTACCACTGAGTTTTCACCCCCAGCCCTGTAAAACTTTATTTTATACAAAAAATGAGAGCATTATGCAACAAATGATCGGAATATATTATTATTAGTGGGTTCCCGTGTGTTCTCTTGGCTTTTGCTTCACTGCTATCCAGAGTCTTTCCTACCTTTAAAATCAGGTTAGAATAGAATATAATCAACTAAGCATCCACCTAAAGACAAAATTGCTTTGTTACTACAAGAAGCAACTGTTAATTTTGTAAAACTGGAATGAGATATTTTAGGGGTACCCAAGAAATATCATAAACCTATTTCTCAATTTATTTCATACTTGTTTCCGTGCGCCGGCTGAAGGGCCTGCTGGGGCTGCTCTATGCTAGGAAGGCCACAGCCTGCACGCTGCCTTCAGCTCCCCAGGGACCCTCCAGGATCTGGAGTCTGCCTGGCACGGGGCTGAAGCAGCTTCCCACCTAAGCACCTGGCTAAGTGTGTGTGTTGACTGTTCACCTCTACAGATAATGCTGCTGTGACAAATTAAAAGCAGCCCAACTCTGCTGCCTCACACAAGAATAAGCTGCTGCCTTGCATGCACGAGGTCTGCCCCTGGCGTCCGAAGGGTGACAGGGTTGTCCTGCACTCCCCTTTCTTTCCAAACCCATACAACCAGCACCTCGCCCCCTGCCCCCACCTCCAGTTACCGCATCTGCTGCTAGTTTTAATGCTCTTCACATACTCATTATTCTTTAATGATGCCTGTTTGTAAATAGCAAGACGGGATGCAATTAAACCATGAGAGGCTAAATAAACACACATTCTAATTAGGATCTTTACAAGAGATTTTTTTTCATGTATAGACTGGAATTTACCTTTCATTAATCTAACTTAATTGCAATAGTGCACCAATAAAGAATCAACCCGAATTAAGTGCTCTAAATGATTTCCCCATATTAAAGGTGAGCGAGTGAGTCTTCCTTTGGGTAACAAGACAGTCTGCTGGAGGAGGGACTAAATGGGAGATCGGTGCTACTAAACCCTCGGAGGATTGTGGCAATGCGACCTAGATGCTGGTGCTTCCAAAGCCAGAAGTTAACAGGGTGGAGGCCGAAGGTTGGAGCTGCAGCCTCAGCCCTCTTGTCATCAACTCTGCTGGCTCCCATAGCAGCAGACACCTCTTCTTAGAGCTGTCAACTCTCTGTCACTAGTTCCAAAAGACAGAGAAAGGGTTTGGCTCCATTGGTTCAGATGGCTTCCTGCTCCTAGAGTAAACTTGCCTGGAGCATGTGCTGTGCAGCGAGGCAGTGATACTTCTGTTGAGAAGGACATTTGTCAGGGCATGTTCTGACCCTTGACTCCAGAAGACATGAAACATCATGTACATGTTGGGCTGGGGCTTGGTGATAGAGCACTTGCCTTTGAATGTGTGGGGCATTGCGTTGGATCCTCAGCACCACATAAATAAATAAAATAAAGGTACTGTATCCATCTACGACTAAAAATTAAAAAAAAAAATTTAAGAAGATTCTGTACATGCAACTAACCTGAAGCACAGTAAGATGGCCTATCAACATTAGATGCAGTCTTTTAGCAAAGACCTCAGAGCAACTAACAATTTATTCATTCAGCAAACACTAAGACCTTCTAGGTGGCAGGTGCTGTGCCAGGGTCAAGAAACTACTGTAGGGAAAATGTTACTCAAGCTAGAACCATTTCTGTCATTTCTGTATTTTCCTTGTCTTTCTTTGGCTGCAGCTGCTAATCACCTGTCACCCTCCTCTTTGTCAAATATGGAATGCACAAACATGCAGAGGCCTCACCTTCCCTCTGGCTCCCCAACTGAGACAGTGACACCACTGGCTTGGAACTGACAGTTTTGAAAAAGCCAGGTCCTGCAAAGTCCAGAGGGGTGAGGTTTTTAGCCACCCTGGGGAGCCACCCCTACATTAAACTACATCATCCAAGTAGTAATTAGATGCTTGCGTTCTTCATTTTAAGGTAAGTATTTGAAGCGTTCTCCACGATAACATATCCCAAAGTGTATTCTGTGAAAAGGGGTCTGAGGGCAAATATATCTGGGAAAGTACATGAAATGTTCTTCTCTTGAAGACTCAGTTTATGGAGAAAGTATAATCAAGGCTTGGAAAAGGACTCCAACAAAGGAGACTGCTTAGTTTTGTTTAACCAGTGAATGTTTCCTCAACTTACTGAGCATGCTAATTTCCTTAAGAATTAGTGTTTTTTTTAAAAAAAAGATGTGTTCCCACTTTGGGAAACACTGTTATATTACTATCGGGAAAGAAATAACTTGCCTACCAATCAGTCACCAGTACCTGGATCCCATTTTCTCCTCTGCTGCTACACCTGACCTCATTTACTCCCTGCAGATAGAGGCAGGACAGAAATGCTGCTCTCCTGCCCTTATTCGAGGGCCTGGAACCCACTGCACCCAGTTCCATGTGCAACAGACCAACCGAGGCTCCAAGGATAGGAAACGGCTCCCTGACAGACTGTGGTTAAAAATTTATCAATCCCAAGATGCTTAAATGCTCCCAGTTCAAGAAGTTTCAAAGATTCACTCTTAAATTCATTTTTATGGGTACATTACAAGTCTCTGAAAAACCCAGCTTTGTAAAGTACCACCAACAGCTCTCACTTAATCACGCTGGTAGATCATATATAAAAACAAAACAGAGCTAAAAAAAAACCCCTTCCATGTTAGCGAGCAGATGTCGAGCCCATTTGCAATTAATACGACCCACTTCCATACAATCAGACTGCTTAAAATTCTTGGAACAAGATGTAAAAGTTAAGATGCAAATGTTCTGATTTTAATGAGAATGAATGGAAACTATAAAATCCTCTCTCCCTTTGAGGGTAAGTACAATCTACATATAAGTCCCAACTGCACACTAAATTTATCAGCAAAACAATCATTTGATCAAGCCTGTGTGGAGGAAGAAAATAGAACCGGGAAAGTCTGCAGTATTTTCAGAAAGCATTTTCTACCAAAATTAAATTTTATCAAAATGCTTTTTCTTTTAAAAAGCTTAAAAAAAGCAAAAACTCATTTCAACACTTTCCCCCCAGTCACCTACACGTTGTAGGAGTTTCCTGTCTTTTTAAGATCTGTGCCACCTTTTCCTGGACGGCAACAGAGGTGACAGAAGACCAGGATGCTGGCATTCCATAGATTCCAGCTTTGCTGCTCAACCTGAGTCTGTTTCCCACCTACACAATGGTGACAGTACCTTCTGCTGAAGGTGTGGGGGGGAGGGGACCAAGGAGATAGCACATGGTAAAAGGCCAGAGAGTTCCACAGGCAGTAGGTGCAGTAGGGGCTGCAGCAGCTGCAGGGTGGCAGGGCAGACTCCTCCCTTTCTCAGGCTTGGCAGAATCTTGTCCTTCCTTGATGGCCCACCTTGTTAGCCTCTCTGGGGGTCTGTATTTCCAGCAGGGCAGTGTTTCCTTCTCAAGGGTGGGCCCTGCTCAACTCCATTTGGATGGGATACTCCAACCCCGTTTGGTCCATCAGGTTTGGGGTGAAACTGATATTTCTAACTAGCACCCTGGCTGGGGACAGTTCAGTGGCAGAGCACTTGACCAGCACGTGTGAGGCCCTGGGTTCTAACCCTACCCAACATTGCAAAAACAAAACAAAACAAAACAACAAAAAACTAACCAGCACCCAGAGCAGAGTTGGAATCCTCTGGACATCAGCATGGCGCCCAGTTCAGGTCAGCACAGGCAGCCTAGGTTGAGGCCAAAAGCAGCCTCTGAAAAACTGCCTCGCAGCACTTGTTATAGCACCTGTCTTCCTACTTCCCGCCCTTCTTTCCACGACTCTCAAAAGAGTGCCTCCTCTGTGCCAGGCACAGTTCTAATCCTTGAGTAGAATTCTATTTTTCTTGGGGAGCACCCAGTCAAGGGGGGATGTACTCATGCATGAGAGTAGAAGGGCAGGGACCAGGCACTGACTCTCCTTTTATCTTCTGTGACTGGCACAAGCCCTGGGGAAACCAGGCACTCAAAAACATTTGACAACAACGAACAAAATCAAGATGGTAAGACTTCAAAGTCACAGCAAAATTCTTAGAGATCTGGCAATGCTCAGAAACATTCAGAAATGGGAGGCTGTGTAGTGCAGCAGAAAGCATGTGCACTAAAAGTCAGACTGACAGAGGCCAAACCTCAGCTTTGCTGCTCATCTGCAAGGGGCCAGGGCAAGTCCTTCAGCCTCTGCTCAGTACTCTCTGAGGGCTAGAGCAGGATCACACTGCCAAACAGTACATTCCTTCACCTGGTAAGCACCTGGGGGACTCAACAGCGCCAGGCATTGTTTCAGGCTCAGGGAATACAGCTGTGAACAGAGCAGCTGCTGACCTGGAGCCCACATTCTGGGGTGGAGACTAATAATACAGTGGAGACCAGTAGCTTCTGGGGCAGAAGAGGACATTCAAAAGAGCTGCTGCAGTGTAGAAGATCACAGTGCCAGAGGCACAGAGGGGAGGACATGGCAATACCAGGGAAGAAAGGGTGGCAGCCAGACTGGGGTGGGGGGAATGGATTCTGGATATATTTCAAAGGGAGACCCCACAGAATCAGCCAGTAGATTGGCTCTGAAGTCTGAGGGAAACAAGAGGCAAGGGCAACTCCCAGTATTCTGGCTAGCGTGTCTGGTGGTGTGGCCCAGTGGCTGAGTGCCTGCCCAGCGTGCACAAAGCCCTGGGTTCACACACACAAATTCTGGTTTGGGCAACAGTCGGAATGATGGAGAGGCCAGCATGGAAATCAAGTGGCAGCATCAACAGGCAGATGGGTTTGGGCTGAAGCCCAGGGAGAGGCCTGCACTAAGGGTATAAACCTGGTGTCATCAGCAAATAGGACAGTTGACCACGGGATGCACGAGGTCACCTAGGAGGTATAAACAGGAGCCCCAGGACACTCCCACATTCTGGGGCGATGACGAGGGATCTGCAGGAGACTGAAAAGGCATGGCCAAGAGGGAGGAGATCTGAACTAACTGCAACTGAAACTACGATCTCTGGTTGGAGGCAAACTCCCAAACTGAAACCTCATACACCACTGTGATGGCGAGAACTGGAGACACATGGACATGCTGTAAAATAAGGACAAGGTGTCACCGCACAGGAAGTCAGGATGGCCACGGGCAATCTCGGCTAAAACACCACTCAAGAATGGGGGAGACCCATGTTTCCCTCCTATGTCTACAGAAGGCCTCACGTTGCTTACACAGGCCGACTAGTGGAAATGGGGTCTGCTTCTGTTCACCATGTCTAGGACCGGCAACTGACAGGTAGTAAGTGCACGAAGGAGGCCTACAAAATCTTCCCGTCCTTCACCAAGAGACACCACTGTGATCCCCACTCCCACTGCCTGTCCTGCTGGCCACAGTGCCCTGGCTGGCCAGGAGCTGACATAGCAGCTCTGCCGGGGAGGACTGCTGTCAGCTCCCTGTCACAGAAGAAGAAACGGTGGCACAGAGAGGAGTGATGATGCAATCACTTGGTTAGAAATGGCCAGGCGAGAATCGGAACCTAGGCTGCCTACAATTCCCTCCGAGCTGGGTTAACTGTGGTGACGGGAGGGAAGACGGGCAGGACTCCCCTTGCTATTCACAGCACCGTAGTTCTGTTAGTGTGCGTTAACAGCCAGTGACAGAGCTCATACAATTAATACCACCATGGCTCGCCCTGGTGGAGATACACTCATCTTTTAATTCAATTGCCATCAGCAATGGACTGTGCATGTCACTTTTATTAAAAGCCAACAACTGTTTTATCTCAATATATGGACACAATGAAAATATTAGCTGGAGGGAAAATCAACTGTGTAGACTGGGATTAAGAAATAAAGTAACTGTGACTGTGGGTCGGAAAAGCAGAGGCCCCCCACCCCGGTCTGTGCCCTGGGACAGCACAAAGGTCTCAACCAAGTTACTGAACGGTCCTTTCCTTCTAGAAGCCCTTTAGGATTCGTCTGATATTGTTTGGAAAAATACCAAGATAAACTGCCTTTAGAGTGGTTGAAGATTTAATATAGTTCTTCAAGATCTCAATTACGTACACGTTTGGTCTATACGGTGTAAATCCGGGCTAATGAGATTCAATCGCTGTGTATAAATCTGAATAAGGACAACCTGATTGTCTAAAGACAAGAGCAGTTTGGGATTCTGTGTTAATCACTTTTCAAAACAAAGATTATGATTCAGGAAGAGTAACATCACTTTGCTGAACATTATTGATTGCATTCCCCTTGGTGCTGAGAGAAATGGTCCATTTGGTCTAGCACAAACTCTGAAACAAGCTGCAAGGGATCCAAAGAGTCGACTGAGGAGTACCACTGTTCTGCTAACAAGATCAACAACAGTAATTCACATTTTCTCTTTGTCCTATGGAAATTATGAAGTCCCAAGAGAACCCTTCTTTGCAACGTTCCCTATGTCCAGTACCAGAGGCTATGCAAAGCTACATACTGGGGCAGAATACAACAGACTGACAGGTGACTGGCAGGTCCCAGCACTTTCCCTCTGGGATCTTCATGAAGACTTTGTGTACAGCACTGTAGGATACTGTAGGCATTGAAGCAAAGCCATCCATTTAAGATCAGTCCATGACACTTTTGTGCATGGTACACCTTGTCAATGTAGGCATCAACAGGGCTGCAGGGGAGGCCCCAGCCTGGACCTAAGTGCAGGCCTCCACAGAGACGGGCCACAGGCAGGAGAATTACAGGTACAAAGTACAGAAGAGGCTGGGTGGGGAGTCCCTAGGGGACCCTGTGGGGCCTAAGGGGCTTCTAGAAACAAGGAGGTATTTTTGTGATGCAGACACCAGACTTAATTATAAAATGACCTTAGGGGCTAGGGCGGGAGCTGATGGGTAGAGTGCTTGCCTAGCATGCATGAGACACTGAGTTCGATCCTCAGCACCACATGAAAAACTAAAAATAAAACAAAATAAAGGCATTATGTCCATCTACAACTAAAAATATATAAAAAATGAAATTATAAGAACATGATGAAGAACCAATGCCGGGGTAAAAGGTTAATTCTCCTATACTTTATAACTTTCTGAATTCTGTAGATATCTAGCTACATCACTCAATTGCTAGGCCAATTAACTGCTGTCTAAACTATAACCTTGTAAGCTTAGTTTTTAGAACTATAGCTCTTAGGGAGATAAACTCAAGTCATCTTGAGTTACTGCTGCGTGTGGTGAAGGCCACTTCAGGATAACACTCACAGGTGTTATACTGTTTTTGTTCTACACCTGTGAATGACTTATCGTAAATTCCCTGTGCATGGTCTTTGGTCAAGTAGGCCAAGAATTCAAACCCACCAATGCTGTAATGGTTAAGAAATGATGTCAAATTTCCTATAAAAGCTTCATGTAACTTCAGCTCGGGGCCCAGAACTCCAGCACACTACCTCAACTGTGACCACCTGCGTAAATAAACCTGAGTTCTCCAATCCTCCAAGTAGTGCTTGGTCTCTTGCTGAGTGTGCTTTCCATAACACTTTTGCTTGTGGCAATGACTGAGGAGAGCTAAAGTGTCCAGTTACACACAAAGAGGAACTGTCCCCTTCGAAATGCCCCTAGTGCCTCTGCTGAGAAACACTGGAGAGTACTGGGGCACGGGATGGGCAGGGGAGAGACAGCAGATGAGCCTGTAAGGTAAGCTGAAGCCAGGCTGTGACGAGCATCCAAGCTGCCCTAGGAGGGGCGGCTTCCTCCTACAAACAAGGGGCCAGCAGAGGGAGAGTACATCTCTGGAACAATGACTCTAGTGGAAGATGGAGAGGAGGCAGCGTCCAGAAACAGGGGCACCAGGAGACCAAGGACAAGGCGGGGGCCAGAATTCAGACAGCAGAAGAGCAGTGAGGACCGGGCAGAGGCCTCCGTGGAGGTGCGAGGTGGGCCTGGCTGCACGCTGGGGAAGCGAGGGGCACCGCAAGTGGTGAGGGGCACACTGCTGCAGGAGGTGGTAATCTGGGGCTTCTTCACAGGGTATCTGATCAATAAGCATTTGATATAAGAAAGAAGATCAGTATCAGAACAGGAAGAAGCCCAACTGGGGCCAGAGTGTAAAACATGCAGGCTGGTCTGAAAAGAGCCAACGGTTACATGGAACCAAATCAAACCAGAAGGCCTTGAACCAGCAAAACTAAGGTAGAGGCAGCACAAACCCATCGCCCAAACCTTGAACACACAATTTCACCCTGCCCCAGGCAGTAAGAGCTTCCCATTTCTACCAGATACCAATCTCACCTAATGGATGCAAAACATTTTAAAGGTAACAGTCAATAAAACTCCTCTGGAACTGCCTTCTCCAACCTTGACATTCCCTAATGCATATGCCGGCCCACAAAACACAGCCGCCAGGGTGGCAGGACAAGCTCTGCAACTCCTTCGGGCACATGTTGACTGAGCATGTGGAAGGAGGCTGGACACAGGGTCACAGCGCTGGCGAGTGAGACAGCTGCTGGCATATTAGCCTTCGGCAGGGGCACAATTGAGGCTGCCTAACTTGCCTGCTAACCATTTAGACAAACTGTTTTCACGGCATTTTAGAGAAACTCTGTTACGACCAAAGCCCTAAGATGCAGGTGCCCGGTCACTTCCAGGAATGAAAATGCTGCACCAATAACTAGAGAATTCAAAGAAACAACACTCCTGGCGAGGCAAGCAGGAAAGAAAGGGAGAGGGAAGGGCATCAAGTACGCCTGAGATTAGTTCCAAAAACAAAAACTATGTCCCTAAACTCGACATGGAACACTTCTGACAAAAATAAAACGAGGTTGCTCATGAGGTGTTCTTTCCACCTCAGCCGGCACCCCATAGCTGTGCCCCTCTGGTGCCCTTCGCGCCACTACCCAAGAGCAGAGTCTCACACTGGGCCTCAACCTGTAGGCCACCTGAAAGCCACCGGGAAGTGGTGGCCTATGAATATCCAGGCTACTAAATAGAAAAAGAGGGAGAACAGGAGCCAAATCAGGAGGCAAGCTGAAGCCTGAGGAGGAAGGCCGGGCTCCAGTGAAGAGGCGGCACCCGTTCCTGCTCTGTCCCAGTGAAAGGCACTGTCAGCTCCAATGGGAGACCAGGAGAGTTCCTGACACCCATTCCTTACCTCCCAGGAGCTCAGCCAGGCACAAGCCTGGAGACTAGGACAACAGTGACTTCAACAGAGCATTAAAGAGGAATGGGATAGGGAAGTCCACAAAATGACGGGGCACGCGTCACAGAGCCCTCTACTTACAGCGCTTGGAACCACCTGCCTTCAGAAGAAACAACCGAATGTGGCTCTGGAGGGTGGACTTCCACAGGGCGCGGCGTGTGTTTTGCCTAAGGAGCCTCAGAATCAAGTGGGTCCAGAAGAACACCGCAGCACAGCCCGCTTCATGCCAGTTGCAGGGCTTCCTGCTCTTGGTTTGCTCAGTCCTGACCTCCTCCTGGCCACAGGGAGGCTGGGTCCTCCACTGGTGGCAGAACTAGACAAGCAGCTCCTAAGCCCACAGGAATGTGTTTCATGTACCTAAAATAGCACCGACTCCTAACAGCCCCGAGTGCCTGGTTTTTACTTATTTGCTCTTAACTTTAAAAAGCACTTTTCTGAGACAGGGTCCTGCTATACTGCCCAGCTGCCCTCAAACTGCTGCTCAAGTGCTCTTCCTGCCTCAGCCTCCGAGTTGCGGGATGTGAAGGGTCATGGGTGTCAGGCAGGGGCCATTCTCTTGCATAAAAGCTACCTCTCTCTTCAAGCCTCAGCTTTTTCATTTACAAAGTGGGGACAGTGCCCCGGGCTCCTGGGGTCCCAAGTAGGGAAACTTGAAATGGTGCACGGGAGAAGCTCCCACTACGGACACTTCCTGAAGAAATCTTCTGGGTCAGGCCAGTATTTCCATACCTGATGGACAGTTTTTTCTTTATAAAATTTGTGTCTACCTCCCTCACAGCCAGGACTCACTCACTCTGCAGGCCAGACCCCCTTGATAATATATCATTTCTTATTAACTCTTCTCAGTATTTTAAGGAAAACCTTTCAATTTTAGTTCCTTTATTCTTATATGCATGAATGTGAATCACAGGTTCCAAAGAGAAAGCCAACTGTTTACAAATAATACTGAGTACCTAGTGTGCACCAGGCACTGTTTTAGGGTTGAGGAAACACCAATAAACAACAACAAAAAAAGGTCTCTCTTGTGGAACTTGGGGCTTTCTAGAGGAGACAGACAAAAAGCAATAATCCTAGCAGACAAGGAACTCAAACACTACATTAGGAAGTGATAATCCTATTAAAATATAAAGGCCAGGGCTGGGGTTGTGGCTCAGTGATAGAGCGCTTGCCTAGCACAAGTGAGGTGCTGTGTTCAACCCTCAGCACCACAAAAAATAAATAAATAAAGGTATTGTGTCCAACTCCAATTAAAAAAAAAAAAAAAAATATATATATATATATATATATATATATATATATATATATATATATATATAAAAGGCCATTCAAAGAGATAATGTGGGGAGGTGCACATGGTGGAGGGGGGTGGTTCACTGGGAAGGAACAGAAGAGCCAAATCTTGCAGGCCATGAGGAACAGGCCCTGGGGAATCCTGGGCCAAGGCCTGGCGGCAGCAGAGACCCATTAAGTGAGGGAAGGGGACAGGAAAGGAGTCAGAGGTGCAGAGGAGCCACTGCAAGATCTTGGGCTTTTACTGGAGGAAAGTGGGCAGCCATTGCAGGTTCTGAGCAGAGAAGACACACGACTTGTGTGTGCGGAAAATAGACAAGATGGGGTGGACACAGGGAGGCCAGTAGGAGGCTGCTATGATAATCCAGGTGGACAACAGAGGCCTGGAACAGTGTGGTGGCAGTGGGGGAGTTGGGGAGCCACGGTTAGATTCTACACTAAACACACAATCTCATCTAATGTGTGTATCTTAAAAAGCATGCTTAAAATGTTAACTTCATACTTTGAAAGATTTTGAACAACTTCAGACAACAGAGGAGTTGCAGCGATGTCTCAGAATCCCTGCATACCCTTCCCCCGACGCCCGCCGAAGCCACCCACTGCCCGCTGCAGCCACCTGTGCACATCAGCTCTCCACAGACACAATCTCCACAGTCTCATCCAACTTCACCCACAGACTTGAGCATCTACCAGTGGTTAATCATACTACTGTGGTTGCCCAGTTACTCGATTCCTTGGACATTTATTAAGTTCACGTTATCTACTATGAGGAACCATTTCCCCATGGCTGTAATGGTATAATGACACCTCCTTCATTTATTTAAATAGGACTTACAGATTATTATTGTACTGTGAACTATAATTCATCGCTATTGGGGTTTATGTGGGTGTGACTAGTGGGAGTCCTTTCAAAATGGCATCTGAGTCCTTTGACACATCCTTGTCATTCTGACAGCGTTCCCCTACTTTCTGGCCCAGCAAGGTGCGCCAGGTTTATCTTGGACTTTCTCTGCCCCAGTGTTGGAATTAGCCACTTTTTCCAAAGAATTCTCAGCATTGGAACACATGATCGTGTGTGTGTGTGTGTGTGTGTGTTGTGTGTGTGTACACGCATGTGCATTTGTGTGTGTGAAGAGATATACCTATTTCTACCTCCTCTATATACTAATAACAATTAGTTCATATTGATACTTCAAGTTGTAATACAATATCAAGAGTTTATATTCACATTCTTTCCACATTTTAACTTTCCCTCTCTGAAGCACAAAACCTGGTTCCCATTATCACAAAGTATTTCCATATGTGCTCAACCCTGTAACTCAGTTTCAGAATTACTTATTCAAACCACCTGAAAGACCTGCCAACCAGTAAGTGTTACTGCTAGTTCACAGTAACCATAGATGAAAGGCTTAGAGCCAAAATGCCATATTCAAAGGTTACTAGGGTTAATTCTCTCTTCTCCCCAGGCATAGACACACTATTGAAATAAATTATAGTGAGGTTCAGTTAAGTGCCTTTATTTTTGCTCACATTTTTTTTTTGCGGGGGGGGGGGCTTCTTGTTAATTTCATTTATTTATTTTTAGAGTATGTGGCACATCAACATGGTTCTAGAAGCTAGAACTCCAGTCACCCTGCCCAGCGCACTCTGCCTTGCCCTATCAGAGTCCCTGCCCCCACCTGGTCTTTCTTATTTACCTTCCCAGGACCAAACTCTTCACATCTTCCTATGCCTCCCCACCACAATAAGCAAACAGCAGATGTCTTATAGCTCTGTTCTGAGACAAGGAAGCTTATTTCGGATATTCTAGTACTCTCCTCCTCTTATCTTTTAAAGGCAGAAGGAGAAGCAGGGGTGCGCACTACGTGGCACTATTCCTTCTACTCTGTAAAAGGTGATTCCTGTGCTTGGCAATCACATAGAAGCTGCAATGGTCACCCTGCACAGCTCCTTCCATCCTGTCAGATGTCAATGTCCTGAGGGCAGATTCCTAGAAGGACTGCTGGTCAAAAGTAGACACTGCCGAAGCCCTTCTAAATGGCCAGACCCACCAGAATTTCCACTGGCAATGTGTGAAAAGACCGGTTTCCTCACAGCCTCACCAACAGAGTGTTTTGTTATGCTTTTTGATTTTTGCCAGTCTGGTAGGTGTGAAATGGTGCACCCTGGTGAGTTTAAACTTGCATTTCTTTAATAATGGGTGAGGTTAAACATCTTCTCATCTGTTTAAGCAGTACCATTTATATCTTGGTGAACTTTTCCTCATGTTCTTGATCTTTTTCCTCTGTTTTCTGATTAAAGATTTGAGGGCCCTGTATCTGAATGTGGCAAATACTTCCCAGCGTTTTTGTTTGCATACTGAACACCTGGTAATGTCTGCAGGTTGCAACTCCCCCCCCTCCCCCTGCCGCCGCCCCCGTCTTGCTTTGCTCTTTGCTTTGTTCTTCCTTCTCATGGTGGATTCAGAGAGCTCTCTGACAGGGAAGCCCATCCTCTGCAGAGTCCTAGAGATGGGCTCACAGGTGTAGAATTCTTGCTCATTTAAAATGGTCTTCCTGGGGCTGGGGATGTGGCTCAAGTGATAGCGCGCTCGCCTGGCATGCGTGTGGCCCGGGTTCGATCCTCAGCACCACATACAAACAAAGATGTTGTGTCTGCCAAGAACTGAAAAATAAATATTATAATTCTCCCTCTCTTTAAAAAAAATTTTAAAAAAAATGGTCTTCCTTTGGCCTGGAAGGTACAGATACCTACCTACATTTCCTCGACTCACCCTGTTTTGAAAATGCTGCTCCATGGTTGTCTTGTGTATTGCAAGGCAGTCTGCTATTGGTCTGATTCTGTGTCCTTATAAATTATTATTTTTTATCTTTGAAGCCTGACTACACTATCAGATTGTGTCTTAGACTCAACTGTGACTGACCACCCCCAGTACTCCTTCCTTCTCCTGTATAGACTCAGACCTGCTCTCATTTCTAGGAAGCTTTCCTAGAGTTTTCCACATCCATTCTGGTTTTCTCCCTTTGGCCTCTGATTCTACATATGTTGTTTCTTTGTGTTTTTCATTCCAATTGCTTTCTCTCTGGCTCTTTCCATGTCTTTCATCTTGGCTGTTTCAACAATGACATGTATTCATTTGGTTCTCTTGGCTGTTTGCCTTTTCCCAACGTGCATTATTAAATTTCATTTATCTCTTTTTCCTTGAATGTCTTCATGTTGAGTCTTCAATTTCTGAGATAATGCTATTTTCCTCCACTTCTGTTTGAGTATAACAAATGTTCATTTCTTCATACTTTCGTCTGTTTCTCTTCTTAGCTTCGGAATTTATGAGGATTTCTTCACCTTTCCAAATGCTGCTGAGCCGAAGCCATCTGGGTGCTGGGTACTGTCTTCTGCCTTGACGGGTCTGTTTCTCCTGCGGGGTGGGTTCCTCAGTAGAGGTGTTCCTTCCTTCAATATTTTATTATGAAGAATTTCAAACATCTAAAAAGTTGAGGGCTGGCCTTGTGGCTCAGTGGTAGAGCGCTCGCCTAGCAAGCACGAGGCCCTGGGTTCGATCCTCAGCACCACATAAAAACAAATAAAGATACTGTGTCCAACTACAACTAAAAAATAAATATAAAATAAAAAATAAGAAAGTTGAAAGAGCTGTGGAGGGAACACTAAGATTCGCCTGAGCTGGATTCTACAATCCTTTATGCTCTACTTGCTTTACCACAATAGGCCCGTCACCAGCCACTGATCCAGGTTGTTTTTAATGCATTTGGAAGTTGCAGACACCAGTATACTCACCCATGAGCACCGGGGCAGCATGTGGTTAAGTAGAGTTCAATGCTTGTTTTTAATCTTTTGTATGTTTGTTTGTTTGTTTGTTTTTTGGAGGGATCTGTGCTGGCGACTGAACTCAGGGCCTTGTGCATGCTAAGCAATTGCTCTACCACCGAGTCATACCCCAGCCCTGTTTTAAATTTTTCTTTTTTGAGGTAAAATTTGCTTGCAATGAAACATACAAATCTTTAGTGTGCTGTTCTCTGCATTTTGACAAATCCATACAGCCCTGTAGACCATGCCTCTATTGAAATGCAGAGCACTCCTCACACAAAATCTTCCTCCTCCCTTCCCAATCAGTGCCTGCCTCTCCTTTCCAGAGGCAAACACTGCTCTGATATTTACTCACCAAGTTCTGGCCTATTCTAGAACTTCATATAGATGAAATCATACAAAATATTCTCGCTTGTACAAGGCATTTCTCAGCAAAGGTTAACAGTGAGAGTACAATAATAACAGCTCACTAGGATTTGTTTCCCCCTCCAAATCCCGCTGCCATTTTTAAAGTCACAAATAATTCTTAGCACTGCTGTTGTCTTCTGGTTGTATTTATTAGTTTTATTTGGTCTTGTTTTTCTGTACTGCTTGGAGGATATGTGAAGAGTTTTGGATTTAGATAACCATCAATCTTCCTCCCTTCCTTCCTGTTCTGGGGATGAAACCAGGGGTGCTTTACCAATGAGCGCCCCCTTCCTAAATTTTGAGATGGGGTCTCACTAAGTTGGCTGGCCTTGAACTTCTGATCTTCTTGCTTCCATCTACAGAGCAGCTGGGATTAACAGGGGTGTGCCACTGCACCCAGCTGTCATCTGTAATATTCCCGGTTATGAGCATTTTCAAACATGAAGCAAGACAGATTACTTAATAACTGTGTAAATTAAAAAATGATCAAGATTTTGCAACAGCTGTTTTGTCTATCCAGTTTTTCTTCCTTTTAAAAAATTATGTTGTTGTGTTAAAGTACTTTAAAGCAAACTTCACATTTCCTGTCAGTTCAGACAGACCTACACATTTCAATATCCACCTCTGAAAGATATGGATCTTCACTTCCATAGTTCCGAGGACATTAATACGCCCAACACAATTACCAACAATTTGTTGGTATAATTTCATATTTAGGTTATGCCCAAATTCTTTGGCTTCCTTAAAAAAAGTTCTATAGTTATTTGTTCAAATCCTAATTTGAACAAGGTTTATATTTAACATTTTTGCTTTTGTTTTTTTGACTTAGACTTTGTGTTACGAGATTTTTAGTCACTAATACATTGCTAATCATGTCACTGCCATTTTAGAATGACTTTTTTGAGATTAACTCCCCCCCGCCCCCAAGGGTCTCAACTATGTTGTCCAACTGGTTTTGAACTCCTGGGCTCAAGTGATCCTCCTGCCTCAGCCTCACGAGTACCTGGGACTATGTGAGCACATCATGCCTGGCTGAATGTTTGTAATAACTGAACATGTTTATCCTTAAGGCAGTAGGTCTCAAACATTTTGGTCCTAGGACCTCTCTACACTCTTGAGAATTACTGGGGACCTCAAAGGGCTTATTTCTGTGGGTTGCAGCTATCAGTATTTATGTATTAGGAATTAAGATTGAGAAATATTTAAAACACAAAAATACATGAGCACTTAGGTGTTAGCACAGTGATGTCATTTCGTATCATGTAGACTGTGGAAAATTTCATCATAAACTTGTGAATTAATAAAAAAGGAAAGCAATGCCTTAGTATTGCCATGAAAGGAGTTTTGATCTCATGGGTTCTTTGAGAAGGTCTCTACGACACTGTCCCCAGATCACAATTTGAGGACTGGGTTTTTGGAAATACGTGTCTCTGGGGAAAGTTTGGTAAAACTGTTTTTGTGTGTCAAAAATGAAAAACTATAAAGACCACTTTTTCCTATAAAGTCCATAAAATGGCAGTTTTACAAAAAAGACATTAAACAAAGAATTCAAATAATATTCCAGGTAGTGAAAAAATGTTAAAACCTGGGTTTAGATCCCCAAAGTGACCACTCTGGTAGCATCACAGAATTTGGGCCTGGGATGGCCTGCAGAAATGTCTGAAGGAGCCGGGCATGGTGGCACACACTGGTAATCTCAGAGACTTGGGAGGCTGAGGCAGGAGGATGGCAAGTTCAAGGCTAGTATGGGCAACTTAATAAGACTGTGTCTCAAAGATAAATAAGTAAAAAGGACTAGGGATGTAGCCCAGGGGCAAGCACCTCTGGCTGGGTCCAATCCCCCAGTAACAAAACAAAAAAACAAAAAGTCTGGAGAAAACTAAAGCTATTGTCTTTTAATGTTTGGGAAAAAGCTGTTTTCCAAAATGACTGGTGAGTGTAATTTAGTCAGGCTGTTTAAGAGAATATGTTGGCATTTTCACAGGAAGTTGATCATTCGCATGCCCTAAACCAGGGTTTCTCAACCATGGCACTTTCATTTTGGGGGAATAATTCTTTGCTGGGCAGGTTCTCCTATTCACTGTCACATGTAGCAGAATTTCTATTCTCTGCCTAGTAGATGCCAACAGCACCCTCCCCTAAGTCGTGGCAATTAAAAATGTCTCCAGGCACTGCCAAAGGTCCCTTGTGAGGCAATGATTCTCAGCAGTTAAGAACCACCCTCCTGAACCAAGCAGCCCCACTCCTAGGAGTAGATCTAAGAGAAACTTCTGCCCATGCGGACCAGGGAACATAAACAAGAATGGTCTGAGCAGGACTGCTTATAACACACAAACCTAGGAACAAATCAGATGAAGACTGATGGAAAATGGAAAACTAAATTAGAAAATATTTAGATAATGGAACATTTCATATCAGTAAACATGAATAAACTATAAGTAAACATACAATTTGAATAAAATTTAGTTAAGAGTTAGTAAAAAACTGGTCCATGAAGACGCAATACCTTTGAAATACATTGCACTGTAAACAGAGAAAATGAAAGAATGTATTTAAGAATATACTAATTAGAATGACATATTTCAAGCTTGTATAAATATATCAAAATGGTTTCTACCGTCATGTATAACTAAAAAGAACAAACAAAAACTTAAAAAAAAAAAAAGTCTACACATATGTGTCATAAAGAGAACAATAAACCCCTGGAGGGGAAACAGGTCCCTACTGGGGCAGGAGGGACATTCGGGAAGTCCAGGCTGCAGACAGTGCCTGGCTCTTGGGTGGGTGGTAGGTTCAATACAACTAAATAAATAAATATGAAAAGGTCATGCCTGGGTCAGGAAGGATCATGATGAATTCAATTTCATACACTGAAGTCAAAATTACAAAAAGCTCATGAAACCCCACATCCTACCCAGCTTCCTAAGTGAAGGCCAGCTCTTGCACACTGGGGGTGGCTCACCCCCGCAGTTCCCTGTGCCCTGCTCTCCTGGTGTTAGTGGAACTTGCCCCTGAACCCGGCAGGCAGGCTTTCTTCCATTCCTCCGCCCCCTCCTGGACCCCGCCCTCCAGGCAGCTCACTGCTTCAGCTCTCAGCTTCTGCCCTACCCTGCGGCACCCCATCCCTCTCCAGCTCCCCCACCCTCTTCTGTTCACCTTAACCTCACCACCCACATCACATCATATCTCTGGTCTGTTTTCTGAGCTATAATGCAACTCCAAGAACATAGGGCTGTGCCTGGTTCTTACCAAGCAATGCCTAAGTATGTGTGCTTCTGGCCTGGTGCAGTGTTTTCTGAATAAGTATGCATGCTTCGGTGGCACAGCTCACAGGCCAGCTTGACGCCTGAGCTGGTTTGGTTTTAGATGAACCAAGAAAGGCCAGACTTCACCCCAAGTCCAAGGCATGATGAGTTCAACATCACATTTCTTAAACTGTGTTCCACGGGTCCCTAGAGAGGTCCTGGGGGCAAGGGAAGTGCAGCTCTCCCAAGGCCGCACATTGAGATGGCTATGCAGCTTGCCAGGATGTGCCATACTGTGCACAAACTCCCCTGGTGACTCTCAGGTCCACTCAGGATGCCAACTCTTGAGCTCAGTGGAGAAATCCAAGCACAAATGGGTTAAGTAGTTCAGCAGTTTTTTCTCCCTCAAACAACTTGGGGCAGAGTTAAAATGAGATAATGCGTCCAAATGGTTTCAGAAAAGATGTCATTCAAGCAAGGGTGGATGTGCTAAAAAACTGAAGGTTAGTTAAAATGTGCGTTTAGACAGAAAAATGAACTTTATTTTTTAAAAAATCAAATAACATCTAAATAAAGATCATAAAATATCAAGGTACATTTCAAATATCACAGTACAGCTTCTTTTTCTGGTTTTCTTACATTTTTGTACATAGTACATCAGTCAAAAATTGTAGATTAATATTTTAAATGCTGAGAAGCCAGCAGCTTGTTCCAGTCTCTGACTCAGTTAAGCTCTTACAATATTTTGACTGTTTCAAGAAAATTAATAATGGGATGTTAGGCAGTAGATTAACTGAAACTAAATATCAACATCGCTAAATTTATTTTTGGATGACTGAGCTCATTCCTCCAAAGAACAGAAGCAGGATTCATTATATCATGAGTTATTAACTTAACAACACCAGCACAGCCCCCAGTGGAGCAGAGAGAGCCACATGCATTTAGATTATGTAAGAGGCGAAAGTTTAGGTTATCACAGAAGCTGGGATTGGAAGGGTACTGGCTACAACTGATCACCTAAGGCTCAAAAGATACCAGAAGAAGTTAAGGCAATAACTGCCCTGTTGGTTTCAAGATCAGACTGTTATAAATGTCTTACTCCTGCTCTCCTGAGCAGCTAGAGAGCAGGGCTCCACTGCAGCCCATACTAAGAAGCTTTTATTTCGGCCATTCATGTCTTTATTCAGCAAGTACTTACTGGGTACCTATCTGTCCTCCCATCTCTCCTCTTACCCCATCTCATTTCCTCTGCATGTACTACCAGTGGGATGACTATGAGGAAAATTCGAGCATGTGCTTCTTGGACTGTTCCTGTTTCTGATGGGCCTGAAACTCTGATGCTTCTAGGCCAACAATGAAGAGCTGGTTTGGTTTTAGATGAAACAAACTGATCTCAGCTGCCTAAAATAGAAGCCTCAAAAAGTGTCATTTCCCTTGTTCTCCCCACTTCTTCTACATTCATTAGTAGACAGCCTTGGGCTCCCAAACTGCAGATAGTCAGGCACTCAGGGGCTCCGTGGCTGCATGGCAACAACTGCTCGTGAGGGAGGACACAGCACCCTTCCTTTTATTGGTGATCCGCCTGGAGTGCAATGACTGTGCACTTCTTCCATGCAGACACCCAAGCAACCCAAGAGCCCCTGTACTCGCTCACCAGGAGACTTGACACTGCAGGGCAATCAGTGGAAGGTGCTACTGAGGAACCTAGGCCATTATTAGCAACCACTTATGGACCTCTGTGTACACCCGTGTGGGACAACACCCTTATTGCTTCACAACTCAGGTGACTCCTGGGAAAAAGCCATCCCACCAGCCACGTAAGGCTTGCACTGGCACCGTGGCCTAGACCAAAGCTTAAAATGTTATCCTGGTGTGTGCATGAGAATGCTCACATTGACCTTATTTAAAATGCAAAACTGGGAAGAACCCCAACATGTCCTGACTAGAGAAAGAATGAAGTGTGGGTGACACAGAATGGACTGCAAGGGAACAACGAACACACAACCAGCCACAGGGTGGGTACATCTCAGAAACATCAGGCATAGCAGGAAACTATTTTTTAATGAAGCTTAAACTCAAGGACCCTTAGGGTATGTACGCAGGTAGCAAACCACATTTAGAATAGGAGAAGGAGAGTTCTTAGGAGGGAGGAGACCTCGGGCAGTAGAAAGGCAGATATCAGGGAGGAGCACACACTGCCACTCTTCTGCTTCTCAAATCAAGTGGTGGGCTCATGGGTTTATTGGTGCTTTATAATTTACACAAACATTATATATACTCCTTTGTATCTAACAATTTGCACAGAAATTTTTTTAAGAACAAATGACTTGCCTGGCACCATTCAAATTTTTCATGGCTCCAGCATGAGCTACACTCAGAAACAGGAGGACAGCATCCTGGAGGCCGGGCTGGGCAGGGTCCCAGCTGGGAGCAATAAGAGAGGATTGCCTCTGCTTTCCACCTGTCAGATAAACAGGTGGAGCCTCCCACCTGGGGTGGGGGGCACCGGGAGCACCACATGAGTCCAAGCCAGCCACTATGATGCTGCTTCCACGGGCTCCCCTCTTCCTATGGGGAATTAATCACTTCCCTTCCTCTCCTGTGCACTTCAGTGGGCAGCCAAGGCTGGATCCCCTGCCCCCAACAAAAGCGGACCAGCAACTTCAGGCTCCTCCCAGGCTGTATGGCAGGGGGGGAAGGCCCTAATGACAAATCATTTGGGTCCCAGGGCCCCAAGAGGACACTGTTCTGTTCCGTATCTGTGCCTATCCTGGTTTTGAGCCTCCTGGCAAGTGACCTGAATCTTTGAGGCTGTGAGCATCATGAAAGAGCAACACCCAAGCGAAAGCCAACCCCTTCGCTGCTGAAGTGAATCAGAAGAGGTTTCTGTGGGGCGCGTCCAAGGAAGCCTGCTGTAGGAGGAGAAGCACTGGCATGGTTCAGCTCTGGCCAGGAAGGAGAGAGGAGGTACAGGCAGAGGCTGCTCAAGAAGGGCCTTCCTGCTTCAAGGGCCTCCTGACTGGCCTTTTCCACCAGGCTCACCACTGCTCAAGCCTTCTCCTCTGGAAAACACTTTCAACTCCTGCTTGTGGCTCCCGAGGTGGTGTCCTTCTGACTACACTATAGGTCCCTGACCTCTACCACTGAAGTCCAGGAAACAGGTTACTAGAAGAGGTGGTGGTGGGGGGTGGGGGTAGCTGTCCGTCCTGATGTCCCTCCCAGCTGAGACTTTCCTTCCCCGTCCCTCACAGAAGATGGTGTGGCAGAGGCAAATGGCCTAGGGAGCTGCAAGCCACTGAAACACCTTCCTCTAAAAGTAGAAGCCAAATAAAGCAATTATGTTCAAAGTATGATTCCCTGCCTGGATGTTGATTCTCAATCTAATCACCACCTCTGTCCCTACAAATAAGCACCACCGGCTATGAATTCCTGTGTCACTGAAGACAGGTAACAACTAGCTGGCTAAACGTACACAGATCTGAATGAGCTGTTGCAGGGGTAAAAATGGTTTATGTGATGGGGATTCTTCCTCTGAAGAGCGCCCCACACTCTCATCAGTCTATCAGAACAGCAGCTCCCCGGGAGCAGAGGAGGCTGACAGGTCACGGTGAGACAGAGCTGCCTTCTCAGGTGGAAGTAACTGCAGCGTCTTGGGCCTGTGTGCCTGTGATCCTGCTTACCCATTCCCTCCAATGCCAAGTTCCTGCCTTCATCACGAAATGGAAGCCCAATGACCCAGAAATAATTTGAACAAACCTATTTCACTGAGGACGCTCTCATTTTTATCTTCATTAACTCTTTGGTTCCTGTCAAATATGTTGAAAGCAGGATTTATGTTTTATCTGCAAGCTCTAGAGGATCCTAACATGTAGACAATTTGTGCACTTAATGGAGGCAGAAAATATTGCATGTTGTGTAGACAGATACCTTTTATATAAAGAAAACTGCTTTCTTTTTCTATCAAAAGAACACTGTATTATCTCATTCCCTTTATATTTTAGCAGAAAGAATTTTATAGAAAAGTAGCACGTTATCCAGATGAACTTCACTAATGTTTTTCTCACCAATGAAACACTGCACGCTTAACAAGCCCACATCCTTTCCATCCTTAGGAGAAAAACACGAAATAAGCACATTAAGGCACACACAATAAGCCTGTTCTTCTAAGATGAATGGCTTGATGAATAGCAGGGCATCTGGGTGACTGGCTATTTGTAAGATTTCACTCAAGTAAAATGCGAAAATGGGGAGTGCACCCTGGGCCCCAAGGCAGCAGCCAGTGACCAGACACGGAGCCTCAGCTCTCAACTGGCAAATCCTGCCACCCACGAAAGGTGGTGGTTCCTGAAAACCATGCGCAGGGAAGGGCCTCTCAGCACCTGCTGCTGTATGGAATGGCAGGAACCCTTGTTGCTGAGGCTCAGGCATCTCTGGCTAGCCGTATGATTTTGTGTTTCCAGCCCACTGTATTTCTGAAACACAAGGTCTCTGGTGAATTTATGAAAATTCAAACATCGGGGGCGAGATTATGAAGCCAACCTGCTTGGAGCAAACCCAAGTCAGAAAGAACAAAACCAGAAGCCACTGGTGACAAGGGTGCAGATGCCTTCTTCAAACACAGAAGAATTTCATCAATGAGTCCCATGAAAGCTGGTTCTGTTTTAAAGAGTGTTTTCTTGGATTGTAGGATCCAATAGCTAAACAGTATTCCTATCTCATGCAACTCTTGGGAACAAAGAAAACGTAGTCACCACAGCACTGTCAGGGACAGGTCTGCAAATGAATTGACTGGAGGGCTCACTGTGTCTTTCCACTTGGGTTAACTCTTGCATGGGCCTGCAAATTCTGTTCAAAAGCAAGGTTTCAACATGTAGAATGGTTAGCCTATAGAATGAAATTAAAAAACAAAACAAAACAAAACATGCTGTTTACCATCAAACTGGGATCTAATCTCCAGTCTATAGATCCTACCACACAGGATCAGAGAGTTAATTTTGAAGGCAATTTTTCTTCCACATGTCTCCACAAATAGTCAAGCAGCTCTTACCAGGAGCATAGCTGATGTCCCATTGGGCCTGGATAAGTGGATGGACATCTCAGGGAACATCCTGTCAATGCGGCTGATCACGTCGTCCACATATCTAGGTGAGAATCAGAAACACATGCATGTGAACTAGAACCCTGGCAAAGGACTATAAGCCCACAGTGGACTAAGACTTGGCTTTTAATTTAACAAACAACAACAAAATGTTTTGAATGCTCATTCTGAACTATTCATCTTATGCCATGGTCTATTAGCTTTCTTCAACAGGGGTGGGAGTTTAGCTGTGCCACCTTCCAGGCCACTGGGCTCTAGGAGGCAGCCTCCACCGTCTGTCCTTCCAGTCCAGCTGGCCACAGCTTCCTGCTATTGCCCATCTCTGGGCTGCCCACCACCACCCAGATAGCCAAATTCCTTGAGTTAAATTCCTCTGTTTTAAATACCCAAAGTCATTCCTGTTTCCTCAGTTATGTTCTAATTAAAATTATAGCATATCACAAGTTTTGCTTAAATCAGTACTCTGTGTTACATTCCAAAATTTCTGCTTATAATTTTGAAAAAAGCTGAGCCACACAGTGGCTTATGAGTACATTTATTTACTTGTACAGACTTCTGTTTTACTAGATCTATGTTTTGTCTTGGTTTGATTAGTTTTTCATTTGCCTATTATGATTTTATTCCTAAACTCTTTTTTAGAAAAACATTTATTTTTTAGCTTTAGGTGGACACAATATCTTTATTTTCACGTGGTGCTGAGGTTTGAACCTTGTGCCTGATACATGCTAGGTGAGCACACTATCTCTGAGCCACAACCCCAGCGCCCCCAAACTCTTTTTCTAAAAAAATATTTTGTCTAGTTGCCAATGGATATTCATTTATTTATTTGTGGTGCTGAGGTGTTGAGGATCAAACTCAGGACCTCACACATGCCAGGCAAGCGCTCTCCACTGAGCCACAACTCCTGTCCCCTTCTTTGACCCTAAAACCTCCCTCACTTCAACCAAATATACCAGACAAGCATCAGTTCAATTTTTATTCCACTAACAGGGAGTCCTGTTCTTCTGGTCCAAGCAAAACCTGTATCTGGAGAGGATTAATAATCACTGAGACCACAACATTAAGCACCTGGCAGGGCATCTAGTACATATTAAGTCCTCAAAGATTTTGAATGCCTTGCTGGCAGTTCTGCTACACCATGGGCCTAGTCTGCAAACGTGCTCTCTTGGTGGGATGAGTTCTGTGCTCTGGAGGCTCACTGTGGGGATGCCACCCACAGCATAAACAGAGCCAGTCTGGCTCAGTCCCTGGAGAACAAAATCATACGAGTATTTGTGCTCACCAGGCAATCACACTGGGCACAAGGGCATGTACAATATAATAGCTGAGATGCAAAACCATCTATTAAGGCTTTGGCATTGGATTTCCTATCCGTTAGTTATGACAAATTAAACCACGTGTCCATTAAATCAGGGACATGTAAAAGGCATACTCTGAGGGAAGGAGGAATAAGCCCTGCGCTGACAACATGAGAGGACTGCAGTTAGAGCTGGGCTCCTGGGAGAGGGCAGGTGGCATGATGTCCTTTGTTGAAAAGTGAACCCCAGCATACCCAGGACAGAGGGTAGAAAGGGATCCTGCCAGTGCAGCTGGCGGGCTTCCTTACTGCACAGGACAGCTGGAGAAGGAGGGGAGCCAACCAGGACAGCGAGCAGATGGGAGCCGAGGGGCAGGCATGAGAGGCAGTGGAGGTGCGAGGGCACAGGCTCTGGAGCGAAGGAGAAGGAGACTACACAGTTCTCCTCAAGGGCACAACGGCTTCTGTGATCAGGAGCAACGGCTCTCTCCCCGCTCTCGAAGGGCCCACAACGTGAGAACGAGGCATGGAGAGGCGAGTGTTTCCTAAAGGTGAGGCCTCACTCCCGGGTGGCTAAGACCAGGACCCCACCTGCTGTCTCTGGAGTCCCCACCTAGACTCACAGCCCATGGCATACAGCCTTGGGCACAAGCTTAGAAGCCATCAAAAAATGTGAACAGAGGAAGAAAGGAGGCAATCAACTCCTTTTCACCACTGCCCAACATCTGCTCCAAGGACAGAAGACACATGACAAAAACTCCATGCCAAGAGTTTACACCAGGTCACGGGAAACATTCTCACAGTTCTGTACTCCTTTTCTAAATCTGTGGGTGGTTTAAACCCAGTTTCTTCAGACTCAGCAGGAAGCAGAAGTCCACTGTCCTGTGTGAATGGAGGTCACTGCTAAGTCTATGCTAATGGGGAAAGGGGGAGGCAGGCATACTGAACTGACCCTCAATCGATAGCCATCATAGCTCTGGACAGTGGAAAGCAAATGAATATGCAGAAGTTCAGCACAAAGGCAACATCATAATTTGCTTTCTCCTGTGCCTTTCACCTTGAAGGCTTCGGAATACACGCTGGAAACCACCATCTCTTTAGGAAAATGGGAACCGGTAGGTTATGTGACCACAAGAACCTAGAAGGAAAGCCCAGTGTGTAGGTTTCCAGAATTCTACACCAACTCCCTGACTCTGCTTGCCTTTTCAGCAAGGGCCAGGGTTCTCAAATGCTCCCTGCCATTCCTGGATTCCTTTACTTGGAAGATCTTATCTATGAGAGAAGGCAGAGGCAGGAGAAAACCAGTTCCTAGGAAAAGTATCTGCGGTGGGCACCAGGAAAGCAGAGAGGTCTCGGTTGGTTCTTCCTCCAACTGGTGACTTAGATAATGCCCAGCAAACTCGATTCAAAGATTGCATTAGGCAAGAGTGAATTTTAAGGAGACTGCTTTTCATTCACATGCCTGACATAAAGGAGATGTAAATTTCTTTGTTATAGGTGACATTCTGTGTTGGCTAAAAAGAGGAGGAGAGAAAGTCAGCTGCACCTTTAGCTGAGGAAAACAATGTCGAAATTTTAGAAGCAAAAATCAAAACACTTCATTTTAAAATAGACACAGACTCTGAAACACAAATCCACCACTAGTGACTTGTCAGAAATACGGAAAGCTTGGAAAGTCAAATTCAAAGTCTGGAGACAAAAATGGCACCTTCTTCTTGCTGGGGGTGCAGGCTGACCAGGGAGGTGGCCTTGGCAGCACTTCCCAGAACTGCCCCCCGGGGCGGTGCGCGTCTGCACAGAGCCCGCAGCACGCAGCGCCCGCTGCGAGAGCAGGGCTGAGGACAGGTAGGAACAGCGTGCTCCCCTCCCACACTGCCACCATATGTCACACTCCGTTCCGTGGCAGAATCAAATTACTTTAATTTTTACCTTTGGAATATAGGCAAACAAGCAGTAACACAGCAGTGGTGACTAGTTTACACTTGAGCAGACGCGGCGCGGAAAGACATTAATTTAGTGCCAAATTGAGCAGTGAGTCACAATTTGCACATATCTGTCAACCTGTTAACAGGGTAATAACTTGGAAAGATTGCTGTTCCTATTTACATTACAGGAGCCTTTCGAAAATGGAGAGCTGCTTGGTTCTCCTTCTTGAAGCACTCAGCTCATAAGCTGGTTTGACAGTCCAAGAACCAGGATAGAAACACAAACTTCTAGAAATCACAGGTTTGGATCAAGGTGTGATTCATAACTTCAGTATTTTCAGTCAAAAAATTAAGTCTAAAGCAACCAGAGTCCTGTTTCCCTGCCCTGCTCTCTAAGTATGGTCAAAAGGTTTCTAACTCAATCTTTGCCAGGACAGACAGACCTACTCTACTGAAGTTTCCAATGGTTTCCTGGGACTGAGCTTCAGTCTCTGCTGTATCAGAAACAACCACACCATTCTCAGACCCTAATGTTGATTTCTGTACCCCTGTAAGTCTTGTTCTCGTCTGATTTTCTTCAAGAAGCTCAGCTTGTTCCAGAAAGGGCCTTAATCAGAGAATTAAAGAACAGGACCTAGAGGTCCCTTTGCCCAAAGTCCACTCCGATCTAGGCCTTCAGCAGTGCCTCCAAGAGGTGGTCTGTGTAGGTGCACCATAACACCACCCCTAAGGCCTCGTCCTGCTGGATGGCCAGGTTATTTGGAAGCCACTCGCCACTGTCGTCTCCCAGTTCTCTCATTTCTACTTGCAGGGAATACACTTAAATATTTCCTGAGGGGGGGGGAGTATGTTTGGCAAATACACAAAAGACTCTTGGGTTTTCCAATTTCTTTCATCAGTGGCTTTATTTATTTATTTATTAGATTGATTTATTTTTTTTAATACGACAGCAGAATGCATTACAATTCTTACTACACATATAGAGCACAATTTTTCATAGCTTTGTATATGATATGAAACCTCCTTGGGTCCCAAATCCCATGGAGAAGGTACTGAAAACGAACATGCATCTGCAGGAAGTCTGTACTCCAACTCCCTGCCACTCACAGATCCCAGTGTCCATGTGTGGATCTCATGTTAAGTGCCCTTGCCCAATCTTTCCAGAACCCAGGTCTCTGGTGTTTTCTTCTTGTTGCTTTCTGAATGGTTTTTGTTTTATTTTGTCCCCTGCTACCTCCCCTAGTGAGGATATTTTCATGCTAGCAGGGTGGGGGTGGGGGTGCAGGTGCCTGTGCACGCATGCATCCATCTATCCATCTATCTATCTCTCCATCCATCCACTCACCTATCTATCTATCCATCCATCCATCCACCCACCCATCCATCTGTTTATCTTGCTTGCAGCCTAGAAGTGACCACAACTGAACTGGGACAGGGTATAGTAAATCTAACAGTCCTGGTAATCTTAAAATCATGTTTCCATGATGGAGCCCTTAGGTTAGTTTTATTTATCTTGAATTAGCAAATAAAACTTATATATATTTATCCTATATAATGTGTCCTGAAATACATGTACACTGTGGAATGGCTATAACAAGTGAATTCACACATGAATTACCTCACATACTTACCATTTTGTGTGCATGGTGAGATTAATTAAGATCTATTCTCTCAGCAATTTTTAAGAATACAATACATTGTTATTAACTACGGTCACTATGTTGTACAAGTGATTTCCTGAACTTGCTTCCTCCTAGCTGAAATTCTGTATCCTCTGGACCACATCTTCCCAACCCAATGCCCTAGCAAGCCCCTGCTAACTGCCATTCTACTCTGCTTCTATGAATTTGACTTAAAGATTCTGCATGTAAGAGAGATCATGTGATAGGTGTCTTTCTGTGCCTGGCTTATTTAATTTAAAATAATATCCTCTAGGTTTATTTGTGTTGTTGCAAATGACAGAATTTCCTTCTTTTAAAGGCTGAATATTATTCAAATGTGTACACCTCACATTTTCTTGATCCACTAATCTGCCAATGAACACTTAGGCTGACTCCATATCTGACTACTTTTACTAATGCTACGATGAACATGGGAATGCAGATGTCTCTTAACATGCTGACTTCATTTCCTGTGAACACACACCCAATAGTGGGACTGCTAAATCATACAGAGTTCTAATTTTAATTTTTGGAGGAACCTCCATACAGTTTCCATAATGGCTGTACTAATTTACATTTCCATCATCAACGTGCAAGCATCCCCTTTTCCCCACTTCTCATCAACATTTATCTTTCATATTTGTTTATTTTGAACAACTGCCTCTCACTGTTAATCCCTCCAGCAAGGTCAAAGTACATGTGAAGTCATGTGAGCATGGGAAACCACCCTGCGCTGCCCTTGCTTCACGAGCTCCTTGCTGGGCCAAGGAAAGAGGTCCCTGATTTCTGCACCTCTGTGGAGGCACAGCTCAGTGGGAACTAGAGTCTCCAGTCCTCAGACGGCCAAGGACACCCTTTCCTTCCATCTGGCTGCTGCGACCTTCCAGATCCCTGGAAGGTTCTCTGCACAGCTGCTCCCACCTCTATGCCTAGGTCACTCTTCCTTAGGCTGCAAGTCTTTGGGTTCAGCTTAAACGATACTTCCTCAGGAGTGCCAGAACTCCCTTATTTCCCCACCTCGGAATGGTGCTGTTATAGTCTCTGTCGCCCCTGAGTGTTTATTCAATATCTAGCTTCTGAATCCCAGGGCTCCCTGGGATGGAATGGCTGCCCTCTTCCACGTGGGATCCCTGCCACAGGGCCTGGCACCTAGCAAACAGGCCCTAAGTACTTGCTGAAGAAGTAGGCAGCATGTTCAAATACAGCCATGAGATCCAAGTTAGGCTACTACGAAACAGCTACAATGCAAAGTTCTCATTAGCCCATGAAGATTTGAGGTGTGGGTGAGTTCATTATATCAGCCGTCAAAAGTCACTAACAGCAGCGGCCGAGAGCGCCTCACAACAAACCTCAAAGAAAGCAGCATAGACCCTTTGAAGTCCTGGGCTCGAGGAGCAGCCACCAAACCCGGCATCTGTTGTGGTAAAAGCTCGATGCCTCTTACAAGCAGGAGCCTTCTAAAGAAGTGCACTGTACTGGCATGCCAGTGTAAAATTTTGCTTTTAATTAACTAATTAATTCTGCAAAATATTAATACAAAGCCGTGTGCTACCAAATTGGGATTACAATACCAAATGACAGCACAGAATGTGGAAGACATTCCCAAAGATATCAGTTTTGCAAAACATTCATTTTCTACTATACACATTAAGATACACTGCAAACTATTTGTTATTAAAGACTTAAAATAATTTGTTGGACAGATGGCTTAGTTCTCTGAAGTCTGACCCCTCCTCAGAAAGAAAAAAAAAAAAATCTGGCCCCCAGCCAGCAATCTCATGTTGGTGTGATGCTTAGCAGCTCCAGCCGGATTTAAATAGCATTTACCCCACACAGTGTGTAAGATACATGCTGTTCATTTTCTCCACCCATACAAAAAAATCTAAGCATTAGGAATGCATATATTAATTAATAAAGCACCTTTTTTGGGGGAAAGGGTAATGGCCAGTAGCTATCATGAAGGGAATTATTTGCATCATCTAAAAATGATTTAAGATTTTCCCCGGCACCTGTCCACAACCATGAGATGGAGAGGCCTCTGACAGTGGGTGGAAACAGATGGGGGCTGTTCAATTACTACACGAGAAGGAAACTGACTGGAAGTACAACCACCAAGCTCATGGTGCTGAAGAAAGGAACTGGAAACGTAGGTCAAACTCATTTATATCAAGGATTTGTAAAATGCCTGCATCATGGCTGTGAAGGATCTCTGGTTATTCTCTCAAAGAAAATGAAAAGTACTTTCTAAACTGCACGTCAGGGTGCACTGCAGACAGAAATAGGATCCCTTCCTTGTTCAGGATTCTACCCTGTCTCCACCCTGCTGCGCCCTACTTGCTGGCGGACTGCTCCTTTCCACAGAGACTCAAGAGTCTCAGAATCTCTTTGTGGAGACTCCACACCTGAGCAGGCAGGGCTGGCAACATGAGGCAGAGTGGCATCCTGAAAGTGAAACAGCGGGCAGGCATGAGGAGGAGTACAGGAGGTGAGCCCAGCTCTTACCTTCGTCGCTCATAAACTTGTCCATGTGTTACCTGAACGCAATCAGCAGAACCACCCAGGCAAGCAAACAAAGCATCCCTTTATTTGCAAAAGGTGACCAAATCCACAAAGACCAGCACACACCAGCTGCCCGCCCTCGCCACAGGCAGCCCAGTGAGCTCACAGGGCTCACGAAGTAGGCCATGGTGCAAAACCCAGCATAAAAACAGCCGTCTTCTCACACACCATTTGGCGTGATGTAGAGAGGTACAGAACTGAGTTCGTACGGTACTCCTATGTCTCCAGTAGCAAACATTTCCCAGAGGCCCACCACTCTCAACCAACAGCACATGCCCGAAATGCTCTGGGCAGGAAGATGGAGAGCTGTGGAGGCTGAGCCCAGAACAGCCAGGCTTCCCGTGCCAGGCACGTCCACATCCCTTTACTTCATGCACTCTCTCACCACCTCTGGGAAGTAAGCAGGGCAGGTGTAAAGCTCCTTTTATAAATATAAACAACAGAAAAAAGGAGGTTCAGTGACTCACCCACGGTGACACACGGCTAAGTGGTGGAGCTGATGGGAGCCCATGGCCTGGACTCCCCATCCAGGGCCTTTTCACACACCACCAGGTTTTATTAGGTCTGCGAGGATTCCAAGCAAAAGTAGATTTCCTTTTGTCATCACCCAGGCTTCTTGTGAAATAACTAGGACAAATTTTAGTAGCAAAGTAAAAAGATGAAATCAACTGATGGTTTTCCTTTTCCAGTCATTCAGTAACTACCCATTCAGTGCCTAACGGAGCCCAGGAACTCAGGGGGTTCTGCCTCCAGGGTGCTTGCAGTTCGTTTGCTTACAAGTCAAATCTCCTCAGGTTCTCCTGCTGGCTTTTTGATTTTGTGACTCGGTGTATAAGTTGGCAGGCACAGGAAGGAGTGAAGTAGTAAAGTAGTGACCATTTGCTTTGCATTTTATTTTTGTATTAATCACTAAAATGCACAGTTTTTCTAAATTTCTGTTTTCTTGCATTACAAATTTATCCACAGCTTGTGCATTCCAGCTTTCCCTAAAACATTTAAGCAACATGTTAAGTTGGGGAAGATATCATTTCACTCCCCTCTCTGCAAGTCCTCACAAGCCTGAGAAACAGAGAGAACTCCTAACAACAAATACCCACCTTTCCTAAAACATGAATTAACAATAGTTATTAAATCAGTTGTCACTGTCAGATCTGTTGAAAGGACACCCAGAACCCACACAGGCTCAGAGGGGTGCTGAACTGAGATGCAACTGTCCCCCCATGAGAAGGTGACCCCAGGATCTTTCCTTTCCTCCCCAGGTGCAGCTGAAGACTGGTCACTTGTGCAGACTGGCTTGCTCACAGTTGGCTCTTTCTGGCAATGTTCTGAGGTGGTGGTGACAGTGTGACACATAAGTACAGAATAAGATTTCACTTCCTTGGGATTTTTTTTAACGTCCTTGAAGATGCACGCAGTAGATTTCACAAAGATAACGATCAATTCCTGAACACATAATTTGTTCTAGTCATAACAATACATTAAGCAAATGCATACCGGTAGTCAGAAATGGTCAACACATTTCAGGAAACCGCAAAATCCCTCTTGGGACAAATACACAGTTTGTATGACAGCAATTTCATTTTGTTTTCACTCAACAGACAATCAACTCCTTGAGGGGAGAGTCTGAGGTCCCATCTCCAGCCCTGTGGCAATTTTAAATAAAATATGCACTTAACACACATTAGGTGAACTGCAGTGATTAAATAAGCAGATTTAATCAAGGCAAAATAAAGTTCAGAGTAAAGAGAATCTTGTTCTGTCATTGCTTCTTCTATAGCAGGTACAAATTCAAAACCAGAAACTGTCATCTGAGGGAGTGTACAGTCACAGGTAGATTGCTCCCTGCCCTGCCTCCTGACAACAGGAATGCAAGTGGTTGGGTGGTGACGCAGAATGGCAATGACCACGTGGAGAGCTGCCCAGACAAAACCATGCAGAATTACAGTGTTGGATTCAGTACCTTGTGTTTCTTTAGGAAGAACCTTTAGTGGGGGACAATTTCTAGACTGAGGAGACTGCATGTTGGGATGAGAAATGTGGTGAACTGGAAAATTCACTGAGGGTAACAGTGATGAGAGTAGTCTTGATTGGTAATGAGGGGAAACTTCACATACCTTTTGCTTACTTGATTGAACAATATTCACTTAACAAAATTTTCCTGGAATATCTTAACTATGGAGTATTTCCTGTCATTCTCAAAGAATAATGGGACCATAATGAGAGGACCTGCCTCCTGGGGAGCAGCAGCACCTCAGGCTGCTTTTCTGCCTCCTTCCTCACTTCCCGGTTCTTCTCTTATTTTTATTTCGGCAGTGCTGGGCCCTCGCCTTTCTTCTTAAATTGTCCTGCCACCTCCTCGAAACAGGAACAAAACATTCCCTCCCAGACCACTGCCAAGAGCTAGTGTGCTATTCCTGCTAAGTTCACTGTCAAATTCACATTCTCCCTGGACTAACAGTTTTCAAAATGTAACACACATACTCACAAAGAGGTGCATGAGCTGACTTAGGTGACATTCAGATGAACATCATTTTAATATATGTACATAGAAAAATATACAACTAGCAAACAAAACCTGTGATTCCATAAATATCGCTGCTCAGCTATGCCCCCAGGAAGGCTTAGTTTTAAAAGTGGGTTTATTTGGAAAAACAAAATATGCAAATGGTAGAAGAGTTGATCAAAAGTTATGACAAAAATCCTACAGGTGGCTTGTGAATGACTGGGTTTAGAAACAGCTTTTTAAAGTAAGGCAGGTAATTAAATAGCTTAGCTTCAGAGAGGTTTTGCCTATTTTCCCTCCATTCCAAACGAATTTTTACATTCATACCTTGGTGGTGGTGAGGGGGTCCTCATGGCTACATGTAGAGGTATTGAAGGAGAAAGGGACATACATCCCAGGGGCAGCATCCAGGTTGGCAGCACTGCACAGCAAAGGCCTCTGGGGACCCTGCAGCATGAGGCTCCTAAGAGAATGTGACTGTGGCACTATCAGCAGCACACATGGTCCAGCTCTGCACTTCTTTTACCACTTTCAAAGGAGATAAAATGGTGCCAGTTCCTCTCAATGGAGCCCAATCTAGGATTCCATGTGAAACAGGAGGACAGCGCACCTGAGCCAGCTGAGAGGGTGCCCTCTGCAAGCAGCACACCACATGCCAGACTTGACAGTCACAGCTCCCTGGCTCAGGCACCCTGTGGCAGCCCTTCGCATCCTCGCACAGATCACACCATACTGTCCATCAGAGGAGAAACAGGGTCCACCACCTGGAACCTCTACTGACCTATGCTCACCGGCCCTCTTCCTATGTCTTCCCATGGTGTCCTACTCCAAGGAAACCCCTCTGCCCAGGCAAAGGGAAAAATTCAGGTGAACAAAGCCCAACATTTATAAGCAAAGAAGGTCATAAGACTGAGTTTTTTAAAAAGTGGAAGGGTGAATTCATGCAGAAGATGGAGGGATCTTAGAGGTGTATGCTCCCCAAATGGTTAGTAACACCCTCAGCAACTGAGAGGACAAGTAGACAGGACACCAGTGAGAGCACCGAGGGCTGAATATTTCTTTATTTCTTGGTTCTGGTTCAGGGATAGAACCCAAGAGTGCTCCATACCTCTCAGACACATCCCCAGCCCTTTTTATTTTTGAGACAGGGTCTTGGTAAGTTGCTTATAGCCTTGCTAAGTAGCTGGGGCTGGCCTGGAACTTGTGACCTCTTGCCTCAGCCTCCAGAATTGCCGGGATTACAGGTGTACACACCCTATTCGGCAGCTTGAACACTTTGACCTATACTGCAGGTATATTCTGTATCCCAAACAGAATACACAACCTTTTCAAGTACACATGGAACGTTCACCACTATGAACCATCAGCTGGATCTTAAAACAGGTCTCAAAATCACACAGGACACATTCATTGACCACAACTAAAATTTAAAATCAATAACAAAATTATATCAGAAATTCCCCCTTCCTAGATATTTGGAGATTAAACAACATAACTCATAACTATATAACTCACAGGTTAAAAAGAAATCACAAAGAAAACTAGCATATTCCCTGAACTGAATGATAGTAAAAGTACATCAAATTTTGGGGACATGGGTAAAGCCACGCTTAGAGGGAAATTCATAGTTTTTCCATTTTTCTTGTCTCCACACTTTTTAAATGGTTGCATTAGAGTGGTACACATGCTGGGATTTATTGTTAACATATTCGTACCTACACCACAATATATCGACATTATTTGGCCAATATCACTTCCTAGTATCTCCTCTTTCCCTCTCCTCCTCCCTCCCCTTGGTCCCTTTCCTCTACTCTAACTCCATTAAATATTCATGAGATTCTCCCATCATTCTTTTCCCTTTTCCTCTCTAGCTTCCACCTGTCAGAGTAAACTTTTGACCCCTAACCTTCTGAGACTGGCTTATTTCGCTTAATATAATATTCTCAAGTTCTATCCAGCTTCCTGCAAATGACCTAATTTCATTTTTCTTTACAGCTGAATAAAACTCGATTGTGCGTATATACTACATTTTCTTTATCCATTCATTTGTTGATGGACAACTAAGCTGGTTGCCATAGTCTGCTAGAAACATGGGTATGCACATATCACTAAAGTATACTGACTTTAATTCTTTGGGTAAATATCAAGGGGTGGCATAGGTGGGTCATGTGGTGGTTGCATGCCTAGTCTTTGGATGAGCCTCCATACTGATTTCCATAGTGATTGTACTAATTTAAAATCCCAGCAATTTATACTCCAGTGTAAAACTGTTCCTTTTCCTCCACTTCCTCTCAGCATTTATCACTGTTTGTATTCTTGATGGCAGCCATTCTGACTGGAGCGAGATAGAATCTCAGTGTAGTTTTGACTTGCATTTTCCAAATTGCTAATGTTTCTGACTATTTTTTCATATATTTGTTGCCCATTTGTATTTCTTCCTTTGGGAAGTATCTATTTAGTTCATCTGCCCATATATTGATTGAGCTATTTGTTTTTTGTAGTTCTTTATACATTCTAGATATTAATTCTCTGTGAGAAGAATAGCTAGCAAAGATTTCCCCCCCCCCTGCCATTCTGTAGATTGGAAATTTATAGTTTTAAAAGGCTTATATAGAAAAGAAGATCTTAATGACCAAATATCTAAGCTTCCATTTTAGAGTTAGAAATAGAAATTAAATACAAAGGATGTATAAGAAAATAATTATGTAAATCAATGAAATAGAAAATGGATAAAAAGAGAAAAATCATTGAAACCAAATATAGGTTATTGAAATGGAATCAATGAAATTGAGAAATCACTAGCTAGACTGATCAAAGAGGAAAAAACAGACACAATTTACCAATATCAGGAACAAACAAGGGGACACTGTCCTGATTTTAGACACATTAAAAGGATAAGAGATTATGAAAAACTTTATGCCAATAAATTTGACAACTTTAGATGAAATGCATGTCTTAGTTGTAGATATAAATTCAACTGATATAAGAATAAATAAAAATCTAAATAGTCTATGTCTATTTTTTTAAGGGAATTTGTTATCAAAAACCTTCCCATAAATAAAATTCCAGGCCCACATAGATTTATCAGCGATTCATTATGTCAAATGTTTAGGAAGAAATAACAGTGATCTTACGGGAATTTGGAAAAGAGAGGAAGACAAAACACTTCTCAGCTCATCTAACAGGGCAAGCACATGCGAACATTGAAACCAGACAAAGACATTACAAATAAAATCCTCATGAACAAAAATACAAAATTCCTTGTGAAATATCAGCAAATGGAATACAGTCATATAAGAAAGATCATGAAAATTTGATTAACATTAAAAAATGAACATGGAGCTGAGCATGGTGGTGGATGCCTGTGATCCCAGTGGTTCAGGAGGCTGAGGCAGGAGAATCACAAGTTCAAAGCCAGCCTTGGCAACCTAGCAAGACCCTGTCTCAAAATAAAAAATAAAAACGAACTAGGATGTGGCTTCTTGGTTAAGAGTTCAATCCTGCCTGGGTTCAATCCCTGGTACAAAAAAAAAAAAAAAAAACCCCAAAAAGAACATCAGGGCTGGAGCTAGCTAGAGCTCGGTAGTAGCTAGTGGCACACTCACCTACCAAGTGTGAAGGCCTGGGGCTGATGACTAGGACTGCAAATAAACAAACCGAAACTATCTGTGTTATATATACACAATGGATAATATTCAAACGTAAAAAGGAAGGCACTCCTGACACAAGCTATGATATGGATCAATCATGAAGATGTCAAGTCAAGTGAAATAATTTGCTAGACACTAAAAGGTAAATGCTATGTGACTTAAGCACTTACATGAGGTATTCGGAGCACAAGCTCATAGAGAGGCAAGTGGGAGGGTGATGCCAGGGACTGGCAGGGAAGGGGAACGGGAAGTTATACATCAGTGGGCACAGGGCTCGCACTTTGCAAAACAGAGCTATGGGGACCATGGTGGTGATGGCTGCCCAATGCCACCGTGCCAAACACCACTGCACTGTGCACTGAAAACTCCTTGAGCACCTCAACAGACCCAAAAAATCCTTTGACAAAATTCAACACCCAGCTCATGATTAAAACGAACTGACTTTCAGTAGACCAGGACCAGAGGGAACAAAAGATCAGAAGAGACACTTCACCAAGGAGGCGATGCCAGACCAGAGGCCAGAGGCCAGGAGGCAATGGGTGCCAATAGCCAAAGGCACTCAACAAAGGCAGCACTGAAACAGATGGCAACATCGGGCACGGGGTAAGGATGCGGAGCAAGGGCATCACGGGCGCTGCTGGTGGGAGTGCAAAACCGTAGTCACTTTGGAAAGTGCCGGGAAGTTTCTTACAGAGGCAAACACATACAAGCACCAAGACTCAGCAGTTCCACTCCTAGGTGTTGGTCTCCACGCAAACATCTGTACAGAAGTGCACACAGCAATTTTATCCCTGGTACCCTCAGTCCAAAAACAGCCCAGAATGAAGGGTGCACAGATGAACCACCCGCAGAGTGTGTCAACAGTGGAATACCAGCACATGCCAAGAAAGGGTGAATGGTACAGGAACAATGAGGGGGAACTCTCAAAGACCTGCCTGAGCAAAGCAGCCAGGCACAGCACATGCTGTCACACATATCCCACTCCTGGGAGACACCTCTAATGGAGAGTGACAGGCAGAGCAGACTAGCACCTGCTGGGAGGATACAGGTGGCTGGGGAGGTAGGTAAAATTTCTGGGGTGATGAAATGTTCTCTTGTCTTGTTTGGGATGATGTTAATCAGATGCATACGTTTGTCAAAACCACACTGAAACATGTACATTCATAAGAATAAAAGAGCTGGGTGTGGTAGTGCACACCTGTAACCCCAGCGGCTCAGAAGCCTGAGGTAGGAGGATCACAAGTTCAAAGCCAGCCTCAGCAACTTAGGAGATCCTGTCTTAAAATAAAAAATAAAAAGGACTGGGGATGTTGCTCAGTGGTTAAGTACCCCTGGGTTCAATTCCCAGAATGAAAATCAATCAATCAATCAATCAATCAATCAACAAACAAAACACATAAAATGGGTGCATGTTATGTAAATTAGACCTCAAAAAAGTTAATATTTTAAAAATGCTTGGAACATGGTTTGAATTTCTACATTTGTCTACAGTTTCAGTGGGACAAGAGCCAAATTAAGTGCTTTGTAAAAACAAGTGTTGGTGAGGTATGGCAAGAGCAGGACCTCTCAGGGGCTTGAAGAGATGAGAACTCAGTTTGCTCTGCTCTCCAGGCTGCATCAGTGTGGGGGACCATCGGCTCCACTCAGCCCAGGGTGTGACAGATGATGGCAGCAGCTGCCTAAGAGCAGCGTGCCTGGAGAACCACAGCCCTGCAAGGCTCAGGCACAACGCCTGGCTTCCTCATCATTTCTGTCTCCCACCTGAGGCTGTTGACATGTGGATGTGTTCGTAGATGGCCTGAGAGGAGAGGGGGACGCCACAGGCTGAGCACTTCCCACAGTAGAATGTCCACAGGACAGCTTCGTACTGAGAAATACTTTGGGCCTTTGTATTTGCCCATGTGCACCACAAATAGTTTCACATGCATTTGAACACAGATATTTTAGATATATTTAGACCTGAGTGTTACTACTGAAGCAAGATATTTCCCTCAAAACAATATCTGAATTAAAGTCTTTCTACACTGGCCAGGTGTAGGGGTGCATGCCCGTAATTCCAGCAACTCAGAAAGCTGAGGCAGGAGGATCACAAGTTTGAGGCCAGCTTGGGTAACAGCCCATATTTCAGAATAAGAAAAAAAATAGGGCTGTGAGTACAGCTTGTTGGTAAAACAACTCTGGTTTCAATCCCCAGTACCTGAAAAAAAAAAAAAAATCCTTTTGATGTCGAAAGGAAACAATTAACAAATCAGGAAGACAGCACTGTACGTCAGGAGATCAGGTATCCAGCTGGTGGGCTCCAAGCCCCAGCTCTACTCTGAAGGGCGAGTTGCCAGGCTTCAACTCTCATCTTGAAATATCTGAAGGTGATCTTGAAGCCTAAACAAGATAATGCATGTAAGGAAACTCAACAATTTCCTAATACCACCCCCAAATCCCAGTACACACAGCAACCAGGTATGTGATGACAGAAGTCTGTGCATCAAATCACCCAGAATTCAGCTCACAGGGTCCCTTTGTCACTCTTTTCTCTCTCACCTCACCTTAACCCAAAGCAGTGTGTTTTGCAGACAAATTCCTGGTATGGCTACAGAAAGATGAAGGTTCTATCCTGGCTCTCTGTGCATAGTGCTGAAGGGTGAGCATCTACCCTTCCTGGCCTTGGCTTCCTCATCTTTGAACTAGATGATTGCTAGGGTTCTTCTGGCTCTAGACAACCAATACCCATTTCCTAAGTAACTACTATATGCACAAAGAAGCAATTATACAGTTCCAAGGATTGTTCATCTCTGAATGGTGATACGGTAATCATTCTGGAAAATTCAGTTAATCACAGCACCCAATTCCTTGCCCACTAGGAATAACTGGAATCTACTATCCTTTATGGACTTTAGTAAAACCTTTCAGTATTTTTAATAGTAGAACGATGCCAAGTACAGTTCTGGCATAAAATACTCTGCCTTTGCCACCATCTAGGGACATTTCTGAAGAAACTTGTAACTAGAAAAAACTAGTGCAACTAAACCTGAGGACAAAAGACAAACACGTTAATAAGAACCCCAGGAAACAGAAACTTTGCAATCAAGACCAATTACAGGAAGGACTCTGCCCACTGGAGTTCACAAATGAACACTTACTATAGCTGAGTAGGTTGCCCTAATGTGGCTGAGTGGGATGTTCAGAGGGCATGTGTAATTAAAGAGCACACACCCAACATGTCTTTCATTGGAAGATCTTAGAATAGAACAGATAAATATGATTATTTACCTTAAATGTCAACGGCTTTAGAAATAGAAGCTAGGAGTAGAAGCATCTAGGTCCTTAGCTTAAATTTCAGACACCCACTCTTATAGTAGAAGGCCTGCTGCAGTTAACAGATGCATTCTTGTCAATTCAGTGTTCCATCAATTACTCCAAGAACCACCAAAGCACTAGACCTATGGAGGCTGTACCCTGAGCCCTGGCCTGGGGAGTACACATGACAGAGCAGACTACTTGAGAGCTGGGACATAGTTCCCAATGGTGGGAGCAAAGTCACTCTTGCTCAGCTCCCACACTGGTCTTGACTAGGACTGCAGTCAATCACACCGAGAATGGTCAGGGATGGTGTTCAGTCCACTGCTTGCCACTGTGTTCACACGGCAGGTTATGGTGAAGTGAGAGGTAATTGTTACATTTTGATAAAAACAGGTACAGCAGCAATGTGACTAATAATAAGGTGACAGCAAGTGGGAGAGCAGCTCAAACAGTAATCCTCTTGGGAAACCAGGGACACAAAGCCTCACAAAGCCAGGAGAGGCTGCCTACAACCAAGATGGGAGAAAACACAACAATGGAAGGTGCTGAGCCAAGTGGGTCCATTATTCTTGGCAGATGAGAAGAGTAAGAGAGTGACAGCAGGGAACACTGAGGTTAAATGTTAGGCAAAACTTCACTACCCAAGAGGCTGCCAGGGAAGGCAAGGAAGTGGACCTGCGCAGGCGCTCAGGCTTACAACAGAATCCTTCCTGCCACAATTCAGGAAGAGGGGACACTGCGGTAGAGGTCTTTTTTCACCTAAATGAGCACAGAAGCATGGATGTTAAACTCCGGTTCATGAACACGCTTAGCCCTCTGAGTGGAGAGGTTTTGTCCAGGGGCAGAACTCTAGACATTGAAACCCATCCTGCCCCGCTAAAGCGGCCTGCAGGAGCTGGCTGCAGCAGGCCAGCCTCAACACTGTGCCATTTGTTTCAGAGAAAAGAAAGGCAGGCTGGCCAGGCGGTGGCTCCCAGCAATGCACACTGCGATCACCCAACGGCGTTCCTTCCCTGCCTGGAACGCTCTCTGATGCTTTCCTGCCTTAATTCAAAGGTTTCTTTCTTTGTTGAGTTCAAAACATTACAGCATATTGCTTGTTGTTAAACCATATAACTTGATTAGCATGACTCAAACTTTTCATCATTTTCAGGAAAGTTCTAAAGGGCCTGCCGACAGCTCTGGGAAACAGGGCCTTCTCCAGATTTCCACCACCCCCTTGCTGTGAGGCCTAAGGAAGGCAGCAGGGTACAGGACAGAACTTTTGCTTCCACTAACTAGCTCCAGAGTCTCTCTGGTGCTGGGGAAGCTCTGCTTTTTTCCAATCCCTCCATCCTCAAGACACCAGACCTGTTGGTGACCATGGGGACCCTGACCATGCTCAGGCTGATAGATGACAACAGAAGCTGTGCTGCCTCCAGTGCTGCTCTGTCCCTGGGGTGAGAGCACTTTCGAGGATCACACTGGGAAACACATTCCAAGTACCGACAGAAAGAATTACAGTAATAGTTCCCAAAGGATCAGCCAGTTCCCGAGACGGAAGGCAAATAGAGGCTAGTATCTAGCCCAAATTCTTTCCTTTATGGAGAGTCTGACTCTAACTGTGAAGCCTGCTGGTGGGAATGAGAATCAGAGCCTCTCAATCTTTTTTTCTCCAATACAGTCCAAGATACAGACCTTTAAATTGTAGCTTCCAATAAGCATTATAAACCAACAAATTCTCCAAAAGACAGCTTTAAGAGTTTCTTACAGGGGCTGGAACTGTGGCTCAGAGGTAGAGTGCTTGCCCTGGCACGTGGAAGACACTGCGTTCGATCCTCAGCACCACATAAAAATAAAAAACAAACAAACAAAAGGGTATTGTGTCCATCTACAACTAAAAAAAAGAAAAAGAAAAAAAGAGTTTCTTACAGTCATGAGTAAAAAAGTTTCCGTTGTATCTTTTTGTTTGTTTCAATTTTAATATGAGTGTTTTATGTTCTTATTCACTTTGCTTTTCCAACAATAAATTCTGGTCATAATTAAATGTCCCTAAAATTATGCCACAGGGTTTTAAGAATGCAATCTATTTTCAAGCACATGCTCTGGACAGAGAATAGGTTGGTGTTTCAGGTGTACGTGTAGATACGTGCAAATCAATCTAGGTGGTGGGGCTAGACCAGGCTCAACTAAGATCTGCCTTTGTATTTTCTGGAATACACTTAAAATAAAATAATAATCCTGTTAAATGACTTTTTGTGAAGTCTCTCTGAATTCTTTCCTTCAGTGAAGAGGAAAAGCCAGATGAAGTTCATAGTAAGATATTTCATTTTATCTGGATTTCAAGTAACCAGCTAATGATTTTCATTCTGCAGATGTGGGTGACATTTTAGCATTGATTCAAACACACTTGATTCATCTATGTTGGCGTGTAAGAAAATTTCCAATCCAAAATAAAAACTTCAAAAAGCCAAACATATATTTCTGAAACCTGTGCTGCAATGACCAGTAAAATATTGAAGCATAATGTTCAACTAAACCATTTCCAAGCCATACATCATTTTCTGTTTGGGTCCTACCCAACTGTTTCAAAGTTCATTTTTACAGTGCTCAGGGATAATAGCAACCGTATCATTCATGGGAACCATGGCCAGTCAATTTCTACAGAGAGTAAATGGAATTTTTCCAAATAGATTAAGTTTTAGTGTAGAGAACAAAGACCCCCTGAGGTTAGTATTTCTGAAACAAAACGGCCAGAAATTAAGTTCAGATAATTTCAAGGGACATTTTTCAAGTGTGACTGGCTCAAAATGGGAGGCCTACTGTCTTAAAGACGAAATTGTTTAAAGCCCCCAGAAGCAGCAAGCAAAAAAGAAGATGGGAACAATCAAGATTCCTGCATCAAGGGTGAAGGATTTATGAGTGCAATGGCTGTCAGGAGCGGGACAGCGTCCCCACTGCCTCCCTGCGGCCGCCCTGCTGAAGAAAGCAAGGCTCCTCATTAGCAAAAGGGTGCAGGGATCTCCTGCCTGGCTCTATGAATGCCTCCACTTAATTTCACCCTCCCCAGCGAGGGTCTTCTTGAAACAAAGAGAGTTGCCTTTATTCCCAACAAGAAAACAATTAAAATCCTTTGTTGATGTTAGAACATCAACTCACCCTGTGCCTCGTAGCTTTCACTTCCGTCGCCTCTCCTGTTATGTAAGCATGGGCTCTAGCTGTGCTTAGTATGTGTGCCACATGTTTCCAAATGCGTTGCCCTGACAACTCGGAGAAAATGGGCTGTGCGAGAGGGTCTCTAGAAGTCTGGGAAACTGACAACAGAGCTGGGCCCGCTCTCATATGCCTGGTTCTTGACTCTATTCCAGCTTTTCGTGGGGTCAACAAATGGCTAGCAACTGAGTGAGGGCACCTGCATATGATATGGCTCACCCAGCCAGCCATGCACTCCTGAGCTCTGGTGGGGACCGGGGAGGAGCAGTGTGGAAGCTGCAAGGGTCCGACACATGGTTCTGGAGGACTCGGCCAAGCAATGAAACACCCAAGCCTCAATTTCCTCATCTATAAAATGAAGACTACAGCTGCACCTCGCCCAGAATCCGACGCAGTGCTGAGGGCCGAGAATTGCGCCTGCCAGGAACAACTCTGCTTGCTGGGATCTGAAGACAGGGGTGGAGGCCGGGGCTCAGCTGTGCCTGTGTTAATTAATCCCCTCAGGGCCAAGAGGTCAGTGAGACTTCATCCACAGGGCAAATCACTGAGACCACATACCCGACAGGACCACAAATACAAAAACACGTCTTTCAATGACACAAGAACAAGAGGAAGAAAACACGGGTGGGTAGTTGAGTATCATGATATTGATACCTAATCCCTACCAACCTCTCTAATATAAACCTTCAAGCAAGGACGTACAACTCCAATAAGATGGTAGAATGTTTAGAAAGTGGAAAGCGTAATGTTTAAGCACAAGGGATCCAAATGCTCTGCTTTGATGGAGTCCTTCTCGATACAAGGACATACTACCCATATTTCAAGCTTCCCCAGGGCACTATGCTAATGCATGTTCAATGCTACATCTAAAACCTACTACCCTTCCAGCCACTCCATACCCAGTTCTTGCTGGAAACCCTTATTTACATGCCTATACCTTTCAATAAAGGTTTTTTAAAGGAAGAAGTATACAACTTATACATATCATGCATGCATTATGACTTTGCTTTATCTGGATCTATAGTATTTGTAGATATTTTTACTTAAGCCAAAAAGGTTTGGGAAGGTGAGAAAGTTCAGATCCCTTAATCTTTTCTTTTGAAAATAAATTATTCATGAAGCCCTCTCCCTCAATCCCAAATGGTTAGGTTTAAACAATTGCTTAAAGTGCTGTTTTTAACTGAAGAACACATTATTCATAAAGGCCACAGCCCAGGAACATTCACTTGCTAACTGGCCGTTTTCATCTGATCAATGGCTTCACAGCCCGCATGCCACAGCCTGATGTGCCCCAGAGTGGGCCTGGGGCATTAAGCGCCTGCCTCTCACAAACAAAGCAGGTAGGTTAATGGTCATTCCATAGTCCACATATTACCCTGAAAAATCTATCAGAGTGCAGCTTAGTCCGCCTTATCTGAGATGATTCTGGGGTGCTAAGCACAGTGGGAACCTTCCTGTAACAGGTTAATGGATCAATTTATTTATTTCAAATTTGTTCTTTTCAAGTTGAAACCACTAAAGACTTTGGAAGCAATCAGCTCAATAACCACGAGGCAAGGCCGGATCTGCTGACTGTGGCCCTTCTCTGTCACAGAGGGTTCCTAAGGCACTGCTGCTGGCTCTGGCTCAGCACAGGAGCACAGCAAGCAGGAGGCAAAGCATAGCTTCACTCCAGGTGTTCCTGGGATGCTTAAAATCCCAGGTGTTCCTGGGATGGCCTACCTTCCATTCAAAGATATCACCTCACTTTTCCCCAAACAAAACCCCAAACTAAAGGATTCCATTTAAATGACAAACCCTTAGGTCACTCCCACTTGTCAATAAGTGTTGTGAGTTTCTCAGAAAAACATGTCACTAACAGACCTGGGCCACCATCACCGCCCAGTGGAAACTCTTTTCTAAATTAACACCCTTCCAGAGCAATGAGGCACCTGTGCAAAGCAAACAAGCACCACCAGCACAAGAGGGGCCCAAGGATGCGCTTGGGAGTGCATCCACTGTGCAGTGCGGCTCTGACACCTGAGGCTGAATGTATGCTCCTGTGAATGGCCCCACTAAGGCAGAGTCTTCAGCAAGAGGAAATTCTGTTTTGCTGAGTTTCAGATTATATGTAGCCCGGCGAAAATCTAATGTTTCCCCTCATGCTATATATGCCTACTTCTAATGAAATGACTGAAAATGCAAACTTTGGCTACTCTCTGTCAGTTACTACACTGATGCTGAGCAATGCAATGCAGCAGGTAAGAATCTGGACTTTGGACACTGACTCCCAAGTTCAAATCCCTGCTCTGACAGAATCAAAATCAGCTATGTGAAGTGTGTTAGTCAGCTTGTAACTGATGGGACAAAATTCCTGAGGCAATCAACTCAGAGGAAGGACGATTTATCTTGGCTCACAGTTTCAGAGGTTTCGGCTCCTGGTCAGCTGGCTCCATTGCTACGGGCCTGTGGCGAGGCAGAACATCATGGCAGGGAGCATACAGCAGAGCAGAGTTGCTCACCTCATGGTGGCCGGAAAGCAGAAAGAAAAGAGACAAGATACAGTCCCTAAGGACACAGAACTCACTTCCTGCTGTTTTACCACCTCCCAATAGTCCATGGATCACTAACTATCAACCATCCCTCACTGATGAGGTCAGAGCCTCATGATGCAATCACTTCACCAAAGGCCCACCTCTGAACCCTGCTGCACTGGGGATCAAGCCCTCAAGCACTTTGGGGAACATTCCAGACCCAACCAGAGCAAGTCACAGAGGCTCTCTTACTACATGGGGGGTCTCTTGAGGATTAACTGAATTAGTAAACAGAATGCACAGAAGAGACCCAGTACCTGGCAGGACCGGTGGAGGCTCCTGTGGGCCATGACCACCTTCGTTCTTCACTAGCTGCACTAGCGGCACTGTTAAACATGCTCACGTCTCAGTAAAACAGGAAAATCTCTTCCTCACAGTGTGGTCAAACAACAACGCATGGCGTCTCAGCACCCAAGGTGAGTACGCGGCCACTCTCACCATGACTCCATCAGTTATTGAACACTTTCCCACAGAGTTCCTTATTCTGTGCAAGAATAAACACTATGCCATAAGCTTATTCAAAATATAAACCCCAGGCCATTCCAATTTGTGGGTGTTAATTCAAAATCTCAGAAATGCAAGGTACTATTTTCAGAACTGTACTTCCCCAAGAAATCTCTCTACCATATCCCCCAGGACAGCAGCACCAGGAATCAACACCACAACATACCCAGGGCCCCCTGCACCATTGTTCCAAGTGTCCATTTGCTTCCCTTCTGCTTCTACCCCTGGGGTGGATTTACAGCAGGGTTCCAACTCTGAAAATACTTGTCTCTTGACTCTTTTGTTTGGGAATTAGAATTTGTCTTAAACAGATATTTATACTTACAAAACTCCTCGTTCCCAGAGCCCAGAAGAGTCAAGCCTGTTTATTGTGGGAAGGAACCAGGCAGCACTGAGAGCAGGCCCACGGCTACACAGTTGCTAAAGGCAGGGTGGGCAAGTGAGCCCTGGCTTTGTTTCTGGCTCTGAGTTCATCTTTCTCCCCACCATGGCACGACTGAAGCACTGGGCCTGGATCTAGAGATCATGGGATCTTACATACTCATCACTTTCTGTCTTTAACCACAGTGCAGGTACCCCCCGCCCCTCCACACACACACACACAGAGAAGGGACTCCATAACAGGAGGAAACCAAGATGTCTGCCTTTTAGAACGATGTCAGTCCTTAATTCTGTATATATTTCATTACTAATTTAATATCTTAAATGGATTTTTCTTCTTGCATCTTTTAGAACCCTCATAATATCTCACAAAAAGATTTTTCTTTTGACTATTTTTTCAGGCTAATATCATCATAGGAAAAAGGTTTAGAGTTTTGGAAGAAGCTTCCCAGCTTCCAGGGTGGCAGGACCCCACGGTACACTGGGCCATCACCACTCTAGCCCCAGGGGGATGCGGATGGAGCAGGCTAGCCCTGACACTCACTAAAGAAAGGAGAGAGAGCTCGGGAGGTGATGCAAGCCACGCACAGCACTCAGCGGGGAGAGATGGCAGCACGTGGAGGGGCCACCAAGGCAGTCAAGAAGGCCTCTGGGGAAACATTTACCTCCCTAAATCTTCTCCTGGTAACCAGACAAAACTACCATAAGAGCAAGAGAGGAATGAAATCTTCTTTAAAACTCCCCCAAACACTGTGGGGCAGGCCAACTGGGGGTCAAGTGACAAGTGACTGGCCCTATACCTACAAGATCCCCAAACTACCAGGAAATACTCACCTCCTAATGTTTTAGGCCTACCCAAGTGGGGGCCTGGCCCAGTAGGTCTGGGGACAGCTGTTAAAAGTGGGGCTCCTCAGGGCCTAAGTGCATGTGATCACCAAGGGCTGCAGGACCCTCAGTGACTCCTCACTCAGGAAGGCAGATCCTTGGAGGGCTTGTGGTGGGGAGCAGAACTGGGCGTGGGGGTGGAGGGTTGCTGCGAGAAGGCTCAGGAGGGCAGCGTCTAGAGCAAGCCAGGGCAGCATACATGGCCTCTCAAGGCCAGTCCCCAGCACGCCTGGAAGGCCTGGTGGCCAGGGAGCTCCAAGAGCCAGACCAGTGCATGGGTCTGGAGGGCTGCACAGGCTACCACACTCCCTCCCACCCAAGGGCAGAGCAGGAACATGATGCCACCCCACCCAGTGCTGGAAGAGAAAGCGAGGTGACGCTGCAGGGTTCTTGTCAGAAGGAGGTGACGGTCAGCAACTGCCAATAGTGACCAATTATTTCAAACTGAGACAAAGACATTAAGGAAACAACTAAACAGTGCTTTGAAAAAACAGTACGAAGCAGTTCTCCAAAGCAAGCAGGAGGACAAGAGCACAAGAGGTGAGAGCTCGCAAAGCCAGTCCCTGTGAGGAGCAGCGCTGAGGTGACAGCAGACTGAAGGAAAGGTCAGCGCCTGGAGACACCAGGGAAGGCACAGGGAGATGCAGGGCAGGCGGCCAGAAATCAACGTGGAGTTTGTTTGGACCCTGATTTCAAAAAGACAAACAAAAAACAAAGCTAAGAAGGCATTTTCAAGATGATCAGGGATGTAGGACCGTAGGATGGGATGACATGAGGGATGCTGCGTGGGTTAAGCGTGATGACGGCATGTGATTATAAAAGCGACGTTCTTATTTTATAGAAACAAGTACTCAGAGGCACACGACATGGCATCAGGGATTTGCCTTAAAGCCTTACAGCAGCGACACAGAAAAGCAAAAGCAGAAAGGAAACAAAGGGAAGAGAGAAAACACAGCCAGCTGGTCTGGGCCTGGGGTGACTGTCCCCTGGGAATTCAGGTCCTATTCTCCGTCCATGTCTGTTTGCAAGTGCATGTGTGGGTGGGGGCTGTGTGCAGGTGGGAGGGGAGCTTGGCACGTGCTCAGGCTCAGGAGGGTGGGGAGGTTTCCAGGAACAAGGGAAAGCCAGGCAGCTAGGACAAGCTGGGGGAACGGAGGGGCCTTAGTAGACCAGAAAGTAAGGCTTGGGATTTATCCTGAACATGTTGGGAAGCCACTTGATTCGTGTTCAATCATGAGGAACAAAATTAAATTCACACTGTGAAATGCTGGTATGGCTGCTGTGCATTCAGGCAGAGAGGAACCAGAGACCCTGGAGAGGTGGTACGCAGGACTCCAGGCAGACAGGAGGGTGGCCTGGCCTGGCCATCCCAATGGAGACAGGGAAGGGTGGGCTCTGGGATCCTCTAAGGGTGAGTTAGAGATATTGCTAGCAGACTAGACTGGGGGGGTGGGGGGTGGGCAGGTGCGCATAAAGAAAAGGAGGCAGTTTCTCTTTTTGGCCATGTGATAACTATCTGTCTGAATTTAACCCTTTCCCTAGAAATGAAAGGGAAACCTGGCAATCTTGTGTCTATGTCCTAAAAGATGCTCCATGCAAGAGAGCCTGCATCTCTAAAAGGATATTTCCAGAGCACGGTCAGGTTTACACACTATCAAAGTCTGGGATATGTGTGCCTTGGCGGAGGCCTCTCCCTATGAACAGGTAATGAAGCCACAAGTGTGCAGATGGTGTAGGTAACCCTTGGGAGAGACCTCAATTCAAGGCTAACTACTCTACACACACACACATACACACACACACACACACACCCTTGGGAGAGACCTCAATTCAAGGCTAACTACTCTACACACACACACATATACATACATATACACACACACACACACACACACACACACACACACCCTTGGGAGAGACCTCAATTCAAGGCTAACTACTCTACACACACACACACACACACACACACACACACAGAGAGCGAGCGCCAGGTGTGGTAGTGGCACATGCTTATAATCCCAGTTGCTCAGGAGGCTGAGGCAGGAGGATTGGAAGTTTGAGGCTTACCTCGGCAACTTACCAAGACCCTGTCTCAAAATAAAATGAAAAGGCTTGGGGACATAGCTCAGTAGTAGAGTGCCCCTGGATTCAATCCCAATACAGGTATAAAAAAAGCAAGGGAAGGGAAAGAGGGAAAAGAGGAGGAGTACCTTCTCCTATGTGGACAGTGAGGTCAAATTTCATATTCCATTTTACAAATGGAACCAGTCTCAATATAGAGCAGTGCTTTTTAGATTATGTTAAAGTGCAGGAGCTTTAGTGGGTAGATTCTATCCAGTGATTCCTTTATTAAATGCTGGTTTTCATGGATGCTGCACTGTAAATACAGATAGTCATAAAAAGATCCTTAGGAATTAAGAGATATAGCAAAGAAATATCCCGAGGCAGCAAAGAGCCAAAGTCTCCTCCACAGTGCCACACTGATGCTTGTGTGGCAGGTCCCTATTACCACAGGACCTACACCAGGCCCCACACAACAGGACTTAGTAAGCGTTCACTGAGTGAATGAATGGCTCCTGTGGTCCTGCTTCCCTCTAGAACGCCCCAAGCCCCGGACAGAGGGGTAGTGCTGTTAGGGGAACAAGGTCAAGAAGACCGCTGGTGACAGTCACCACAAGAACTGTAGCACACAAAAGCTGCAGTCTGCACACAGTAGCCAGCATAGTTTGCCCCATACGTCCTTTAGGAAAATCAAATACAAATCAGGCACCACGTTCAGACGGGAGAACAGGGAACGCAGAACTCAATCCCAGTGAGCCTCCCGGGAGGGGGTGGGGAGGCGGGTCCCCTCCCCTCCCCAGGAAAAAGAGAGGTCCTGCAAGGACACAGGGCAAGGCTGGGAGAGCAGGCTGGAGGAGCTTCATGCAAGAAGTGACAGGGCCATGCTCTCTAAATACTTTCAGCCTGGAACAAGTAGAGGGTAGGTAAGCAGCTGCGCGGTTCCAAAGACCAAGTGGGAACATGGAGAAAGCAAGCACGTAAGTCCTTGGTTGTGAAGCATTTCGAGTGGATGACAGGAAGCCTGAGTGCATGCAGGGAGGAAGCAGGGGGAGCTCTACCTTCAAGGAATCCAGGAACAGCAGCACGACGCATGTGATCAGCCAGCACGCAAACATGCAGCGCAAGGCTGGAAGTGCAAGAGTTTTTTTGATTTTCAAAACCGAATGCACTGAAATGGGTAGCAGACAGTTACTATTACAGAACTTATAAACAAGGGAAACAATTTAACATAGCAACAAAATCTTCCCGTGCTCAAAGGCCCAGAGAAGGAAGATAACTGACACTAACCACCACTCATCATCCTGTCACCAAGTCCTTTCTGAGAGAAATTCTGAGCCCTGTCAGTACATGGCTCGCTTTAGTAGGCATCCCTCTATCCACTGCTGAATGACTCAGACTCTAACAGGTGTCCTCCTCCAGGGAAGGTGACCTTGTCCCCAGCTGGAGGCACAGTCCTCAGTAGTCTGATTCTATCTAGTTTGAGGGTAATTTCAAGTTGCTTGGCAATACCTGGGATGCCAGCAGGCTCATGTGTGGTGGGCAGCCATTCTGGCCAATGCGACATAGGGAATGCTGCTGCAGGGTTTCCCGTGCCTGAGCAGGGGTCACCAGAAGAGGCAGAGCCACCCAGTTCTCTGCTTCACCTCAGCAGGAATGGACAGGCCACAGCCATCTTGCAAGCAGGCAGGGAGCTGGCCCAGGTGGACTGACGGTGGAAAGGGCATCCCGGGGCCACTGCAGTACGCAACTACACTGGATTCTGAGATACACTTTCCTCCACATTTATTCATCTCTGAAGCCAGGTGTGTTTTATAACTGATAGTATGACATTGTTTAGTTGGCAATCATAGATTCAGAGATTATAAGTAAGAGATTTTGAAGCATAAAATAAGGGTGCATCTTATAGCTGGTAACAACTCAGAGTTTATGGAACCTATGTTACACTCTCGTCAGAGTTGCCCCACCTTGGAACTTCATGTTATATTAAATTGTCATGTTATAAATGAATTGCCTACTGATTCAACTAGGTTACTACTGCTGTTAATTTAAGTTTGTTGGTTTCAGGGTTGCTGATATTTATGGAAGAAAGTGCAAAGTTCAACCGAGGCACAGTTCAAGCAGGAATACCTTAAAGCCCTGTGCCGTACTGGCCCCGCCTTGGCTGCCATTCCTGCCATGCAGTACTGGCACTGGACTCGGAGTTCAATGACCCTGGGAATTCTGCGGTATGAAATTATATCTGACCAGGTAGTGTTTTCTAGTGAGAAGGGGCCTTAGAGTTGGTGAGAGGTGACCCACTTGAACATGAAGAATGAGCCAGTGACAAAGCAAGGATCAGAACCCAGGACTCCTAACTTCCAGAGCTGGGCTCCCGTCACACCCACTGGGCCCTCTTCTGCCCGCCTGCAGTTAAGAGAGGGTTACCTTTGACAATGTGTCACTGTGAGTTCTCCCAGTCATCTCTTAGACATTATTTTTGCACTAGATGCTATCTTGTCAGTTGAGCTGGGCCCCAATGAACATCATCTATTTGTCCCTTTGCTAGTTACTGCATTTGCAATCACTTCCTCCATGTTCTTGTAGATCTCTCTCTCTCATCTCCCAGCAGTTCTTAAGGGCATAGGGGCTGGGGATAGAGCTCAGTTGGTAGAGTGCTTGCTTTTCATGCCTAAGGCCCTGGGTTCAATCCCCAGCACCACAAAAAAAAAAAAAAAAAAAAAGAAGAAGAAGAAGAAGAAGAAAAAGAAAGAAAAGGGCATCTGCCTTTTTTTAAGACCAGCAAACTCAAAAGGTTTGGGGGAAAATTGTTTCAGATATCAAAACAAAGGTGGCTGTGGGTGTTTAATGGAACCCAAGTGATTTTCCATCCAATGTGCACGATTCTAGGTTTAACTCTCATCTATTTTCACATTGACCTTTAAGTCCATGTAAAAAGTCAAAAAAAAAAAAAAGAAATTATTTGTGAAACTTGTTTTGGTTACTGATGTTTATTTATTCTTTCCTTTAAGTATGTGATTTAGAGAAGGTCTGCTGAATACTTCAGTCTTGGGCTACCTCAGAGTCAACCTTTTCAAAAAGGAATGGATCCCCAATTTTATCACCAAATAAATGGCAACTTAGCCTGTGCCTCCCTCCCCCTTTTACCCACTGCAAAGAGCCACCCCTGTTGCAGAGAGCAGGCAGCACCATGTCACTGCTCCTCTTACCTGCGGGCTCCCCCACCTCCCCCACCAGGCCGCGGCACATCCCACCGGCATGGCAGAAGTGGAGGGCAATTTGCCACAAGCTAGAAAACCAAGGAAGGAGACTAAGATCGACTGCTATGGAGAAGCACTTTGGTAGAGTTCTGAGTTCTAATCTGGTTTCTGCTTCTAAATCATCTCTCTGGGGTTTGGATTTTCTTGTTTTAATTGGGGGGTGGGGGGAGTGGTCCAGCTATCCATTATCTTATCACCACAGCCCTATTCTGTCACAGCTGCTGGATGAATCAAGTCAATCAAATCTTGTCACTGCCTTCAAACAGTTCACAGCTAAGAGGCAAAGAGAAAACTAGGGACATGGAGAAAGCCAACAAGCTAAAGAAGGACAAAGGAAAACAATGGGCATTGTGTGGACACGAAAGATGTGTGGGATGGCTTGGCTGTGAGGAACAGGAAACACCAATGCTAAGTTGAGGAGAAAGAGGGAGTTCACTGGTGGGACACCAGATGTCTGTCACAGATCCGAATGACAGGGAAGCTGCCAGCCCTCCAGGGGACAGAGACTAGGACCTCCAGGAACTAGGACCTAAGCAGCCCGCACCTCCTGGCCAGCTTTATCTGATTCTCCAGGGATGTGGTGGCCAACAGCCTCGCCTGCTCCACACGGCCCAGTGCCCTCTGGAGCACCCTGGCTCACTCGTCCAGTTCCACTCATTAGGGTCTGAGATGGCAGGCCCTGGGTTCTCCAGGAAGGGTTCAGGGGCACAGAGAAGACGGCTGACAGACAGCAACTGTCATGCCTGTGACAGAGGACTCTACACGGACCAGAGTGATGACACAGAGGGGGAATCGGGGAGACCTCAGAACTCTACTAGTCCAGCTCCTCATAATTAACTAGGAGGACACGGAGGTGAACGAGTCAGGTGGACCCAAGATGAAACCAGCCTCTTGTCCCACTCAGTCCACAAATATAAGCACAGGCCAGCTCCAAAACCTGGGACACAGGGGTTGTTATCCCCTCCCAGGACTCTACCCGGCTGTCGGCAAGCTGTGCTCTGAGGGGCAGAAGTCAAGGAAAGTGAACAGTGTGACAGCCACTGACGGAGCGTATCAGCTTAGCTAGCTCATCACTGAGACAGGGAAGGGACTCCTCCCAGGTTCCTGAGTGCTAGTCCCAAAACCATGCGGAACCAAGAACAATGCCAGCGCTCACCTGATCTTCATCACAGATCAGCCTTGCCAACTAATTAAAACCAGCCCTGCCAAGAAAGACGGGCAGTTTATGAAAGTCAGCAGAGAAACATCTTCAAAGTCTCTGTTTCCTTGACAAGCTAAACTTCTGAACAATTTGCTTCATCACTTACTTTGAAAATAATCTGTGCATATAAACCCTTCCCAGTGGTTATGGAAAGAGCTACATCCAACCAAGTACCAGGGAGCACAGCAACAGCCCAGGCTGGCCTGTCTCTAATCGACAACGCTATTATCTAATCAGAAAAGACTCAGAAACACATCATTATGCTGCAGGAACATTATAATTATAAACAGAGGCCTTCCTCCTTTCTGCTCTCCCAAGCCCTGATCACAGCACAGTTATTTCAAGATTCAACTTGCAGGAGCCCCATTTAAACAGGAAAGGCACTAATTGGGACTCCAGCAGCAGCTGTACTGCTTTGATTTCAGTAACAGGATGAACTTGAGCAGAATTCCTTATGGCCCCGCCACAAGGGCCAGTCGGAAGGTCAGCCCTTCAACCGCTTGCTCCTCCAGCCAGCCTTCTGCAGCCTTACTCCACAGGTGCTTCTCAGAGAACACTCTGCTTGGTGACATATTCTCTGACTGTCACGGAGCAGTCAAGAGACAGCACAACAGACCAAGCAGGGAAGTGGCAGCTCTGAAGCCAGACGGGTTGGGTCAAAGCCTGCCAGAAACAGTACTATCCTGCAAGTTAGAAAACTGAGGTTCCGTGACCACTTGCCATTACTATGTAGCCTCAGGAAATCTTTTGGGGCCTCATTTTCCTTGTCTGTAAAAGTAGTAGGTCTAGACGATTGCTATTGCTAAGGAGCATTCTAACTCTGAAAACCAAGGTGGAAGTGATCAGATTTATCCAACCCAGCCCCAGCACCCCTCCAGCTCTCAGGACAGCACAACCCTTTGCTCGGGCTGGCCAGGACAGACAGCCTCTCCTCTTCCCCGGGAGCTGGGGGCCATCTTTCAAGGGGATTCTGAAATGCAGTACACACATCTGCTCCCCAATATCCTAAGGCTGCTCTAGGTCCATGTAAAGGCTAACTCATCCCCAAAAGGAAAATTCCTAACCAAAATAATTACAACAATTTCATTTTTAAAATGATTAGAAAAAAAGGTGAGTTGGTCACTATCAAAAGATACAAGGGTTAGCAACTCTATTTTGAGGAAAACTGGTACACAAGGGGAAAGAATCGAGTATTTGCTCTGCTTGTCCTATGCCAGTTATACCACAGGGCAAACACAAATGGATGGCATGGGAAGTTCCTCAGCTTCCAGCTGTCAGAGGAACAGGGAGGATAGCATAGCCGTATCTCTGTGCCCAAAGGCATCCAGACACAGCTGCTACCATCATCAAAAAGAGAGACAACCAGACATTTGTGCCTCCTGATAAGAAAGTAGCCTTGTGAAAGCATGTCTCCTGCTGAGCTTCTTGATCTGGCTCTCAACTCACAGTACACAGAGAACAGGGGCACAGACCCAAAGACACCATGGGGATGGAGCCGGCAAAACCCAGATGATGGAAAACCTGGTTCCTCCAACAACACAATTTCCAGAAGAGATCAGATTTATCCAACCCAGCCCAGCACCCCTCCAGCTCTCAGGGCAGAAAGAAACAGAAAATTAAAGACAGGAACAGTGGAAAATCTATAAGGAGACATAAGAAACATGTCAATCACAAGATGGGGATGGTATCTGGACCCAATTCAGATAGATAGAGCAAATGACAAACCCCGTGGGAGAGCCAGGAAGTGGAAAGCTCGCAGGACAGGGCAGCCGATGCCGTAAACTGAGGGAGTTTTATTTTAGGCGGGAAAATCATGTTATGGTTATGCTTCCTTAAAAGTCTTCACCCTTTACATACCTTTGTACTTTAGAGACCCCTAGTGAAGGAGTTATGGATGCGTCTCGGATTTGTTTCAAAATAACACAAGAGGCTGATGGGTGCTGGGTGTGCGCACATTCATCATGATGTTCTGTCTCTTCTGTATTCAAAGTTCTCATGAAATTGTATTAAAGAAAAAAGCATTTAAGAAAGTGACTGTCCTGTGCAATGAGTCCACCCATGCAGACCTAAAACCCGAGCCTTCCACACGGGGCTAAAACAGGCTAGACACGCTGCTCTTCACAACCGCGGGTCTGCGCAAGCCACCTCAAGGAGCCCTTTATTCGCAGTTTTTAATTCTGTACACAGAGAACTCTCCACAGAGACATTTTCTGCTGTCTATAATAGAGCTAGATCCTATCTACCCTTCTTCCCATAATCCTTGCCCTTCCCTTTTCTACCTCAGAGACCCAGAGATGACTTGGGGAAAGAGCCCTTCAGGATCCTGAATGTCACAACCATGGGATTGTGGAGCTACAACTACCTTATGACAATCTGGTACACCACAGAGGTGAAGGTGCCCCCTCTCTCACTGCCTGTCTCCTTTTTTGCCCAGCTGTGTCCTGGGACTCGGGAGCTTCCTGGGTATTGACTCAGCTCTCCTGAGGCACGGGGCTGGAGGCTGGGGACACCCAATCTAGGTTAATCACGGGACCTCTTTGTCTCACCATTTTAAAAAATATCAGTCAACCAATTATTTGAGCAAATCAGTCTCAGAATACCTTTGCAAACTTATTTTAAGCAGATTAGGGAACTTAACCAACATCCACATCTTCCTTTAAGTATTAGAAAAAATGGAAGCTAACAGCATACACTGTTTTTCCAACTAAGCTACATTACTTACTTGTTACTAAATATTAAAAGATATTCTAAAAATATCTGAATGTCAGTGCTGAAACCAGATCCCTCGGGGAGTGCTGGTCCTGCTGCTCTCTACTTATCCCCTTGTACACTGCCTGGAACGTGGCAGGTACCACAGGAAATACCTGTTGAGGGAAGAGTTAAGGAGTGCTCTTAACTCTTCTGTTTCAAAATGGAAAGTTCATGTCAAACTCCCATGGAAGCATCAGCTCAGTGGCACAGCCACTAATCCTAGATATTCCTTCCCTCGGAAGGAATACTAACTCTTTGCAGAGCAGCAACTGGCACCAGAGAGGTAGTGGGTAGACGGGTAGATGGTTGGGCGGGTGGACAGAGGGGTAGATGGACAGATGGATGAATGAGTAGAAGACAGGATAGATGGATAGATGGATGGACAGATGGATGGATGAAATCTGCCCTGAGGGTTCTACAGGACCTTTTTACCCTCAAAACCTTAGGCTATTTGGTCTATCTAAATAACCACTTAACTTTTAATTTAAAACTTAATATAACTGTACAATTTTCCAATTCAGAACTACAGCCTCAAACTTGAACTGTTCCTTTCAATGGTTTGTGGTCTCTGATTAAGCACAAGTACAAATATATCACTACCAGGACAATGCGGTTTCTTGGGAAGACAGTAGTAATATGTGTGTGCTGACACACAGGTAAGAGCCCTAACATGAAAACGGACTTTAAAGAGGGGAGGGAGGAAAGGGGGGGGGAGGGCGTGAGGGCCACTTAACAAGAGCCCTAGTTCACTTTAGAAATAAACTAGCCACCCTGTTCATCACATATCAAATGTTTGGCCAGGCAAATTTTTCCTCTCATTTGGAGCACACTGATTTTGACCTCAAAACATAAACTACTGCAATCAGCAGAGGCTGTGATGATGAAGAGATTCCAGCATCGAAGAGATGAAAACAGACTGGCAGGCACCAGCTCCCAGACAGAGCAAGCAGTTCATGTGTCTGCACTTTGTCTTTCCATAAAACAAATGGGACCTCAGGGCAAAAAGGTAAGGGGTACACAGGAACACATCGCTCTCCACTTATCAGGCAGAATCTGACAGTCGGCGGGTATGCTTCCCAATTAGTTCTTAAAAATAAGAGCATGATATTCAATCATTCTGTGAACCATGCTCTTCTTGGAAACTCTTAAAATGGGCTGTGACTGTTTGCTGGAAAAGCTCTACAGAAACATTAGCCTGCCTAGTCCCATAAAGAAAAAAAACAGGCACAAGAATGTTGAGCTTTAACCATTTCACTGCTGCCAAGGAGCGTTCTGAGCTCAGTGGCTTCTGATACTCCTGGCAGCAGGCAGCAGGCAACTCTCAACAGCTCAATGGAGCAGATTAGAAAATAAAACCCTGGGGGAAAAGTTTAAATCACCCAAATTTTTTGACAGAATTTACATGTTTGAAAAGCAAGGACTAAACTCCAGGATTTTACAAGAAATCAGCATAGCTTCCTTTATTGAGAGCTAAATCTGGATGAGGGTATCATGTCTTGAAGCAGCAGGACTCCTAATTTCAACAAAGAACACCACTGAAATTGCTACCCAAAATATAAATACCATCTCAGAGCTGTTGGCTAGGACTCACATTTTGTTACTACATGAAACTTAATTTCACACCTTGTATAAACATTTGCTCATTCACAGCAATTGTTGCAAGTTTTAAGGAAAACTACTATTTGTCTTGGCTAAATTACAATAAATCACATCCTTCTGATTTTCCCAAAGGGTGATGGTTAAAGACGTTTTCCTTCAAAACTGGCATAAGACATGTGTATAACTGCCTGGAATCTGGGCCCATGTGCTAAAATGAAACCAAAATACAATCTCCGATAATGAAGAAGTCAAACACATATGAAAATGCACAGATGATCCAAAATCCTCTCTCTTGGTTTATTTTAAACATGGCCATTTGTGAGAGCCAGTCCTAGCTGAGCGAGCTGCATAGCTCTTTCTTCATCACTACTTCCAGAAGGAAGGACCAGTCTAAAGGAGGAGGACCAGGAGGGGCTCATCGTTTACACCAACCTGGGGCTGAGGCTGGTCCACACTCACCATGGCAGGAAGGCAATTTACCCCACCAACACAGTCACAGAGTGAAGCCAAGAAATGAGAACAGAGGGCTACCGCAGCTCTGCGGGCCCCGAGTCATCCTGCTACCACCCAAAGGCAGCAAGAGATGCAAAGAGGGGCACACTGCCAGGTAGGGGGGACTTTCTAAATGAAAAACAGGCCTTAGATTTCCTACCAAATTTGACAAACGTCCCCATTTTTCTTTCTACTTTATTTTGAAGTGGCAGAAAGGAGATTCCAGTCAGAGGGAAGCATCCGAGGAAGGGTGCACCCAATACCCCAACCCCACCTGACCCCACTCCCAACTCCAGCAAGTGTGCATTAGCAGCAGCGGGCAGAGCCGACACAATTTCTTGCGCAACTCCCATGCTCTTCTGTGTGTGGTCTGCCAACTGACAGCCCCTGAAGAACACTTGGTGGTATGTCTGTCCTGGTGGTGTCTCCTCCTCTTGAGTCTAGGATGGCTTTGTGACTTGCTTTTACCAATAAAATGTGGTGATGCTGACAGGTGTCAGTCCCAGTCCTAAGCATCAAGAAAGCTCAGCAGCTTTTGCCTTCACACTCTTGGGAACCTGGGCTCCACATAAGAAGCCCAGCTCCTCTGTTCAAGAGGACACCTGGAGAAGCCACCCAGAAAGGGAGAGGAGGACTGAGGCCATAGGGAAAGAATATCAGCTCCCAGCCATCTACGGGCTGACAGCAGCTCCATCCGTGACCAGGGGCAAGTCTAGAAAAAGCATGGACCAGCTGGGCCCAGACCAGTTTGCAGAACCATGAGTATATAAAACGTGTTGTTTTAAGTTTTGGCATGATTGGTTACCAAGGAAAAGGCAAGTGATTCAACACGTACCATGTCATTGATTATGACAACCACTCAGGAAGCAGGCGCTGCCAGCATCATTCTACATACCGAGGAAGAGGGCACAAGTGACGTGGTCCACAGCTGCTGCAGGGGGCTGATTTGAACCCTGGAGATCTGACACTGGCTGCTCCTCTAAATCAGGGAGTGCTGGTCTTTTTCTTAAAGGTCCAAAGTGTAAATATTTTCAGCTCTGCTGGCCAGATGGCCTTTGCTGCAATGACTGACCTCTGTGCAATCCAGCTCTGGCACTGAAGCAGCCACCTGCTATCCCTAAATGAATGGGCGTGGCTGTGCTCAAAGAACTCTTTATTGACAGCAGCAGGAAGCCAGCAGGCCTTGTTTGCCCAGTGCTACTTTAATGAACCACCTGAGGATTCTGTTACAGTGCAGTCCCCTCCTGGAGCTCAGCGAGTGGATCTGTAGTCAGTTTCCAGAGCCGCAGCCCACACCTGGCCTTAGGGCACCAGGGGCTTCCAGGGAGCCCACACTTCTGTGGCCCAGGCCTGAAGCCTGCCGCTTTCTGCGCTTTCTCCTACTGCACACTTTACAACCCCAGAGGGAAAGTTCATCTGGACACCATTTTACAGAATTGGGAAAGGCGAAAGGAGCCACCCAGGCCTGGCACTGTTGGGAAGAAGAGCTCTGCAGGGCTTTCTCTCCCTGCTACATGGTTCCTGCATGTACCTTGATACCTTGATACAACCCCCTCGGTTTCCCCTTCACTTCTCTAGACCATCACACCTGGAAAGGACAATTCTAAGGCCTGACTGTAAAGCCTAGCTAAACTCCAGCCACTGAGCAGCTTTCTCATAGTTCTGTCATTCTGCAAGCTTTTCCTTACAAAATAGGTCCTGTTAATTGCTTGGGGAGAATCTCCTTTTATTTCTGCAGTAGTTCCTATTTCAAAGGCTGACTGCAATACTTTAAAAATTGGCTTTGACTTTGGTGTGAGACAAATATGTGGAAGTTTATTACTACATTAAACCCAGCCTTCCTTTCCAGTCATTAACAATGAATATTTTTAGCATCTAAAAATGTGCATCTCAGACAGATATGTAAATATTTAGCACCAGCCTTTTGAGACTGTTAAGCTTTCATTTTCAATCATGCAGAGGTATGTAAGTGTTTTCATTAATAGTCTAATTATATCATATATTTCATTCCACACAATATTTTGCTTCTATATTTGAAATAATTGAATTCATTTGTGCTAATAAATGTTATAAATGGACATTTTAATAATTGAAATTAGCACATATTGTACCCCTCAAAACAATTTATAAAACAAGAACTACTGTTTACACCAAGCAAAGCTGCCTGAGATCAGGCGTGGCTCAAGGTCAGGAGCAGCTGGAATTCCTTCTGCAGCTCCAGCTAATTCACCAGCACCAGATTGTGCCAATTTCTGACTTCCAGTCTCAAGAGTAAGTCCAAGCCCCTTCACTGGGTGTCCCGGGACCCAGCTTATCTTTACATTCTTTGTTAATGCTCCCCATCTTCCATGTTCCTGGCTTTAACACTTTCCCCAGAGGCCTGCACAGCTACACCCCGACTGCTCCAGAGCAGCCACCTTAAGGCAGTCTCCTCTGGCCATTCTTTTCAAACCAGCAGCCCAGCTCTCCCAGCCCTTCCTGCCCCCTGGCACTGCCACCTTCTGTTTTATCCTCTTCAGCACTCTCCATTAGAATGTGTGCACCTGAGGGCAGGGGCTGTGTTGGCTTGCTGGTGCATTTAGAGTTACCAGAAGAGTAAAGGCTCCCAGCAGGCACTCAGCAGGGATTAAACCAAGAATGTCCTGCTGGCTGGGAGTGTTGGGGGGTTCTATAGCAATGAACAAGACAAGAGGGGTCCTCTCTCTTGGAGATTTTGGCCAAATAGCAAAAATAAAGTTTAAGATAATGACCAATAAGCGACTAGCAGAACAGAGGGTTCCAGAGGCATAAAACTGGCAGTGCCTGGGGGAAGCTGTGTTGGACTAGTTAGTCATGGAAGGCCTCTCTGAGGAGGTAACAGACATTTCAGTTAAGGAGATATTTAAATCTTCCCGTGCTTATCTGATTTGCGGTGTGATTCCCCAGCAGATGATCCAGCAGGCATCCTGGCCAGGGTTTACCTGTGGCAGCCTGGCTGCAGACTCACTCCAAGTTCCCCTTCACAGCCACTGGCCCCACATGCCTGGAACTCTGCAGTTTTGATTATAAGCCTAGTTTTCTTGGTGAGCCGGGCAGGACCTGTCTCCACTCAACGTCCCTTGTTGTGCGGTACCTACTAGGGTCTTTCACTTTCATAGGTACTGACCCCCCTGGTCTCCCTGATACTGCAGACATGTCTTCTAAGTCTGGCCCTCTTACATCATGTTTCCAGCTCCGCCTGCTACCTCTGGTTCCTCCCCTTGCTGTGGAGACTGCCTTTATCATTGTCTGGGGGAATTAGATTACATCTACTTTCTAATTCTTTTAGGGGTTTATTTCTAATTTTATACAACGTACTAGAACCTCGATCTCTTGATGTTTAGAAATAATGTCTTGCTCCTAAATGCAATGAGAAAACTCACCAACCAGGAGTCCTCATTCAGTTTGCTCTGTGAATATCTTTACGTCCCCTTTGTTTTAAAATATTGCCTTCTGAAATATAATTCCTGCCAAGCATTTGGCCTTGGCTGCATATTTAAAGAGACCAATGGCTTCCCCGTTTCCCAGCAGAATGCTCACTAATGAACTGCTCCATTCCCCATGCCCCACACAGGGTTTGGCACATGATGAGCAGTCAATAAATGTTTACTGAATGAATGAGTGAACTCAGCACACACTGTCATTGAGGAGATTTTTCAAGAAATACTCGCGGGTCTTTCCTGGAGTTCGTACATTTTATTTAAAAAAAAAAAAAAAAAAGCTGCTATCTTTCTACAGAAGAAAACTTGGCTGAGTATAAAATTCTTGGGTCCAGCTCTCGTCTCTGGCACTGAATAAGCACCATGGAAAGAATGGGAGGCTATGATTTCTGTGATCCACTGGGATACCTCCCCTGGCAGCCCGCTTTCAAAGAGGTCCAGTCCCCTCCTGGGACTGACTGGAGCAGGTACCTCTCACTAGATTTGACTTTTCTTCTTGCTTTTACGAAGTATGGGAGCAGGGAGATCCTGAGCACTGGGGTTGAGCCTCCGGCTTCTTTTTTTTTTTTTTTTTTTAAAGCTCCACAGGTCAAGTATGCTGTACCCTCAGCAGAGAGAACCAGGGGCCCAAGCAGAAACCATTTCAGTAAGTTTTTTGAAACATGGAACAGACACGGGCACAGAGGTGAGAACAAGCAGAAAATCGTGGGAGTACAGCTGTCTCCTCCTGGGGCGTGAAGTGCTTTGCTCGCTGGGGAAACAGGGACAGGCAGATCCTGAGTTCTTTCCAAGGCAGCATTAAACTCAGAGAAAACTCACTCCACACAGGTTCCCTCCTAAAGAAATCACTACCTCCCCTGAATACTGCAGCTGACAATATAAGAGAGCAACATGTTTTACTGATAATATTAAGTCAGTCTTTTAGTCTTTCAAAGTCATTCCTATTTTCTTGCAAATTTACTCAATTTTCTGCCTTCTTCCTTTCTGTTTATATTACCCCAACTGTCAGGAGGACAATATTTTGACAAATTAGCCAATAATTTTTTAATTTTTGTTAGGACATTCATCAAGAATCATGTCTGAAACTGGGCCTCTCCCTACTGTGGTGGGGACAAGGAAACCTAACTGTGCTGGACTCCACTGAGACAGCAGGGATAGCACTCAATTAAGAACGAGCCCTGGGAACTGCCTGCCCTGCCCATGTGCAACTGCCCCCCGCCCCCCGGCCAGGGCCCCAGAATTCCCAGCTACACAAAAGCATCCATGCTCTGGGGGCCTGGGCAACAACAAACTCTCTGCAAAGGACACGGGCTGCGTCATAAAGATGTCACTGGCTGAGACTTGCAATTTTTTAAAGTATGAACTAGGAAAATTAATTCTATAAATACAATAGTCAAGAAGTAAAACAAAATCACCATGTTAAATAGGTTAAATTATGAGTTCTTTTGCCTTTTAAAATTTTTCTCTAACATTGTGGTTTCATTTCTCATTTTTAGAAAATGACAATAAATCTTGAGAAGTAGGCTCCAGAGGCCACCTGGCTGCACGTCTCCATAATGAAACAGCTATTTAGCACTTCACTGTCACCTGTATTCTAAGGAAGCCATCTACCTTGCCTGCCTAGTCCTGATTGAAGATATAGAAGTTCAGGGAAATGGAAATAGTGCTAGATTTTAAAATATTCGTGATCTCATTTCAACTTCCTAACTCAATGAGGTGTGGGTATATTCTATCACAGGGACAAGGAAAGGCAGGATGAGAGCATCCTAAGAGTGGCTGGTAAGTACTAAAACAACATTTATAGCACTTTGGAAAAGCTCCACTGTTCAAATTTCACTAATGGTAACTGAGTCTCCTCTTAGAAAACCATGAAGCAAGGAAAGAGATCTGGGTTCCACCCTGAAACTTCCCTGAGACCTTTCATCCACAAAAACATTCTTCAGAGGCCTCTGCAGCAGGTTCTGTGGTTGTTAGTCTGATATCACCTCTCTGTAGGTAAGACATATGCAACATATATAATTTTAACCTTTTTCTTTTTTTAAAAAAAAAGCATGGTTTAAAGAAAACACATATAATGACCACCATCTTCACTCTCTAAATGCATAGTTCAGCAGCACTGGTCCACTTGCACTGGTGTGCACCTGGCCATCCTGTATGGAGCTGACTTCTTCAAATGGGGAAGCTAGAACACACCCAGAGGACAAGGGCCCGTCAGCCAGCCCTGGCAATTCTCTGCACCTTGACTTCCTGTTTCATTCATCCCTCCCTTCCACGGAAACATACTTTCTATAAAAAGCCAAAAATAGAATAATGCATATCCCAGACACCATGAGCAGTTCTTCTGTGGCTGCTTCAGCATACTGCCATTAGTAACTGAGCCAGCTGGCCCTGCACACAATACCCAGTTACCAACTACCTGTATACTGGTTAAAACCTAACCTCAGCCTGCAACCAAGGCATTTGAATCCAGCCACCACCCTCCTGTACCCCGCACACACTGGGCCACTCACCATCTTTCTAACTCCATGGGAGGAGCGCCAGCTCTGATCTCCCCCAGACTGTCCTTAAGGTTCAGCCCCAACATCTTCCCACACCTCTGTTTACAGGAAGTTTCTGCTTCTTTCTAAGTGGAGCTGCTCCACTCTTGCTGCAAGGAGTCAGGCCCTTAACAGCGCTCTCTCTTCCCATACTGAGCCCATAGATACCTTGCAATAAAACACTTGCTGCTCATCTCCAACAACTTGGTGATGCTCCAAGGTCAACCCTTTCTGGAACTTTCCTGCATCTTCTGTTTTGTGCATGAGGCTCTACCTGGATTCCCTCTCTTTGATCAACTCAGAGGGTCCTGGAAGCACATGTGTATCTGTACGTCCACCGACTATTATCTTCATGACAGCAGGGATCTTGACTCATGGTGCATCCCAGACCCATGGCGCCTGAACAGTACCCATCACATTCATCCATGATCACTCTATGAATGTTCAGTGAGCATCCTGCAGATTCTCCAAAGGGCAGGAGTATCTGATCAAACAGGTGCAGAACTACTAATTTGGTCCTTTCAGACCTTGCCTTGCTTGCGCAGCTCATGTGGCCACTGATTTCAGAGTGGCCCTAGAAGTTGGTGGTGTCTTAGTTTACCACTGACCTTTTGAGGCACTACAGCTTGAAAGCCAGATCTAGGATTTCCATTAGCGCAGGAGATCCGTCCACACTGTACCTCTCGGGGGATTTCAGCTCGAAATAATCTCATGACAGGCCATCTATACAAATCACTAGGAATTGACATTCTCTCACCTGCCTCTGAGCACAATTTCATCCTTCAATTGGATTATAAGTTCCTCATAGTCAAGGGCACATAACTCTGCACTAATCAGACATGGGTGGGAAATCTATAAACACTTGTGATCAATTCATTAATCAATGTTAATTGGCGTTACAGTGGCAGGGGACAAAGAGAAACCTGGGGTGTGCTTGAGAGCTAAGCGCAGGAGTCCTGGCTCGCAGATCATAACCCAGAGCACCAGAAGAGCCTGTTTGTCTTCCCAAGACAGCTCTTGACAGTTTCTCATAACTGCTCCTTGTACCCAAATATCTTGGAGGCATCCATACAAAACAACAGGCGCTTGCTATGTTAAAGCACAGCTGTGTTTCAAAAACTACAGGTGTCATCAGACACCTAAGTCTGCATGCACCTGTAGAGGGAGAAATACCCTCAAATACAACCATTCAGAACTGACATTTCAGAGCAGAGCTGTCAGCTCCACATCCTCACCCAGCCAGGAACCCCTCAGAAAGAGGAACAGGCTAGTTGCACTAGCTGCAGCAAAATTCAAAGCAAACTATTTCTCACTCACCATTAGTAGCAAGCCTGTAACAATGATTCCCACCCACATCTGGCACAGATCTGAAGCCGACTCAGCAAGGGTCCAGGCCAATCTTCACTGGACCCTGTGAATCATCTGTCTTTTCACAAAATTAGGGTAATCATCACCTAACTTCCTGTTCTAAGGCACCACCTTAAGATGCATAAACTAATGACTTTCAAAATTAAAATATGATTAAAAACTACATAAGATGGAATTTTTCTTTAAAGGTTCTGGAAGGAACTCATAGGTTTTTCAGTGTCTTGAAGTCATTAATTATCAGTAACAAAGACATTTACCAAAATTGCATGTCAGTAGAACTTTGTCTAAGTTCAACCAGTGACCCCTGTCATGACATTTTACTCTTCTTCATTGCTCAAGTCCTGAGACACTATTTGGAAAGAAAACAGGGTCCTCCCATATACATATATGGGGACGGGTAGAATATTCATTAGCAGAAAACATATACACTAAGAGGAGATGTAATTTCATCTGAGTTTGAACTGAGGTGACAGGAAAGACTTGTTCCTGTTTCTGCCACTGGGACAGGGGCAGAATATACCTGGCATCCCAACAGGATTAAAAATCGACACAATTCCAGTCTACACTGCGATCATCACTGTACCTCTGCAGGGCCTCTGCTGACAGGGAACATGCACACTCCTACAAGACAGCCCTGTGGGGCCACCTCCTCCATGAAGCCTTGCTGTGCCCCAACTGGATTCCCTGAGGAACTCTACCCACAACACTCACTTGGCACATTCTACAGCCGCTGTAAACATCAGTAATAATGACCTGTGAGTGGCCACCATACAGCAGATACATTCTATTCTTCCTTTATCATTGTCCCACTTGATAAATGTCAAGACCAAGAGTGGGGGTGGGTTGGACAGTGTCTCCAGAGGCACACAGATGGTGAATAGGAGACCAGGGTTCAAGCCACACAGTCTCATTACAGAGCCTGTGTGTTTGACCTAAACTTCTTTATCTTACGTGTTTTCATATACAGTAACAAAGCACTTTAACATCCGTTGTTATTCGTATTTCAATAGCAACTTTTTTAAAAGCCAAGTTTTCCCCATTGTAAACCTTTGTTTATCATGTTGAAAAGTTATCTAGAAACAGTAGATCCTGGAGGGAGGGGCAAAAAATTTAAACCAGCATTCTGGTTTTCTACTTCCCCCCCTCCCCATTTTGAGACAGGGTCTCACTAGATTGCTGAGGGTGGACTTGAACTTATGATCCTCTTGCCTCAGCCTCCTGAATTGCTGGGATGACAGGTATGTGCCACTGCACCTGCTAATACCAGTATTCTAGATCTTATCTGTACAACAATAATGTCACAGTTGAATAAAAGTGTGGTGACAGGGAGCTATACTGCTCGGATCCCTCAGGAGGGCCCTGCTGCTGGCTGTGAGGCGAACAGACAGCATGTGTTGCCAGTTCACTCAAGGACAGTGCCTGCTGCAAAGCCACCTGAGTTAACAGTTATCCCTGGAGACTGAAACTTCATCATGCTTCCCCAAGAGTAGGGACACACAGACAGAAGTTAATAAATGCAGCCCAGGCTATAGTTGTATTATGGGTGCTCTGCTGGGCGTCTAGCCCCACCAGACGTTGTATGAGAGTGACACACTTAGCAGTTTGCACAATGACCATATTAGGTGGTTGGTCTATGGGGTGAGATGCACCAGAGTCGGGAAGGTCCAGCCTAAGTCTCTGATACTACCCTGCTCCTGCCACACCCCCAACGCAAACCCACATAGCACATCAAAAACAATACTGCATCCTAGAGCAATGGCAGAGGTCAACATCAGCTGGAGGGATCTCAAGGATACAGGGGCGGTGGTCCTCAGTTTATCTTTAAGTTATATTTAAGTTACTAGTCTGATGGTGGCAAAACGAGGGATCCTGGAGGAAGATGCAGACTTCCCCAGGCTGGGTCAAGTGGGGAGCTAGGCCAAGCTGGGTGCATCTATTGTCAGCTGTGGCATCTCTGCCAGAGCAGATCAACAGGCCTGTGGTTCAGACTAAGCCAATGATTTAGTGAATGTATTTTTTTCCTATCCCAAGCAAAAAGGAGGGCCCAAATCAGTTCACAGTCCGTGGAATGGACAGAACACACTTAGAACTTTGCCTTAAGACATTCTCCTGCCCTCACAATAGAACTGCCATGGCCCTCCCACGTCCTCCCACTGCCCATTCCTATGGTTGTACCAGGAAATCCTCCACGATCAACCAGAGGGGAGGAGAAAGCAAGCCCAAGCTCGCTTCATATGGGCACCATGGTATGTGGCTGATAAGAGCCACCTTATGGATTCACCAGGGTGGTGCTGACAGAGAGCAGTGAGGGAAACGCCCCTGCTGGCAAGGGTTTCAAGCAGTGCAGCAGGGGCCAGTCTCACGGAGACAGGAGGGCCAGGTCAGATGAAATGTGGACGCATGGGCAGGGGTGGCTGGCCTGCTCAGAACAAAGGCTTAGAAAGGAAAGGACGAGGAGGTCAGGACAAAAGGCCTGGGGTAAACATCTGCATGGACGTGTGGCGAGTACTATTGAGAAGGCACTTAACAACCAGGTAGCCAAAACAACCTTCCAGTCAATATCCTCTGTCGCACAATGGACCCACAAACAGGTGGCCATGGTGTCAGAAACTGCATGAACTTGTACCTTTTGACCCATTAGACACCAAGTTTTCAACTCTGTGAATATTTTAACTAAATTAACACAGGTGCAATAACATAGGTTGGGAATCATAATTTAGGGCTCATGTACAGTATAATATTAACTTACATCATAGGTACTATAATACAGTTACATTCTTACTATTATATAATTTACATATTATATGTTCACGTTTTTGTTGTTTTGTATGTAGGACAATGAGACAAAGTGGGTTAAAGCTGATTAGTTACTGATAAACATCCAGTCTGCATTATTCCTCAGGGAGGCCAACCGTCCGTTTGGTGCAGGTGGACTGCTCTGGGCTCCTTCTATCCTCGAAGGCTACCCTGTTCTCTCTCACAGGAGCAGCTCACCCTCGAACTGCGAGTCTGCATTTCTGGCTCCCAGGGCCTGATTCAGCACCACCATCAGAGGAGTACTGAGAATCTCTGAACCTCCAGGAGAGATTCATACAAGATCAAGGAAGCCACTTTGCCTAGTGGACCTGTGACCATGGGATCCAATGGTCACAGCACACCCCGTACCCAGCACCTGCGGTACAGCCTGCAGACAGCACTGCCAATGCACCATCCTGGAAGTACACTCTGCAAGGCCAGGTGCCGTCCTCTAGGTACAGCACACACACTGAATCAGAAACCTGTGTACGATGCTGTGCCCGTGGGAGAAAGAACACATGAATCTGGGAGCCACGCGGGCAACAGAGTTAGAGATCTTCATCCCCGAAAGGGGCACAAACTTGGCAGAAGACATGGCAAATAACCTAAGGTTGCCATGTAAGTACTTTGGGCTCCTGCTCTAGGATCCAGTGAGCAAAAAGAAGAATCAGCACCTTGCCAGAGTAACCAGCTCTGATCATAAGGAGGCTAGGCTGCTGTCACGTGGAGTCTTGACAATCCACCTGGGTACCCTGGGTCCACCCTGGCAGAGGAGATGACTGGGACTCAGCCTGGAAGGGATGAAGCACTGGGTCTCCCCACTGGGGGGTAAGACTGCACAGAATCCAGAATGGATACTAAAGCAGTGAGGCAGACCACCAAAGGCGGCACCGAGCGTACACCAAGAAACAAGATGTGCTCACAGTCTGCCCATACTGAACAACACAGCAGTTTGACTCACACTCCCTACTTCTGGAATAAAAAGCCATTGTTAGCATTCTGGAACGCAGCCATACAGTAGTAACACTGTAGCTGGTGAAGACCTGGGTAGAGCACTCGGCCCTGGCTGTGCAGTCCTGGCCTTCCCACAGCCAGCTCCCCTAGGGATGGAGTGAGGCAGGGCACCAGGGCCAGCCTCCTAGTCAACACAGGGCCATGCTTACTGGTAACCCTGGTTCCAGAGATGTTCAGGGGTCGAGGCTCTGTCGCGTCTGCGTGGCAGTCCCCTCCCCCTGCCACCACCCACTCCTGCTTCCTCCCTTTCTCTCACAGGTGCTCACCCCTACCAAACACATGCACCCCAACTCTACCTCAGCGCCTGCTTCCAAGAGCCTAACCCATGACAGCTGGACAGGAGGCACCTTTACTCTGTACAGCTGACACGTGCAGCTTCTGGAGTGCCTGTGCCCAAGTCTGAGTCCCAGCCACACCACGCCTGGGCTGGGAGACTCTGGACACGTGTGAGCCCCAGCGCCGCCCCAGGTACGGCTGAGTGGCTTGTAGACTCTTGCTGCCCGCCCTTCTTTGAACTCTTGAGCCTCTAAAGCTGGTCTCACTGGTAAATCAAAAAGAGCTGTTCCTCCCAGCTGGTGAAGGGCATCCTCTGCCACAGCAGTACTCCCAGGGCGGAGCTCCAGGCCAAGCCTGGACAGCCCCTTCCTCTTGCAGAGACCAGGGGCAGGGCTGGCAGTGCCTGCTGGGCTTGCAGCCAAACCTCAGGAAGCAAGCGATGTCATACTTAGGGACATCTAAGAACAGCAAACTGGGTGGCAATCCCATGAGACCTGGCAAAAACATCACCTGGAAACAGGCAGACATCAAAGAATTCCTGCGCTCTGGGTCTCGGCTTTTGCTTTGTCCTCTTCCCACTCGTCTCACCCACAGGTTAGAGACGGTGGCAGAGGAACAGCACTATGAGGCTCCAGTCCTGGCTCTGCTGCTCAATCTTGAGAACTTTTTTGAGAAGCTGTCTGCCCCCTTAGTGTCCACAGCCATGAACTGCGGGGAGAAAGGGGGTGCCTCCTAGCTCTCCCAGGTCTGGTTTTCGTGACACCCAACAATATCAGAAGTTCCTCAACAATATCAGAAGTTCCTTCAGGTGAGGACAAGGCCACATACTGTCTAGATGTCCCCTGAATGGACTACACTGAATTAATTGGTCATTGGGGACTTTAAATTCCAAGTGTTCCTTTGTTAAAAATAAAAATCTTTTTTAAAAAAGGAGAGGCTAATCTGTAGGAGCCCAGCCCAGCCCAGCCGACCAGCAAGTGCTAGGTAAAGTCAGGTTTACCCGCCCACTGTGGGGAAGGGTCCCTTTTAACTAACAGGACGAGGTCTGGAAATGGAAGAAAAGGAAATTTGTAGCTTTAATTTGCTTAATATACTATGTAGTTTCAATTTTTTCCCAAAAAATGCCCAAGTCCACCTCACCCTCAAAATCTATTTTGTTGGATGCCAAAGAGGGAAGGAAAGGAAAACTGTGAGAGCTATTGTGCTGAGGATTCATCCTGGCTTAACAATGTGATAAAAATGAAATGAAATTTTATATTTTAAGACTGTGAGAGACTTACAAGGACATTTTCTTTGGAGCACTATGATACCTTTAGTTTTCTTCTTTGGGGACAGTAAGTCCCCAAAATCTAACTCCCTGTATGGGAAGACAGGTAGCTACAAAGAAAGAAAAATCTCTAGAGCCAAGAGTTACATTCTTCTAAAAGATACACCTGGGATTGTCTTTACTGGGCTCCAAAACACAGGTGGGGGGTTCAGCTTCACATCCATAATGGGAGTCTCCCCAATGTGGGTATGTGTCCCTAGCCCAGTCCCTAGAGGCGAAGGTCTTTTTGAGTTCAAGTCTGGCTACTAAAGGTTAAAAAATGAGGTTTCCAGAAGGTAAGGAGGAGTGGGGGAAGTGGGGAAGAGCGGTCCTTCCCGTGGAACCCAGAAGCCTCCCTCCTTGCCTCCCCAGCACATCCCAGGCTCTCTAAGGGAAGGCTTCGTCATCACTGGAAACCCAGCACCTAGCATTGTGGCCATCAGGTTTTATTTGTTAAGACACAAAAATGAACAAAAGCAGAGCAAAATGCAAATAAATACAAACAGCCTGAGTTTAGACACCAGTGGTTCAAAGATGAGCATGTACACACATAAATGAATGAATGAATGAACGGGCGAATCAATCAATCAATCAATCGGGACAAACTAATTAGAAGCTGGTCACCACCAACAGGCACCTACAGATCTACAACTATCACAGCCATATAGGAAGGAAGGTGACATAGTTTAGAAACACCACAAAACTGAGTTTAGGCTCCTGGGTCTTCAGTCTGTACTACTTCCTCTGCCATTCCCCAAAGCAACTGACAGAATGATGAGCCACAACAGGGACTCACCAGTCAGCTGACAGATAATAATTTGATAACTGGCTCTGCATTAGGGCATTTTTTAAAGCCTTCAAAAGAAATCCGGAAAATCCACATTTCCCAAGTGTAATTTCCTACACAGTAGGCCTCAATCTTTCTTCTGCACATCCCCAAAGGAGATGATATACTAATGGCAAACAAGCATGCAAGAAGGTGCCAATAAATCACTGAGCAAATGCATGCTGGGGTGCATGTTAGGACCACTGGAGACACCACGACATGCCCATCAGAACGTCTAACATTAAACAGATGGACACATCAAACGTTGGTGAGGCTGTGGAGCACTGCAAACTTCACCCCTGTGGTGGGAGTGTCAAATGATATCTCCTCTTTGGAAAACAATGTGGCAATTTCTTAAAAAGTTAAACATACATCTACTATATGACCTACACATAATATGCCTGAGTATTTACCCAAGAGCAAGGAAAACACATTATCATACAAATTCTAGTCCATGAATGCTCATACTGGCTTTACTGCAATAGCAATAGCAACCCAAATGTCCACCAACAGATGCAGGTATAAATTGGGGAATATCTACTTGGTGGAATACTATATAGCAGTAAAAAATGAAAAGAAATGATCTGCCAATACATGCAACAATTTTTTGATGAACTCAAAATGTATATAGAGCTAAAAAGCCAGATTTTTTTTTTCTTATTCCATTTACATAAACTTCTCAAAAATGCAAACTAATCTATAATGACAAAAATCCAATTAGTGATTGCCTAGGGAGGGAGTAGAAGGATAATAAAGGAGTATGAGGCAACAACTGGGGTGACAAATATGCTAGTCATCTTGAGTACAGTGAGCATGGCAGTGGTTTCACAGGCTTCACAATTTGTGTTCTTGAAATGTATGCAATTTATTTTTTGAAACCTCCAATAAAGCTGCTAAAACATACAGTTGTAAAGAAAAAAAGAATACACATCAGATCTACAATAAACCAAACTGTGTGCGTTTCCTTTACGTATTTTCAAGTATCCATGCTTAGAGACACTAACTTAGTTAGAAGGACGTAAGGATTTTTAAAAGGACCCAGCTTCCCTCTGCTGGCTGGGCCTTCCTTCTCCCAGTAATGGCCGAATGACGTAACAACCACACCAGACAGCTGATATAAACAAGAACATACTGGAAGGAAGGAAATACGTAAAATCTCACAGGTCTGTCCTCTTCTGGGATCATAGCTAAAGCTAGTCAGGGAAAGGCTGGGGCAGGCGCTGAGGAGGAAGGGGCCCAGGCTCCACCTTCCTTGGGCCTTCAATTCCAGCAGGTGCCCATCTGCAGCTGCAGGACAATATGCTCTGCCAAGCCCCCCCCCCCGGCCCCCACCCCAACAGCTCCCCATGAGGTTCCTTGCAGCTGAGGCTGGGACCCATCGGTCCAGAGGGTGCCTGGCCTCCTGAAAAGAGCTGTGGCTCCCGCATCTGGCTGGCTGGTCCCTTTACTTGGGAGCCAGTGGGTCCACTCAAACCCAAGTGAGAGAGTGATCCTAGAGTGGGGACAGCCTGAGTGCTCATCCCAAGGCCCTCACCACTGCCTCCCTACAGAGAAAATGACCAGTACTTCCCACACTAATGGCAGCTGGAGAGAGATTCAACGCCTCAGCGAGCTACAAATAAGTAGGATCTGGACTGAAAACAGCGTTCTCATATTTTATTATTAAGAATTCTTGTGCATCGGCCAGAGTGCTGCAGAGTGACTGTAGCCAGCAGGCCAAAGCCCGTCTGCCCAAACACCTCAGCCAAGAGCCAGAGCCACTTTCTACTCAGCGCCTGTCCTCGTGTTGTTACCAAGATCACCGGCCCTGAGAGGGCTTCCGGAATCTTCCAGCACAGGCGGACAGAGAAACTGGCTCACAGGGCCTTATTCACTTGTGACCCTAAGTAGATCTTCAGGCTAAAATGATGGGTTACTAAAGCCCACCTGAAAAGACACAGAACACAAAGGGGACCACCCAAATCCCCCTTCACTCCAGCCTTCCGTTAGATGGGAGTGGCAAGGTTGAGATATTAACAACCCCAAGCTGGTTCTTTGTTATGTAAAAAGGGATTTTAAAAAGGACCCAGCTTCCCCCTGCTGGCTAGGCTACACAACCACCCATTTCTTTTCTTCCTTCTCCCAGTAATGGCCGAGTGATGTAATAACCACACCAGACAGCTGTCTTCCTGGATAAAATCCCTTTGCAAAAGAGAAACACAATTAGAGTGCAATGAAATATCATTTTTAAACTGATTCTACCGGCTGCCACATTTGACTCAGTGCTTAATGGCTGAGTTCTTTATTACAGTTTTCTATTTTGTGCATTTTCTTTTTAACTTTTAAATTTTAGTCTGTCATGATGGGTCTGAGACAGACAAAGGACAGGTCAGCTGCGAGTGGGGGCTATAAGTGCCTGCAAGGCCCGGTGGGGAGGAGCAGGGCCAGGTGCACAGGGCTCTGCCAGTCTCCTCTTCTGTCTCCCCTTCACAGTCTCTGGCAGGATGTATCCACTCCCCAGAATTCTCCTGCCAACCCTACACTGTCCATTTCCAAACCTCTACTTCGTTGACCACAATCCAAGTTCCAGACCTATATTTTTTAAAACATTTCATTGTGAAAAAAATTCCAATCCAACAGCCCCCTTCTCCTTAACCCTTCTTTCCGCTGTCCAGTCCCCGCAGTGAGCTCCTGGTCTGAAGGAATTTTCAGGTAGACTGCAGTCTCCTGGCATTTGTGTTTAAGTCACCCTTCATTTACTAAATAATGGCCCCAAAATATAAAAGTAGTGGCACTGGCAATTTGGAGATGCCAAAGAGAAGCTGTAAAGAGCTTCCTTTAAGCAAAATGGTGAAAGTTCTTGACTTAATTAGGGAAGGAAAAAAAGGTATGCTGAAGTTGCTGAGCCCTATGGTAAAAAATTCATGCTAATTTTGCTGTTAATTTGTTGTTGATCTTTTACTGCGGGTACTTTATGAACTTTATCACAGATATGCAGATTTTCAATGACCATAGTTTTATACTGACTGGTTTCTGTCATCCACAGGGGGTCTTGGACATACCTCCTACAGATAACGGGAATTAGTGTAGGCACAAAAATAGATAAGAGAGTCTGTGGGACCCACAGTAGTGTAATAGCAAAATACAACAGCACCAAGACCCACCACAGTAATGTCCTTGTTATCCATTTTCAGCAATCAGCCAATGTTTAACCATACTTCCCTCACCCAACACTTCCAGGAAGAAGAGACCAAACTGTTGTAAAGTCAATCTGGTCTGTCGCATCGGTTCACCCCAGCTTTAGGGGTACCTCAGTATGTACTACTTGAAGCCAAACTCATTATCTCTCATCTATGTACACACAGGACTTTCTACACCTTTAGATTCCCAGGCTGGTTAAGCACATACCTGGCCTACAGGAAGTAGGGAATAAATCCCTTCAGAGGGACAGGGACACACACACACACACACACACACACACACACACACACACAGAGAGTGGGGGACCAGGCAATGAAAACCAAAGGTCCAGAAAGGGACAGAGATGGCAAGTCAGGGTTCAGGGCTTCTCCCTTCATGCCACCTCTGAGCACAAAGGAACCAAGGAACCCCTCTGGCTGACACAGGGGAACAAAGTTCTCCTCTTTGTCTAAAAGTATTACAAACCTGAGAGACTGGGTTTCAGTCTTGGCTATTAGTCGAACAGAATGTGGTTCTCTCAAGGGGAGGAAAGTCGCTTTTACAACATATATGCTAATGAAGCACAACGATATACAGCATTTAAAACAAAATGTCCCCATATTTATTCTCCATAGACAGATTTTTGCATTAATATTTATGAGGGATTCCTCATTTTATTTCTCCCAGAGACTTTTCTCCTGCCCAAAGAGAGGGGATAAAAGATAAGTAACATTAGCCAATTATATTTTAAACAGCTACAAAGGACTATCTTATTTATCTGCAACCTGCCACTTGATTAATCCTCCTATTACACCACTTTCCACACATCTGCCCTGCTCAGGAGCTGGGGCAGCTCTCCCCAGGGCAGCACACCCCCAGGCTCTGCCTGCAGGCCCTGCCCTCTGCAGAAGCCACTGAGCAACTCCCTCCATGCTCAGTCCACAGGAAATCTCAGCACCAGGGACGGGCCTGCAACTCCACAGCCTCACCTGTGGGTGCTTCTGCCTGTCCAATGACACCTGGCGCCAGCCACTCACACACTTAACCTCCATTCCCTAGGAGCACGGTAAAGGCACACCCAAAACATCCTGAAGAAAGATGCCCTGTCTGCAGCAGCCAGGCAGCAGCATGGAAAGGAGCTAGCTTTCAGGATTCGTTTGTTCAGCCAACAGGTGTACACGAGGGCTGGGCAGTAACAGTGCCCACAGCCCTGGTCATCACGCTCTCAGGCTACCAGGTCATGGGCAAGAAGGGCAACACCATGCAGAGACAGTGTTAGAGCCACACAGGGATGCGGGTGGGGGAGGCGGTGAGGGGCGCTGGAGCACTTTCCCTTCCCCATCCAAGGTGGATCTGGAGAGATACTGCCCTCCTCCACAGGCCAATAACATGAGGAAATGAACACATAAAAAAGGACATTTCAGCCATCATTACTGGGCATGTCTTCTCCGGGCCCTCAAATGAGAAACTCTATAAGGAGCAATGAGGACAAGGCACCACTGGAGCCTGGACGTAGGAGGTCTAGCCTCCACCCCCCACCCCAAGGAAACGCCGCGGGAGTCTGCTCCAGCCAACAGCAGTGAGAACAGCAATGAAAGACAGAGGAGCAGGAGATGGGGCCTGGGCAGTTAACTGTTACAGCCCACCCGGGCAAGGCTGTTCCGCTGGGAGGCTGAGCCCGCAGGTGGCTTCAAGGGACTCTGGATACCAGAGGTTGACCACACAAAATTTCCTTCCATCCTGTGTAGAGATGGCCTTCACCAGCTGCAATTATAGAACCTGAAAATAACAATATATGGTATAATTCCTATACCCTTTTAACTTCTGTACACAAACCGGCTGAAACTAATAGGCAGAAAATTATTCTATGGCCAAAAGAGGGCTGCCATGAATAGCAGGGTTTAAGATTCCTAAAGAGATGGCTCCTGCTGTCTGAGCATTCCTATTCCAACTCAGGACCTGAACAGACATGGATAACTTGTTCTGAGATAAGACTGGTATTCCTCACCATTCCTGGAGACGGCTCCAGTCTTGTAGGGAAAAGATAAAAGAAGCACGGAGTCAGATGCTTAACTGTGACCGATGTTAATAAATGAGCTTTGGTAGTGTCAGTTATTGGAAACTGATCTCTTCCTTATTAATATGGTCCCGCAATGGAGAGCAAAGATCTCTCCATGTTCTAGAATGCAAACAACATTTTAATCTTTAATTATATTCTCAATTTCAGCTCTTCTGGAGAGCTACAGCCACCTAGGCTGAGGATTATTTCTTTATTACATAGCCTCTCCGTGGTATTTAATGAATATTGTTACTTAATACTTGCCAGTAGGGGAAAGAAGGACTTAGTGAATTTCCAAGCAAGTTTTGATGACTTTTTTTTAAACCTCAGACAACTTAGGACTGCACAGTTCTCTCTCTCCTCTGTGGGACATCAGTACAGGCAAAACACTTGCTTGTTCCCCACTACACCAGGGCTGGTCAGTCTGGGTGACAGGGCATCCCTAGACGAAGGGGCTTTGGGAAGCCGGGCTCTGCACATCTAGCTCATGACCATGACCGGGTGCGCTCCTGGGTCGTGCTTCATTCACTGTTACTTTGCTCGAGGGCACATGAACTCACTCTAAGAAAAAGAGAAGTCAAATACTCTCTCCACGTTGCTATCACCAAGTTGATGTATTTATTATAAATTAATCACTATATACACACAATTATTCCCTCAACAAAATATCAAGTCACAGAAAAACAAAGTATTCAAGAAGAAAATCAGTCCCTCAAAACCCGTGTCCATCCTCTCCATGTAAATGGCAGTCCTGTCAAGGAGCCTGTATTGGAAGCTCAGAACGCGGAGCTTCACACCAGTGTAGCTGAGGGAAAAACAACAAACGCAGCTCATCAACAGGGCTCAAATCAGGAGCAGAAAAGATAAAGAAACAGTGGTGGGGGGGGGGGGGCTCCAGGCCTCCAGGCGTCCCGTCGGCAAGTGCCTGCCTTGCTCCTCTCTAACACTAAGGGCCCTGAGCAGCTCCCACCACACTCACGACTTGCACCAAGGATAGGCTGCCACCGCTGGGCTCTCGTGACTCCCAGTGGCTTCATGTAAAGCAAAAGACAGTACGAGCCTCTCCCTCTCCAGAGCAGAGCAGCAGTCCCCACATATGTTGGAGAGGATCCTATCCATCGCCTGTGCCCAGCGTAACCACAAGTCCATGATCTTCCTGGGAATAGTGCAAGGCAGCGGCACAAGATGCACCTCTTGCAGTTAAACTCTCAGGGCCAATCAGTGGCCTTCCAAAGGCAGTCTTTGCTCCAACACCAGGACCCCAGGCATGAGTGCCACATCATCACTTGGGGGGCTCCTGCGTTGGTGGCGCTTCCTCCCAGTGATTCTTAACAGAGCACGCCGCTTTGTGGTGGTGCTGCTGTTACTCAGAACCGAGGCGGGCCAGCCAGGAACCAGGGCATGAAGACTGCCTCCGAAGGTACAGATCCAAACATGGCGGCAACGCCACCAGGGGGCTCAGAGAACACAGAGCAATAAAACAGGAAGAGACACCAACTGTCAAGAAGCAGAAGCCGCCAGAGAGCAACGCGACACTCTGCACAACTCCACCAGTGCAGCATTCTAGAGGAGTCAAGGCGAGAGACAGGGAGAGATTCCAAGAGTGGTGGCCTGGCGGGTACAAACTAGAGACAAGAGGTCAACGACTTCAAAGAGGCTTGCTGTGAAGAGGAGGGGAACGAGGTGGGAGCTGACAAGGGAAGTAGGATCCAGAGATGGGGATTCTTGCAGGAGGTGGACGGTCTACTCACAGGAATGATCCAAGAGAAAGGACAATGACCAAAGGGAGAGGAGAGAAAAAGAGGAGCAACGGGGAAACAGCCCAGAGCAGCCGAGGGATGGAGCTCAGCGGACAGGAAACGTGGACAGTCCACCCGAGTGACTGCGGGGAAGCGCCCATGAAAGAAAGTGTGCCTTTGGTTCAGCAGGAAGGAGCTTCTCCTGGAAGACAGTCACACAGAAGGAACTGCCTGTCTCAACTTCCAAGGCATGGGGACAGTATTCTCTAAACTAACTTCTGAAAAACTATTTTTCTCTCAAACCTAAATGAAACCTAGGTGTGCAAAATAAGAACAGAGAAGAACCTCTCACTTGTGCTGCCACTGAAAGCCCGCTCTATCAGCTGCTGAGACCCAGGAGACAGAGGCCACTCAGGCTGGCCACATCCATCAAAACCAACATCCCATGTTAACACAGAGCACCCCAAAATCATACCAGAAAGCTGAGGCTCTGAGAGACAGCCAAGTTAACACAACCCAATCTGGCAGGTATTATATACCCAGATATCTGCAAACACAACGTACGGATCAATCTGATAAGCCCAGTTCTCAGAGAGGCTGACCTTGACCAATGAGGGTCAGAGGCCCCGTGAGGTTTACCCAGCAACAGGGGAGACAGGCTCTGCATGCAAAGACTTGTCCCGCCTGCAAGACTAAGGAACTCGTGAAAGGGAGGGTGCTTCATCCGTGGCCCTGAAACTAACACACTGCAAAAGGTCTTCCATGGTGAACAACATCTTTATCTTCTTACAAGCTTCTTTGGAGGGGAAGAAAGATATGAATCATTAATCTCACAAATCAAATCACTCATCCTATGGAACTCAGGGGGGAAGAGTCTTCAAAGACTCCTACAGTTAAAGCCAAGTGCATTTGAAAAACTAATGTATCCTACAAATCTGCGTTCCCGCCACCCCTGTGGTCTCAGCTCAGCCAGGCAGAGCTGTGTAGAGGCCAGGGCTGGGGAGGGGCCGTGGTGTGCAGGAGCACCTAGAGCACATCCCTGGTTTCCTCTACTGCTTAGAAATAAACCTTTCCTCAGAATACTGGGGGCTATGTGAGAAAGCTTGGAGCTCCCTCCACAAGATAAAGCCTCCATCCTTCCCAGGGTGGGTGGTGGAGAAAGCTGGTGGCGGCGGCCAGTCGGGCTCCCCTGGTGTGTCTCCTGTACCCTGCGTGGCCTTCCTAGGCATGGGGTCCATCATTAGGACCTGGCCTTTGCTGTATGATGCCCTGCTACTTGTCTGTTCCTCAGAGCTTCCTGAAGGCCAAGATTATTACATCTTTCTGGGAGGCCCGCAGAAAACATTTACTGAATAAATACGCAAATGGGGCTGGCCAGCTCAGCCAGTCCTTCCCTGAGCCGGTTCTTCCACCAGGGGAGCTCAGCTGGCCATTGAAACTAGGTGGCTTTAAAGTATGTCTGCACATTTTCTGACACTCTTTCTTCAAAAGGAAGTTAACGACCCCCCCCCCTTTCAATGTCAGTAACACTTAATGGCTCATTTTTAATGAAGAGAACAAGTGCAAGTGACCCGTGCGTCTTCTGAGGCTAGGTCATGAAAAGGATGGCCTCCACCTGGTTCTCTCTGGCTGAGCTTGCTGCCTCTGGAGGATCCGGCCGCCATATCACAAGGGTGCTCAAGCAGCCTGTGGAGAGGAACCACAGTCTCCTGTCAACAGCCGGCACCAGTGAGCAACCTGGGAAGCAGAGCTTCTGACCCAGTTGAGTCTTCTGAGGACTGTGGCTCTAGCCAGTTCCCCACAGCAACATGATGATAGACTGTGGACCAGAACCACCCAGACAAACCATCCCTACTGGTCCACAGACACTGTGAGAGATAATGTGCACGTGGTTAAAATGCTAAGTTTGGGAGCAATTTGTTCTGTGGCAACATTTGAGAATTTGGGTCTTTTAAAGGGGGTTCAAGGGATTTCCTTGAATTTAAGGAGTTAATGTCAGGTCTTATCATGCTTATAATAAAAATGTTGTGATTAGGAATCTATAGAATACAACCATAACCCCACTAACATTACGCAAATTCTAAAATCCCATAGATCAAATAATGCCACCTTAGACTAATAACTACCTTTGAGAATATTTATATTACAATATAATCCTTTGGGATTATATTGTAATATAATTTTCAAAATCATGTATACACAGAAAAAAGTCTGGAATTAATATCTACTGAAATTTTAGTAAGAACTTTTTTTAGGATGACATTAGCTTTTTTCTTTTTTATAATCTTTGGGGTTTTTTAAAATCTACATTATGTATATATTACTACTATTATATATATATATATTTAAACTTTAAAAAGGGGTTTTATAACCCAGTAAGACCAGTAGCTATATGGAATTTCTAGCTAACATCAAACACAATGAGTAACACACTGTAGGTGCTCAACAAAAGTGCAATGAGAGTCTTAGCTGTATATCCTGCCACTGGATGTTAGTTTTATGAAGAGACTCCAGGATAATGTAAGCCCCAAAAGCTCCAAGATGTGAAAAAGCAGCAGTCAGTTTTCTTAGGAAATAGGTGACTAAGTATAGGAAATCATTTCACTGTTGTATTCTTAGGACACACACAGTAACTACTTTTCTCTTTGAAACTAAGTATTTTGAGTGATTTATTATAAATTTATAATGACAGTTGTGAATACCTCTCTCTCTTTCTTCCTTTGGCATCAGAACAGAGTCTGTTGATTGCCTTGGTGCTTAAAATAGTTTCTAAGTGTCCTCATAATAGCATGTCACCTGTAAACAGGTTTCAAGCCAATGCAAATTAACAAATGGTGAACAGATGGACTAAGAACTGACTTTTGTCAAGAGAGTTAGCAACAAACACTTTTTGGCTCCAGTCTTACGGGACCATTAGAAAGTCTTTCACTCCTCGCCAACATCTTGCCTCAATAGACAATCCATGCATGGAAAGTGACAAGTTACAAGGCCATCAGACTTCAGAGAGCTGCAGGTTGAGCTGTGCAGAACCCCCAGACCAACACGTAAGCAACAACAGAGTGCAACGCTCCTCGAGAAGCTTTGGGCTTCTTTGGTAAGCTGCTTCTTGAGAAATATGGCACCCAGCACACACAACACTCGAGGACAATTTGCCCAGTTCCCTTGGCTGTGTTCATCCTGAAGTGAACGCAAAATGTGGAGGAAGTCTGGAGAGGTGTACATGGAGGTAGAAGAGTGCATTCCTGCTGGACAAAGGCCCAGGAAGCATCCCTGGGGGCCACCCCAGCTCTTCCCTGGCCTTTCCTCCCAGTGTCTGCTCCGGATCATGTCCTGAGAGCCCTTTTTTGGCTACTCTACTTCAGCAGGCTCCCCCTCCCACACCTTGCTCTTCTTTATTCCCTTCCACTGATTATAACTAGAAATTATGGTGCTAACTTATAAATTTGTTTAGAGTTTTTTTCCTGTCTACCCGCCACTCCCATACCACCACCACCCACTAAACAAAAGACTCTTGGAAGACTGTGTCCATCTTGCCCATGATTACATCTCCAGAGCATGGACCATGCCCCAGCACACAGTAGGCACAATAAATATTTGCTAACCAAGCAGAAAATAAATGAGATCTTCAGTAAGGGCAAACTATTAAGTCTTCTATGCAAATACTCCTTTGGGCAGGAAATGTAAAAATGTAGTTGCCCTTTAGTTCATAAGCAAAAGGAAGTCTAAGGACAGCAGGACAGTTGGGGAATGTGCCTAAAGTCTATGCCCAGCCTTCTGGGGGGGTGTGGCCCCTCTTTATCAGCAAGGATTGACAGCTGCATCATGGAGCAATCCTTGGCACACATCTCTTAGGGCTTCTGATACAAAATAACTTAACAGGTAAATGGATGAAACAACGTGGCATATTCACAAGAAGACATAGCAACAAAAAGTACAAACAGCCTGCTGAATCTAAAGATATTGAGTGGAAAAATATGGATACACTGGTCCCAGGCAGGCGCATCTCAGTAGTAGAACACTGCTCCTCATGCACAAGGCCCTGGGTTCAATCCCCAGCACAAACACAAGCTGACAGAGATGCCATGTTGTGCGGCTCCGTTTATATGAAGTTCAAGGGTAGGCAAACTGTTTCAGAGGCCAGGCTAGGGAGGACAGCAGCACAAGTACGCTGGGAACAAGGCTAGGAAGGGGCCCTTCCAGCCTTCTGGCAGTGGTAGTACATGGAGGTCCACATGTGTGAAAAAACTCACAGAGGTGTGTGCCCTAGGAACCTCGCTGCACCTGGCGCAGAAGGGTACATGGTCACTACCCAAAAGAAGCAGCAACCCAACTGCTTCCAATGCCAGCTTTAGCTGATTCTCTAGGTGTTCTTCAGCTGTCTCCTTTGTCAGATAAGGACAAGGGAAATCATATTCGGCCAAGTTTGGGACTGTGATAAGGAAACAAATGAAATGATAAGCTATGTGTCATCTAAAAGTCTTAGAAGGAAAGGTCACATACAAAACATGTAAACTACAAACTGCATTACAGCTGCTTCATAAAGATCTATGCAAAGGATGTTACCATAGCACTTGGTTTCTATTTCCACCATACTCCTTTTTTAAAGAAAGAAACAATTCTGAAAACAAAAATAACTTTCCAGCAGCTCAAAACAAGCACAATGTAGAGTTCACCCAAAAGGAAAGTTATTTTCCAAACCCATCACTCACTGAGGTGGCAGGACCAGGGTGGTGGGCTGTGCCTTTGGTCGACGCTTGGCAGACACTCCCATCTGGTTTGCAGACCGCTTCAAGGACTGCTGATTCAAAAGGCCAGATGCCAGGCCTGCGTGGTACTGCAACTACAGAGAAGAAGAAAACAAAGGGGGGAGGAAACAGCATCAGACCACCAAACGACACAGTCCCAACCTGCTCCACCAGTTCAGGAATATCATACCTAGCTACCAACATGCTGCTGCAAGGAATTTTTCCTAAAGAGAGAAGTGCATAAATAGAAAAGAAATATGGATAAGGTTGCTCATGACAGCATTGCACAATGATGAACACTGGACTTAACCAAACTGTCCAACAGTGAATTGGGAAAGTGGTTAAAATGTCAAAAGAACTTTACAACATCATTTTGTGGAATTAAAAATAATTTGCATGTAAATAGAGAATTAAAATGCTAGCAGTATATTTCTAAATACTAGTAGGAATTGGGTAATTTTTCTTTATTTTTCACTATTATTCATAAATTTTATGGAAATAATTTTAAAGCTTATGTCACTTAAAAAAAATAATAAGAGCCCAAGGTTTCCCTTAAAGAGTTAGTTCTGAGAACTCATGTTATTATCATATCTTTCATATAATAAAAACCACAAAACTCGTGGCCTATCATAGTGAGCCAGGAACACGCAACCATCACACACTCAAGTGCCATGCAGCTACTGTTTCCATGGTTAAGGTACCAGCATCAATCAGAAGGACGAACTCAGGACTATATCTGACAAAATGTATACAAATAGAGGCTCGTTGAGAACTGGTGAAGAAGTCAATACCATCTCCACTTACCTGTGACTGGAAGCACATACTTTAAGTGGGCTCAGTGCCAGCATCCTTTGCTTTATTCCTGGACAAACTGCTGAGCTCTGAGGTTACAGGACAGATCATTTTACCCTCTACAGTATTTCACCTTCTCCATTGGAAAAGAGAAATGACACTGCCTAGTTCTAAATCAAACAAGAAATTTTAAAAATCCACTTCAAGATAACAGTTTGTGTAAAATGCACACATTTTAAGTGTATAGTTTAATAAGTTTTGGCAGAAGTATTTATCTGCATGACCAACACCCCAAATCAAGACATAGAAATCTTGCATCACTACAGAGAGCTCCCTCACAGCCCCATGCAGCCAATCCCCCAACTCCTACCACCAGGACCTATGGATTTATAAAACTCATCATTCTCACTAATTGCCAAATAAAGCGTCTCTCCAGCTTGATATATAATAATGACTTTTTAATTCTGGGCTTTGTATTTTAGATCGTAAGAGTTATCATCAACTCTTCACAATAAAATCAGCCTTGAAAGTTGTCCCAATTTTGAACCGATGTAAACAAAACACTCAAATGTGCAAATGTAAAGCTATGAATCTGGACTGAGACCATTTTTAACATCCAATGTTTCCTCTTCTCTTCTCAAATTAAGCAAGATCTTTCAAACATATATTTAGAATAAAGTAAGCGTACAAAGAGTAATTCATTCTAAAATTCTGATCAATTTCTTTTCAAACTGTTCTTCCTAGGCATAGATCTTCTTTGTCGTGTCAGCTACTTACAGCTCATGGTAATGAAGCTGCTGACCACCACATATAAAGGGCTGGGCCCTGGATGCGAAGGGTAATAACATTCTAAAAAATAAATGGCCTCACCTAATGCCACTGGGCTGCACACAAACAGAGTGAAGAAAACAAAGCCAATTGAAATGATCTGCTCCTTGGAAGTGGCTATAAAAATGAAGATACCAGTGACCCAGCAAGACTGAAACGGCTGTATCTGGAGCATCCATACTGCTTCTTAACAGGCTCTTGATTTACTTGGTCGATTTGCTGTGCAGTCTATGGCTGCCCCACACAAGACAAGGATATATTGCCTTCATAATAAAAATGGAGCTCTTCTCAGGGTAGAAAAGGGGGGCATAATTTGCCTCTAACAACTCATCTTAGACCAATGAATTTTGTTCAAATTTGGTTTTCTCCTACAGATTTCTTAAATGGGAAATCAATGGAAACAAGGGACAGTACAAGTTTGAAAGACAATGTTTCAAAATGTCAGCTGCCTGGGTTTCGATCTTCCCCACTAGAATTTGCAATGAGTGCAATATGCATGGGGCTTTATGGAATTTAAAGGGAAAGACGGCTTGGCAGGGCCCCTCCTGGCTCAAGGAATCATCTCTCCTTTTGGCTCTCCTTTGTCCATGCAAGCTCAGCCATTCCACTCCTGCTGACTTGGAGAGGAAGAGTCCTGCAAACTATGCAGAGTGGCAGGGGGATTTTGCCCACCTGGCATCATTTGAATCGTCTGCTCAAACAAAACGCAAAAGAGCAGAACTACATGCTAACTGCATCTGCCTTTTACAGGGTTCCTGTGCAGCCCACCATCTTGGAGGCCCTCAACCACAGCACAGCTCCCAGAGCCCATGTAGGTGGAGGGACGTCTCTTCCCCCAGAATGAAACTTGCCCTTGCAAGCTGACTCATAGAGATTAAGTGGCATTTGTTAATCATATATACGGACCAGTTTCCAGGAACACAGCTCCAACTGTCAAGATCTATAAGGGGCCCATTAAATATTAACCGGACCACCTTTATAATGGGAGAAAAGGTCAAAGTTAATAAAACTGACAGGCAGCTCCTGTCCAACAGGATTTATACATTATTCAAGCACCAAAAACTCTGTTCCATGAAGCTTGGTGTAGATCCGAAGAGAGTTTTGGAGAACGTTCACTAGGCTCATCGTTCTAGAACAGCAGAAGGGAGCTCAGAGGGAACCCACAACCAGCGTTAGGAACATATCACTCTACAAAACAGTGCCATCAGTTTCCGATTACAGGTTCTGTAATATTTTCTATAAAAATACATTTCAATAAACAATCTCCTCTCCAAATGCCTGTGGCATGGAAACAGCTCTATTTCAAACAGCAACTGCTGAAGTTCTAATGTGATTTTCTAATCAAGATCATTTCACTAGCAGCAAGAATAAAAGAAAAGAAAAGAAAGAAATCCATCTATTCTTTTTTTTTTTCACTTCCTACCACTGCGGAGACAGAGTGTGTGCATGGCGAGCAGGACAGGGTCTTTACTCACCACAAGGCTGCCACGCCATGGCACAGCCCTGCAACACCCCAGAGCGCTCTAGAGTTTTGAGAGTATTTCTCCAGGTACAGTTCTGCTCTATTAATTTCAGCCTTCTATTTTCTATGAATGATGTAGGATTCTTCCATCAGTTCTCAACCTAAAGCCTTTTCTAATCAATTATATCTACTAATTCCCTCAACACCTACGAAAATTTCAACACCTTATAATGACCTGAGGGAAAGACCAATTAGAATTAGGAAAATCTTGGTTTACTGGGTATTTTTTAAAGTACTGCTTGGTGATACTAAGAACGTGAGAAGCTCAAAGTGTCATCAGGTAGGGTCTGTAATATTTTCTATACGCCCAGCCAGCGAGCCTATGCAAGCATCCTCTTGAGAAATGTGCTCCTGGGCTTTGCTACTAGTAACTGCTATGTGATCATACATCTCACTTCCTTTTCTAGAAAACAAACTTTATATTTTCCTCAAGAACCCATTAAATTCTAAAATTGAATTCCTCCGTGTTCCTAAAAAGGGCATTAAGCTTCACCATAAAGAGGTGAAGTGATATCCCTACTATATTCTTATAATAAGCTTAATACAACTTCCCTTGGGCAGCCTAGGTCTTTACAGAATCTTCTTGAAAGAGTCTAAACTGGTTTGGGGTGTGCTCAGTGGTAGAAAGCTTGCCTGGAATGTAGAGGTCCTAGGTTTCCATCACCAGCACCGCCACCCCTCCCCCCATCCCCCACTTCAAAAAGAAAGTCTGAGCTCCTGGTGTCAAAATTGGATTGGGCTGGGGATATAACTCAGTTGGTGGAGTGCTTGCCCCCACCATGCACAAGGCCCTGGTTCAATGCCCGGCACCATCAAAAAAAAATTTTTTTATTAGCTTTAATAAGCTATGAATTATAATTAATGACATATACTGGAAGGAAATATGACAGAAAATGATAAAAACAGCATTCAAATGCAAGTTCTGGCTAAAATTTCAGATTCAAAATCAAATGAGCAACAAATTATTCCCCTTAGTTCTCCATTTGCTTGTCGGCCACATTGCTCTGAATGCTTCTACCTGCTCCAAAATAGATAAAGAAAACATTTTCATTTTCCAATGAACCTAAGTTTAAAAAGAAATTTGTCATGTTCAATATGCTAATTAAGCCAGTGGCATTCAATCAGACCCAGTACTTGGAGGTGACGTGCATGCTGGAACCTCCCAGGGGTCCATGCCACAGTGTCTCACCATATGCAACATCTTTCTACCGGTGCCATATGGCTGGAATCCCACTTTAAGAGAATTTGACATTCAAAAATCTCAAAACTTATAAACTAGAGCGATCAAGATCTGATTCTTCCCACTATAAAAAAAGCATTACTTCCTTGTCAAAGATTCACCAAAGGCCTTCTTTACAGAAGGGACAAGTGGGGGTGCTGGAAGACCTCTCCTGACCTTAAGGTATGTTTCACTTTAAGAATTCACTTTATATATGTTTCTAAGAACATTAACAGTGCACTGGTACTGCCATAACCAAATCCTATGGACAAAGAACAGGACAGAACTAAGCTCTAACACACTGTAGGAAGCTTGGATCAGGGGCCCTCAGGACAGAAAAAAGAAATCAGGAGGGCAAGTACACCTCCCACCCCACCCCACCCCCAGTCCCCCATGTAAGTCACTCTGGGCCAATTCCCTCTCCAAACACATGGCTCCTATTGTCCTGGGAAGAAGAAAGGCAGCCTGTGCTATTTCCTTGGCCAACAGTGACACTGGCCACCCAGGAAGACCAGGAGAATGCAGACCTTGTTGTTGGTTCCTCTGGGATCCCGCTGCACACAGTGGCTGCTAGGCAGACTGAAGGTTAGTCAGACTGCTCGGGCCTGGCCTGGCATTCTCGCCTATCTAGAGAACAGACTTGCTCCATCCAACAGTCCTCTTACCACTGGCCTCTTCCAGCATCGGAAAAGGAGAGAAGCCAACCCCACTTCACTCATCTCCATTTTACATGAGGAGGCTCCAGCCTTAAAGAGGTCATTGCCCAAGGTCACACACATCTGAAGGAGGAGGTGGGCCACCCAGGACTCACCTCACATGTGAGGAACTAGCACTTGTCATGCCCACTTAAGCAATGACACCTGGTGATTCCTTCTGGACAGGAAACTTTATCAGGTGAGTGTCACTCACTCTGGAAGCTCTTGTCTGTGCCCTTTGCCTGGTCTCTCGTAGGCCCTGATATGCTGCAGGCTCTCCCCACTACCAACTGCATCAGGTGCAAGGCGGTGAGTTGGCAGAGGTTTTTGTTTTTAATAATTCTTCAGATGTTGATGGACCTTTATTTTATTCATTTATTTATATATGGTGTTGAGAATCGAACCCAGAGCCTCACACATGCTAGGCGAGTGCTCTACCACTGAGCCACAACCCCAGTCCCTTGGGAGAAGTTTTAAATCTCATTGTTTTAAGGTCTTATTATTCAGCATTAAAACCTTAGAGAAAAAAAATTATGAAACCATAGGAACTTCAATACTATCAGAAAATCTAAATTCTACTCTTGGCTGTAACATATTCAATGTTTTTAGCAGCTTTGATGATGCTTCCTGGTTATTGTTCTAAGATGGGGCAACTGTGGTACTGCTAATGGGCTGTTTTCACTGGAGAATTTTCTTTGAGATTTCATGTTAAACATAATGATAGCAACAAGCAAGGACATCGGTGCCACTTTGCCCCTGCAAATCAGTGACCAAAACAGCTGGCTAGTACAAGTCCACTGAAAACACTTTCAAGGTCCAGCAGAACATGCAGAAACCCATAATCACAATCTAAGAACATGTGACACCTAGACTGATGCATGCCACACACAACTGGGTCAAGTCGCCCTGCACAGATGTGTGTGGTACACTGGGGGTGACAGGGGCGTGGTGCTAATCTGAAATTCCCATTCAGTCATTATTTCCCCAAGCCATTAGATTTCAACTAGAACCAAGATTCGTGTAAAACCAGGAACACTTCGTCACCACTTTGAGTCGCAAAGACCTTTGCCCCTCATTACTGAAACACATTTTGTTTCCAGCTAATGAGTAAGAGCCCTGTATTACAATAAAGCTCTGGTTCCTTTTCTGAGAAAAAACTTTAAGCAAAAAAAACAGGCGAGCTTGCCTGGTATTGTCTGTGCCAAGGAAAACAACTACAGAAAAATACCCCAAATCTAATTGTTTTGCTTAGATTTTAATCTAAATACCAGATAATGATATTAGCTTGATTTTTTCTTTTATCTCCCAACACTTCTTTCAAATAGCCAATAGTTGTTTAAAAAAAAAAAAAAAACTCAAATTTGAGCTTGTATGTGTAAATAATCTTTTTAGTTGCTGAAAACAGTACCAATAAACCATACAAAGGAAGCCTCCAATTTATTTGCCTATTTGTTCTCCACTGGGAAGCTGGGTTTGGGGCCCTTCAATTACCATGAAAGCAGGACACCCAATCAGGGCTGTGCTTCCTTGCTCAACTGTGGCATGATTTACTCACTAAATGCCATCTGGGTTTCTTTTCTTCCTACATATTAATCCTCAAATGTCCAAACTTCAAAAGATACCAAAGAAGTAAACAGACAGCAATCTTTTCCTTTCTGAATAGTGACAATGTTTAGGTTGTGCAGAGCTGTTCCACTGGAACTTCCCTGAGTTCACACGTTTATTAATAGGTCTTTCTCCACAACTGCTCCTGTTTACACTACAGCTGTAGCATGCTATCGTGCTTCCAAAATGCCAATCAGCTAGGAGACACATCACTCATGTAGCAGAACAGATTCATTAACAAAGCAAACTGTGAATGTGGCTAAAAATGGAGGAGCAGCCCTTGTGAGATGTCTGTAAGGGAGAGAAAGCAGCCTAAAGAGAGAGGCAAGAGCAGGCAACACAAGAGAAGATCAACTAGGGGACCTAGAACCCTGTCGCCCTGCCCCACATCAGCCAGCCCTCCTTGTCACATCAGGCTCTCATCAAGATGCCCCACAAGGTCTCAGAGAGCAGCGTACACAGCCCCAAAGAAAGATCACTGGACAGCAGCCTAGTGCTAGGGGCTGAGGATTCTGTCCCCGTTAAACTCTCCTATCAAAGGACAGTCCCCAGTGAGATGGGATTTGGAGTGGCATTATTTGGGAACTAACGTGGGGTAAATGAGGTCTTATTCAAAGAGGAAGAGGCCAGATTTCTTTCATTCCATGGGGTAAGGACATAGCGAAAGGTGGCCAGCTGCAAACTTGGAAGAGGGCCCTCACCAGATACCAAATCTGCTGGCACCTTGATCTTGGGCTTCCAGAACTTGGCCTCCAAAACTGTGAAAAACACATGTAGCTTATGCCACTCAGTCTACTCTATTTCTTTACAGCAGCCCAACCCTAAGACACGTGGCCACTTAGGAACATGCAGGCAGGAAACAGAAAGGGGCTTATAGCAAAATTTGACAATGCAGTCATAAGAGCACTGTAAGGGATCACTGAAGGGTGGTGACAAGGATGAGGGTAACTCCCCTGAAAAGGGACAACATGGCAGGCTAGTTTGTATGTACACCTATGAGAGGAAGAAGTCCAAGTAAGATGAGACATCAAGTCCCCACTGCCAATAAGCCTGAACCACCCCAAAATAATCACCACTGACATCTGAGACTTCTGTACCCAAAAAAGGGGAAGGCATATATGATGTTTCTCTGTTACTGATCGAAGGCCAAAGTAGCACGGAAGACGACACAACCAGAATTATTCCTAGCTAGACTGCCAGAAATGCAAAATACTAGTTTTTTTAAAATTTTTTGTACTTGTAGATGGACAGAATGCCTTTATTTATTTTTACATGGTGCTAAGGATCAAACCCAGTGCCTCATACATACCAGGCAAAAGCTCTGCCACTGAGCTTCAGCCTCAGCCCATACTAGTTTTTAAATAAATAACTTAATGCCTGGATCAACAGTGTGAGAGCAAGTTTACAATTATGCCCAAGGTCTCTTCTGACACTGAAATGCTATGATAGCATAAAGATTCCTCTATGAAAACGCACTATGGGCTTGACTTCCCAGTGTAAAAATCAACACTGGTAGAATTCAAATGTACTTATGAAATGCAAACATTTTACTAGTCACCACAAGTCCCCAATGAAGGCAGCCAGCGAGAAGGTTGAGAAAGGGCCCCTGATGGTTTCTGGTACAAAAGCTGCCCAAGCGCTCATATGGTGATCCGTGTAGTACTTTGTTATTCTTCCCCAACACTTACAGGTGAGGCATGGGGAAGAACCAGCATTCTAAATAACAGATCTGACCCTGGATATTTTTCCCCCAAGAGAAAATAAGACATTTTCAACCAAGAAATGAGTAAAATGAAAACCAATGGACACTTCTACATCTCACGAATTCTAAGCAATGATCATTTACAAAGTTATTTAAACTAGTAAGCATGATTTTTTCAAAAATCACCAATTTGATAAAAATAAAATTATAATTAAATTATCATAAACTTCTTCTTTTATGGGTAGTGCAAGGAAGGGATGGCTCCCTGGGAGCTAAGAATGTGCTCTATGGGCCTCCTGGACATTTAGATTTCATAGGGGAGCTTCCTGAACTCCTTTCCTCCAGGGTCATGAAAAACCTGCTTCTTCTGCTTGAAGCACTAAGTCCAGGTGTCAGATGCAGCCCCACCAGCTTCCCCACCTTCCCCCATAAACCCAGAGTCCATTAGGAGGCAATAGCTCAGGTCAGGGATCTGATGGACACTCATCCACCCCTGGTAACTGGGGACAGGAAGCAGGAAGCAGTAGGCAAGAAGGAAAGGCAGTGCAGAGAAAAATCAGACAGAAAGAAGGGAGCCAGAAAGCCACCAAATAGGAAAGATATACAACTATGATATCAAAACAGCTGGAGGTAACAGGTAGAAGTGAGAGGACAGCTGCTTCACTTGGAGGCATGCAAGGCCAGCGACGGGAGAAAGCACTTTTTTATTGATCATTTTTCACAACTGCAATATTGCTTCAGGAAAATGGAAAATGAGGCCTGATGGCTCAGGACCACCAGGAGGCACTGGGTGCAAGGAAGCAACTCCTTCCTCTGCACTCTGCCAGGACACAGCAAAGGCTGAACTCAGGGGCAGTAAGCTGGCCAGTTCCACAAAGGCCATCTCAGGTTCCTTCTCCCATCTGATCCCGGTTCTTCATTAGCCCCATGAGAAGAGCTATGTCTACCCGGCAAGCCCCGAGTGTTGCCATGTTTACTGAGCACATTGCTTGAGGGGACTTTAAAGGGTTTTCTTTTCTTTCTATCCATGGAAGAAGGCACTGCCGGCCTCCCTTCCAAGTGCAGAAGACAAAGAAGGGCTGTTGCTGGAATGAAGTAATATGATGTTCACCAAAGCGCCCAGCACAGAGCCCAGCACTCTGCAGGCAGGCACACCGAAGCTGCTCTCGTGATCTTCAGGAGTGGCAGTGCCCAGAAACTCCCTCCTCCAACAAAACTGATTAGAGCGATCAGTTTTTAATCAAATGTCACCCAAAACATGTCAGATAATAAATTGGTAAGTGTAATGGAAAAAAGGAAAAATGCACCCACTGGGCACTCTGAATGAGTAGCTGTATTGAGAAGGAAACAACTCGAAATTTTTCCCACACAACTGAGGAAGATGATCTATCACATGGAGATGCTGATCCTGAGCCAAAGTCTCAATAAAAGGAAGGACAACGGCCTAAGGCTTGCAGAAAGCCCTGTGGGCACACTAAATGAAAGGTGACCCACAGGAGCAGCTGGAAGCCCCTCCAACAAACTGTGGAGGAGGCTGCTCTCTTAATCTAACACAACCTGACCACCCAGAAAACGGGCTCAACATTGAGGCGTGACACAGTCAGGTTAAGGAGCATTTCTTACACACTTAGCAAAGTACCGGCATGAGAAGGTCAGGCCTCAGCAGACTGCTATGCACAGTCTCTTCTTCTGCAGGAAGAAACCTGAGTCCCGGCTGTGACTGTGTACACAGGAGGAGGAGGAAAGGCACAGGTGTTGGCCTATGTAGCAGGATTTCCCCATGCAAAACACAGGGCTGCGAGCGTCTCCCCTTGGTGAGGGGAAGTCACATTTACTAATGATGGGAATATTTTTGGTTTAAAACAAACAATAGATGAGAGTGAATCTCCTACTGGACACTCAACATGACCTAGGCAGAGGAGGCGTTCTGCAGTTCTCAACTAGGAGTGTGGGTGTGTAGTCATCGGAGACACAACGGAGGCCCCTTCTAAGCCTGTGCCCTGGGCAGGCCACTCCACTGCCCCAAGCCACAGCTCTCTTCTCTCTCTGTGGTGACACTGCTGCTCAACACTGCCGACTGCTCCAGAAGAACCTGGAGTGATGAGGGTGAGGCGCATGAGGAGTGCTGAGTAAAGTGGCTGCGTGAGGACACGATCGAGGTGTGCGAGCTCTGGGTGCCGTGAGCAGGCTGAGGCTGTCAGGCCATTAACAACCAGGCCACGCCAATAACCAGAAGGCCTTGCTTCTGAAAAGTACCTTAGGACTTAGGAGCCATGGACCCATCAAAAGCAGGTCTGTCCGGGCACAGTGGCATACGCATGTAATCCTAGTGACACAGAAGGCTGAGGCAGAAGGACTTCAAGTTCAAAGCCAGCCTCAGCAATTTAGCAAGACCCTATCTCAAAATGAATCCATAAAAGGGCTGGGGATGTGGATCAGCAGTTAAGCACTCCTGGGTTCAACAAATCCAGGTACAAAAAAAAAAAGGTCCGATTTTGATGGGCTTGAGGGAAGGGAGGCACACGGGATGGCTAGACTGTAAAGAGCTGAGCCCCATACTGCCCCAGATGATGAAGATGACCATGACACTTGGCTGTGCTATGCAAACTTTCTAAAACCTGCTGTGAAGAAAAAAAAACCAAGCAACCAAAATGAGGATCATCAATAGCCAATGGGAAGGTCCACAAAGGAAGATTAATAACACATCTGTTACCAACCACATTCATCCAGAGAAGAGCTTAGATATTGGGAAGTAGCCTTCTTTGGCAGAAGCGAGAAGATAAGAATAGGCAGTCGGTACCACAGCTAATTTTCATTTTGTCCATAACGCTTAAAAAAAAAAAAAAAAAAAAAAGACTACTTTTCTCTTTAAGTGCCTGGGAGGTGAGAACAGAAGCTTGCTCGACCAGACACCTTCCCAAAGTGCCTCCTGCAGGGCTGACTGCTGTGCATTAGAGCAAAGCTTCTGTATCTGCCTTTACTCCTCTCCCAACTGCCTGCCACAGGAGCCCCAGAGGTCGCACAGTCTTAGCACCAGGGGCTATGTAGGTGAGTGACAACTATCTGCAAGAACAGGATGCTGTGACGGAGTCAGCGCTGCTCCTAGAAGGCCCCAGCCTGCCTAGAACATAAGCTCCCTAGAGCAGATCCGCCCCCAGTCCTAACTGTACATCCCAGTGAGTGAAACAGGGTTTGGCCTAACAATAAAATGACAGCAATAACATGAGCTGCTGCATACACAGGGTTCCTGGTGAACGAGCCCCTAGTCTACTTCTTTTAATTCAATTCATCTGTACAACTGCTTTGTGAGACTTAAGTGCTACTGTTATCATCTCTATTTCATTGATGAGGAAACTGAGGCACAGAAAGCTACCTGGCAGGGTCAGGACTGGAATCTGGACAGCCTGGCATCAGGGTCCCTGCTCTGCAAGCACTACACCTAACCAGCTATCCAGAACTTAGTTTGCTCTCAAAAACAGTCTTTAATTTAATGAGTAAGCAAATATCTGTCTAGTGGGAGGCAGAGGAGATATGAAGTAAGCTTCAAAGTATGTTAGGAATTTAAATTCTGAACCAGGAGATGGTGGGGACTTAATGTCCCTCTAGTTACTAAGTTAGGTCTCAGGGTACAAAAAGTCACACTCGGGGGGCTGGGATTGAGGTTCAATAGTAGAGTGCTCGCCTCACATGGGTGGGACCCGGATTCAATCCTCAGCACCACATAAAAATAAAGGCATTGTGTTGTGTCCATCTACACCTAAAAAATAAATATTAAAAAAAAAAAAAAAGAAGAAGTCACACTCAAGTTACCTGGTTGGTAAGGATTTTTTGTGAGGCTCTTAGGGAAGCAGAGAGACAGAAGGGAACATGGCTCACACAGTCCAGGATGGCTTGCTCCCATGGATCCTGGCCCCAGGTTCCCTCTCCACTGCGGCTTCCAGCTCTACACAGCCAACCACCTTTGAATGGTCCTGGCTCTGCCCAGCCTCCCAGGATGACTGGGGAGTGTGAGAGCTGAGGACAGAGCACCTATGCATCACTCACTGCCTCCTGGTGTCACATACCCAGAACAGAAGACAGGGCTAGAATCTGTCAGCTCAGAGCCAGAATTCCTTTTCAAAATGTAAAAATGCAGAGAAGCTCTGAAAGTCAAAATCTTTATCATCAACATAGGAGCCAGAACTCATGTGGCAGCAAAACCTGACACAAACTGATGTGAATCTATTTAAATCTTAATTTGTCTCACTTAGTGTGAAACGTCAGACATTTTTGTCACACAACATTTGATTACAGGGTATTGACCCAGACATTACTGGAGAAATGAATGTGGCATATGAACCACGCCACCTTTCCATAATATAAAATATTCTAAAATCTAAATGAATTCTGACTCACAAAGCTTTGGGGAGGGAGTGTGAACCTCTGCCATGCAGTGGATGGTAGGGGAGCCAGGAAGACTGCTCATGTCAGCTGGGCCTCATCTGCATCAGAATCATCCAGAGCACCCACCAGAAATCCAGATTCCAGGGTCCAGTTGAAAATCTGCTAGATGGGAATTTCTTTGAGGAGCCCAGGAAACAGCATTGTAACAAGCACCCCATGAGCCACACTAAAATCTGAAAACCATTGTAGTATAATCTCCAAAGATATTTGCTGTCTCATGGACTGGTTCAGAGAGTGAACATTTAATTTACCCAGAAGCCACAAAAAGTATATTTTGGAGAAAAATCTTGGCCAGTCACAAGGATACAGCTCTTGCTTGCTCACCACATGGATTTAGGGTTAGAGACATGGATACCCCGTGCTTCCAGTATGTTCCACCCTTCCAACTGATATCAGAAGTTGGATCTTTTTGTTGCATATCCTTTCTGGGGGGGAAAGGATGAGGACAGAGACTGAGGAGCTTTTGGAATTTTGGTACCCCACTCCAGTGCTAAGCTACACTTGATTAAGCAAACACAGAACATGCATTGCAAGAGTCCTTAAATAGTTAAATTTTCAATCTTTATAAAAAAGAAAATCCATCAGATGTGATTGATAAGTGTACTTTTTAAAACTAAGGGTAAAAAAAGTGAAGATTGGCAACATTTTTCGCCATATAATTTGCTTTCTTTGCCTTTTTCCACAGCACTGCACATAAATCAAAGAAATGTTAAAGAGGCCCATATATCACCAACTGGCATTTCAAAACTGTTTACAAAGTCTTTAACAGACACAGGACAGAATCTGAAAAACCATGACCAGGGAGGCTAAAATTAAAGGGAGAAAATTAACTCAAACACTGACAGAGAGTTAATTAAGTTTACAAATAATTCTCCAATGAGCAAATTATGATATTTAATAAGTACTGCCTTGGTGAGGCAGGGTTACAAAATATGGAGGGGCTAGGTAGGGAGACAAGCCAACAGAGTTTTTCAAACAAGAATAATGTATATTTGAACAAGCTGCCTTTCTATGATTAAGCACAGAAATCTGGGAACAAGGCAGGGGAAATGATGTTTTAATAAGGTTGGAAACAGGCTTGTGAGCTGCATTTCACATTACCCTTGCACACAAAGGGGGAAGCGGGGGCATGATCCAAAAGCCTCAAGGTATACAGGCCAATATGCATGGGCCAGGGTTATGGTTGAGGCAGAGAGAGGTAGAGGGAGGTGGACTGGAAAGGCCATGTTTCTTACATGGAAAATTCAAGGACTTCCCAAAGGCAGGTGCCTTAACTTGGTGGCCAATCCCTGGTTTTCAAAGCAAGGGAGAGATGTGAGGAGGCTCCACACCTCTCTGTGTATCTGAGCAGGGCGCAGGCTGGCCAACGGGGGAGTGGGGCGAGCACTCTCCTGCACCCCAAAGTAGGGCCACTGCATAGGGAGCAGGTACCGAGGCCACACTCTCCCCTAGCCCAACACTAAAGGGTCTCTGCTTCTTTGTAAAGCCCAGCTTTGAACACTGCCATCGCTCTGCAGGCACTCCTGGCTGCAGAAGAGTGAACTGCTGAGAGCCACACAGCCAGAAGGCGTCCTGGAAAGAGGGCTAAACTGCACAGGAAGAGAGGCAAGGACAGACAGAGCTTTCCTCTCAGGAGCTGGAAGCTCCCTCCTGCTGCATCTAAACCCCTTCTTAGAAGGTCTGCTAGGGACCCAGGACACCACTGCCTGTTACAAATCAGCAACGTGCAGATGTCTGCGCAGACAGTCGCGTGATGAAAAGGAGGCCCTTCGTGGAAACGCAGAGCCATTATATCAATGCGTACTTCTTAAAATCAAAGTCAAGATGCTGTGAACCCATGTGCAAAACAGAGTCCTGTTCAAACATGCTCCCCCCCCCAGCCACTGAAATGATGGGAAAGAGACAAACACAACGGTAGGAGCCTACAAGGACGAAGAGAACAGGAGCTGAGATAACCATGGAAAGAAAGGTCAATTGAATTTTAGAAGACAGGAAGCTGATGGGCCAGCACTACCTCAGCAGAGAGAAGTCCACCGAAGCCCGGTGCACAAGGGAGCGCTGGGCTGAGGGGGGGAGAAGTCAAGAACAAGCTGGACCACACTGCAGATTTCCAGAGGAGGAGGGAGCACAGGCACCCTGTATCAAGGAAGGCTGGGTGTAAGGCAGGGTGAAAACAGGTGGCTGGGATAACTCTTTTTTAAACACCCAGATCCCCATTCATATCAGGCGCCATGTGATGTCCTCCCTGGAGAGACTGATCTAGAGAGGTCCAAGGTTCAAGGGCACCTGAAAACAGCAGGTACATCTGCACAACAGATGGTGAAGACACCCCATAACCCAACTTTTACAAAGAGGAAGAGCAATTCTAGTACACTGTTCGGCTCAGCCTACACGTGTCCACAGTGCAACAAAATAAGAAGACAGATGTGGGCGGGGCAAGGACTGAATGCCCACCTTCCACAGCGGAGCCCCATGACAGCTAAAATAGCAGTGGAGGCCAGTCACCTAGGAATAGGCAAGAACCCAAAGAAGCAGCTGAAAGAATAAAAGGAGTCACCTCTGAGAAATGGGTTTGGGAACCATCAAGCAAGGGATCTATGCTCCTGTGACAAATCTCATGGTATTACTTATTTGCCTTTTAAACTCTGTGTTTGTATTCCTTTGATGAAAATAAACATTATGCTGGGGAAAAAAACCTGAGTGTAAAAGCAGGTCCTGGAAAGGTGAGCCACGCCCACTGCCTCACTGTGCTCATCACCTGGGGCTATTAGTTTACTACAGCAACACTTAACTTTATCTCCAGATTTACTGCACAGTTAAAGGTTTCTACAATAGCAGATGCCTTCCCTCCCACACATCAATTAATTTGCAAATTCACTCAGGTTGTAGAGATAATGAGGTGCTGAGCTTCTCCACTAGTGAGTGCTGCCATCAGAAGGTGGAGGGGGTGGGTGCTGCTAGCAGGGACTGGCCAGGGTGCTGGCCAGGGTGCGCAGGAGCTATCATGAGACACCAGCCCAAGGCCCAGCCCTGGCTGCAAACAGATGCGGAGAACATAATGGAAACCAATTGAAAACTGGAAAAGGATGGAAAATTCTAGAAAAACTGAGACATACTGTCTCATGAATAAAATTGTGGGTTTTTTTCGGCTCCCATTCGGTGTTTACAGAGAAAGTAAACTTTTTGAAAAGAAATGATGCGCCACTCTGGATCAACTTTGGTCCGCAATTTGCCAAAACCACCTACCAAGCCCACACATTTGATTTTTTTCCTTCTTCCTGAAAAAGCTGAAGTGAAGTAACCAATGTTGTTTCAAAACACAGGAGTTGAAAATAGTCATGTTGTGCCTGTCCTGCCAAAGAACTGTCTCTTTCTTCCTTTACACTAAGCTCTTTTTTTAATGACCTAAATGATGAGATGAACAAGAAGACATTCACCTATACAGACACGAGGTGGTGGCAAGTCTCAGGAGGAAAGAGGGGCCACTTGTCTCAGTTCTCCTGGTCCCCTTGGCTCCAAGGAAGACTGAGTCTTCTCCTGCCCTCCTCCTTGGCCTCCCCTGTCCCCTCTACTCAGAGCAGGTAACCCAGCCACCCTCTCTTCCTGGGCAGTGCCTGGCCTGCCCTCCACAGCAAGCCCTCCTCTAGGTCTGTAATAAATTGTCTGGGTGTGAGTAAGCATTTCAAAGGCCTCCTACCTTGAGAATTCACCTTCCCAACAAATCAAACAGACTCTACAGCAGCCTGATGGGTAGCAGCCTATTTTCTTCCTCACAATTGGTCCAGAACAGAAGTAAGAACCTCACTCAAATAGTTTTCATTCTCCACCAGGCAAAAGCAGGCTCAGGCACAGAGCTGTGTTCATCTCTATTAGGAATGCCCATCACAGTCTCTGGATTTTTGAGGACAACAATTTTCTTTACACGATTATGAAAGCAATCCAAAGTTCCCCTGACATTTTCTGACCCAGCATTGTCTGTAAAGGGCACAGGTTAACAATGTTTAAGCAAAGATCACATACAATATATAAATCATGACGATTCCTGGGACATTGTTTGGTCCTGGGCTTCGGAAAGAAACTGCTTTTCTTTTCACTTGCACTTCATACTGGGCTCAAAAGCACCATTAAAATGCCAGCAAAGGCATTTTTGGATCTACAATCATTTGACATTTTTTCTAAGAAAATTAAAATCTGAAAAAAAAAAATGGTAAATTTAGAGTCCTGTGAAACTCTACCCGCCTCTCCTTTTACGCCCCTAAAAAGGGCAAGAAAATTCATCATCAAAGGTTGCCCCATCAAATGTCATCAGAGTGTGGAGCCTCAGCTGTGTCCCGACATCTCTTCGTGCTCTGTGAGCTGGGGGGCTTGGTGATGACCGCGCCTCCTAAGCACCAGCTTTCTGAGGCTGCTTTCCTTCACTCTTGTCAGGGTAACTTAGAGCCCTGGTTTTCTGGACGAGTCTCAATCCTATCTGGCATACTAGTAAGAGGAAGGAGCGTTCCGTCCTTCTCCCAACCCACCACCCAAGAATCCAAGGTCATTCATAGCTTGGTGATAAAAAATACGCTATATTTATTTCACAATTTCAACCATAACACATTCCCTTCTTTAAAAATTTTATAACATCTGTACTTTCAATTTGAGATTTTTCATTCATGCTAGGTGAGCCTCTTATGTTCTATATGAAATGCAAGGCATGTGTGATCAGTGCTATTAATAATATAACAGTGCAAACCTCAGAAGCAGCAACACAGGCCACCACGCAGCCCCACATGAATAGACCGGGAGCACGAGCCACGGCAATCTTTATTAAATAGATGGGAACAGAGGATGCGGCTTACAGCCCTGCCCACTCCACGCTCAAGAATCCCGAGGAATTTTTCCTTCCTTCCCCAAAGGCATACCATATCATTAACTCTCATAAATAGAAACAGATCTGAAGTAAAAAAACAAGTGATCACCTTTATTAGATTCAAGGGAAAAAAGAAAGAAGAATTTAAAAGTGTTCACAGACACATCAAGATTGTATATTCATCAAAGCACATCAGATTCAAGGATTTAGGGTCACTGAAGTCACCTATTATGACAGCAGAACAAACTCACTTCTCACTTCTCCAAGAACTGGCTTCCTAATAAAGCCTGTCCTGGCCTTTGATGCCATCATCGGGCTCTGTCCAAGGACAAAGGGCAACCTGAGAAACATTCTCTAAAGATGGTATAGAAGAATCACAGGGGACAGCTCACTTTCAGGTCTGAAAGATGGCTAAGGATGAACGTTTGATGAGGAACCAAGTCTCAGAATGAGAGCCTGGCTTCTGACATGCTGCAGAAAGTCTCTCATACTGCTTAACTCAGGACAGCTCCTCTCCTGGCACAAGCAGACTCAGGTGGAGGACCTGAATGTGGCCCTCCTTTTGTCTGGCTCTGAGTACAGGTCAAGGACAAAGAAGCTAAAGGCAGAAGGAGGTGACATACAGGTCTTTGTTTTAAAACGTTGAAATGTCCTGAGTAAGAAGTAGGACTATGTTGAGACTCAGCTTGCTACTGAGTCTGTGGCAGTGGCACAGTCACTCTGGATTTACCAGAGCACACAACTGTACACACTTGCCTCCAATGAGCAGTGTGTAAACAGAAGAGATGACGTCACTCATGAAACAGTACAAGAACAGTGGCCTCAGGAGGTTCTGCTTTATGCCAGGTACCAAATCCTCATGACACATGCAGGGAGGGTCCTTACAAGACCACTTCACCAAGGAAAGAGCCTTGGAGAAGTCGTCACTTCCCAAAGACACGGAGCTGATTCTGACTCCAATGCGCCCCAAATCCACAAGTTTCATTCTAGATTTCATTCATTCGATGATGAGTGGTAATAAGTAATAATTATGAAATAGACAAATATGAGTAAAAACACACACACACTAGCTCTGCCTTAAGGACAGCGCTGAGAATAAACAAGAAAACCGAGCCCCCCATCCTATGGAGGACACACTCCTGAAGGGGAACAAGACAGTCAGTAAACAAAAGGCGTTAGCAAATGGTGCGGGAGGTCAGAAGTCCAGAGAGAACAGGGAGAAGCCCATGGCAGAGAGAAAGCTATCCTGTTAAACAGGGTGCCAGGGAAGGCTTCCCCTGCAGGAGTCTGAAGATGCAGCTGAGAGGCAGCCAAGGAGCCCTGCAGACAGAGGAGGGGACGTGCACAGAGGACGTTCCACTGTACATCTGCAAGACCTAGAGCCTGGAGCCTTGTTTGGGACAGGGCCCACCACGCCACCCACCCCTCTTCCTTCAGGTCCCATTGGGTGGGAGAGTAGCTCTCCTGCCTCTACACACTGGGTGGCCCTGGTTGGTCCCAAGCCTGGGCCTCTGCTTTTTCCAATCCAGTTTACAAAAGCCATACTACAAGAGGACTATTCTTTCTGGCAGTCCTCATTCCACACATACACTCCTTCACTTGGTCACACAGGAAAACATGGTGATGTGTTTTTGCTCACCTGTTAGATTAACAAAGGTCTAAAAACTACATAATAAAGAACATGGGATAAACAGAAAAATAGGCAGATTCTCATACTGGAAGTGTATGCCAGTACAACTGTTCTGAACGGCAGATGGACAATACCCATCAAAATGGTGAGTACAGCCACCCTTGCTTCTTCCTCTAAAATGTAATCTATACCCAGACAAAAGACCTGTATGCCAGGATCTTCACCACACCATGCTGTAGTCATAAGGACTGCAGGTGACCTAAACTTCCTCTGTGGGGACCTGGTCATGGGGCAGACTCCAGGCAGAGGCTTAAAAAGAATAAGTTGGGTTGGGGTGTAGATAGCTGGCAGAGCACCTGCCTGGCACCCTCAGCACCACATATAAAACTAAGAAGGAATGAGTTGCTGGGATTGTGGTTAAGCGGCAGCGCACCTGCCTAGCACACGTGAGGCACTGAGTTCAATCCTTGGCACCTCGTAAAAATAAATAAATAAAGCAAATGTACTATGTTCATCTTTAAAAAAAATTTTTTTTTTTTTAAAACAAGACTAGTAAGGATGAAATTCTGGCCTTTCGAAAAAGTCTGGCCAGTGTTCTGTGGCTGTGGGTGAGATGCCTTTGTTCTATAGGAGTAAAGGGTCAGGATGCAGGCTATTTACCCCCTAATGGCTTAGAAAAAAATTGTCAGGAGTACAAAGACAAAGCAAATGTGGTAAAGCCATGTGAAGAGTTTAGAGTTTCAGGAACTATTCTTGTAACATTTCTGAAAGCTGAAAATATTTTCAAAATAATGTTTAAGAAAACTGTGAAGGCCGAAGCAAGTACTCACCAGGGGACAGCCCAGCACCCCAGCTTCCTCAGTACTGGTACCAGATGGCAAGGGCAGGGAGAAGACTTAAGCACCCATATGGCCACCACAAGGCCAAAGCTTCAGCTAGCCAGGACTCAACTAGCCATTGTCACCTGACCAGCCAGAGGCAATAAAGCAATTCTACATGAGTCCCAGGGCAGGATTTGTCCCACACTTCCACCTAACCATTTTCCAATCCAGTCCCACATGAGCTGATATTCTAAATGATGACTGCTGATTTCAGAAAGACAGACAGACAGAAGACTAACTGCATTCATGTACTAGGTTGTTTAGAGAAACAGACAGTCTGGAAGTACCTGAAAGAGCTGGAAGACAGACGTAGTCTCTGGCTAATTCTCTGTTTAGTGAGTAGGAAGGCCTCACCCTCCTGGGCCACATGTTCTGTTGGCTCTTTGAGTAAATTAATGTGTCACTAACACCATGCTTTTTGAGAAAGAGCACAATTAAATGGCTCGACCCTACCACTTCCTACCTGGAGACCTTGGCCAGGTATTAAATCTCTCTACCTCAGACTCCTTGCATATAAAACAGAAATTAAATACTGGGCACGGTGACACACGTTTAAAATTCCAGCAGCTCAGGAGGCTGAAACAGGAGGATTGCAATTTAAGGTCAGCCTCAGCAATTTAGCCAGGCCCTAAGCAACTTAGAGAGACACTGTCTCTAAATAAAATATTTTCAAAAGAGCTGTGGGGGGCTGGGGTTGTGGCTCAGTGGTAGACCGACTGCCTAGCATGTGTAAGGCACTGGATTCAATTCTCAGCATCACGTAGAAAAATAAATAAATAAAAGTTATTAGGTCCAATTACAACTAAAAATATTTTTTTTTAAAAAAAAGGCTAGGGATGTGGCTTAAGAGCCCCAAGGTTCAATCCCCAGTAGCAAAAAAAAAAAAAAAAAAAAAAAAGAGAGAGAGAGAGAGAAAGAAATTACACTATGTGCATGCTTCACAGGGATGTCTGTGAAGACACTGTCCACTGAGGAAATGCTGAGATTCCATGTGTAGGCCAGTGGTGCTGGGTGTCAGGGATACGCTTTAAACCTCGTGGAACTTCTGCCTCTAAGTATAGACTGCATTAAACAAATAAGCCCTGAACTAAAAAGTAATAACCTTTGTGACAAATGCCACAAAGGGAAGGCACGTGAGAAAAATCCACACCAGGAAGTGCCAGGCAGAAGGAACAGCATGTGAAGCAGAGGTCAGCTGGGACCTGACATGCTGAAGAAGGCCCAAGAAGCTAAAGGTGAACCTCTCGGCACAGCACCAGGGACAGGTCCTACAGCCAGGAAGGAGGGAAGCAGCAGGAGATGCCACCAGGGATGAGCAGCCTCCACGGCTACTGCCCCACTCACATCCCCTCACCAGAGAGAAGCTAGGCTGGAGTCACAGAGCAAACCAATGGCACCCAGAGCTAGGAGCCACTGTGCTGGGGTTAGCCAAACCACCCTCTGATTTGGCATCCCCTGGGATGAAAACCTGATAGGTCTGCAGGACACAGCGGAGCCAGACCCCTGGGACTGCTCCCTAAGCAAGTACTTGCCCAAGGCACCCACACAAGCCAAGCGTCAACTAGGCTTCCCAGACACTGGTTCTAACAGCTGAAAGACTAGTTGCTGGCATACAAAACAAACAGTAAGCCACCGACACGCGTGGCACGGCTGGCAGTTCATGGTTCCGAGTCTAGAGCTTGGAAGGGAGAGGAACAGATGGCAGCGCAATGTGCAAACAAACCCACAGCAGCAATGGCTCCACGGGCTCCAGAGGCACCCAGAGAAAACCTGGGCTTCGCACAGCGATGGGAAGAGAACAGCAGCACGGGCTCTCAGGGAACACTACCAAACGAAACTGATAAACAGGCAGGCCTCTGCCGAGCAGCGCAGCCCAGGCCAAGGTGACTCTCCTGTGGAAGCTGTGGCTGCCCCAGAGCACGTCCCCACCCCGAAAAGGAGATGAGCACAGAGAGCTCCAGATCAGCACTGACACGCCACCTGCCTCTCAACACCAGCTGGATCCTCCCTGCTCGGAGAAGCCCACATCCTGGGGAGGGTGAGAGGGGCTGAGAGCCGCGCTACCACAACCCAGATGCAGATGCAGAGGAGTTTCAGGAGGAGGTTATGACACTTCATCTAGTACAAGCGGCTATTTTATCTAACTTTTTTTGTAAGGCCCAAAGAGAAAATGGCTTCACCAAGGCTATACTTCCATCCATCCATTCACCAAATACTTGTGGCCACTCCCTAAAATGGGCCTAGTATCTTTCTAAGCTTCTGGGAAACACCAGTGAAATAAACAATGCGCACCTCCTCGCAAAGGACCACAGATGAGCTCCCTGAAAGTAAGTGCACGGTGTATCAGAAGATGAAGGGTGTCGTGGTTTTTGAGGTGTGTAGGGAGGGGGACTCAGAGTGGGAACCTGCGAGGTCACACACAGCGCTCGCTGAGAAGATGGCAAGCAAAGATGAAAAACGAGGGTGCAAATATTTGGGCTATCCAGAGAAAGGGGAGTCAGCACAGAGCCCCCCAGTGAAGAGGAGGACCTGCCTGGAAAGTCTGAACATCAGCAGAGGCCAAGGCCAGAGCAGAGAGGGCACAGGGAGAGGACAGGCCCCGAGGGGCTAGGGACGGCCACCACCAACTTCACTCTGAGCAAGACGGTCGCCACTGCAGGGGAGTGACAGGAGACTCAACTGTCCTTACTAAAGTACACTGCCTGCTGGCCAAGAACCAGCAAAGAGCAGGGAGAACCAGCAAGTCCATGGTAGGGCCAGGACAAGAACATGGAGGCCAATCTGGTTTCGTTTCAAGTGCAATTAAATAGTGTGATTCTAGTCCGTAGGGCTTCAACCTGGACTTCTAGATGGGGAGGAATGCCACATGCCAATGTGTCTTCTGACGGAATACTCAATTAATGATTTCTAAATGGAAAGAAACCTTCCAAGCTTCAAAGCCAAGAAATCACAAAGAACACTCAGCAGAGCCAATGAATAAATGTTTGAACTTTACTGTAGCACCCAGCCTGTCATTTACCCGTGTGAGAGCTCAGGAGCTGGTGACAAGGAAGGCGCTGGGGCCAGGTGCACCACTAACCTGAGCTCAGCGCACCTTTCTTTCCTGACCTCTAAATGAAAATGGTAACAACAATGCCCAGGCCTGGGGCTGCGGTGGAGGCCAGGGCAGGAGCACCCAGCAGGGAAACAGCGTGCAGCACAGCCCAGTTCTCTGACTTACTCCATCCCACAGTGCAGAGGAAGGCACTCAGGCTGGGCCCCACCCCATCCAGCCCAAGTCAGAGGCTGCCCAAGTCCAGTGAACACTTTATAAAAGACTTACTTCAATGAGTCACACGGAGAGTAAACGGACATGCCATGTCCCAAGAATGAACAAAAGAGGAACTGGAGGCAAAGATGTGCCCCTGCTCATGCTCCCCCATGTGCAGCTGCCACATGACACCCACCGTACCCAATGTTGGCCCTAAGGGGGAAAGACCACCAGAAACTGGGTCCTGACTCTAGGGGCTTTCACTGGAGATGGATCACCTTTCACCTCTGTGACCACGGGCTCCTCTCTCAGAAAAAGACAGCACCTCTTGGTCTTTCTCATTGCTTTGAAATTTCATCATTCCATTTCTTGCTTGTTTTGTTTCACAGTATCACAGAAGGGTGAAAAAATGTCAATAAAAAAGTAGGACATTTTGATAAAGAGAAAATATACAATATTCCCCTTCACCTAGACTTTATGATATGATAAATCTCTCTCACGCTACGCACCAGTATCAACTACTTACACATCACTTTTCAAAATGTTGTCAGATACAAATTGATTGCCCATTAGTTTCATCTGGTCCGCTCTGTGCCACTGTCCCCACACAGGGGCCAACCAATACCAAACAAAACCCCGCCTTCCAAGCCACTGGAAGCCTCAGTCTCTTCCCTGCGGCAGGGAGATGAATTATTAAAAGATTAAAAAGCAAATGCAGTCACCTTTTGGCTTTACTTCCCTGTGGGAGAGCAGTTTAAACCAAACTAGGTAGAAACCTCACGGCAGGTTCCTTAAGAGCAGCTGTTTATAAGACCCACGAACCCAATAGTTGGGCTGAGAGAGGGGCCGTGGGGAAGACGCTGGTAGAGCCTAGGCATCGTCACCTGACAAGAGCTTCCATACAAATGTCATGGGAAAGCTATAAATAGGGCTTCAGATCTCTACAGTGGCGAAAGCATGGCTCGGAAGCCAATACGAAGGCAGCATGTTTACTCAGCCCGGAGGACGGTGGAGCTTCTCCACACCCGGACCTTTTAGCTCATCAGTCTGGAATCTGGATCAAGGACACAAAGTCCCAACAAGGAGCATTAAAGGTGACAAGTATGATGCTCCCTCAGCACTCTGATTCTTGCACTGGCACGTGCCACACGTGTGCGCTCAGCTCCACCTTCACTTGCAGGATCTTCCAGAAAGGCCGAGCAGCAGTTTTATTTCCCATTCCTGTTGCTCATTTCAGATCGCAGACCACTGATGCTTCCTTCCATGGGGGTTGGGGGGAGTTAAACTGCATCCCCAGCCAGAGGACAAAGGGAGGGAAAAGCAAGAGGACACAAAGAGGGCTGGAGGGAGAAACAAAGAGAACAAAGGCAGGCTAAAAGAGAACGGGATAAAGCCCTGGGTTCAATCCCCAGCACCACAAAAAAGGGTGGGGGGACTGGGACTGAAGGGAAGGAAATTAAATTCCACACATGCATGACTATGTCAAAATGACCCCAACTATTATATACAACTAAACCTACTAAGTAAAAAGAAAGAGGGCCCCTGAGGACTGCCTCCTGTCCTTCAGTCCCTGGAGCCTAGGTGGGGCAGCAGAGAAGCTGGCTCCCTGGGAGAGGGGAGGGGAGCAGGTGGGCCCAGTTGGCCAGGACGGCTCCAGCAGACTCAGCCGAGCAGTGGGGGCACCACGGGCTCATTGGCCTCTTCCCTCGCTCACACCTCCACGACCTCTTACACTGTGGGCTCTGAGATCTGGACACGAAGGCCAATGCTGTGGTCCCTGGGCTTGGAGAAACTCTGTGTGGCCTTTGTAGGAGGAGTAGCACCAACAGCACACTGAACCCACAGGAACTGGCTCCAGGCAGGGCTGTAACCACCCTGCTCCACAGGAGCAGTGTCCACAGAGCCCACCTGCTTCCCTGCCACTATGGTTTGGATGAGACATGAGCACATCCCCCAGGGTTCCGGAGTCGTCCTCAGCGTGGAGTTGCTGGAAAGTGCTGGGAGGTGCTAAGAGATGAAGCCTAGAGGGACGCCACTGAAAGTACCTTACAAAGGATTAAGGCAGCTCTGGTGGGGCCCATGTCGGCCTTCAAGAGATGTCTGTCACAAAAGAACGAGCTTGGGGCTGGGGATGTGGCTTAAGTGGTAGCGCACTCGCCTAGCATGCATGAGGCACTGGGTTCGATTCTCAGCACCACGTAAAAATAAAATAAAGATCTGTGTCAACCTAAAAAACCTAAAAAATAAATATATTTAAAAAAAAAAAAAAAAAAGAACAAGCTTGATGACTCCCCAGCTGCCCTCTAGCTTTCTGTCTGACCACATGATCTCTCCCTCCAGCAGGCACCCCTGCAACTGTGGTGCCATCCATCATGAGGTGATATAGCCATGGGAGTGCTTACCAGAGCTGGCACAATGCTATTTTGACTTCTGGTCTCCAACATTATAAGCAAAATAAACCCCTTTTCTTGATAAGTACCCAGCCTCAGGAATGTCATTATAGTCACAAAAAATGAACTAATACACACTTCCTGCCCAACATTGCAATCACAACTCCACATAGAGTCAGTGAGCTTGCACATGTGCATTTTGGCAAAGCTCAATCAAAGTTCTATCAAAAGATGTACAGCCCCAGATTTATGTGCAAAAAAAAAAAAAAAAAGAAAGATTACTTTTAAATATTCAGTGTGGCTTAAAAACTTGTTCTTCAGGACCTGAGTCCAAATGAGTTCGGGGGGGGGCAGAGAAGTAAAGGGGCACATTCAGTCTGCAGCAATTACGAGCAAGCGCATTCGCAGGGCCTGGCCTGTGGTGGCAGCTGCCACTGGCTTTCTTCTTCTCAAGAATGCAAATGATTAAGATAGATTAAATACCTACTTTGCTTAAATACTCTTGATAATGAGTTTCTTTCCTTCTTTTAAGGGTGTTTGATGTTGGCAGTTGATGGATCTTGAGTTAAATTGTTTTAATTCAAAACAGCACCATCTGTTGTTAGGATCTGCCAGCACTGTAGAGAACCAGAGGAGGTGACAAGTACGTGATCTGGAGATGTAGGGAGACAGGCAGGTGGCAGGCTGGAAAGCGCTGTGCGCTGAAGTCCAGAGATTGGCACTATCCTCCCTGCTCGGCCACTGACTAGTCCCAGGGGCCGTAAGATCTGGAATTCCATTTCCACCTCTGCAAAATGAGGCTGGCTTAAAGATTTGGTGACGATAACAATGGTAATCAGTATTGGCAACTACAACTGTTAACACATACCATGTGCCAGGCACTGAGATAAGGGCTAGAGAGAAATTAGCCCATTTGTGCTCTGTTTATATCTTGTTTAAACTAATTTTGCACAAGTGTGTGTACTAATGCCATCTCCATTTTACAAATGAGAAAACCAGGCTCAGAGAGGTGAAGTAACTTGCCCCAGGTCACATGGCTAGGAGCAGCAGAGTCAAGATGTGTGTGACTCCAGTTTGTATTGGTAACCAGATTGACAGACTGCCCAGAGGCCTATGGGACTCAAGATCCCTGTGATTGCTGTCCCTAGGATCCTCAGTGGCTGCAATCTGCATTCATTGTGAGTCATCACCACAGCTAAAGACAAACTGAGCGCCCTGCGTTTCTAGGCTGGACTCGCTCTGGGAGGGGCTCTGCTGCACGGAGGCTTACTGCAAGGTTCTTCCACTGGGCTCTACTGCTAACTCTCCGCTGAATCCCAATGCTGATGTGAGCTGCAGAATAGAAAAGGCTGAACCAGATCCAGTGGAGAATCCCAGCCTTCGATTTCTGGAAAGGCTAGCTACCTTCCAAGATATGTTTATTCATCTGGAACAATGGTATTGATTGTTGAAAAGGAATGGTCATGCCCCCTTTAGTCACATGCATGTTACCTTTACCAGCTCCAGCTAGGACTACATGCTTTCCATGGACTGTCAGTCAGTCCAGCCTCTGAGGGATGGGTAGGCTTTCTAATAACATCAGGAGGAAGCAAATGTGAATCTCAGCAATAAAAGCTCTGCTTGCAAACAGTTCAGCTTGCTCTTCAGAAATATTCATTAAGAGGGTAAAGGTCAAGGAGAATATCCCATGAGCACCAGAGGAGGAGGGTTTGGCCCAAGGGTTAGGTGCTAGAATCAAGAGTTTTTATTGCCAGAGCCTGGGCAACTTATTTAACCTTCTAAGGCTTCAATTTTCCCATTAAAAAAAAAGGAGAGAGGGGCTGGGGTGGTGGCTCAGTGGAAGACCACTTGCCTAGCATGTGGGAGGCACTGGGTTCAATTCTCAGCACCACATATAAAGAAATACAACAAAGGTCCATCAACAACTAAGAAAATAAAACTTAAAGGAATAGATACCTGCCTTCAGAAAATAGAAATAATCTCAAAATTCAGAATACGTCTGATCGAGTCTGCCGCAGGAACTGGAGAAGAGGGCTCTACTGAGGAGGGCACAGCAACTGGCAGAGGACACTGCCTGCTGTGGTTCTGAGGCTGGCAGCAGCAGAGGGGACTCACCCCACCATTACTAACATTCCATATATGTGATTTATAGAGTTCTATATATAAACCTCTAATTTTAAAAAATTAGGGGATGGGGTTGAGCGCTTACCTGGCACGCGTGAGGAACTAGGTTCCATACCACATAAAAAATAAATAAAGATATTGTGTCCAACATAATACCTTTACTTTATTTATTCTTTTTTAATATTTATAAAAAGTAAATATTAAAAAAAGAATAAATAAAGTAAAGGTATTATGTCCATCTACAACTAAAATGCTATTTAAAAAACATTGATTCCCCTATTATGAAGACCAAATGAAAATATACACTATAAGAGTAAACAGAAAAAAATGATTTCTTTCCCTTTCTTTCTTTTTTTGGGGGGAGTACCAGAAATTGAACCCAGAGTTGCTTTACCACTGAACCACATCCCCAGCCCATTTTTTTATATTTATTTGGAGACAGGGTCTCGCTAAATTGCTTAGGGTATGGCTAAGTTGCTGAAGCTGGCCTTGAGCTTGCAATCCTCCTGTCTCAGCTTCCCTGCCTACTGGGATTACAGGCGTGTGCCACTGCACCCAGCTAAGAAATAATCTCTTGTTAAAATTTGTTGTTAACAAATATAAACAGGAATTCTGATGGTCAGTAACTTAATTTACCATTCATGAAAAATGATTCTCGGGATGTAAAAGTCAAAGCTCTAGGAGACTGATCTCTGTAAGAACAGTGACTAGCCACCCAATGAGGACAGGGCAAAATGAGGCCAGTGACATGCACAAGGGGGCCTGCAAAAGCCACCCGGCCCACAGGCACAGGCAAAGACACAGCCACTATGGTTGCACACCAACTGGTGGTGTTACTTCTTCCTCATACTTGCTATATTTTCCAAAATTTCTATAATAAACTTGCCACTTTGATAATTTAAAGTGTATTTTTAAAGTGATTCATGATGTAACTGAAGGGAAAAAGAAAAGGTCAGAGAAGGACAAAAGGAGGATGGGAGGGAGGGGAGGAGGAGAGTGCCTGGGTACCAGGTCTGGAACTGACAAAGTCCTGGCTCCATTGCCTAGAAGCTGTGGCCTGGGTAGGTCAGCTGGCTCACTGGGTTCAGTTTTCTCCTTGGTGAAGGAGGATACTGCCTGTGTCACAGAGCTGCATCTAGGGTTAGAAACAATAAAAAGCGCCTTGCGCAGTGCGTGCTGGTTTATAATGCACAAGCAACATTCTCTCTATTACTGCTCTGAGTTCTCACCCCCTGCACTTTTTCAGTGGCCCTGCACCAGAAGTTCCCAAGGCAGAAGAGCCCATGACAGGTTCTCCTGCAGGACAGCAAGAACAGAGGGCAGTGTGGGTAATGCATGGCGCCATGTTCTGGTCTGCAAGCTGAGTCTGTTTCTAACTCTCTGCTTTGCAGTGACGTCTGCTGACCTCACAGCTGAAGGACAATCCTGAATTTGTTTAAATGACCAAAAGCAGAGCATGGTTCCCACAAATTCCATGCTGGAATTTCACCTGTAGAGGCCAGTCAAATAAAGACACCCATTTAATTTTTTTCATTTCTGTGGAGTTTCATTTAATGAGAAACCTGCCATTAATGCAAAAATAAATTTTACTTAATTCAGTGAAAATGTGTTTAGTAACAAGAAAAAAGCCGGGTGCAGTAGAAGCTGAGGCAGGAGGATCTCAAATTCCAGGTCACCCTTGATGTACCTCAGAGGCAAAGCACTTGCTTAGCATGTGTGAGGCACTGGGTTTCAACCCCAACACACACACACACAGAGAAAACTTTAATTTGCAGTGCTCCCTCACACCATTCAAAGGTAATGTGGAATATTTAGAGCTAAAAGTATGCAATCAGATCACAAGAAATAAAAAAGAGGACAAAAAGATATGAATAGCAGAGCATGGTGGTGCACACTTATAATCGCACTGGTTCAGGAGGCTGAGGCAGGAAGATTGTGAGTTCAAAGCCAGCCTCAGCAAAAGCAAAGCACTAAGCAACTCAATGAGACCCTGTCTCTAAATAAAATACATAAAAATTGGGGTAGGGATGTGGCTCAGTGGTCAAGTGCCCCTAAGTTCAATTCCTAATGCCAAAAAAAAAAAAAAAAAAAAGGTGTGAATGTCTCACAACTACTTTCTTTTTGTACTAGGGATTGAACCCAGGGGCACTTTATCGCTGAGCTACATCGCCAGTCCTTTATATTTTTATTTTGGGACTCGGTCTCACTAAGTTGCTGAGTCTGGCTTTGAACTTGTGATTCTTCTGCCTCAGCTACCACACCTGGCTTCACAACTACTTTCTCAGTTTAAAAGAGACAAAAACATAATGAAGACCAACAGACTTAACAAAATAAAAACTTTAAAAGTTGTGTACATTTAAAACAAAAAAAGTAAATAGCCAAAATCTAAATCAGGCAACAAATGAGGTATATAAATAGGAAAACACAGAAATCCTAATATTAATAATTTTAAAGAAAACAATGGCAAATATTTACAAGAAATACTACAAGATGTTTTTAAACAAAATGTTTTTAAACAAAATTCCTAGGCGGCCTATCCATCAATAAGAGAAATGGAAATTACAGTAGACTCATACAACTGAGTATCACATGCATGGCATGCACACATATGTCTTATGCATGACACACTGAAGGAAGGAAAATTACAAGGCAAAATATCTAGTAAAATCTCACATTTATTTCTTTAAATCATGTGGGTGGGGAAAGTCACCTGCTGGGTTTTCTTCTGACCATTCTCTCAGATCCCTGCCACCAGCCAATGGCAGTGTTGGTGACCACAGCATTAGAGGAGGGGGGCCCAAGAGCTTTGCATTTTGCAAGTAGAGAAACTTCCCTTCTACTCCGAGGAGCTCTGAGTGGAGGAACACACCCTGCCAATCTCTGCTCTTACTCTCTCTCTGCCCTTCTATTGTTTTGTCTCAAATCCAATTGTGAAAGTTCACAGCAGAGCAGGACAAAGCTCCAGATTTCCATGGGACCAAAAAGGAGAGCCCCAAGGAAATATTCAAGCAATCCCAGAAATAAGACACTTGGGCAAGTGAATTGGCAAGTTGTTAATGAACTCCTGGATTATCTCTAAAGCTGCACATGCATGGATGTGACCCCAGAGAGTGCAAAATAGAATTTAACAACTGAACTATGAGCCCGATGACCACAAAGTTGCACACTAGACACTGGAAGACACACTCGAGACAGATCAGAACAGGTATGTAGTGGCTCTGAAAACAAAACTGAGTTTGAAACCACAACCCATAAAAGACTGATCTAAATTTGTAGACTGAGCCCAACAGAGTGGAGTAACTGCTAAAACCAAAAGATCTATCTTATCTGTAGAATTAGAACAGAGTCCAGAGCCTGTAACATAATATTAAAATGTCCAGGACATAATCCAAGATTACTCAGCTTATAAAGGATCAAGAAAATTTCAATTCACATGGGTAAAGATGCCACCATGAGAGAATTTTCTAACAAAGACATTAAAAAGCTATTACAAAAACATCCCAACAAGTAAGGGCAAACGGTCTTGAAATGAATGAGAAAAGAGAACATCTTAAGAAATAGAAAACCTAAAGAGGAGCAAATGGGGTATTTGGAAGTGAATTTGATGGGCTCAACAACAGAATGGCGATAACACAGGAACAGCAAATCAACTTCTAGGCAAAAATTACCCCATCAGAATTACCAAGAAAAAAAAAATACTGGAAAACAAAAAAGAACAAAGCCTTCATGAACATTTGGAAGGGCTAACGTTTGTGTCACCAATGTTATGGAAGGAGGGAGAGTTAAGTTCAGAAAACATAACAGATGAAATAATGAAATCTTTCAAGTTTGACAAAGATGATCCTAAAAGTGAGACAGAAACAAAGGACCCAGAATAGCTAAAACAGTTTTTATAAAGAATCTGAACAATTTCAAAACATTCTATAAAGCTAAAATAAGGTAGAAATATAGATCAATGGAAGATATGCAACAGAATGGAATTAAGAATCCAGAAATATCAACCCTTAAATTTACGATCAAATGATTGGGACAAAGGCATCAAGGCTGTTCAATGGGGAAGAAATAGTCTTTCCAACAATGATGCAGGGGCAACTGGATGAAGTCAGATTCTTACACCTTACACAAAAACTAACTCAAATGCATCAAAGATCTAAATGTAAAATGTACACTATAAAACTTTTAGAAAATCTTTGTGACCTAGGAATAGGAAGAGATTTCTTAGACGTCACACACACACACACACAAAAAGCTTAATCACACATACACAAAAACAAATGTTTATATTACCTTCATTTAAAATTGCCATGAACTTAAAACAACCCAAATGTCCAACGGGTAAAGGACAATCTTTTACAGTCATAAAATTGGATACTTGTAAACATAAAAAGGAATCAACCTCTGACAAACATAACCTGGAAAGATCTCAGAGGCATTGTGCTGTGGGGAAAAAGCCAGATTCAAAAGGATTTTACTCATGAAATTCTCCAAAAGACAACAATGTAGTTTGAGGAATAGGTAATAGTTCAGGGGATTATGAATGAGGGGAAGGTATGCCCACAAATGCAGAGCATGAAGGAATTTTTTGAGGGGAAAGAGGTGTTCCAGATCCTGAGAGGTATCTACATGAATCTGTATACAAGTTCAAATTCACAGAACTGTGTGTAGAAATAAAAACAAAATGTCCATCAACTTTTTGAATGGAACTTTTTAAAGCTACCTCAGGTGACCATCTTACAGTCCTACCGTGTTGGCATCTATACAATAAGAAGACAGGGGATCTCAGGTTTCCATTCTGCAGTGAAGAATCAACATCATCACCTTTGAGCTTTCTTAATGCCTATTTATCCCATGGATGCTTGGCATAGAAGGGGCAAAGCCTAGTGTCCATGTAACACCTTCACATCTGCCCTTCCAGATTCTGAGGAACACTAAGAGACCAAACTCCATCTCCAAGTACCTTTCAGAGCACAGTTTAGAAAGTATTGGGATTGAAATATAGCATAGAGAAATAAAGGTGTGTGTGTGTGTGTGTGTGTGTGTGTGTGTGGGTGTCTTGAGATTATACTTGCTTCAGGGATCTCAGTTCCTTTAGAGGTTTGCATCTCACCTCCAGAGAAAATGACAGAAACAAAACACCATGGCATGTCATATACTTTGAGCTACAAAGGTGAGGCAGAGTGGGAGGTAAATGACGTAAGATACAGATCATTAGGATGATGATGGGTACCCATCTGCAAAATGGCAGAAGATAACCAAAAAACAATTTTAAAATGTTTGACTTTATGTGTTTTGGAAATACACACACACACACACACACACACACACACTCTCACTCCCCACGTCTTGGTCCATCTAGCACCTTGCAGTGATTTAAGGGGAAACCTATGATTATGTAGTAAAGCTTGTCTAAATCCTGGGGGGGTGGAGGTTAAAAATACTCCTTGACCCAATATTTATTCTGGGACTGTATCCTTAAGAAATTCTCCTAAATAAAGATATTTATCCCATTGATATTTGTAACAGTAGAAAATAAAATTTCCAACATCAGGAGAATAAGTATGGAAACCATACTGGTTTTTTAATTTAAAATCTGAACGCCATCTAACAACATCATATAACATCCTTAAAAATATCTTAGGATATAGTAGGGAATGGGATGTCATTGTGTATGAAGAATGAATACAACAAAGTTAAACATATATACATCTGCCAGGAAAAGAGGACTAGAAGGAAAGGTAAAAAGTCAAGAGTGAAGAGTGTGTAGATCTGCTTTGCAGATCCAATCAACTACCCTCACAAACAAAAAGTTAAATTTGTTTCTATCTTGCAACATTTTCAAGGTTCTCTCTTAGGATACTAAGTAATGATATAGATTTTTCAAGAAAAAGTTTTCTCTCAGAAGTGGGAAAAAGCATTTCTTGAGTGCAGAAATCATAGCTGCTCTCATTTCCACAGCCACTGGGAAGAATGCTCCTACAGCTGATGGTTAATAAATAATGTGAAATTGTTCACAACTATTCACATCAGACCATTCCTCCTTATTAGAGAAAAAAATTAATATGACACATTTGCAAGAACACCACTCCAAAGCGGCTTGGTCTCTGTGGACAATTACAGAATGTCAAGCTGTCACACAGAACGCCACTAATAACTAAACTGTTCTTTTGATTCCTCTTAACTTAAAGGTCCCCACCCTCCCAAACTGTCAAAGAGGCCCCTTCCTCCATCTGTTCTATAGCACCATGCCTAACATGAAAGGCCAACAGCAGAACCCTCTGGACCTGTCAGCAGGGTTCACCAACCACTCGGAGAAGCCAACCCACTCTGGCCGCTGCCCGTCCTTCATCCAACACCCATGTCACAGGGGTGAAGAACAGGGCTTTGGCAGCATGTTGGGGTGTCATCCCCTTCCTGTTAGGATTCCACGGGCTAACTACACCATTTCTAAACCACAGCCGACTAGCTGTGACTAATTTTTAGGATAATAAATGCACACTGAGTTTTTGCCCTTTAAGCACAGCGTAACTGCTTAGTGAATTAGAGATGTGTTGTTAAAAGCAAATAGCAGCAAAGGAGAGCACAAAGTCACCGTGGAACCTGGGCAGCAGGGCATCTTCTTCATCTTCCTGAAATGTGATTAAGGGTGACCTTTAAGAGCAGTGGATCAGCCGATCGACGCGGGTGCAACGGCCTTGCTCACGACATGGGGATGGAGGAGTCTACCGCGGCAGCGGGGCCTGCCCATCTCCCGGTGCAGGAAAAGTTCCTGAGATTTATCTCCATTGATTTTACTTGCAAGAAAAACACATCAGAAAACTGCAACCTCAGCAGGACACTAAAGGTCCGTCTTGGCTTCTTGAGGGATGAACTTGATATCAATAGTTATTAGGACACATTCATACAAGATCCACAAGAGAGATGGAAAGGAGATGCTGGTAATCTTACTTAATCCTGGTGCGGCCCTAAGTCAGGCTCTGCAGACTGTGGGAAAAAAATCAAGGAAAAACTTCAGTGTTTCTGAGGTGAGATTCTGTATGCATGTGCTTGTATTTGGAACCAGATGTAAAGCAAGAGCACCGTGGTGACCCCTGAGCCCTGAGTGGGGCAGGCAGCATGCAAGGAGCAGGAGGACAGCCAGAGTCAACGCCCACCTGCTCCCTGCAGGTCTCAGGGGCAAGATGGTAAGATGTGGTTGCACGTCTAGCAGAGTACCAGGTCAGCCCAAGCAGGAAAACAGCAGAGGATCCAGGACATTTGGACCTTCCAGCCAGAAAGGGCTGAGGGAAAAAACAAAGCAATCTGAGCTCTCTGCAGCTGTGTACCTCACCTCTGGTTCACCAAGACCGGTTCCTGGCAGCCCAATTCACCGTAACCACACACTGAGTTATCAGTAAAAGCAGAAAATTGAAAACACTGCCAAAGAGAAACAAAGGAAATTCAAAGAATCAAACAAGGTAAAATTTCTACTAAAGAATCCAGAATCGGACTGTGTGGAGGGGTGTGTGTGTGTTTACAGTGTTTTAATTTTTTTTCCCTCAATCCTAACATTAGAGTCCTGGAGTTCAACCCCAAGAAACTGGAGGAGTAAACTATTTCTTACACTGTGAAAAGGGCCTAATCATACTTGTTACCAACTTAACAAATGCCGAGACATTATTTAAGATGTAATAGAATGCACTTCACTGCAAATCAGGTGGTACGGGTTCTAGTTACTAGGTGACACGAGAAACATCCCTGAAGAAGAGAGGGCAAGCAGGTCTTTAAGGATGTTAGGATCTGCAAAGGAATGAGGGGAAAATGGTATCCTGGAAAAGAGGCACAACATCGATCAGCAAAAGGGGAATTTGGAAAGTACAGCCATGTCCCCAGGACAGAAAATGGGGCAGTTTGACTAGAGCAGGCTTAGTGTGAGCATCAGATAGAAACAAGAGGCAGTCAGGGTGCCAGGCAAGGAGGGTGGCTGTCAGCAGCATTACCACTGCCCAGTCCACAGGGCTGTGGTTGCAGTTAACCACCTGACTGTGGCTGAATGTGCCCACCAAGCAAAGCCACTCTATTGGAGACCAGGTCCAGGCCTCTTCTATTCACAAGGGAAAGAATAGGAAGAAACCAGTATAGACTAGATATAAAGAGCATCTTTTTTGACACTAAAAGATGCTAAGAGCTCCAACTCTAGCATAATGCCTTCAAAGACACCAAAGCCAGATTTCCTATAGCTGCCTATGCTCAGAGGGCTGCTGGCTGGCCCCCTGCACGCAGGCTCTACCCCTCAGCCGGGCCTCCCCCAAGCCATCTAAAGTGCCCTCCCAGCTCCCTGGCCTTTCGGCATGCGTGACTCTACCTTCAAAGGACCAAACATCACGACCTGATGCGAATTCTACACTTCTGTCTCCCTAGATGGATGCAAGCCCCATGAGGGAGGCAAGGACTCCGACTTTGCCTCTACATTACGTAATGCCAGTATCTAAGCATCTGGTTGGCACTTGCTAAATGCCAATGACTGAAACGAGCAGGCGATGGCTTCAATCAGTGCTTCTCCCATCATCACCTGTCCAGGAAACCCTAGGCTCAACACACCTATACACACAACTGCACATCACACAGAGCTTTCTGTAAATGCTCAAATTGATTTTTTTCAGCAGAAATGTCAACAAACAGCGTTTTTGTAATCAATTGTGAGGTATATCCATCCCAAATAACATGTTTCTGATAACAGTTAAGATTATCAGGTGGGTGTGGTGGCACACATCTGTAATACCAGTGATTCAAGAGGCTGAGACAGAAGGATTTTGAGTTCAAAGCCAGCCTCAGCAAAAGTGAGGCATTAAGCAACTCAGTGAGACACTGTCTAATAAAATACAAAAATAGGACTGGGGATGTGGCTCAGTGGTTGAGTGCTGCCAAGTTCAATCCCTGGTACCAAAAAAAAAAAAAAAAAAAGACTGTCAACTATTTACTAATAAATCAGATTCAAGGTTATTTCCACCACTCATTTGCATTTCAGTATGCTCTCCTAAATGGGAAAGAAAGGGGAAGAATTATAGATAGCTGGTATGTGAATTTCTGAAAGGATTAACTCAAATTTACTATCTAAAATCTAACCAAGAAAGAGGCCTTGTCTCAGTCACGGGCTGAGACTCTCATCTCATCATCATAGCCACAGCCTTCCAAGCTCTATTCTGCCTCCAACTCCCACCTGAGCTGGGTATGAAGATTGTGGAACAGCAAAGCTAAGTGGAAAATGGCAAATACAGGTGTTATGGTTTAGATATTAAGTGTCCCCCAAAGGATCATGTGTGAGACAATGTAAGAAAATTCAGGGGCTGGGGATGTGGCTCAAGCGGTAGCGTGCTCGCCTAGCATGCGTGCGGCCCGGGTTCTATCCTCAGCAGCACCACATACCAACAAAGATGTTGTGTCAGCCAAGAGCTAAAAAAATAAAATAAAATAAAATGTTAAAATTCTCTCTCTCTCTCTCTCTCTCTCTCTCTCTCTCTCTCTCTCTCTCTCTGCCCCCCCCTCTCTCTCTTTAAAAAAAAAAAAAAGAAAATTCAGAGGCGAAATGACTGGGTTAGGAGCCTTAATCTAATCAGTGTATAACTCCCCCATAGGGATTAACTGGGGGATAACTATAAGTAGGTAGAGAGTGGCTAGAGGAGGTGGGTCATTAAGGGCATGCCTTTGGGGTTATTTTGTCCCTGATGAGAGCACTCTCTCTCTCATTCTCTGCTTCCTCATGTTCTGTCCTGATCCACTTTCCTTCACCACACTCTTCCACCATGTCGTCCTGTTCTCACTCAGGCCCTGAGCAACAGAATCGGCCATCTATGATTGAGACCACTGAAACCATGAATCCCCAAATAAACTCCTCCTCTGGTTGCTCTTGTCAGGTCTTTTGGTCACAGCAATGAAAAACCTGAGTAAAACTGGTCAATGTGCCCCAGGTTTCTTTCTGGCCTCCAAATCTGTGCTAATACAGTGATCATTCGTTCTATATGGCTACTTAAACTTAACGAAGATTAAATGAAATTAAATGTTTCATTTCCTCAGTAACAGCAGTCACATTTCAAGTGCACCAAGGTTACACATGTCTGGCTAGTGGCTTCCATACTGGATTGTGAGGCTACAGAACACATCTATACTCACAGAAGGTTCTGCTGATAAATAAACATGTCACATGCCACACTAAATCCAGAAGAAATCCAATGCAAGAGACTAGGGTACCAAAGCAGGTTCCTTTTCTTGCCATTTTAACTATGACAAGAGCACTTATGATCAATTGCACCAAAGATGAGTAATAAAACAAACTATGGTCCGGGGAAAAGGGCAACAGGATAAAATGACACGGCTACCATTCAAATTTCTGACTTATTTCACATAGTCCAAACATTAGCTTTTATGTGACAAGGGCAGGATGCAACATGACTCTTACAAGCAGAGGCGGACACCCACAAGAAAGGGAACACCCAGGAACACAGCATGGGCAGGGCCCTGGGGGTCTGGACTCTGAGAGAGTGGCCTAAGACAATTTTACTCTTTTATGTTTCCTTTGCAAGAGGTTGGTTATTTGTTTGCTTCAGGAGCAAACAAAGCATCTTGGAGAAGATCTGTCTAACATGCAAATAGCCTCTATTCTGACGTTTAATAGTAAGATTAATTCCACTCAGTGGCTACCTGGTAGTTACGCAAGCTGCATATTTTGAAGTATTATTCAACAGCGTTCGGGATGAAGTCTAATAACTTCATAGAAGTCACATTTCAAAGGCAGAACTTAAATGCACATACACACACAAAAGCTCTCCACAGCGAAACCCAACCAAACCCAAGTGCGGAGAGACAGCATCGCACTCCAGATTAGCCGCAATTACCTGTCCACTCCATTGTTCTCGAGTATGCTCCTTACAGATTCCACAGCAGGGCTGCTTGGTAACTGAGGTGGCCTGACTACAGAGAAAAGCACATAAGGACAAAGAAAGCACCTGGGTGGAAGGTGCTGATTTCTTCAGGATGGGCACCAAGGCTCTGAATACAGCACCCCAGAGAGAAAGGGCTGGAGCACGGGGTGCCTTTCTCCTCAGAAACCTAGTTTCCCAAGCGCCCACTCATGGAGTGGGCGATTTACAGACACCACCTCAGCCTCATAATCACCCCGAGGAAGACACTGCTACCAACCCCATTTTACATGAGATAACGAAGGCACAAAGACACCAAATAACACACCTGAAGTCACAAAGCTAGGAAATGGCGGAAACAGGCCTTGGACCCACAGCCTATATGCAGACCCAGGTTCCTAATCCTGGGCCTTACTCCCCACCTTCCTGCTCGGCCTCCTCCTTCGTGTACCTTTCAATCTAGGCAAAACAGTCAAGTCTCATTAGCTAAATATAGAGTTCACCAAAGTGTGCAAGATGCACCAGTAGTAACTACCAGGTCATTCCTGGGTGGTTCCCAGGGGAGTTCTGGTTTCATTTTAGTGACTATACATTTGTTATAATATGTACTTAAAATATATATGTACACATCTGTAATTAATAGTGATAAAGCTTCCTTTTTAAAGGAAATATATTCAAAAACATTAATCTATTTTTAGAGATATTAAGTAATCAAAAAATAAAGACAGCATGGAAATATGGCAAAAAAGATCAAAATGGTAACATGGAATCAAACTTCTTAGATTGGAAATTTAAGAACCTCGTATTTTGGGGATTTTTGTTCTTATAGCCTTTGTTCAGGCTGGCTCTCCCACCTGAAATGTTCTCCCACCCTCTTCCTGCACCCTGGGTGTGCCCTTCAGGATCACCACACACCCTTCTGGGGCTGCCAGGATTCTCCTGCTAAGCTCAGCAGGGCCCTCTCTTTAGCCATCCCAGGGTCCCTACTACTTTCTGCCCTGTGCCATGTGGACCTGCATCGCTGCCTTCCTCTCACTGTCCTAGAAGCACTGTGACCGCAGGGCCTTGTCCTATTCTAGGTCCCCCAAGGTCAAGCACACAGCTCTGCATACAGTGGGACCTTGAGACATAATCCTAAATGACCATGCTGGGACTCCACTGAGCATTCTCATGAGGAGACAAGATCTGTCATTCCTCAGTTCTGCCAACGAATGACAAAAGGTATCAAACAGCTATTTATGCCCCAACTATTTCTCAAAATGAAGAACTAGAGCAGGAATTTCTTCAGCTCAATCTATACTGAGCTGGACATCCTTCTCTCTCCCATGTTCGTTGGGTTTTAGCGCAGTCTGCAAGTCCGTTCTAAGTCCTCCACGTGTGCCCAGCCTCTTATGAGAACTTGATAAGCAAAATACAGTAATTAACCTTGGGACCACTGAAAACCACATGTACAAACAGACTAAATTAATATTTACAAGATCAAACAGGACAGCAAAGACGATTAGATCAAGAAGGATTTAGATGTGGGTCAACTCATACTCCAAACCACAAATGAAATCTGCTATTAAGATGCCTCACACTCACTCTCGGCACTGATAAGTTGCTTCCAAGACAGAACATTAGGAAGGATAAAGCATGTGGGCTAACATCAATGTACAGAGTACTCCCCATCACCCGTCCACTCCCCAGAGCCCACACGCAGCCAAGACCGGACATCCACAGATGACACAAACATCTCCACCCCAGCCCTGCAGGGCCAGTGACGACCCTGGCAATAGCAACTGCTTACTGCACCCTCACAACATTCCAGGCTGCTACAGCGAGGTACCAAGAGACTAAGTAACTCAAGTCCAGAACACCAGGAACAAATGGCAAAAACAGCTGGAACATGGCATCAGACAAGGCCCAAGACTCCACACCTACACTTGTGATTTTACCCTCAGATATAACTAACATAACTGCCACCACAATAATCAAGACATGTTGTCTACATGTTGTCTTCATTTTGGTAACCTTGTTAAGTAGAGTAAGTGCTGGCACGATGCCTAGTTGCAGCAGTCATGACAGGGAAATGGAAGAGCAAAGCTCAAACCCGAAGGCTGATGCATGGTATGTACACAGCAACAATCTCCACCCCCACAATGAGATGACGTCAGCCAGGTGGAAACATCACCAACTTCCAATCAGCTATGAGCTGTACCAGAAGAGCAACTTTCCGACTTCCAAGGAGCAGGGAAAGTGCACATACCATAAGAAAGGACCACTGACCTTGCAGAAGCCGCGGACAGCTTAGCATGACCCCAATCTCTCTCTCTTTTTTATTTAATATTTTATTTTTTAGTTGTAGTTGAACACAATACCTTCATTTTATTGATTCATTTTTATGTGGTGTTGAGGATCAAACCCAGCACCTGGCACCTGCTAGGCGAGCGCTCTACCGCTGAGCCACAACCCCAGCCCCATGACCCCAATCTCTAAGGAGTGCCACCCCAACTCCACAGACAGTGACCAAACACAGCTGGATCCAGATTATCTCCTGAGAAGCAGAGCAATTGCACACCTAAGCTGAGGAGTATGGTGTCCACCTTGCTCCAAGTGCTCCTACCTACAAACAGAAGGGCCAGAGCCGACAGAGACGCACAATGAGGCAGGAACAAGGGACCATGGGGCCTGGAATGCCAAGACTCACAAAGAAGTTGTCCTTGGAAGCGTTTGCCCTTTTGTCCAAACGCTCCTTTTTGTCTAACTCTAAGTGAATGTTCTCCTTATGTCCCAAAGAGCCTAGACTAAAGCAAGCCTGCATCACCTGGCAAGATCCTCAGCCTGCTTCATCCAATAGGGTGATTTTAAAGGGCTGGGCTTGTTTGGTCACCTGGACCTTAGCAGAGACAGAGGACACTGTGGAAAGAGCCTAGTGCCGACCACCTCAGAGCTCTTTGGTTTCAGGCAAGGCATTTCCTTTCCCTGAGTCTTGATGTCCTCATCTGACAAGCCAAGAGGGACTACCATGCTCAAAGGACCTGTTCCACAAGGAGGCGGGGAGGGGGCGGTGTCACACATAGGGAAAGTACTGGTGAAGGTGTGAAAGCACTCAGTGTACCTTTAAGAGGGATCCCAACTGGGCAGAAGGCACACCCAGTGTGGCATTCAAATATTGTCTTACATCTGTAGCCAGCATCCTTCTGCCCAAAATAACCAGGAATAACTGAGGTAGGAGCTCACTAAACTTCAGTTACTCTAAGATAAACATAAGCCAGTGAGAGAGCAGAATTCCATTTTCCTAGATACTAAATGAACTAGTGCCTGGAAATTCTGTGCCTGTGACTGTCTAGCAGGTGGTCCCAAGCATCATTCATGCAAGTGAAAAGACTTCCTGAGCTGACCTTCCTTCAAGACTCTCGAGTTGTCAATGCCCTCCTTGATGATGAAGATGGTGGTGATGACGACAGAGACTTCATCATGTGGCCCAAAGTGACAGTAATAAGCACAGTACAATTTTCTGTCCTCAAGAGAAAAATACTGTCAAGTGACAGTACTATCTTTTTAAGCACTAAGAATTATATGAGATTTGGTCACTTATTTTAAAAGTAAAAACTTCAGATTGTGAAAACACGTTGAGTGTGATCATCTGAAAGTCAGAAAAAACATGACATAACAGGAACCGCCCATCTGTTCCAGTTTTCTCATACAATAATATAAGGCTACTGGTCCCCCTCTTCCCACCTCACAGAGAGACAAGGTGCATTACTCCTTTTGCAGTAACTTGGAAGGTCAATGAAGGTCACTGAATGATGAAAATGTCCAGGCTTTCCAAATCCACATCTCTACAGTTTCAGTGAAACTCAAAAGCTAAGGATTTTACAGTCAACCTCATTACCAATGTCATATTTCATTTATTTTAAAGTGTTCTGAAATCCTGACACATCTTACAATCACAGTGTCTGAAAATTATCTCTGACAATGTTAGTTTGACAGTTTTGCAGTGGGACAAAGAAGAACAACACACCTTCCAGTCAACGGCATCTTACACTCAACAGAGCAGAAACCACTTGGTGAGGGTGCCCGCCACACCATTCACACCACCTCCCCTGCCTCAAGGACTCATGCACCTCTCCAGCCCCATACCGAAAATCCCACTTGACTTGAAAGACAGAAGCAGCAGTGGCAGCCAGCTACAGAACCTCACTGCTGAGAGAAATGAAATTTAACTCACATGTGAAGATAAAAGGGGCCAGGTCTCCACCTGTGAAATGTGACATATGGGATCAGAATCCAAACCAGTGCTTTTCCTTTCTTAAAAGCTTTTAACTCAAATCAGAGTGTGCATGTTGGAGAGTCTGGTACCTCAGGGAGGCAAGAGGAAAAACATCATTCTTAGAAAGACTTCGGGGAAGAGCGATGGACAGGCATGGGGCTTGGTGAAAGGGAGACAAGCTACAAGTTTAAATAGTAATTTGTGCATAATTATCCTCGCAGGTTGATACAAGATAGTTAGATTAAATAAATTAATCAGAGTACAAATTGTGCTGGCAAGCTCCAGTGCCTCGCTTCTCTTAAGACCAACCTGCCAACAGCTCCAACGCTGCAGCTCACAGCCACCAAATCAGAGCTGGCAGGCGATGGGGCCAAAGAGATACAGTTACTCTCTGGAGTTAGAGACAGCAAACTGAGGGGCGGGCGGAGGGAGGGCTTTGCTGAGCCATGACAAGGGAAGCCTTAAACACAAGATCCATTACAGCCCGAACACCCACTGTCATCTGTACATCACGGCTGGCTGAAATAAATCCTCAGGAAAGCCACCATTGACAGGCCTCGCCCTACACACAGCTCGAGAGCCTGGTCTGCAGAGAGGAGCTGCTGGGACGCAGGATCTGCCCTGCCCTGCCCTGCCCAACCTCCCCACTTGGTACTGGAGGAAGGGCAGCAGCGAGGCTGTCTCAGTGTCAGTGCTCACTAGAGCCAACACGCCCTGAGCACGAGCTAAGTTCTTCCCCAGCATGAGCCCACTGTCATCCCCATTTGAAGATGGTGAAAAAAGCAAAAAGAACAAATTAACAAAACTCAATTGCCATTCCTTATGAAAAGGACCCATGAGCATAAACAGGCCCCATGTGTAAAGATCAGCAGTAGAATGATAAGCAGGTCCCTGGCAGGAGGCACAGTGGCGGAAGCACAACCCTGTTACAGTGCGAACCTGTCTCACCGCACACAGACACAGCAGAAGCTGGGCCAACGGAGCCAATGCAAGTTAGCGGGAAAAGCTGCAGAACACACCCTTGATCCACACCCATGGGTGCAGCCAGGCTGTCGTCAGACCAACTCCTGAAGGTCTTCCTGCACAAGCACATAGGGTCAGGGACTGCACCAGCCCAGTAAATGACACATATCTGTGGAACCTTCCTAACACACCACCTCTCCCAGCTACATACGCTCCAACCACACTATGTTGCTCAGCAGTAAAATTCAATTTTCAAAGTGTTTCAAAATGCCTCCCTTTATCCTTTCAGAGAAGGAGTCCCAAGTTCTGATAGCTCTCCATAATGATAACACAGTCACCCTTCATCAACTGAAGGACTGATACAAGACCCGCTTGCACAGACAACCACTTCTGAAACACTAATAGGCATTATAGAAAAGGAAGAAGGGTGGGATCAAAGACACACAGAGGAAGCCTTGAAGGAGGCAAGCTGAACCTCAACTTTGGAAATAAGTTCTCTGTCGGAAAGTGAAATCGCAGCCCAGAAGACCAAGATGCCACACCTGCGGCACACACCTCCTGTGCTACCCAGGAGGGTCCATGCAGCCCAACACAGTTGGAACTGGAGACGATTCCATGGTATAAAATAATCATCCCTCTAGGTCTACTGCTTTCAGTTCTAAAATTTTTCTTTTCATCCTTATGCTAGTGGTAATTTGCAATGAAACTGATTTGGCGTATTTTGGACTTTATCATTTTGACTTAAATATTTGAAAATAAACCTTTATAGAGTTTATCATGTTAATCACTGCAAAATGTGTTGTATTTTAAGAAGGGTATAAACATTTTATTAATCAAATTCTTTGTTTATAAACTTAGTGATGCTTCTCCCTTCACAGTAATGGTTCTCACTTATCAAAGTCACAAATCATGAAAGAACCTTGATGAATGCTGGGGTTACTCCCTGAAAAGGTATGCCCACAGACTCATGGGCCAACAAAGGCCCAACCACAGACACACAATTAGTACCCAATGCTTAAGTTACTTCTATGAGGTCTCTGCCAAGGGCTAGCTGAAGCCATAGGAATAGATAAGTTCTGGTGGGATCACCTAGATCAGAAATGCTTTCTTTTTTTTTCCAATTTTTATTATTGTTTGTTCAAAACATTACATAGCTCTTGACATACCATATTTCATACATTTGATTCAAGTGGGTTATGAACTCCCATTTTTACCCCGTATAGATTGCAGAATCACATCGGTTACACATCCACTGTTTTATATATTGCCATACTAGTGTCTGTTGTATTCTGTTGCCTTTCCTATCCTCTACTATCCCCCTCCCCTCCCCTCCCCTCCCCTCCCCTCCCATCTTCTCTCTCTACCCCATCTACTGTAATTCATTTCTCCCCCTTGTTTTTTTCCCTTTCCCCTCACTTCCCCTTATATGTAATTTTGTATAACAATGAGGGTCTCCTTCCATTTCCATGCAATTTCCCTTTTCTCTCCCTTTCCCTCCCACCTCTCGTCCCTGTTTAATGTTAATCTTCTTCTCATGCTCTTCCTCCCTGCTCTGTTCTTAGTTGTTCTCCTTATATCAAAGAAGACATTTTGGCATTTGTTTTTTAGGGATTGGCTACCTTCACTTAGCATAATCTGCTCTAATACCATCCATTTCCCTGCAAGTTCCATGATTTTGTCATTTTTTAGTACACAGTAATACTCCATTGTATATAAATGCCACATTTTTTTTTATCCATTCATCTATTGAAGGGCATCTAGATTGGTTCCACAGTAGCTATTGTGAATTGTGCTGCTATGAACATTGATGTGGCAGTATCCCTATAGTATGCTCTTTTAAGGTCTTTAGGGAACAGTCCGAGAAGGGGAATAGCTGGGTCAAATGGTGGTTCCATTCCCAGCTTTCCAAGGAATCTCCATACTGCTTTCCAAATTGGCCGCACCAATTTGCAGTCCCACCAGCAATGTACAAATGTACCCTAAATGCTTTCTATGGCCCTAAAGACTTAGGGAGCTAAGGCATGCTTCAATAACTCAAATTTTTAGAAAAAAGAAACTAAAAGTATGACAGGATATAGATATGTTAAGAAATGACAATTTATCTAGAGGTTCTCCTTTGCCAGCACCTCATATAACCTACCCACCTGAATACTTAAAATAAGAATATTGACAGTAATCCTTGTGATTTGTATCAATGTTCGAGAACCCAGACACTCTGCACAAAGTTAAGGAAACGTTCTGAAATTCCACCCAAAAATACAGCCATTCTCAGACCATGTCCTCATCCTGGAGCTGTGACACACTCTCAGGAAGCAGCTGCACAGCGCCTGCCCTTGTGGAAGCAGCAGAGGAGAACAGAGCAGAAGGGGCTGAAGGCAGAGGCTCGGTGACTCTTCTCGACCATCTAAAGCCTGTGAATGGGGGTCACCTTACATTTAGGAACCCCGGTTGCCTCCCCCAATAAACTAAGGCCAAGCCCACCCCAGCCATCAGAGCTCCCAGAGAGCCAAGGAGCATCCCAACAGCTAATGTGAGCCAGCCACTCTACCCTCAGACACGCAGCTCCTGACGCGCCTGATAACTGTAGGGTGGATACATCATCAGCTTCATTTCATAGATGGGGAGAAGGAGTAAGTTGCCCAAGGTCACGAGCCAGTAAGGGGAGGCCGAACTTGAACCCAGGCACCGGAGCATGACTTAACTTCACCAACTGAGCCTCACCTGGTTGAGGAGATGGTGGGTGCGTCCCTGCTTCAGAACTGTAAGGTGCTAAAATAAGTACAAGGCGCCTCTGAAACTTTCACAGTACCCTTTCTCTGCCCTTTCCCTATCTGCCTCAAAATAATCAAGATAATTTGCCTTCTGTTCGTATCCCCAAACTAGTTTAAAACGAAAAAAAAAAAAAAAAACACCTTAATATGCATTATCCTTCAGTAAGCCAAATCGTGAGCAGAATCATGAACCACAGTGAGACCTTCCTACAGCTGCGTGCAGGAAATGGCACAGAAGAACCACCTCCTCCCCAACCCTCAGCAGAGGGGACTTGGAATCCCAGCTCTGTCCCTGACCCCTCCTCCCAAACACAAATGGAATTGAAGTTATAACACTGTCTCTGAAGACTAATAAGCCACTTACTGAAATAAAAGTGTTTGGTTAGTTTGTTACACTGAGAACAGGCCCGGCAAGCATGGGCCCTCCCCTAAGGCCAGGCAATTTGGACTTCTGCAATGGGAAATGGGGCAATGTGGGGAGGGGGCTGCAGCAGCGCTCAGAAGGAACACAACACCTCACCCTAACTTGGGAGGAGTAAAAAAGACTCCTGAATGTGTGAGTAGAAGCAAATATGCAAAAATGAGGGAGTATCAGTCAAGCAATATTCGGGGGAGGGTAAGGCCTGTTTTGGCAGGATGTGGCACTAGGACCATGTGGCACCTCAAGGTGACAAGGTGCCAGAGTGGTGCTCTATGGGAGACAGCCCCAGAGAACCATGGTGTTTGCCTTCATCCTGAGCATGGGGAGTCAGAAACACATCTCAGCAGGAGGGCTATGTGATCAAACTTGCATCTGAAAGGTCACTCTGACACTGCATGCAGAAGACTAGCAGTGGGAAGACAGGGAGCCCAGGGAGGAGGCTGCTGCCAATGTCCTGGGGAAGGGAGGCAGCTCAGTAATTTGGCAACAAATATCTGTTATTAACAGAGGCATGGAGTCAACCATGGGAGATGCAGTCATTGGGAAGTGCCCTCTAGACTACACCAGGGTGCAGGAAGTGTCCCCGTTCCTCCAGGACCCAGGCAACTCAGCCAGGCCCTTTCCACTTTGCAACTCCTAAGAATAATGCAAGTCTGCGGAGACACCTCCACCATCCTTCCTCGAAAGCAATATGAGCACATCGCTGTGTGACTGCGGAGGACATTTCAGTGTCAGGAGGAAGTCTCAACAGGAAGGCAACATTCCCCCAAGACATCTTGCTGGAAATTACTACACTCCAGCTTTGCAAGATGAGGTCCCCAGCACAACATTTTGGCCGAGGATTCCAACAAACTGCCTGCAAGATAATGTGGTCACGCTGTCTGAGCTACTGTGAAAATGCATTCAAATCTCAATGTTTGAGTGCATCCAAGCAATTAAAATTAACACAGTATCTGTTTGAGACTAGGAAAAACAAAGGACAGGGAGTGGTGGCCTCCATAATCTAGTGCTGTTTTGTTTTGTTGTTGCTGGGTTTTTAACATTTTAAAGACGCTTGTAGCTAGCATTTTTGCTATCCAAATCAAGCCTGAAGGTGATCCAGTTAGCAGGAAAGTCTCCACCAACTCAGTGAAGTGTCTAGGGGACGGGGCACAGGAGAGGGGACTGGATAAAGACCCAAGGAGCGCCTCCCATGTGCCCGCCCTGTGCCAGGTGCACTCAATGCCAGAAACAGAAAGGTCCTCAACCCCATCTTGTAGGTGAAGAGGGTGAAACCTGGGGAGGAACCGCAGCACACAGAGCCATGGCAGAGACTTCAGAAGGAAAATGCACTCCCTCCATCACCAAATGGAGCCCTTTGGTGGTCACTTAATCACTTCCTGCTCACTAGGTCCAGTCTACCTAGAAACTTGGATCATTGTGATTCCGATCACAAGCACCACATAGGAGGCACTATTTTTAATCAATGTGTTCAACTCAGGGAAATATACTGAATTATAAAATGTGGTATTAAAAGGCAAGGTAGACAAATCTTGCTGACAGGACAACTGGATAAAGAGCAGGTGGGCAGCCAGGCAAAGGGAGGAAACACCAGCAGCAAGGACCACAGCTGACCCCCGGGAGGCACAAGGTGGGTGCAGAAGGTAAACCTCACACCGGAGCGAGAAAGGCCTCGGGCTCCCAGATCTCAAGGATATTTAAGCAGATGCAGCTGGAAGCACAGCTGTCCTCATCTATGGCTTAGCTTTCCATGGTCTCAGTGACCTGCAGTCAACAGCAGGCTGAAAATACTAAATAGAAAACTTCAGAAATGAACCATTTGCAAGTTTTAAGTTGAGTGTCATTCTGAGCAGCGTGATCAGACTGACGGGGGCACCACAGTGCCTGTGCTCCAGGAGCCCTTATTTTACTTAATAATGGACCAAAGCACAAAAGTAGTGATGCTGACAATTCAGATATGCCCAAGAGGGGCTGTGAGTGCAAGCTCTAAGTAAAAAGGTAAAAGTCTCAGCTTAATAAAGAAAGAAAAAAAATCATATGCTGAAGTTGCTAAGGTCCACCATAAGAAAAAATCTTCTATTCGTGAAATTATGAAGGAAAAAGAAACGTATGCCATTTTGCTGTCGGACCTCAAACTGCAAAAGTTACAACCTCAGTGCACGGAAAGTACTCAGTTAAGATGAAAATGGGATTAAGTTATCAGGTCCAGTAGTATCCACAGTTTCAGGCCTCCAGTGAAGTCCTGAAGTGCATCCCCTGCAGGTGAGGGAAGACACGTAAAGAGCCCGCCACTCGACGCACACAAGATGAGCAACATTTTCTTATGACAGAAACAGACCAACTGGGTCAGGTCTTAGGTCAGCAGCAGCAAGGAAGTCAGCGCCCTCACGCTGATCAAGTGATCATCCACCCCCCCACACACACACACACAAATATAAGATGTATTCTTATGTATTGTCTTGAAATCAACAACAAACAAGCACAGTCTTGGGCTGGAACAGAGTTAAGGGCAAACTAGTGACAAGCCAAGGACAAATAAACCAGAACACCATATATCGCTAGCAAGAAATCCGCATTTGCGTTCAGAGTGTTACAGAATTAAAATGCAGCAAGCTATAAAACAGGATGATATTTAAAATACTTGGACAGCCGAGGCACATCTGCCTTTATGTTCAGATACTTTTCTAATTAAGTTGCATGTGCCAGTTTTGTCACCCAGTCCTCTGTGAGTTATGTTTCTTTCTGAGAACAAGAAATAGTAAGCTAAGGCATTTAACGCCACTGGTGAAGGAATGGGTGGGACCAGCAGGAGACCCAGGAACTACTAACACCAGGTGCTTTGGGCACTGGACTCCCCTGATCAAGTCAGAGAACTGAATGAAGCTAGGCCCACAAAGGTGGGAATTCATCTGCTCTGTCCACTGTGTCTACAACAGTGCACACAGTATGTGCTCAATAAATATATACTGAATGGATGGTTTAGGTATGTCCTAGCCAACAACCCAGCACCTAAAACCAGTTTGGAAATGATTACAACTGAGTACCTGACAAAAACAGCAACCATTTTTTCACAACGGAATGCACGTGCGCGCATACACACACACACACACACACACACACACACACACACACACACATATTCAGGCTGCACATTCACTCCCCAAACTCTAACAATGAGAGGCACTGAGGACAGACACTGAACCCTGAATGCTCAGTGGGTCCAGTTGACACTGGTCTGTAATCAGAGAAGCCTACCGACTGAAAGTAACACATAGCACAATGCAGCTCTCTAATCCTAACACAGACAAATGGAGAAAAGAGTAGCTCACGAACCCAATGCTGGACTCAGCACCACTCCTGTTGAAAAGAAAGACAAAGGGGCTGGACACAGTGGCACATGCCTATAATCTTAGCAACTGAGGAGGATGAGGCAGGAGAAGTTCAAGACCCACCTTAGCAAGACCTATTACTTTCAAAAAATAATAAATAACGGCTGTGGATATACCTAGAGCAGCCCTAGACCCAATCCCCATACCACAGAAAAGAAAGGAAGGCAGCTGGGCAGGCATGGCGGTGGGGGAGGTGACACCTGTCCTGACAAAGCCATTCTTTGTTGCCCCTCCCATGCCAGAGAAGGCAGTCAGGGACTCCTGGGCAGTTCCTTTCTCTCTGATGAGTTGGCCAGCAAAGATGCAAATTACCTGCTAAGATCCCACTTTGTGGTGTCCTGAGTTTAAAGCAGGCAAGGGCACCTGTCTCTCCTGAGGCCGAGGGGACTAAATCTACTTTGCTCATGAGGCCGAGGCAATTCCCCCGGGCCATGCCCAAGCCTGGGCTGGGTCCCACACACTTAGCTGTCATGCATCCCACCTGTCCCTGGAGATTCTGTTATGTCTCATTTATGGACCACTGCTCCTGCCTCCCTCACAGTGGGTCCCTCAAGGGGAAAGGGCAGTATCTAACAGGCCTCAACAGTAAAAGAAACCTCTATTGTTCTGGACACCCACCTGGCATTCTCTTTTCAAGCTGCCAAGATACTGCTGGTCCCACTAAGAGGGCGAGCAGTGTGGCCACACACTAGTCACTCCCTCTAGAAAATGAGGTGTGATAACCTGACAGCTGAGGTTCCTGTGAGCTCTAACTCAGTCCAAGGATGAGTGTGTCTGGAAATATGTGGGGTGGTGCTCAATCACTAAGTGCTACTACGCACTAGATTCCAGTCACCCAAAGCCGACTCCACAGTCCCAACCCTGGAGAAAAAGAGACCTCGGACAGCACACAGCACAGCATGGCCAGCACATCCACCCAGAGACTGGGGGGCAAAAACAGCTTCAGTCAGCTCTGAAGAAGCGCTTTATAGGGACTGGAGGAGGAAGGAGGAAAGAATGTGCCCATAAAGCTACAGGGCACACCAGGCAGAGGGTGGCAGGCAGCAGGGACAGGCAGCTGCTCAGGTTCCTCAGGCAGCAGGGCCCCACGAACAAGGCTGGAGGAGATTTCAGAAAGCCTCCTACTCACAGGACAAGACCACAAAGGGCAGGGGGGGCGGGCAAGGACAAAAGTCACTGACTTGCCAGAACTACTAACTGAGCAAACTGTCCCTGGGGCCAAGTGAGGGTCCTGGGGAGTTCCATTCACTCTGTCAAGTCAACAAGGAAAAGCAAGCCAGAACAGCCCAGCAAAAGATTTACCAAGCAAGAAACTGCAGCAAGCTGGGCCTCCCAAAACAAATAAGTGATTGCAGCAAAGCTGGCCGCACAGAGGGAAGGCAGAATGCAGCTTCCAGAAGCCAAGGGACAGCGCAGTGAGCAGGAGGCAAAACAGATGCCCTGGCTTGGCCTCCCTTGCACCAGCAGAAAGCCTGACCCCAGCCCAGGGCAGCCTAGAGAACAGGGACGGACTTGGCACCAGCTCATGCCTGTTTCCTCTCACTTCTCCTTACCTAACAAGCACACACAGTCTGCGAAAGGTCAAGCTGAAGCAATCTGAACAGACTCCGAAGGGAAAAACACAATCTAAAAAGGAGAGAGGAAGAGAGGCCAGGGCTTCAATTTAACTGGGTTCAAATACTGTTATACTGCACACACAGAACTAGCTGACACAAATAATTACTATTCACTAAATGGCACTAGCATCCTTTTTGGGACTAGAACGGTACTTTCCTAATCAGACACTCTGAACCACCCTGTGAGATCAGTACTGTGCCCACTGGATGGTTCAACAGACTGAGGCCCTCAGGTATGTGATAACTTGGCCCGAGTCTCAGTCCTAACAGAATAAAGCTTCACCTTGTGAGGGAAACAGGCCAATAAACGAGTGGGTAAAAGCAACAACAGAGGCACATCTTAGAAGGCTTTGCTGAGGAGGTAGCGACTAGGCTGAGCCCTGAATAACTAAGAGAGAAAGGAGGGAGGACATGTGCAAAGTCCCTGGGACAAACAGATCATGGCCCCTTGGAGAACTCCAATTAATTTTTGGAACAAAATTGGCAAAAGAAGCACAGGAGTGGGAAGGAGGGAGCTGCACATTGAAATATCTGCAGACAATGACACCGCATCTGGAAAGTGCCCTAAATTACTCCAGCCCCCACCCTACCCCCCACCCAACAAGGAAAGCAGGTGGGGGAGGGAGATGAGGAAAAAAGATGGGCAAAATGCACTTGGCTGTTGAAGCAGGGGATGTGAGGGTCACTATCCAGCCCTTACTTTCGTGTGTATCTGAAATGGTCCATGACAGGAAGTTTTAGCTTTTCTGTTTCCTCAGAAAGAGGAGAGGAGGGTGGGAGGGAGGGAGGTGGCTAGTGAAGAGAGCCCTGGGCTTCCCTGAGACTGCCAATGATCAACAGGTGATGCACACACTCACCTGGGCAGCTAATCGGGTACCTGCACAACTACCCGAAGAGGCAGGACTGCTGGCCCCATGCCACAGATGAGGTGGGTCATCTGGCCACAGGTCTGACTGCTTCCAGACCCAGCTTCCTGAGCACTGTTGCTAGAATGCCTCCCAAGAGATGGAAGGAGTCGCCAAAGAGCCACAAAATCAGACTTTGACTTTATAATGATCCCTCAAGAGCTGCGGGGAGGAAGGGCAGATGGGGAGCCTGGAGCATGGCCTCAAGCCAGGACCACCGGGGCTCCGCCTGGGCAGCAGCAGGCCGAACGAAGGAGGAGCTGAGAGGCTGTGAGGAGGGAAGAGCAGAGCTCAGTCAGTGGGTCTGAAGGTTGCGCGGTGGCCATGGATGACAGTGGCATCTGGGCATGTGGCTGGACAGGGCCACCCACCACACAGAGAAGATAGGGGTGAGGGGATTTTAGTTCTGGGCTGCTTCTGTCCATGAGGCCCGTGAGCGTCTAAGGGCGGGTGTCCAGCAGGCAGTTTCATACAAAGGCTGGATCTCAGGGGAGATCTAGGCTGGTGACAGTTAGGTGTCATCTTGCATGGCTGCTAAGTGAAGCCACAGAAGCACTGATATCCCTGCAGCTCTAATCCTAGCCCAAACCACCAAGAAGAAAAGACAAGTGACAAGAGGCAGAACAAGAGACTCTTGCTGTACACAGTGGCATGCGTCCTTCCCACCAGCCTCGTGCAGCTAAGCATGAAGAAAAATGACTTCCTCTCTACCTAACATTCCAGGAAAAGAAGAGATAGTGCCCTTTTTGAGGCTCTGGTTAAAGTCTACAGAAGGTTCTGGGCAAACCACACAAACCTCACCAGTCCAAAAAAAGCTAAAAGGAAGAGAGCCAAAGAGGGTATCTGAAGAGCCCCCACAACAGAACAAGTCCTGCGGGGCTGACAGCTGCTTCTGCAGCTGCGCAGGGACAGGCCACTGAAGCTTAGGGAGAGCTCCAATCTCCCTTCCAGAAAGACAAGGAGGGGGTTCCAACCTGATTCCAGCAACAATAAAGTAACGATTCTCACAAGCCACCACTAATAAGTAAAACTTCAAAGCCTTGAAATGGAAACCATTTAAAGTACCAGGGTGTCACTTGATCTTCATCAACATTCACACCCGGTGCATTACAAGAGGCCAGAGCTGCTGGAGAACCTTTGCCAGGTAATTTTCCACTGAAGTCTTTGAGGGCAGCTGCTCTGCTCTGCCACAATGAGATGCTCTGGAGAACGGATTTCAAAAATGTTCCTGGACAAGAAGGAATGGAAAGACTCCCTCCAGGTCCTGGGTGGCTTTCATTTCGACCCAGAGGAATCCATCACTAACAGCTGGACTTCCCAAGTCAGAGCTGAAAGGGCCTTGAGAGGTCATCCAGTCCAACCTTTCAGTCCACCAACGAGATGCAGAACCTGGAGGAGTAAGGCGACTGGCATGAAGTCACCCAGCTGGGCCAGGGACGGCCAAGACTAAACATCAGTCTCCGGAATACTCTGCCCAGTGTCCCAGAACACACACGACCTGACAGAAGTGCTGCCATTGGGATCAAACTGCACATTCACCCGCAAGCACTGCTCTAGGCACCACGAATGTGCTAGGCTCCCTCACCCCAAACGACCCACAGGCAAAAGTGCCATGGCCCACCTGCAGCAGCTAGATAGGCTAAGCACAGGCAGGTGGCACCCTTCACCCTATCACAAAGCTCAAGAGATGACTCCACCGCCCTGCTGGGAAAAGGCACCCAAGTGACACCATGGACATGATCCAAACTGGGTTTTATGCTCAAACCATTTCCTAAAGAAACAAACAAACAAAAACCTAAAAACCCTACAGGGGTCCACAGCACTTTTTCCCACCAGGTGAGAGGACTACTGGACCCATCAGAATTCCAGTTCCTGGGAAGAAGGTCTTATACTCCTCAATTTTGAAGGGATGATCTGCCTGAAGTGGATGTACCCTTCTCCCCTCCTCTGCAGTCTTCTCATCCCACCTTGCAGTTCTCCCAGGGCCCTCCCCCATCTTTACTGCCCTCATTCCCAACTCCCCACCAAAACTCCCAGTTGCTCACTCCCAGCCAGGCTTCCCTCACCTCCAGCCAGTCTTTCTGCGGAAAGGACCACATCCTTCTGCAGTCTAGCTGCAGAATGCACACCTAAGCTGTTACCTGTCTCAGTCTTACAGGGTCTAGAAGTCCAGGAGACTTGTTTCATTTCATTGTTTCTTCTATTTGTTTGTCTTACTCTGTTATTTTCATAATGGCTCCTGGGGTGTCAGGGTTTGAGGGTGGGAGGAAAGAGGAAGGTATGGAGTTCAAGGTACCAGAGCAGCCCATACTGCAGTCAAACCACCACACTATGGCAAGTCCACTCTGAGTGGGTGCTATCAAGACGAAGTGTTACCAGCCATGCTCAGGCTTCCCCAGGGAGGCACTGTCACCTACAGGAATCTGATTTGAAGAACATCTAGAGGACAGACCAAAGTGAAAGGTGGGAGACCTGGTGATGGATGGAGGCCACTGGGATGGCAGTCCCTAAGTATTGGGATACTGCCACCAGCCTCTAGGGAGTATCTACCCTGTGCTGGTTAAGTGCTGTGCTTTTGATACACTTCTGAAACACCCCCATCTTCAAGAAGAGAAACCGAGACCCAGAGTCGGCCTCCCAGCTATCAGGCAGGAGAGCTGGGACAGGAGCCAAGGTGGTCCAGCTCTGGAGCCCATGCTCATAAGCATGGAGCACATGCCTCCATGAATGTACTTGCTACCATCACACCTGGTGATACCAGAACACACACATACACGCTGCCACCGCCTGGTGACGCAACCATCATTTATTTGGCACTCACTCTCTGAGAGTCAGCCTAATGCTGCTATTGCTTGTTGTTGCTTTTGCAGAGCTGGGGGTGGAATCCCAGGACCTCACACACATACAGCAGGTACTGTACCACTGAGCTACATCAGCAACTCACTCCATCAGTCTCTTGGGGTTGTTCCACTTGGTGGACTACTGAGAACTCCTCCTAAGGCACACTGCATGCATAATCTCACTCAATCTTTACTACAACCCTATTAGACAAATATTCCCCACTGTATGAATGAGGGCACTGATGCTCAAAAATAATTTTTTCCCTCAGTCAAGACACTGCAAAAGCACAGCACTTTTTGAGGGTGGGAGGAAAGATCAGATCTTAGGTAGTCTGGCTGCAGAATGCACACCTAAGCTATTACCTGTCTCAATCTTACAGGGTCTAGAAGTCCAAGAGACTTGTTTTATTCCATTGTTTCTTCTGTTTGTTTTATTCTGTTATTTTCATAATGGCTCCCAGGTGTCAGGGTTTGAGGGTGGGAGAGAAGAGGAAGGTATGGGGTTCAAGGCTAACCAGAGCAGCCCATATTGCAGTCAAACCCACCACACTATAGCAAGTCCACTCTGAGTGGGTGCTATCAAGAAGGATTTAGGAGAAAGAGCACCTGTAACAATGGTACCTGAAGCTGGGTGTGGTGGTGCACAACTGAAATCCCAGCAGCTCAGGAGGCTGGTGCAGGAGCATCATAAGTTCAAGGTCAGCCCCAGCAATTTAGTGAGGCCCTAAGCACATTGGAAAGACCCTGTCTCAAAATAAAAAGTCTGGGGATATACCTCAGTGATAGAATATCCCAGGTTCAGTTCCTACTACTCCCCAAAAAAGAAAGAATGGTACCTGAACAAAGATAATCCAGAACACTGACTGGTCCTAAAGTCTTGATGACTAAGCTTTGAAAGCATCTAAGTGACTTTCTTTTCTATTACATCCTGAATGGATCGGTGTTCCCTAAACATGGATCAGCTATGCAGAGAGAACAAGTTAGAGATGGGCCTGGTGGTCAGGAAAACAACAGGAACACAAGTGAGTTCTCGTGAAACAACCCCAAGATCGATGGCATCAACTCTGCCCTTTCTAGACAGTGTTTTCATTGTTGTCAATGCGACAGCTGCCACAGAACACCTAGTATAGGTGTAGTTGCTCAAATCAGCCTGACTTAGTCACTCCAAGAGACTTCTACCAAGTCCCATCCCCTCCTAAGCACTGGCTGTTGACTCGGCTCACTTTGCAGGGCACAACAGTGACAAACGACATGGATGAAACTGCCAACCTCAGATCTCAAAGACCTTACCATCACCACCAACCTAGCCCTATCCTTCCAAATTACCAGCCCTGGTCATCATCACACTATCTCAGTTTTTTCTCATCTATCAACAGCATTAGACTTCCCAGTAATGGCTGAAAATGGAAACGCCCTTACTGTACTTCATCAAAAATACAAGCACACAAGCCACCAAAGGAGGTATAAATTAAAAATTCCACACAAAAATCTTTTATTTATTCTTTCATTCATTCAGTTAATTTTAATTTCATACTTACTGTGTACAGTAGTCTTACTAGATGCCAGCAACTCCAAACAAGGAACAAGAGGGGGGCCACGGTACCTCTCTTCTTCTCTAGCTTACCCTTAAAAGAGGACAAGGTCCCTACAGGAAAAGCTCAGTACTGCACTGTAGAACACTTGCAACCCTGTCCACTCCAGGATGCAAAAACAGGAAGAGCACCTTCAAACATGGGTGTGGGGACAAACACCACAGTAACATATAGTTCCGGAGTAACTAGATGCTGATAACAGTTCAGGAGGATAGAATGAAGCAAATATCTTCAGAGTTTCAAGCAACTATATCTGAAAAAGAAATGTTCTATTTAAAAAAAAAAAAAAAGCATAGTAAAAATAAATGGGATAGCAACAGTATCTTACACTGGGCCCATGCTAACCCCAGCAGAAAGTGATGCTCTGGGGGACTTTGTTGCTCCCAGCATCACCAGGGAAATGCAAAGACCTAGTCTGATTTTCCAGGCAAATACAGTTGGCTCCCTATCTGTGGTCTGCCCATTGAAGATTTGGGAAACTGCTAATGGAAAATACTGCATCAGTACTAAAAATGTTCAAATTTTTTTCCATCATCACCTAAACAATATAGCATAGCAACTATTTACATAGTCCATACATTGTATTAAGCTTTATAAGTCATCTAGAGAGGATTTAAAGCCTATGGAAGGAGCCAGATACATCAGCGCATCAACCCATAATCACAGCTACCGGGGAGGCTAAGGTGGGAAGACCACTTGAACTCAAGTTCAAGGCCAGTCTGGGCAACACTGCATATGGAAGGATATGTGTATGTTATATGCAAATATAACCATTTCATATAAGGGACTTAAGCAACGGAGGATTTTGGCATCCTGGAGATTGGGGGACTCCTGCAAGCAATCTTTCCACAGACACTAAGGGACAACTTTATATGATTAGCCTATTGCCACAAATAAATAAAGTCAAGGCTGAAATTAAAGCCTGGTGACAGGACACTGAGAACAAGAGAAAGGGACCTTCATGGTAAATCTGGCCTAACCCTAAGCAAGTTGGAACATAATAAGCAACAAAGGCTTATTTTATTTTATAGCAAGAGTAGTGTTGATGCCAATTATTTTTTGCCCTAGTCAAGAGAGCCTGTCATCCTTCTACAGAACAATTATCTATAGGTGCATAATAGTTAAAAGCTAAATTCTTTCTCCAGTTCAGCACAGGAAAAGTGCTGCTCAAAGCTATTTGACATCATTTACTAAATTAGATTAATTTTTAAATGTGTTATTCTAACAATTATACCAACTCCATGTAATTATTATTCCAACTGACTTTACAAAAATTACAAAAATCCCCTAAAGAAAATAATTAGTCATTAGGCATGCATGAGACTTTTCTATGGCCAACAGCACATAAAACAGAAAGTTCACCACATAACGGGCGGTGTCAAAGCCTTCCCCACACTTCCTTCAATTCTTAGCCAATAGCGCAGAAAGCTGACATTGGCAAGTTACCCCAAACTTCACTTAATATATTAATGCACTTACTGGTTTCAAATCTTTGAGGGTAAAATGATGAATGGTGAAAGCTTGAGCAATTAAAAAGCTCTTTTCATTTGCAAGAGAAGATAAACACACATAATTAATTGTTTGCCTCTTTATGAGGCCAGCTGGAAACTGGAATGCTAGCTTATTTCTCCAGGCTATTTCTTGAGTTTATTTATACAGAATCCTTGTCCTGTTCTTCCTCTTCTTTCTGGGTCTCACGGATTCTTTTAATCCACCTTAATTCCTTCCCAGTGTAAGGTAAGGCATAAACAACAGTCACATAGGAAATTACCTACTATAACACAAATAACAAACAGGCTTTCCCTGCAGCCCTCCTATAAGTAACTGGCAATGAGCAGAGTTGAAGGATTCTGAGCCAACACACACAGTCTCAGCAGGAAAGAAGCAATGGTTGATTAGTGATGTCTGTCCTGGAAAGAGTAATAGCCTGAGGACCCAGGTACTATGCATTTGTTGTCATCTCCATTCTTTGTTAAAGCTTTGAAAATTAGGAAAAAACACACAGATTGAATGAATAAAATGTAACGTGAACTCTTTCTTGGATGCAACCAAAAGGGGAAAAATTGTTTTCTATAGTTGAAAACCTTAAACCAAATAAGACTAACCATCAAGTTTTAGAAAGGGGGGGGGGGACAACAAACTAAGTTAGGAAATCCAAATTTTAGTCCAGCTGGGGAGCTGGGAAGAGGCAGTTCACCTCTGATGGGCCTCCATTTTCTGGGCCCTCCCCGAAAGACTCAATCTTCTGACTATACTCTGCTTGTGGCACTAGGAAACTGGTGAAAGAATACAGTTACTTTGTAGGAGCATCACCTCATCAGACTGGAGACATGCCTAAAACTCCACATCTGCTCACATTTGTATGGTATTCATCACCTGTATTTTTAACCTGTAGCATCTAAGGCAAGAGGTTCCATATACATAATATTTTTTCTTTTCCACCTTGGGGCAAGGGTGAGGATCACAGACTTCTATTTTAATAGCTGAGCAATTAAAATTAGTGAATTTAAAAAAAATTAAACAACCTTCACTCAAATGTTCAGTGTCATCATGTCAACATAATACCAGTTGCTTCCCGTGTAGGTCCCTGTAACTCATACTTCTGATATCAGCCTACATCTTCCCATCACTGAAAAGTCCTCATCACTCTAAACATCTTTCAAGAACTTTACCCCCATGACACATCAAAGTGACTTCCTTATCCCAACACCAAAAATCAAGACATTCTATAAGGCATCCAACCAGACTAAATCCACACCATGAACCTACTGACCAGATTGCACCAATCACCAGGAAAACTCATGCAGATGACCAAGAGCATACCTGGGAGAAGCAGAAAGCTCTCCCAGAACAGTCTGAGGGCAGGGCTATGGGCTAGGACAGTGCCATGTCCCAACAACTACATAGACATCTATAATTTTTTTGTCTGCCTGATCCCCTCTGCTATGGTTTGGTTATGTTCAAATGTGTCCTCCAAAGGGTCAAGTGTTTCAAACTTAGTCCTCAGTGCGGCAATGATGGTGTGGAACCTTTAAGACATGGGAGCCTAGTAGGAGGTCCTCAAGCCAAATGAGGACACGCCCTCAGAAGAGACTATGGGAGCCCAGCCTCTCTGTCTTTCTGTCTGATGAGGTGATCTATTTATCTCATGTGTGTTCCCACTGTTATGATGCCATCCACCCTGAGATTCTCACCAGAGTCGGGCCAAGGCCAGCACCTTGCCCTTGAGCTCCTAAACTGAAAGCTAAACACAATTCTTTTCTTTATAAAGTTGGCCTGCTTCTGGTATTTCACTATAAAAAAGAAAAATGAATTAATCGACTGTCTTTTTTGGTAACTGCCCAACTCCAATCCCAAGCTTCCTATCCTCCAGGAGATCCAAGCTGAGAAGCCCATCAGGGTTAAACGCATGTCTCTGAGGACACCGATCAAGCAGGGCAAGGATCCTTTCTCAAGACCTGATGTAGGCTCTGGGAGATCTTCAGGTTTAAGGGTTGCTCATACCTAAAACGCCAGGCCATCTTTTCCAGCACCTGAAGAATATCACACCAACAATAGAGAAGGCCTTCAGGAAGCAAGAGTGTGCAGATTCCTGCCACACCACCTGCACACCCTGCTCCTCATGAGCTCAGCCTAATACCACAAACTCCCTGAACATTTTGGTTCCCTTACCCAATAAAGCCTTCTCCAAACCTCAGGTTTTTTGCAGAGTTTTTGTTTTGTTTTCTAGCTCCCTATCAACAGGAAAACAAACACAGGCAACAACACATAGCAGACAAACAAAAGGAACTCATCCGTCAACAAACTGTTTCCCGGCTTATGAGCCTAACTGCTCCTGTTATTTTTAGACTACAGTTTTCCCTTTACAGTTATTTAAAACAATTAGCAAATAATCTAACAAACAGCATGCTAGAGATGTTGTTCCATCCATGACCAGACAATGATACACAGGAACAAAAACAATGTGAGTGGCTAAACATTTAGACCCCAGTCCTTACCCTTCTGGGTGTCATAAACTCCTCTTAAGAATCTGGTGAACACTACGATACCTTCCTCAGGCAAGAATGCACACACCCCAACATCAAAAGCTTATGAAAGCTGCTCCCTACACTCAACCTGATTAAATGTAATCAATCACCTGGGCATCACTATCAGTCCTCAGACTTAAAGGACTACAAAATAGCTTACAGGAAAATTCTAAAATTTCCAACTCTATAACACTATATTAATCAAAATTTTAAAAAAATAAAAACTTATCCTCACTCTCTGCGTTTATGAAAGACAAGAACGATTGGCTTTTGCTCTATTAACTCCATTTATGATGTCTCCTTACCTTGTTGGACCATTTATATGCTTGCAGGAGTTGACTATAGAGGGGAGTTTTGTCCTGCACGGGATCCAGACTTAACAGCCCACTGTTATGAAGAGGATGGTTCTCAGACGGCTTGCCTACCAAGTTGCTCAGACGTTCCAATTCACTGGAAAATAAATAAATAAAGCAAATAAACCTGAGTTCACTTAACTCCAGAGAAGCAGACCACACTGGCTAAAGGCTGCTCTCCAAAGCATCCATCAGAGAGCCTGGCAGTGGCACATCTATTGTACCAGAGACTGGGGAAGCTGAGGCAGGAGGATCACAAGTTCCAGGCCAGTCTCAGCAACTTGAAGAGGCCCTAAGCAATTCAGCGAGACCCTGTCTCTAAATAAAAGAAGAGCTCAGAAGTAGCTCAGTGGTTAAGCACCCCGGTACCGAAACAAAACAAAAAATTAGGGACAACCAAGAAAACCCCATTATGGGATTTTATCTTAATTTTAAAAAGGGCTCCCTGGTGCTGTTGCAAAGGAGAAAAAAGGTTAAGGGTACAAAACTCAGCAAGACTGCTGAAATGAGGATTTAACAACTCGAATTAAGTCTCCGCGGTAGGAGGAGACTTTCTGGAATTTTGCAATGTGGTACAACATTGCCTCTCACTAAGGGTTTTGAGACCCACGTGCAGATCCCTGCATTTGGCAGAACAGCAAGTACCTGAATAAATGATGATTATTTATCATTCACATAGGGATATATTTGTACATGATGCTTCACAGATGGTAACACTTAGCAAAACAAAGAAGAGATAAAATAAACAAATGGGATGGGAAGGCACCACAAAGGGGGCCATGTCAAACAAACACACTTCAGTCTAGCAGGAAAACTCTGGAGAAGCTAGAGAAAGTGAGCCAACAGCAAAAGCAAAAGCACATTGCAGGAGCATGTACTTAGAAGCCAGTCCCCAACTGCCAACAAAAGACTAAGCACACAGCTTCTCACACTACATTCTTTCCAGAACCTTCAGCTTCCTTCTCCTTGACACTACTGTACAAAGATTTAAGAAAGCAAAAGGGTAATGTTAACATTTTTAAAGTTTCTAAAATGGTGAAAGGTTATAATACCTTGACAATTGCAAAGGAAAGCAAATATAAAAAATATGGAAATGGAAGCAAAGAACCACCACCCAGGAAATTCCCTCAAGTAGGGAAAGTATTAACTGGCGCTGGGTACCACACCTAAGAACAAGAAGTGGATGTGGCAGCTGAGGAGGGGGATATGATTTATGGCAACTACTGAAGATGGGGTAAAGGTATCCTTCATTTGGCCACCTTCTATCCCAACTCTTTTTGCTCTGTTACTAAGGAGACCAAATTGGAAAAAAAAAAAAAAAAATCTGGGCTGAGGATTATTTCAATGGTAAAATACCTGCCCAGCATGCTTAAGGTCCTTGGTTTGATCCCTAGCACCACCAAAACAAAAAATAATCCAGCCAGGAATCTTCCTGGGAAGCACTAACTCCCTTAAAAAAGGAAAGGCAAGTTTGGGACCTAGGGACCTAAGCATCAAGTACCTACCATGTGCCTGGCATTTTACAAACATCTACTCATTTAATTCTTATGAATCAAGATTCAAAGCAGAAGAAGGTACTTTAAGAAAGACGGGCATTTATGATCCCTAGCCCTAAAGGACCACAAATTAAGAGTTGCTGGGGGCAGGGGTTCGCTTAAGTGAACAGGCTAGCTAACAATTACAGATCAGGTCGCTACTGAATAAGATCTGCTGAACAGGACCAATCAAGGAGCAGTGACAGTGCTGGACAGGTGGTTGAGGAGGAGCAGAGGAAGAAGGAACGACAGATCAGGGCCTGTTTTGTCATGTTGGGAGTGAGGTGAGGTACAACTCATGAATTCAAGGTTCGAGAGCGAGCAACTGGGTCAATCAGTTCCAATGCACTCACCTGGGTCTGAGCAGTGTTGGTCAGGTCCTGTGCGGACTTTCAGCACAGTCTGACCAGACACCACTGGGAGCAGAGGGCCTACAGGTGGGAAACCTGCTAAGCTCGGAGGAGAGGTGGAAGTTCTGCGAAGAGCACGCCGCCTCTTCAGGAACGGACCACCAGAGCCGAGATGAGGGAGGCGGGAAACAGCCAGGACTAGGGAGCCCGGAGAATGGAGACTGGGAGGCGGGGCCCGGGGTCAGGGGTCCCCGAGGGGCTGGCAGAGACCGGAGAGGACGGCGCAAACGGAAGGGGAACAGCCCTGACCCGGAGGACTCGCGAGGGGTGGGCGCTGCCTGGGGATGGGTCGGGTGCCCGAGCCGGCCCCTCGGCCGGTACCTACTTGAGGTCCCGGTTGACCGAATGCAAGTTGTCCTGGAAGTGCGCGATAAAGGCCTTCTCCCGGCCCTCCAGCGTCTCCTTGTTCCGCATGCCATCTTTCAGGCAGTCGAACACCCTGCTCACGCTGGAACGCAGCGCCTGGATGGCACTGATGGCCTGGGCGAAGGCCTCCAGGTTCACCCCGACGCTCAAGACGTCCGCCATAACTCCGCCCCCGCGGACCCTCCTGGTCGGCTGCGCGCGCCGCGCCGCGCGCGCTGATGACGTCGCAGGGCCGCCGGGAAGTGAAGTACTCGCGGGCCCCGCCCACTCCGCTGGGGCGTGGCCGGGAGAGCTGCCAGGGCTCAGGGCCGGCAGGCTGCACGCTGCACTTGCTCATTGGTGGGCCGCGAGGAGAGCTCGAGCGTTTCCCCAAGCTTGTTCTTTTGGGAGTCACGTAGAAAATAATTGCTCGGAAGAATGAAGTCCCGGAGTCAAGGATTATAACCCACTGGATAAAATGAGTCCATGTTCATAAATAAGGTGGTGGTGGGGTTCTCCCAATTGTGGTATGCTAAAATAATAAATGTCAAAGGAATTTTGAAATTAAAAAATCGCCACTTGGCAGTCGTTCAAATAATAAACTCAGGAATCAACAGATGCTAAAACTTGTGGGTAAAAGTGTGAAAAAAATTACAGGATATTTGCATAGTCTCAAAATACATATTAATTAAGAAGGGAGAATTAATAGTTCAATAATTTGCTTCTGGACATATACCCAAAAGAGTTAAAAACTGGGTCTCTAAGAGGTCATTGTACACCCATGTTCTTGACAGCATAGCTCACAATAGCCAAAGAGTGGAAGCAACCCAAATGTCCATCAACCAGCCGGTAAACAAGATGTGGCATCTCCAAACAATAGAACATTATCTAGCCTTACTAAGGAAGGAAATTTGGACACATGCTAATCAGATGAAAATCTCAGGTCCGTAGGTTAGTTGATAGTATTTTATCAAGGATATTCATGAATGAAACTTCAGGACATTATGTTATGTTAAATAAGGCAGTCACAAAAACACAAATACTCTATGACTTTTTTACAAGAAGAGCTTAGAGTTGTCACAATCATGTGGATAAAAAGTAACTTGGTGGCCACCAAGGACTGGTTTTCAGTGAAGCCTATACCTTTGGGGAAAAAAAATAGGTTGTAGAAGGAAGATTGGGATTTAAACAAAACCAACAATACACTTTTGGCTCTGTGGAAGGTGAAGCCATCTTCTTTCTTGGTCTTGTCCACTATGGACAGGTTTGTGAAAGTGTGTTGTCCTTTGTTACTAGAGTGCACCTGCCCAAGTCCTCGTGTTTGTCCCTTAGAGGAGCTGAGCTTGCACATCTTGGAGCAGAGAAGGTGGGAACAGGAGTTATGCTGTGATGGTGACCTTCAGCCTGCCTTTGTGTCTCGGGGAGGAGAGTTTTCTGGGTTTCCTAGAGGCAGTAACATGAGTCATAGGGACAAGGGCTTCCATGTAATATTGCAGCACAATATTGGCAGATGCAGACTTGGAAAAGTTCTGTGGGTGGATGTGGTGTGGTCACAGAGCCGTGTGAATGTAGTAATTCCACTGAACTGGACACCCAAGATAATTAAAGTGGTAAATTTTGTGTATTTTACCACAATTTTTTTTAAAAAATCGGTAATGTTAAAAGGGGCAGTGGTGTAGCACTGTGGTGCACGCCTGTGGTGACAGCTACTTGGCTGAGGCAGGCAGATCCCAGGTCAAGGCCATCCTGGGCAACTTAGCAAGACCTTGTCTTAGGGAGTTGAGGTATAGATCAAGTGTAGAGTGGGTCTCATTTCAATCCACAGTAGTGGAAAAAAAAAAAAGAGGGAAAGTAACTTAACAGTGCCTTCTCAGCAGAGAAACCTTGCAGATACCAGCTTACCAAAGAGGTCAAGGTCAATATCACGAGTGGAGAGGTGCTTTATGTACCCGCAAAATGGCTTACTGAGAAGAGCACAAAGTGACTTCTGTAATACTCCTGCCCAAAGTGCAAAACCTAAATTTAATGAGGACGTCAGTCAAGCTAGAATTAAAAGACATTCAACAAAATCACTTACCTGTTGTTTTTAAAAAAATATCAGTGTCATGAAAGACAAAGAAGGCCAAGGAACTGTTCCACGCTGAGGGAAACTGAAGAGACATGACAACCAAATGCCACGGGTGACTGGGGTTTTCTTCTGCTGGTCCAACTGGGACAACTGGTGAACTCTGAGGAAGGTCTGTAGGAGAATGAGTATCTTACCCGTGATCATTTCATGATTTGATCAGTTGTTTTGTGGTTATGGAAGCAGATATCCTTGTTTGGGGGAAATACACCCAGGAGTGGCAAAAGAGCATCATTTTGTCTCCTTGAAAAAATATAAGAAGATGAGATGTTTACTGAGAGAGAGAAAGATGAGCAAATGTGGTAAAATGTTAGCTGTCGTGGGATTAGGGTGAAGGGTGTACAGGAATTCTTTGTTCTATTTTTGCAACTGTAGGTTTGAAATAATGTCACAATTAGTTGTTTTAAGTGACTTAATGTTTTAAGGAGCAGGGGAAGCATAAATACAGTCCAGATGGTAAGAAAAGCTTCCATGCTGCCAGGCTATGCTGACCAGGATTTTGAAACTGTGAAGTTCTCAGTCCTACATCCTCAAGAATTCCCCACTTCCCCACAACTCCACTGTACCATCTCAGTTCAAATCCACTTTTTCTGGAACCTTTATAGTCAACTCTGAGGCTGGGAACAGTAGTGCACACCTGCAATCCCAGTAACTGGGAAGGCTGAGGCAGGAGGGTCACGAGTTCAAGGCCAGCCTGGGCTACTTAGGAGGCCCTAGCAACCTAGTGAAAGCCTGTCTCAAAATAAAAAATAAGGAAGGGCTGGGGTTGCATTTCAGTAGTTGAGGACTCCTGTATTCAGTTACCATTAACAGAAACAAACGAAAAACAATTCTTGGGGCTGGGGTTTGGGGCTCATCGGTAGAGCACTCGTCTAGCATGTTCGAGGCACTGGGTTCGATCCTCAGCACCACATAGCAATAAATAAAATAAAGGCATTGTGTCCAACTACAACTAAAAAAAAAATTTAAAAAAAATAATTCTGCACAAAATCTGGGCCCTGATATTGCTTTCCAGGAGACAACTCTTAAACACTCTTGAAATTTATTCATAGCCTCATGTGAGAGAAAACGATCTGGTGGACTTGGGTTTCTACGGTGGCTTTCGTCTCCTAACATCAGCCTCAGCTTCATGGTGTTGCTGTGAATAATTTTTCTTGAGGGGAAGGAGGGGGATTACAGAAAATTTCCAGCTGTAGAACTCTACCTGTTATGATTGTCCCTGAGCCTGTTTCCTTTTCTGTAAAACAGGACTAGTAATGATTCTACCGTCATCAAGTAGCATTAGCTGGAGCAGCACTGTGCAGGTAAAGCTTTTGACATTGGCTTGGAAAGTAACAAACACTCAGAAGTCACAGCTGTTAGGAGAAGGGGCTCCTGGCCTGTCCACTGGAGGGTTCTTTACACGACCAACCAAGGATTAGTACTGGGGCCGTTCGTTCAAATCAACTCCAGTGACACAACTCTGTTGCCAAGAGCATGTCAATCAACTGTGTCCTCTAATGCTCTATTTTTGGGGGAGGGATCTTTATATTTCCTTTGGGATGTAGAGGTTCTGTAGGAAATATTTTTTAACTTTACCAAAGTAAAAAATAAAGGAAAACATCAGTGTTTGTTGACTTGTTTGGTTTTATCTTGGTTTGTTTATTCTTTCTAGAGAAAGACTTTACTTACCTTTTAAGGGTCCCTGGAGGATTGGAAAATGTGACCCATGTTGTGTACCTTGTCCCCATGAGAAAAAAATAAGTGCCCATCTATTTTTGTTCTCACCCATATATACCCTTGCACATGAGATTTTGCATACAACTTGAGGGGTCTCACAGCCCAGTAAAGTCCACACATGCATACCTGGTATAGGATCAAGCTCTGCTGCAAGTACCCTGGGTCTCTAATGCCTGGGGCATGATAAATGCTCAGTGTTCGTTTATGGAAGCAATGAATGGGTGCAATATGGTGTGTTTGCCTTCTTGGATCCTCTCTCCAAATTGTTCCGTCTCTGCACGCTCAGAGCTCATCTCTTCTCTCCATTATCCCCAGCCCCCCACCCCAGCTCCCAGCCAGTACACACGGGACTTCCCTTTGTCTCCTTCTCTGATTCAGTGGTTTAGACTCTGATTGGTGCAATAAAGTACAAATAGACTTTGCTTCCACAGTCATTAGTTTTCAGGATTTCTCTGTGGCTCCCCTCTTCTGGGAAACTCAGAAATTGATCAGTGGAAATACACATTTCCCCTGAACCTAGTAAGGCGCCTTTTATCACATCAACAGAAAACTTTTCATTTTGGAAAGGAATGGACAAGGTTTCTCTAAGGTGCTATAAATTCTTGAGAACGTTGGCACTTACATGCCTGCATCTGTGTGTGTTTGTGGGATATAAATTGTTTTAAAGGAGTTCATTTTGAGCAATATCAGATTTTAATTATTATGATCTTATGTTTGGGTAATTGGCAGCACCCTGCTGCTAATATCTTCCAAACTGAACAAGCCATTAGCTCGATACTATCAACTCAGGAGTATTAGAATAAGCAATCAGAATTAAAGTTGTCAGTATTTAATTAAAATATGCTGCAACTCATATCATATTCAGAGAACATGTGGTTTAAACATTCAGACTGAGAAAATGCCCTCATCAATTAATAATTATTAAGGATTCACTAGATGCAGAACAATGTGTTGATGGTTGGGCACAATGTCACTGGACAGAGTCAACAAAATCTGCCATGGATAAGCTACAAGGTAGCTAAGCCACCTATTGTAATCAGCACAGCATAACACTTAAGACAGTGCAGGTAAGACTGAGGACTGGATTTGGGTGGCACACAGTCCTGGGGACATAGCTCACAATCAGTCCTTCGATAAACGTACCAGCATTTTGCCAACAGCTGGGAATCCAGGGGTCCAGCTGAACCTGATAAATATCACTGAAGCTGTCTGAGGCATGTCACATGCTCCCCCATGATTACCTGGTTAAGGTTCAGAGCATCAGTTTATGTTTAAATTGCCTAGAATAGGTCTATTATAATCAATCTAAAACAAGTCTGGTGGAGAGTCCTGTTTGGCTCTCTTGTTTCCTGCTCATCATAATTCTGATGTGATGCTGATTCTGGTTATGATGACATGAGAGCAATCATCAAACTCATCCAAAGCCAAAGAGGATTCTAGAGGGCTGGGGATCGAGCTCAGTTGGTAGAGTGCCTGCCTCACATGCCCAAGGCCCTGGGTTCAATCCCCAGCACCACAAAAAAAAAAAAAAAAAGAGGGTCCTAGAAATCAGCCTAGATAAGGGTCTCCATCTCAGCCCTTCCAAATCTGTGTTCTTCTATCTAGAGAAGGAGGAAGTGGATTCCCTCCATAGTCTAAGATTCCAAGGACTGTGCTAATTCAAGGAGGAGAACGGGGAGGGAATCATTAGGCATTAACATTAATCATAACCACTGTGCCAGGATTCCTGCACTCCCAAATTTGTTCAGTGGCGTCCACTCAATAGAAGGATTAAATAAGAATCCAAATCAAACATGTTCACCCACAGCTTAGGAAGAGAGGCAGACACAAATGGAACAAGGAACCCAATGAGGTTCAAGTGCAAGGTAAGAGAAATGCAGAGAGAAATTTGGACCCCTGGAGAAGATGGTCAGAACATCCTCCTAATGAGGGGAGGCCTGAGACCTTTCTACTGGGGTAGAGGGCTAACCAGATGAAGTGGGTTAGAGGGACGGGAGGACTGGTGGAACTGAGTGGTCTCCCAATTAAGAGACAGCATGGTGTATAAAGTAGTGAGGCTGCAGCAAAGACCCAGGAAGGCCGTGGGCAGCATTGTGTTGTCAGGTTTCCATTGTGATGGCCAAATACCTGTGATAATCACCTTAAAGGAAGAAAGGTTTATTGTGGCTCATGGTTTGCTTTGTTTGGGGGGTACTGGGGATTGTACTCAGAGGCACTTGACCACTGAGCCATATCTCCAGCGCTTTTTTATATTTTTATCTTAGAGACAGTGTCTCACAGAGTTGCTTAGCACCTCGATGTTGCTGAGGCTGGCTTTGAACTTGCGACCCCCCTGCCGCAGCCTCCTTAGCCACTGGGATTATAGGCATGGCCACCGCGCCCAGCTAGTCTCCTGGTTTTGAGAGCTTGAGTCCATGGTCAGTTGGTGCTGCTGTCTTTAGGGCTGAGGCGAGGCAGAACATCATGGTGCGGGGCATGTGGTAGACCAAAGCTGCTCACCTCACGGTGGCCAGGAAGCAAAAAGAGAGAAAGCGTCAGGCTCCAGACAGCTCCTCCAAGGGCACACCCCCAGTGACCCACCTCCTAAAGCTTCCACGGCCTCTTACTAGGGAAGGGATCAAGCCTTCAAGACACCAGCTTTGGGAGTCATTCCAGACCCAACTATAGCAGCTTTTGATGAATAAATGTGACAACACTCACACGTGGCTTCTCTCCAGTAGGTGGAGGCCGGGCAGGTGCAGCAGATGGCTTGAAGTGGCAGCACCATGTCATCAGATCTGTTTCTGAAAGTACCCTTTCTGGCTGTGAGGGGAGTGAGAGGCAGAGAGACCAGGGGAGCTGGGGAGACCGTCCCCTGCAGAGCAGCAGGCAAAGGACCCCACACCAGCTGCATTCTTCCCATTGCAGGAAACCAGGAGGTGTTTTAAATATCTTAGTAAATTATTGATTGCCTATTTGGATGCCCACTTAATCAACCTCCACTTTCTGCCATGTTCATACGTAATTAAGTACCAGACAGCTGAGGATTGGACCCTTTTACCGACACATTAGGCCAAATCAAAGTGGAAGAAACAGTTGTTGGTACAGCCGCGACCACGGCCCGTGTGAGGGAGGACCTGCCTCTGACTCTATTCCTGAGCTATGGGGAAGGTGCGTTTTAATCAAGAGGGGCTTGGACTGCCAGCCTCAGAGACTGCTAACCCTGAAACCCTCACCCAGAACCTGGGAGCCCAAGGCAAAGCCTGGTTTCCAGGCTCCCAGGGGAGGCCAAGGCACAAGAGGCAGCAGCCCACCAGGACCTGAATCTCTGGAGCTGCCCATTCAGCACCCCTACACCTCCCAACACCCCTCTGCTCCCCCATCCCCAACTCTTAGTGAAACAACCAAAGAAAGCACATGAGGTTCCCAGCAAAGAAGCAAGTCACTCACTTTGAAGCTGGAGTCCAATTTTTTTAACATGCTGCTTGATTTTTCCTAATTTCAAAATATACGGTTACTTTGAATTCATAGGATGGCATGACTTGAGCGTGGAGACATCGGAACCCTTGTATGCTGTTGGTGGGAATATGAAATGATGAAGGGATAAATAAAATGAGCTTCAGGTGTACAGTGGGATGTGGCCCAGCCTTCAGAAAGAAGGAAATTCCACTCCTGCTGCCACAGGGACGGCCCTGAGGACATTATGATAAGAGGAATGAGCCAGTCACCAAGGGACAGAGACAGCGACTGCCCTTACCTGCAGCATCTAGAATAGGCCATGAAGACAGGAAGTGGAAGGGAACCGCCAGGGGGTGGCTTGCAGAGTAGGCCACGCCTCAAGGCAAAGACGCATAGCACAGAGGTCGTGGGAGCAAGAAAAGTTTGGAGATTTAACCAAAACCCATAAAAATACCGTCCAGTTCTGGCTTTACAGGGTTCCAAGAGGTGTCTAGAATCGTCCAATTCATTGCAACAGAAAGTAAAGCCGGGGTGGCCAGGGACCCGGCGGCGCGTGGAATGGGAGTTGCTTAATGGGACGGCATGTCCATTTTGTGACATGGGGAGCGTTCTGGAGGCGGATGGTGACAATGAAGTCACTGTGCTTAATACTGCCGAACTCTACACTTCCAGGTCGTCCAGGGCTGGCTGAAGCTCAGCCATAGGCATTCCCCTCGCATGCTCAGGGCCCTGGGTTCAATCTCCTACCATTAAACAAGCCAAAAAACAGGTGGTCCAGAGGGTCAACTTGATGTCGTGTTTATTTGACCACAATTTTTAAAAAGTAAGGAAGAACAGGAATTCATTTTAAGACTATATTTTATTGAATCAGTGCATGTAAAACATTATAATTTCCCATGCAATCCATATTAAAATTGCCAATGAAATGTTGACATTTTTCAATTAAGTCCTTGAAATTCTTTATGTACTTTACAGGGCATCTTAAATTGGGCTGCCACATCGGTTACTTTTTATTTACTGTGCCCAGTGTCCTCATGCACTTAGTGGCTACACTACTGGACAGGGCAGCCCTGTAGTCAAGGCCGAGAAGAAAGAAGTGTGAGTGAGCGAGAAACAGAGGTGGGGCCAGAGGCCTCCAAGTGCTCAGAGTCACGGTGATGGACATGTTTGCCCCAGCAGGGCGGGGCCTCTCGCCTCCTTGAGATGGGAGGTGGGGTGGGTAGGTGATAACGATAAAGCCCCCGTTATTGATGCAGATATTACATTGGATAGTATGTGGCGAGCATCCAGGAAACGATCCAACTCTCGGTAGCTGCTTTCATAGATGGTGGCAATCAATGGCTAGTCATGTTGCCATGTGTCCATGGAGAATAGAGATGATAACAAAAAGGATATCACACAAACTTTTTTAAAAGCTCGTAATAAAAGAGGGGTGTTTTTCTTTTTCAAAAAATATCTTTACTTTGTTTAATTATTTTTCTTTTTCTTTGGTGCTGAAGATTGAACTCAGTGCCTCACAAGTGGAAGGCAAGTGCTCTACTTCTGAGCCACAACCCTAGCTCCAAGAGGGGTGTCTCTGTAAGAGAGTCGTCTTTTAGAGGTACTTAGACCTTTGTAAGGTTATACAACACGTGGGCTTTGCTTCAGAATAATAAAGGAGGGGCAGAGGCAGATGGGAGAAAGGTGAAATTGTTGGAACTGTGGTTCATTATACTGGGGTTTTACTTTTACATGTTCAGTATTTTCCATAATTAAAAGTTTGGGTGCTTTTTTAAAAGGTTATTATGGGGTTTTGGACCTGCCTTGAGTTTTTCAGCTCCTAGGCCCCTGGGGGAATGTGTTGGTTTCTGGTGACTGCCTGGTAGAAATGTATGGTTCAGGTCGCCTCCTGGGCACCAGAAGTAGCTTGCACCTTGTCCTCTACCATGGTCTTCACCAAAAAAGAAGATAGTCCTGTATCACCAACAATCACTTCATGTCCCTTAAAACATCACTGAGAAAGTGACTTGTGTTGGATCTCTGCCCCAAACATCAGTCTTGTCACTGTGCTGGGAGGGGATAGTTGACCATCGTCCAGTGGTGGTTGACTATCCAACAGCCAGGTGTGTGTGTGTGTGTGTGTGTGTGTGTGTGTGTGTGTGTGTGTGTGATTCATAGTGGATTTGAATATATAAGGGCTAACTATGGGGATCTATTTATCACACTTTTTTTTTTTTAATATTTATTTTTTAGTTCTCGACAGACACAACATCTTTGTTTGTATGTGGTGCTGAGGATCGAACCCGGGCCGCACGCATGCAAGGCGAGCACGCTACCGCTTGAGCCATATCCCCAGCCCATATCACACTTTTAGTTACTCAAAATGAAGATTATTTTTAACAAATAGCAGGCACGTTGAGATACAACATTCACCCTTTTTTTTAAAGTTGTAGATGGACACAATACCTTTATTTTATTTATTTATTTTTATGTGGTGCTAAGGATCAAACCTGGTGCCTCAGGCATGGCAGGAGAGTGCTCTACCACTAAGCCCCAGCCCCGGCCAACATTGACCTTTTAGAAGTGTGCATTTGGGTGCTTCAGCACAGAGTTGACTATCTGCGTCATAGGTTCCCCCTCCGTGGATCCAACAAACCCAGATAGGAAATATTTTTGTAAAAAATATCTGAAGCCTTGTGGTCCTTTTTCCTTGTCACTGTTCCTGAACGATACGGCACGACAACTCTTCACATAGCATTCACATTATGCTAGGGTCGCATTGTTTTAGGAGTCATAAGTAGGGTAGAGATGAGTTAAAGTACACAGGGGACTTGCCTAGGCTGTATGCACATGCTGTGCCATTCTATGGAGGGGACTGGAGCCCCTGCAGTTTGGGGTGTTCAAGGATCCTGGCACCAATGGATTCGAGGGATAATGAGATTCACCAAGTCGTGCCACCATCCCCATTATCTAATTCCAGAACATTTTCTACTCAGTCCCCGGAAACCACAACTCTGTGTCTCTGTGAATTCGCCTATTCTGCAAATTTCATATAAATGGAAATCTACGATGTGTGTCTTTGGGGTCTGGCTTCTTTGACTTGGCAGAGGTTTTCAAGTTTCCTCTACATGTAACACGGATCAGAACTTCACTCCTCTCTGTGGCTGAAAGGCATGGATAGACCACATGGTGTTCTTCCACTCTACAGCTGATGGACATTTGGGTCGGTTCCACTTTTTTGGCTATTCTGAATAACGCTACTATGAACATTTGTGTACAAGTTATGTGGACATACATTTTCAATTTTCTTTGATATCTATCTGGAAATGGAATGTTGGGTCATATGGTTACTGCTTATATTTTTGATAAACTGCCAAACTCTTTTGCACAGTAGCTGTACCATTTCACACTCCTACCAGCAGCACATAAGGGTTATTTCTCTACACCCTCCCCAACACTTTTTATTGTCTCCTTTTAAAAGTACTCCCATCCTGGTGGGTGTGAACTGGAAACCTCATTGTGTGTTTTGTTCTTTCTTTAGGACTGGGGATTGAACCCAGGGCCTCACTCATGCTAGGCAAGCACTGAGCCACACCCCCAGCCCTTTCTATTTTTTTTTTTTTTTTTTTTTGAGATACACAGTTGCTTAAGGTCTTGCTAAGTTGCTGAGGCGAGCCTCAAACTTTCAATCCTCCTGTCTCAGCCTCCTGAGTTGCTTCCTGGGTTTATAGGTGTGGTTACTGCACCAGGCTCATTGTGGTTTTGATTTGCCTGATCAATGACTAATCAGGCTGAGCCTATTTTCTTCTTCTTATCAGCCCTTTGTTTTGTGTTCTTTGGAAAAACGTCTGTTTAAATCCTTTGTCTGTTTTTAAATTAGGTTATTTGTTGTGGAAGGACTTCCTTCTAGGAGTTCTAAAGGGAACCTGATATCCCAATGAGCATGGCCAAGCAGAAAGTGAAAGCTCTTTGAGATATGCTTGATACTGCCCTTTACCCAGATGCTAACCAGCGCTCTCCATGACGATACCTGATATGACAGATTCCAAGTATCTCCAAACCCTTTCCATTACGGAGGACAGAGGAGGAGGGGACGCCACTCCTGTATAAACCTAGGGTGCTCTGAGCCCCTGCTGGCACCTGGCTGAGCCATTGCTCCCTGGAACCTACCAGGAGACGTATGAACGCACGTCAACCCACACTCAAGCGCTAGGAGGTGGAGGCCCCGAGTGCTGAGCCCGGGTTTGAGGAGGTCTTGGAGAGGGAGAGTCGCCTGGTGTGAGCGGGTCAGAGAGGACTCACAGAGCAGGTGGCATTGAGGTCAGTTCAGCCATTCTCATCCTCCGCAGCACAATCTGAGGATCCGCAGATTGATCCTCAAACATGCATCCAGTAAATATTGATTGATTGAATTCTCCATGCCAGGCACGATCCGGACCCCAGGGATGCAGCAGGACACTTAATTAGATAGTCAGTGCTTCACAGGACCCACATCCCACTGAGGGAAAGCAGCTGATACGGAAGAATAGATGTGTCTACAATGTGTCCGGGAGTGAGGCACGTTAGAGAGAGAGGAAAGCAGGGTGACGGGAGGAGTGACAAGGAGCTGGCCATTTCCGTAAGTTGTTCTGATAAGGAGACCTTCCGGCAGCCACCCGTGTGATGCTGGGGTCCACTGAGCTGTGGGGTTGTTGGATGCGGGAAGGGCATCCAAGCCGAAGGAACAGCAGGTGCAAAGTCCGGAGGAAGGGGCCCAAGAGGAGGAAGGAGAGCAGGGAGGCTGCAGCCCAGAGCGGGAGGGAGAGGGGAGGGAGCTGAGGACAGACTGACAAAGTGGTGGGCAGCCAGGTCCCACAGAGGGAGCTTACGGGCCACTGCATACCATGGCCCCATCACCCCTGGACCACCATGGCTTTGCGCTGCCACAGCTCATGAAGCCATTATCTCAGTCCCTGCACGTTGTTTCTCACAGGTTTGGGGCTTGTCTCTTTTCCATAGAGAGCAGAAATGGGCTGGAGCAGAAGGTCTGAGGGCTCCTTGGAGGGCGGTGGGGTGGGCATGGCCCGCAGCCCGTTCCCCTTGAGAGCCTCTCCACTAATTGGAATCTGGTGCTCAGCCAAGTCCTCCCTCTGAGAGAGATGCGTGGCACAGAGGTGGTGGAAGCAAGAGAAGGGCTGAGATTCCAGCAAAACCTACAAAACCTTGCCCGAGGTTCAAGACATCCGTCCTCCTGTCTCTCTGTCCTTCAGTGTGGGTAGGCCCCCCCCACCCCAAACAAAGAAAACACCTGCCCAAAGTCCTCTTGTTCTCTCCTCAGAGGGGCTGAGCGTGCTTAGCTCGGAGCAAAGAAGATGAGAGCAGGAAAAACGTCATGCCAGTGACCTTCAACTCACCTTCATGTCAATGGGAGAAGAGTCCTTCCGGGGACAACAAGAAGAACCAGAAACATGAACGCTGTAAGGAGGAAGATTTCAGGCTAACGCTGCAAAGGACTTCCTGCAGTCAGAAAGACAGTGAGTTCCCCAACACTCGGGTATTCAAGCAGAAATCAAATGGCCATTTATTCAGGCCTCTATGCATGAGATCCCTGCATGTTTGGAAGATTGGGAGATTGGACCAGGGCCCTCCCAGAGCTAAGGTCCTGTAATCATATCGCATTGATTGTGTTGCCGTTCTTGTAGGTTAAAAGCAAGACTGTGACTGAGAACTCTGAAGAACAACTTGAAGGTCATGGACAGGACGCCCTGAGTCTTTTTCCTAGAGTTGTATGCTGTTAAGGGGGCTTTAATTAAGCTTTCCCCTCCGGGCACAGCCAGCTTGTTTTTGGTGAGTGCAATATGCCGTCCCAGAATATGTCAAACTTCATTTGCAAAATATCAGACTGCTGTTTCTTTTCCCAGAGCCAATCTGCAGAGTAATGCGTTCAATAACTTTTGCTCTTTTTGCTCTCAAAGATAGGTCTCTTTTTGGAGTCGATAGCGCAATAAATGCGGAATCTGGTGCAAATTCCAATGGAAAGAAAAGATATTGTTATTTAAAGGCCAAATAACGGCTTAAAATTAGAGTCGTGAAGGCATCGAAAAACACCAGACTTCCCAGATGGCTTGGAGATAATTCACTCTGCACTCAGTCCACTGACACGCTAAAAAAAAATACTTTTGACTCTGTTTCTCCCCAGATTGAAAGTTGGTGCCTGCTTTAAACATATGTGCTTCTCTCTTTAAATTTAGCTCTGAGTCATGTTGTATTACATTAGGAATTCAGCAGGCAGGCACATGGAAAATGTACATCAAAGCGTTTATTTTTAAATTATATAAAAATAAAAATATATATGTTTAAATATATTAGGCTGTATTTTTGCCCAGTTTCAAATGGTTTGTCTCCAGAACAGATTAGATAAAACAATAATAACGATGATGACACTATGATTCTGGAACGCAGCCCATTCTGGAGGATCCCAGAGCGACTTGGCAAATCCTATAGCTCCTAGCCCCCAGCAGAGCTGAGAGCGGGATTTGTCACTGAAACCTCCACCTCCACCTCCACGGGGGACCAGGCAGCTCCCTTAACAGCTGCACAGTGGCCTAATTAAGATGCTCCTGCCTCCAGAGTGTCAGGTCTCTGGGCAGAAGTCAGCAAGGGGTTAGGGACCATCTAGGAGCAGAGGCCAGAGGCACACAGCCTGGAGGGACATCTTTAGCTTAGCCTCTGTCAGAGTCCTGCTATAGCAGAATACCCAAGTATGAGTAATTTATGAAGAACAGAGATCTTTGTCTCTCAGTTCTAGAGTCTGGGAAGTGCAAGATGAAGAGTTAGCATCTGGTGAGGCCTTCCTCCTGCCTCATCCCATGGTGGAAGGCAGAGGGGCAAGAGAGGGAGAGAACATAGGCAAGAGCGGGCCACGCTTAGCTTTACACACACCTCCTCCTTCAGTAACGACAGTAACCCATGCACGAGGGCAGGATGTAAAACCCTCCCATTAGGTCCCACCTCCTGACACTGCGGTACTAGGGATTAAGTTCCAGCACACAAACTCTGGGGGACATGTTCAGACCTAAAGCTCATGGGCTTTAGGCCCAGCTAGACAATTCTGGCCTCAAACTCTTGCTCTGTCCCATCTAATCCATACATTCTTTGAAAAAATGGCGGGGACTGGCTGTGCCTCATTTCCTTTTCTGGGAAATGGACTGTGTTTCCCACTTCCCAGGGTTACCACGAGGGTCACCAGGGATGGTTCATTTGAATCATTTGGTCATTCACCCAGCACATGTTTATCTGAAGGACAAAGTGATACATAAAATCAACAGATCCACCATCCCAGCCCTTGAGAACCAGAGAGGCAGGTGAGTGATCACAGACATGACGATTTCATCGGAAGCAGTGAAGGTGAGGAGGAAGGTTTGACCAAGTGGGGCTGGACCGGAAGGCTCAGAAAAGCCTCAGCAGAAGGTCATGAACGCAATGGGCGCTGATAAGTTCCCGTGCACATGTTCTACGGCTGTTGTCACAAATTGCTGCAAAATGAGTGACTTAAAATAACCTACAGTTATCATGTACAGTTGCAGAGGTCAGAAGTCTGAAATGACTCTTGCTGGGCTAAAAGCAAGATGCCGGGCTGTGTTCCCTTTGGAGGCTCAAGAGAGGTATTTCCTGGCCTTTCCCAGCTTCTGGAGGCCACCTGCATTCCTGATTCCTGGCTCCTGGCTCCTGGCTCCTGGCTCCCTCTGCAAAGCTCAGTTGCTCCAACTTTCACTTCCATGGTCCTGTCTCCTTCTTCTGACTTTGACCTTCCTGCTTAAGTTTCCATGGGGCCTCCGGCCCAATCCAAGACAATCTCCTACCCCAAGGTCTTAGCAAGGTGACCTCTCAAAACTGTAGGACACTCATTTCCGTATTTAAAGAATCTTTTGGGGCTCAGCACAGAACTATATCAAATGTTTCCAAAAAGAAAATTTTGGGGGTCAGGTAGAGGGCTTCTTACCATCACCATTTGTAATTGGAAGACATGGGTGGAATTTTCATGGTCTCAAGGAAAAAACATTTTCTTTTTTTTTTTTAATATTTATTTTTTAGTTTTCCGCGGACACAACATCTTTATTTGTATGTGGTGCTGAGGATCGAACCCGGGCGGCACGCATGCCAGGCGAGCGCGCTACCGCTTGAGCCACATCCCCAGCCAAGGAAAAAACATTTTCAACCTAGAATTCTTTCATAATTGTATGAATCAAGTGTCAGTATGGACTGACTCCACTGCAGACACCTGGGTCTCAGCAGGCTTTCTCCCAGGCACCCTTTCTCAAGAAGCTCCTGAGGTGAGCTTCATCAAAAAGAGGAAGTAAATCAGAAAATAGAAAACTGGCCAAGTGTAGACTCAGAGGCCAAAGCAAGAGGATTGCAAGTTCAAAGCCAGCCTCAGCAACTTGGTGAGACCCTGTCTCAAAAAAGGTGGGGGGCGGGTTGGGGAGATGGCTTAGTGGTCAAGAAAGGAGAGAAGGAAGGAGGAAGGGGGTGGGGGGACTGAGAATATAGAAAACAAGATATAACACAAGAGAGAGGCATATATAACATATATAACACAGAAATCCAGAGCACAGGTGCACCTTGGCCCACAGGTGCACCTTGGCCCACAGGTGCGCATGGGGTCTGGCACAGCAACCAGGCACGACAGGGCCCAGGCAGGAGGGCTCAGAGCAAAACGTGGCACTGACAGGCTTCTGAGGTTTTCATTATTTTCACAAGAACTTTAGAGTTATGACAGAGTTTAGATGCAAATTATAGTTACACAGAAAACTAAAGAACACCCCCAATTACTGGCAGAAAAATATAATTGACCAAAAATTGCAATCATCATGCACTGGGTGATCAGAGGCAAGCAATATTTATACTGAATATTAATTTACCTGGAATCTATGAAATTGGGACGATAAGCAGAGGGGGAGTGTGAGACTGTGTGTGTGTGTGTGTGTGTGTGTGTGTGTGTGTGTAAGAGAGTTAAATCTTCCTTTTCTAGAGCAGGACACCAATTGGACAATGCCTAAAACTGAAAAAATCAAGATCAAGCTATGAGTTGCAGGTGGCCGCTTCTGAAGCAAGGAACCAGGTCAGGGAGCAAGACTGACACACAAGCTGGACACGACTGTCTGACTTTTTACACTCTGTACATGTATCAGTTTAACTTAAAATTTTAAAGGGAAGGAGTAAAGGTTCCCTGAAGAAGGAGAAGGTGGTGGCTCTGGGAAGAGGAAGCCCCTCCCGCCCTCCAGGTCTTCTCTGACTTCAGCCTCATTAAGTCATAGTGGGGGATGACCTCAGCAAAGGACATCAGACCTGCGGGAGGTCCTGAAAGGCCACATGGCCCTCTGTTCTCTCCGGCAATCACATTGGCTGCCACCCTGAGAGCAGGTGGGGTGGTGGACAGGGCCCTGCGAGCAGCAGGCACCTGTCACTGCTCAGAATTTTCCCAGCAGGCCTGGTGGCCCCAGTGAAAGGGTCAGTGTGGGAGACAAAGCTCCCTGGGACAGACCTGGGCCGGGAGGTGTGCAGGGACAGGACACTTCTTTGCATATGGAACCCCGTGTCCTCTACCCTCTGAACCCCAGCGGGGTCTGGACACAGTTGCCAGAGGCACTCTGTCCTCTAAAGTCTTGAACTGGCTGTCCAGCCACCTGCTGGGAAGAGACCTCGAGGGGGTGCAGCCCCTGGCAGGGAGACGTGGGGAACTCAAAGGAATGTGGTTGCTGTCGCCATAAGGCACATGGCTCCTTAGGGTTAACTCCTGGTGCACCCCCAGTCACGTGGGGCCACAGCGGGCCAGGATTCCAGGTTCCCAGAGCCAGGAAGGACTGGAGCTGGCCCCTGACAGAAGTTGGTTGTATAGCTCTGACAGTCTGGAGCTTGTACAGTCACAAAGAAAGGTGATGGACTGGGGACAGGAGAATGGCAGGGGACCCCAGGTGGGTTCTTCTGTCCATCTTTTGAAGGTGATGATCACCATTAAGTTATGCTAAGCTCAGGCACATAAAGCACATTTCAAAGGAGAAACAATCTAAAGCAGATGGAAAATCAGAGTGGAGGCTTTGAACCTCCTGAACCCCAAAAGTACTGATTCCCCAGATTCTCCACCAGATCCAAACCCATGTTCTAGAATATAATGGGCTTTGTGGGTAGCATGTTAAAAAGGGGTGTGTGCTTGTGTCACAGTACGTCTCCAGGATCAAATCATTTGGAAAATGCTAGTTAAACAAAGAAAATGGGCAGGAACACCCCTGGCTCGAAATTTTTTTTTTGTGGAGGGAATGAGTACTGAGGATTGAACTGAGAGGCACTCAACCACCTAGCCACATCAGCAGCTCTATTTTGTATTTTATCTAGAGAAAGGGTCTCTAATAAAGAGTTGTTAGTGCCTTGCTTTTGCTGACTTTGAACTCTCAATCCTCCTGCCTCAGCCTCCTGAGCCGCTGGGATTGTAGGTGTGTGCCATCAAGCCCAGCTCAGACTTGAATTTTCCTTGTAAGTATCCCAAAGGTTGTACCTTCCAGAAGTTGAGGCTTTTTTCAGGAAACCACACTTGGGGTTAGAGTCCCATGCATCACACTTTGGAAAACACTGGCCAAGTGCCCTGAGTCCCAAGGGCTTGGGCATCCCTCACACCTACCTGCAACTTATTTGGTCAGAGGACACATCTATGCTCTTCCCGGTTCCCCAAATCCTTTGCCCAACCTGGAAATCCCAAAGTGTTTGAAGGACAGACTCCTTCTTTTCTTCATGTATCAGTCATGTGCTTTCTGGTAGGTGTAGAAGGTGTCTTGTTTTTAATTGAGGGCCTGACATGGGGAAGAGTTGTGGAAAATAGAACCTTAGGTAACCCAATTCTTCTGATTCTTTTTTGAATTCTTGGGTTTCTCTTCAACTTTCAAAAAAAAAATTATTATGAGAATTTTTAGGCCACACCCCACCCAGAGAATAAAAGTAGTTTCCTTGCCTCTGTTCCTAGAGCCGTTTTTCAAATCTCAAATGATGTATTTATTAACAACCCTAATGCAACCGTTTCATCAAAAGCCCCTTTGCCTTCTTAAAAGAATGTCAGGACCAGCTTGCAACCGGGGCTTCTCATGCAGTCCTGGAGCCTTTGCAGCCAGCCCAAGCTGCTGGTGACAATGGTGATCTCACCGGCATCCATGTTCTCCAAGCTCATTGGCTCTGCACACTGGAACCTGGTGAGTCATTAACCCCATCTTCCTCATTTATTCATCCATCTGTCCAACATATATTTAATTAAGTAAGTATCAACTCTGAGTCAGGCTCTGAGCTAGATGCTTGGAGACAGTGGTGATCAAGACAGATGTCATCTCTGCCCTTGAGGAGCTGACAATCCAACTTCATAACTCATCATCAGGGACTCCCTCCTGCCAGGCTGCCATGCATGGGCATGCAGGATGGGCATGCAGGATGGGCATGCAGGATGGGCATGCAGGATGGGCATGCAAGATGGGCATGCAGGATGGGCATGCAGGGTAATCCCTGCACACGGACCATAGGCCAAGGGGGCACATGGGAGCTGAAATCCACCCCACAGTCCATCCATCCACCAAGTGTCTTAGCCTGTTAGTGCTCTACAATAAGGTACTTGTAACTGAGTAATTTTTCGCAACAGAAATTTATTTTCTCACAATTCTGGGGGCTGGGACTTCTGATGGAGGTGCCAGCAGGTCCAGTGTCTGGTGAGGGCTGCTCTCGGGTTCCAAGATGGCGCCATCCTTCGCAGGGAGCAATGCTGAGTCCTCACATTGCAGAAGGTGGAAGGGCAGGAAACCCAAGGCTGGGTGAAGCCTCTTATATAGACCTTAATGCCACTTGCAGGTGAGGAGCCTCCGGGGCCTAATCACCTCTTTTTTTTCTTTTTTTCTTTTTTTTTTTTTTTAGAGAGAGAGAGAGAGAATTTTAATATTTATTTTTTAGTTTTCGGTGGACACAACACCTTTGTTGGTATGTGGTGCTGAGGATCAAACCCGGGCCGCACGCATGCCAGGCGAGCGTGCTACTGCTTGAGCCACATCGCCAGCCCCTCAATCACCTCTTAAAGGGCCCACCTACTAATGGCACCTCACTGGCAATGCACGGACGTTGGAGAAGACACACTCAATCCACAGCACTGAGTCAAATGACATGATTCGACGCAACACTGACATGGGGTTGGGGAAAAGCCCCTTTTCCTAACTTGCATAAAGGGGCTGCTGTGTGTTAAGAGCAGTTCTGACTTCCTGTAAGGTGCCAGGCTTTAGAGACCTCACTAGATTAGATTAACTGGGAGTGACCTCATATCAATGATTTCTGGGTTTTTTTTTTACTGGGGTCTTTGAATCCCAAAATGGAGCTGAGTGGTTGTTGGACTCATATGAAGGCCAGCAGGCCCACACTCGCTCCTCTGAGAAGTGAGAAAGAGGAGCTGGGACGTTCATTCTCAGCTGCTCAGCTTTGCAAATAAAGATTGCCACCTCCCTCCAACTGCTAATCCCTCTTAATTGGTACAGGGAGGTAACATGGGACCATCAGCAGCATGTGAAGGTGACCCGGCCGCTTTTTACCACTTTCCTTCAGTTTCCTCAGCCTGGGTGTGGGGTATTCTCTGTCCTGCGGCATTTGAGGGACCCCTGGAAGACAGTAGAGAAGTGTAATGAATCTTTTTGGGTTCCAAGGTATGCCCCGTGTCTGAGAGTAAGGCTGTTTGTTGAGTGTGAGCTGCCCGGCTCAGTGCTTCTCGAATGTTAATGTGTAAATGAATCACCTCCATAGCTATTAAATTGCAAACCATGACTGAGTAAGTGCCTTTCTAAGGAGAGCCCAAGTGATGTCCACGCAGCCGGTCACTCAGGTTGTGAGGCCGTAGGGCCAGTGCTTCGGGATGAGGACATCTGAGTTCAAGTCCTTCTGCATGTTCTCCCTGTGCGACGCCGCGTAAGTTATTCACCCTTATTTTGCCTTGGCTTTTTTATTTGCAAAACAGAACAACATCCACGACTGGACATTGTGTTAGACTCACGTGAGTGGATGAGTTCCGGCACATTTGGAAGGACTCCCTCCCTAGTGGCCCCTAATATCTGTCCTCCACCTTTTAAAAAGTAAATACGGTGGAAAGCGAGAAAACCCGTTAGACAAAACCTCGGCTCTAACGTTTCCCTGATTCTTGCCACCAAGGCTCCCCCACGAGTCAAAGCTCAGGAGGCTTTTGTGGCGCCCCAGTGCACCTGAGGGCCGCGGCTGTGGGGCCTGTGCCCAGTGAGAGGCTCCTGAATGAATGACTAATGTACTTCCGCCAATAATAGTAGCTGTCTCTGGCAGTGGGGCCCACTTTTCCCTAAGGCAGCAGAATTAGAACCTGTGGGAGGTGGGATGGAAAGGAGATGAGAAAAGCTCTCTAGGGCACCCCTTCTTCCCACTTGGGAATCGCGACGGTCCAAAGGAACCTCCAGAAAACTTAATTCTGTCTCCTCTAAGATCACGCATCATTCAGTCTCGCTGTCTCACGTGGCCTGGAATGAACAGAGCTGCCGTGGCAGCCGGGAGCTGTTGTCAGCTGCTGGGAAGGAAGGTCCCCCGCCCTGGGGCCCCAGCCTTAGAGGCCCCACAGTGATCATCTCTGCCTGGGGACCTACTGTGGCCTCCTCCTGGACCTGGCAGGCCTTTGGCTAGGGACCGACACATCGTGACCTTTGCACCTCCTCCCGGTCCTGTGTCTGGTGGCCGCCACACCCACTGAGGCCTCTTGGCATCCGTCCACCCAGCGCTGGGCTTCCCACCTTCACCCCAGTCTCCAAGCCAAACTGGGCTTCTCCACCGGCCTTGCCTTTTCCTCTCTGTGGGTAGGATTGTGGGGACGGCCACGAGAAACCACACGTTCCCTGCGTGTTCAGCATCGTGTGGCCCCTGTCATGTGGTGGTTTTTACTGTGTCTGCTATGAGAGCTGTTGTCAGGAGGAAAACTTAAAAACATTTTGGGGAAATAGAGAAAACGTAGCCTCCTGACAATGTGTCACCATTAAGCTAATGAATGAATCAGGCAGCCAAGTGTGGCGGCTGCCCAAGCTCTGTGCCTAGCTCTGTGTCAGCGCCTGAGCCTCTCCGTACCTCCCAGGGATGAGCAAAGCCCACATCCAAGGCAGAGCTGCAGAGCACTGGGTGGGCCGCCAGGGCTGGGCAGTCTGTTGACCGACAGGTAAACCACCATTGGCTGTTTTTAAGAGCTGAGGACTGGGAACTGGGCAGAGAGCAAAAGCTGCAAGGGAAATAAGTATGGTACCTCCCTTACCCAACACACAGCTCTCTAATAGGACTGGGTTGGATTTTTGTCTTATTATAAAGTCCTATTTACCTATTAAAGACAACTTAGTGCACAGGGAAAAATGAACACCATTCACAATTCCACTTTCGACTTGCATGGACTATTAATATATATCCTGTTAATTTCCATTTACACCTGCACTGGCTGGCCTATAAGTGCGTCCTGGTACTCTGTACCCAGAGCAGCACCCTGAAGCTGCCTCGGGAGAAGCAGCACAGCTGAGGTCTGCCTTGGCATTCCGCGGATCACCCTCCTGACCTTTAAGGCTAGTGTTAGAACTTGCTCTTGGTTCTCTGTGGCTGCAGTGTTTTCGTATGTGTGGCCTGTCGTCCAATCAGTCATCCATGGAGCCGTGTTCTCATCACCACCTCCCCCCACACCTCCCGGTCCGCGTCATGGTCCTCTCTCACCTGGAGTGCTGCTACCCCTTCCTCTGGGTCTCGTCATCTCCACTCCTGCCTTCCTAGGGTACTTCCTTCTTATGGAGGCCAAGGGGATCTCTTAAAGCCATAAATCAGGTCCTGTCATCGCTCTGCTGTGGCTGCTCATAGCGTTTAGAGTAGAGCCCAAACTTGGCAGGCTGCACAACAGCCGCGCCCACCCCTCCCTCTCACCTGTTGCCACTCCCCGCTTGCTCAAGCTGCTCCAGCCTTGCTGGCCTACTCATCGTTCCTGGAACACACCAAGGTAATTCTTCACCACAGGGCTCTTGCACATGCTCCTCCTTCTCCTAGAGATGCTTCTCCACAAATCTTTGAGCAGCTTAAGTCTTTTCTGCAATATTCTTCAGAAAGGGGTCTGACTACTCAATCTAAAACAGCTAACTTCCCAAGTCTGTTTTCTTTTCATTATTTAAACATAAGGATTATTATGAAATTATTGTCAGCGTACACCATGACTTTCAGAGGATCTTAAATGGCAGAATTCCAGAATCTGAGAATCCTAAAATAAGAAAAAACAAAATTTTACTGGGATGGGGTCTCTCAGGAACCAGTCCAAGGCCTTCACTGTACAGTTGAGAAAACTGGGCCCAGGGGGTTAATGACCTGCCCAAGGCCCAGCAGTTGAGGGAAAAGCCAGCACAGAGCTCGGCCTCTGGGCACTGGGGCACAGCTCGGCCCTGCGCGCGAGGTCCCCCAGGCAGCTCCTCCAGGCAGGGCGGTTCTGCTGCCCAGGGCCACACGGTCAGGGGGTGACCTCAGGGCCTGCTGAGCCAAGCCAGCTCCACTCTCCTTCCACTGGTCTCAGTCATTTTCCTTTTTAAGAAAAAGAGGGTTTCTTTCCTCGTCAAAGTCTCAGGGACCTCTGTGCTGTACACCGTGTTCACGAAGTGATCTTGAAGACAACCAACAGCTGAGCCCAAACTCAACGACCGAAAGCCCACTCTGTCACAACAGTGACACCAGGGAGGTCTCTAGAGACGAAGGCTGGCGACACTGGGTGGTTAAAACCTTCCATGTTACCTGCGGGTCGTGGGTGAGGGCTTGGGCAAAAGCTGTCCGTGACAGCACAGCCCAGAGATTCGCATCTCAGCTCACGTCTCAACCATAGCCTGTCAACTGCAGCTTCCAGGGACAGGAAGGAGGAGAAAACACTGTCCTAAAACGTTCTTCTGGCACCACATCAGGAACCACATGTATTTATAAGGGAGGCACATGCTCCCGAGGAACTGTGGCTGATAATGATATTCCTGCAGGCTGCGGGGATCCTAATTATGATTAAGACCTTCAGTTACACAAATAAAATGTCTCCCTTGATCGCCATGGAATCTTTCAGTTTCACCCCCTGAAATGAATGTTCCCCACTCCTGTGAGGTATCACCCCCAAATTTAAAAGAAACAACCAGCTCCAGATCCTAACCACAGCAATAAACAAGAAAAAAAATGGGTGAAAGACTGGCTGTGGAAAGACATTTGTCCAGGCCTGCAAGGTCAATTATTGAAAGTGATGGCATCCTCACAAGGTAGGGAGAGAAGCCGCCAGAGGACAGCCTCTTAGCCCCCAGCTGTGTCATTGCACCCAGACTTCGAAGCAGCACTCTCCACCCACGTACAGAAACCCGTGTAAAGTATCTTTGCCTCTGTAATGGTGTGGAGCTGAAGTGTCCCCCAAAAGCTCATGTGTCAAAAGCTTGGTCCCCAGTTCAATATCCATATGCAGGAATTTTGCAAAGTGATATTGGCTCATGGGGGCTCAGGCTCATCAGTGGATTAATCCATGGATGGATTCGTAATGGAATGAACTATTGGCAGATGGAGACTGGAGGAGGTGGGGCCCAGCTGGAAGAGAAAGATCACTGGGCTTGTGCCCTTTGGGTCTCTATCTTGTCCCTGACCCCCTCATCTCTCCCACCCCCTCTCTCTCTCTCTCTCTCCCTCCCTCCCTCTCCTTCCACTTCGAGGAGCCCTCGTTGGCCCACAGCAGTGGAGCCATGGACTGAACCCTGTGAACTCTGAGCCCAGGAACATGCCCCCTCAAGTGGATCTTCCCAGGTGCTCTGTCACAGCAATAAAAAACTGACAAAGACAACCCCCAAGATGGGAACTCCCACTTCCACTGTGCTGGGATCAAGGTTCGGCTTGGTGGCAGTTCGTGTTCCTGTGGCTGTAGAAAGAGCCAGGATAAGAGATTTGCTCTATGGAAAGTGGCCAAGAGCAGAAGTAATCCCCAAGAGGGACAGACTGTGCTTTCAGAAGCCTCTCTTTCTAGTGGGTTTTAAAAAATTTTTTTTTTAGTTGTAGATGGACACCATACCTTTATTTTATTTATTTATTTTTATGTCGTGCTGGGGATCAAACCCAGTGCCTCATGCATGTTAGGCAAACGCTCTATCACTGTGCCATAGCCTCGGCCCACAAGTGGGTTTTAATGTACCCCCTTTCCTTTATTTTCTGTTTCTGGTTGTCTGGTTTTCACAGTCAACTCAAGGGCCACAGGAAACCTTGGTGCACAAGGCAATGACAATGCATTTATTTTTTGCGTGCTTTATTTTTTCATAGTTACAATGACAGTATAGGTTATAGTACAAATGACACTATAAATGTGAAAATGAACATTGATAAGAATTGTGAGATTATTTATGTGTGTGTTCAGTTTCCCTCACTATAGCAAGCAGACTGCTCAGTTTGCCTTAGGGTCTTCAGCACCACGGACAGCACACCCGGGCTCAGCGCAAGGACCAGCAGCAGCAGGTTCAGAATTACCTAGTGAGAGACCCAGGGCTGAGCGCAGGTTTCCTATGCGAACCCCAGAGGAAAGCTTCTGTGCAAACTCCAGGAGCAGGAGCTGATTGCAACAACCTCACTGTGGCTGCAGTGGAAAGGCTGAGTGGGACAGGAGAAGAGACGAGGGAGCAGACTGCAAGACTACCCCAAGGGGCATGAAAAACCGCCGAAGTACTTTAAGAGAAGCAATGACTCTTAGTAATAGACACTGTAAAATTCATCCACATTTAATGATATCAATATACTTTTTAATTGCTAACACTTTTACATGGGTCAAAATAAAAAGCAGTCAATGAAAAGCCTATCTTTTCCCTCTGTCTTACCTCAAGTGATCAATCCTTATTATTAATCTCATATTCATATGTGCAGGGATGCACGTACCTATAAAGCTTATGTGTTATTTATATATATTTGTATATAATATACATTCATATATAAATATTTCCCATCCTTTTTGTTAAAAATAATGAATGCAAGCTTTATACACTCTTCTGTACCTAGCTTTTTAAAATCTAATACAATATATATGGGGAATCTGTCAGCAATGACCATATATTTTGGTTTAGCATTTAAGATATTTCATCAACCCAAAAACTGTTTTCTGCTACTTCTTTGCCCCCCTCCTCCTCTTCCTCCTCCTCTCCTCCTCCTCTTCCTCCTCCTCTCCTCCTCCTCTTCCTCCTCCTCTTCCTCCTCTTCCTCCTCCTCTCCTCCTCCTCTTCCTCCTCCTCTCCTCCTCCTCTTCCTCCTCCTCTCCTCCTCCTCTTCTTCCTCCTCTCCTCCTCCTCTTCCTCCTCTTCCTCCTCCTCCTCTTCCTCCTCCTCTTTCTTCTCATGGTGGGGATCAAACCCAGAACCTCATGCATACCAGTGAGTGCTCCATTACTGGGTTCCATCCCTGACCCCAGGTTCAACTTTTCTAAACCGTGTCTCATATTCCCAGACATTCCTCACTCCACCTTAACACAGGTGAACAACACCTCAAGGTTTCTCCAGAGAAAGAGAACAAATAGGATGGATGCATGCATGCATACATGGATACTGAAAGGATTTATTGGGAAAATTGGTTCATATGACTATGGAGACTAAGAAGTCCCACAATTGGCTGGCTGCAAGCTGGAGACCCAGCATCACGACTCAGGCCAAGTCCAAATGCCTGGGAACCAGGGAAGTTGATGGTGTCTGAGAGCCTGGTGGACCATTAGCATAAAGCCTCTAGTTCAAGGCTTGGCATTCTGGGGCCCAAGGACAAGAGTGCATCCCAGCTACACTGTGGATAGAGGAAGTTGTCTTTTTGCTCTGTGTGGGTCTGTGTGTTGGTGCACACCCACATTGAGGGTGATTTCCGTCACTCAGTCCACAAACTCACATGCCAATCTCCTCTGGAAACACCTTCACAGATACACACAGAAACAACTTCACCAGGTCTCTGGGTGCTCTTTAATCTGGTCTGGTTGACACCTAAAGTTAGCCATCACCCTGCCCCCACTTAGGTTTAGAAATGCCAGGTTCAACAAGGCTGGTCGGTTGCTTTACCATAGACCCTCTCTTGGCTGCAAGGGTCCTGGAAGGGGTCGGTGCTCATGTTGGCCTTCAGGGGTTGGGGTATGTGGTCTTCCCACATACACCGTTCTTGGGATCTTTCTAGAGCATCACAGGGAAATGTATAGCAGAAGGACATTGGAAAGTGCTGCTTGGCCAATGTCCCTCTCCCTGGGCAGTACTTGATAAACAATGACCAGCTCCAGATGCCCACCTTCCTGCCTTCTAGGCTTGATGCTGACCAATACTTTCCTCTTAATAGTTCCTCCCTGAACAAATCCATTAGGTGACCACTTTCCTGGTCAGTCCCAGGGCTGTCCTCAGGTCACCTTGATTAGACTTGATTATTTCCCAAGACAGAAAGGTATGTGTAAGCCGTGTCTGAGTTCACATGTTCTATGCTGATTCTTCCTACATCTGCATTGTAAGAGGGGTTTCTGCTTCAAAACCGGAGCGCAGGCCCCAGCTCCCTCATGACCAGCCATAGCGCAGAGGACTTTGGACTCCACCCTGGGGCTCTGAGTGCTGCCCCACCTCCACCGCCCATCCCCACACTCGGCAGTACAGGATGTTACTCTGGGCACTGGGCTCCTCTCTCCAGCATAATTGCTAAATCTTTCAAGACAGAAACTTTGCTTTCCCCCCCTCCTTTGTATGTTCTGTATCAACCCCCCACAGTGCCAGGCATATTGGAGCTGATTAATTATTTTTGAAATAACTTTATGGGAAGAGATGAGTATTTATAATCCCTCTCTCTCTGCCTGTCAAGCAAGGACATGTATTGCTGACTGGCCAGTCTGCAAACCAGAGCACTCACAGGTGGGGATGTGTTTTCTCTGCACCTGCTCTCTCTAACTTCTTGTGCCCTGGCATGCAGCAGGCACCCAGTGAACGCTGGGAGTTGGGGAACAGTCTGCCTATCTATTTGAATATTCACAGAACCACTACTTGTAAAGGCTGTGGTCGTTGGGGATCAGGGACTCCAACTCTCCTCACTCTACTGAAGCGGAAGCTAACCAAAGGGCATTGTGACTTGCTCACACAGAGCTGGGACTTGAGCCTGGGTCTGCTGGCCTTCCCTGGAGCTGTCCTGGCAACATTGCCTCCTTTGTTGAGTAGGGTTAGAGATATTCACCTCCTGAGCCTCTCTTAGCTGGGAGCGTGTGTCTAGAGCCCTCAGTGTGGCTCCTGGTGCTGTTGGTGCTCAATGTCTGGTACTGATTGTTTCTAAGCAAATGCCCATCCACTCTGACACCTCATAAGTTCAAAGCAAGGCTGACTTCTCGGCACCTCTAGCATCTACTGGTGTCTTACACTTCTTAGGGCCCTGCAAGCACGGTGATGATACCAGCTCTCTGACTACGTCTATAAGTTTCATCTTATGACCTCAAGTAAGACTGTGCCCTTTTTAAGGATGGTAGATGTAGACTCTGGCAGAAAACTAAGTTCCCATGTGACTTTGGTTAGATAGGACTCTAAATGTTCCCGTCCCCCTGCCTCAATTTCTCCCTTTGGCTGGCTGAGCTTGGCTGGGGGAAGGAGATGCAGTAAGCCCTGATTGATGCATTCATTAGGACTTGGACAGGGCCTCTGGTCCTCAGAGCCAAGCACTGTTATTTAAAGAACACTGATGGAAGAGTGGAGTTGGGTATTCAAATCGTCCTCGGAGGACCCACAAGGCGGCCAGTCAGTGTAGGGCATTTAGAGAGCTAATTCCTTGCTTCAGTATTTAAGGCCTCTGAAAAAGCTACATCTATCTTCTATGAGGAAAAAAAAAAAAAGTTCTTGCATCTTCCTGCTATCTAGAGATTATTTAGTGCTCGGGTATTGACACCACTTCTGTAGAAAGATTTAAAGATGAAAACGCAATGTATTCAAGCGCTGATCATTTTTCACCGTCACTTAGTGACAGGACAGCCTGGAGTCAATTGCAGCAGATTTATCTTTTGTGATATTGATTGTGTGCTGCGGCTGTTTGCAAATATACCTGGCTCCAAATCAAGGGGTACCACGAGGGGCGGGGGATGGGAGGCCGTTGGGGACCCTGCCCCTGGTTTTCAGCTCTACCAGAGACCAGGTGCATGTTCCCAGAAGGTCCTCGGCCAGTTGGCCCTGGGCAGGCTGGCCATTAAAGGCCTGGTGAGTGACCTGCCGTTTAGTCATCATGGGAAGCCCCTGAGGAATGGGGAACAAACCCCCCTGGTGTCCTCTGTGTCCTGAGGCTTCTTAAAACCATGCAGATGTGGGCTTCAGCCTTCCTGAAGTTGGACTCTCTTCCCCAAAGCTGGGGGTCAGCAGCTCCCCATTTAGGAGGTGGCTGCGCTGGGGTGCCACACCCTCTGCCCTCTTCTTAGCAGGGTGCAACCTGCAGGCCACAGTGGACATTTCCCATGCTGCCTTCTTCCAACAGGGGCCGGGCAAAGCGGGGGGACTGTCCGAGTGGAGGCGGTGACAGAGGTCATCATCCTGCGTTCTACAGAGAAGGCTGAACCTCAAAGAGTTAAAGGTCTGGCCCAAACCACCCACCTTGGGCTCCCTCGTGGTTTCCTTCTATCTTATCCCCTTGCTGGTCGCTTCGTGGGTTATTTTCCTTCAAAGTCAACTCCAGACCCCAACAGTCTCCCTGTTAGGAGGGGTTCTCACCAGACCTGAAGCTCCCGCTTAGAGAAAATGACAGCAGATACAACCAAAGAAGAAAGAGCAGAAGACGAGGGCCCAGGAGTGGACAGGAAGGCCACGCCAGGCCTCCGCCCGAGCCTACTGGGAGGCCTTGCTGCTCAGCCTCTGCAGGCCCCGCCGGCCTCACCTGTAAAATGGAGTAACTGGGAAGAATGCTGGGATGAGGGCACCCGGGGCTACTCCTCGGGGCGCCTGCTCACTTCTGTGCGGCACTGATGTGTCTTCTCTGCAGGGGAAAGTCCTGGGCTTCAGGGACAGAGACGTGGGTTTGAATCCTGCCGTGACAAGGCCCTTAACCTCCCGGCCCTCAGTCTCCTTACCTGTATGTACTATTGAGGTGGTTGCCTCTGCCTCATTGGGTGGCTACGGGACTTAATGACCCTGTGGGGTGGGGGCCAGCCCAGCAGTATGGCTGTTCGAAGCTCAGCCAATACCAGAGCCACTCGAAAGAGTTTTGGTGCCTGGCTGGGGGCCTGAAGGCCCACCCCCCCCTGCCGAGCTACCTGCTGGTTGAAATAGGGGCTCCCAACCCTTCCCCCCCCAGACTGCCCTGCTGAAAGCCGACAGGGCCTTCGCGCATCTCGTGTTCTGCAGAAGACACAGCCTGCTTCAGGATGGCCGGGTTGTAAATGCTGAGAATTGCTAAGAAGGCCCATCTCTCACTGTCAGAGAGGCTTCCTTGATATTTAGTCTACATCTGCTCCTCCTAACTCATCAATCTCGCCTCCTCCGACCCGGCTCAGCCATCCTCCCGGCCTCCCGCCACTCCATCCGCTCTTCCCGACGACACCGGTTCTGATACCTCAGTCAGGAGATGGGGGTCTCGTTCCCTGTCCTGGCCCAGCCATGAACACCTAGACTTTGGAGACAGGAGGGGCCTTAGAGAGTGTTGAGTGACCTGTCCTCTCGTTTTACAAATGCCCAGAGAGGGCATGGCCATAACAAGGGCTCCAGGTCAATAGCTAGGAGATGGTCTAGCCTTTTGGAAATCAGTAAAAAATGCAATTAATTAGAATGAAACAAGTCTTGGGTTTTAGTAAATAAAATAATGCACGTCACTGTCTTGGTTAAGGCCATTTGACCAGAGTTAGGAGCTCAGTCACAGCTTAATGCTGTTATGAGCAGGTCCCCACGGGTCCGGAAGTGGGCTTCCCCAGGCTAATGATTCTTCTCTGAGGCGCTACCATCCCGTTTCCCAGCCAAGAAGACAGAGGCCCAGAGAAGTTTAGGACCCTCTCCACGGTTACAGAGCCAGCTAGAGGCAGAGCTAGATTTCAGACTCAGGTCTTCTTAACTCAAAGCCCATCTCTTCCGTCTTGACGACATTTGCAATCTGAAGTCAGGAGGGTGGCCACCAAGCACCAAGGAGCTCAGCTTCCAAGATGGGGAAGGGAGGGCAAAGTGCTGTTTCCAGGAACCCAGCTACTCGGCTGAGGCGCCCAGGAAATAAGGGGCCCGGCAGTTGGTGGAGCTGCTTCTTCTGCCCCAGGAGCATCCCGGGACAGGGATGGGGCTGCTGCTTCTTTGTACCCGCGGCGCCTGGCACAGAGAAGGTGCTCAATCAGCGTTTGGTGAATAATAAATGAAGATTGTGGGAAGTGACCTTACAGAGGAAGAGGGGCGGCGGCGTGCCACATGGAAAGCAGGTCACAGCACGTGTCCCTCTGCTAGTGCACACCTGGGAGGGTGTGGCTGCACTGACGTCACCCAGACAGAAATTATAAATGCTGGCTGCGATTTTACACCAAGACACTCAGAAAATGCCGTTGAAACCGAGAAGAACCCCGAATCAGCTCCCAAGATGTCCCCTGCCTCGCTGTTCTCAGTTAACCTGAATCGCCCTGCCCACCCTCAGCCCGTGAGCACCCAGCCCCCTCCGAGGGGAGGCGGATTTGGGAGTCGTGTTTCCTGTCTCCTCACACGTGCCTGCCTGGTGAATAGGCTCCGTGTCTCTTGCAACGCTCATTGTGATGGGCACCTGGTGCAGTGGACAAACCGGGGCCTGATTCTGGGTCACTGGTGCTGCCAGCTGTCTTGTGCATAGTCATGAGGTCACAGGAACTGAGTGCTCACTGTTTCAGCCAGCTTTCTCACTGCTGTGACTAAAAGACCTGAAAAGAACAATTTCAGGGGAGGAAGGTTTACTTAGGTTCTCAAGGTTCCCGAGGTCTTGGTCTGCTCCGTTTCTCGGGGCTCAGAGGTGAGGCAGAGGGAAGCAGCTCACATGATGATCAGAAACAGAGAGTGAGGCCTCCACTCTCCAGAGACAAATTATATGCCCCCAAAGCATTACCCCCCACCCCCACTCCCTCCTCCAGCCATGCCCTACCTGTCTTCAGCCACCTCTCAGTTAATCCTATCAGAGGACCAATCCACTGTTGAGGTTAAGACCCTCATAACCCAAGTATTTCTCCTCTAAATCTTGCTGCACTGTCTCACAGGTGCTTCGGGGGACACGCAGACCGTAACACTCATCAAGGTCAGACACCCGCTACTGAAGTGCATTCTTTCATTTACGCCTCACATCAACTCCCAAGAAGCAGGTGCCCTTGATAGTCCCATTCTGCAAAGGAGAAACTGTCACAGAGAGGTTAAGTGACTTCCCAAAGGTCACATAACCAGGAGTGTTAACGCTTGAACTCCAGACTCCAGTCCATGAACTCACAGTTGACCAGCTAACTCCGAGTCATAGATGGGCTGTCCTCTCACTGAATTGTGAAACCTCCGATGTCATCGCCCCGGGAGCCCCCACTGGGAACATGTTGTGATCCCTGCCTGTCGCCTGCTAACCTCTTGATTGCTTTTTACTCTGTGTCCTGGATTTTTTTATTTTTTTGGACTCATGTGATCACCCAGAGGATAGCTCTCTAGAAAAGTGTTCAGTCACATCACCATCTTCCTGTTGGCTCCCGTGGTGGAGGCAGGTGGCCTCCGAGGCCGGTACAATGCTCGCTGGGGTGTGAAGTCCAAGAGGTCAGGGACCTTCGGGTTGGACACCCACACTGTTGTGGGACCTCAAAATGCATCTCTATGGGGCAGAAAGGGCACTGATGTCCCCGGGCAAGGCAGAGTCTCTCACAACACAGCACAGCCCGGTCTCCCTGGTGTCCTGGTCTTGACAAGCATTTCCAAAATCTCCCGTTTCTCTTGCTCTGGTCCAGAAAACCACCAAGGGCCCATCTGTTGGGTTATCCTGACTGTCCTGCACCCAGGGGCCTCCTGGGGACAATCCTTTCCTGGCCCACAGTGCCCACCCCAAGGAAGACGTTTCTAGCCTCCAAGAGGATCTCATAAAGGCAATTTGCACATTTTCCCCAGGCGGAGGTCCAGGCCCTAGCCACCAGTATGGGATCTCCAAGGGGGTCCGTGGGGGCTGGGATCTCCCACTGGACTGCATGCTCCTCCTCCTTGATCACCTTGGCCAGTACCCCTGGCCCCCCGCTGAGACGGCTCTCTGCCTGAGCCTCTGTGGCATCAGGTTCACATTGTTCTTATTTCCGGGGAATGCCCTGTTTAGACTTCCCTCCCAACTGCATCTGCCTTCTCCCTCGGAGCCCAACCCTATTTTGTTATTTTCCATCCTTGTCTTTAGCCCCCTCTGAGGCATCTGCATTACTTCTCTGCCCTTCTTGGTGTCAGCAACCAATTAAGGATCGTATGCAAATTTCATTAGCATGCTATTGACACCATCTTCCAGATCATTATTAAAAATGTTAAATGGGAGTCGGACGGACCCCGATGGCACACACCGTCCACAGGGACGCGCTCGGCCGTCTGTCTTGGGCTGTGCCCGTGCGCTCCCTCCCATTTGCAGAGTTCTTTCCCCCTGGTTGGAATTCATTTCATAAGGAAAGTGGCATAATATATAGTGGCAATGATTGGAATAGAATCTAATCTGATCCAGAGTACCCCTGCATCTGTGGGCTCGGCAGAAGGAGGAATAAGCTTGGGTGACTTGCCTGCTTTCAATAGGAACTCACATTGCTGGGGAGTTCAAGGTCTTCTTCTTCTTCCGTGTTTCCTTGACTATTTGCATCTCGAGCTTTGCCAGTCAAGAACATGTATTCAATTTCTACCGAATTCAGACTTTCTCTGTGCTGGGAAGAGAGGCCAAAATGGAAAAGGTGACTGTATAGGTCCCTAGTCCATTTTTCACTGCTATAACAAAGTACTTGAGGTTGGATACCTTATAAAGAAAGAGGCTTATTTAGCTCGCAGTTTGGGAGGCTGAAAGGCCAAGACCAGGCAGCTCCATTGATTTGACCTCTGATGAATACCTCCTAGCAGATGGCATCATGCTGGCAGCATGTGCAAGAGAGGCCATGTGACAAGACGGGAAGCCAGAGAGATTAAGGGGTCAGGCTTGCTCCTTTATGGCAACTCACACTTGCGGGAAGCATCCTGTGGGAACTCCCTTAGTCCCTTCCAAGGACAGCACAGTGGCCCCCAACTACCTCACAACTAGGCTTCACCTCTTAAAGGCCCACCACCTCCAGCCTGCCACACTGGGGACCCAGCTTAGCCCAAGAACCCTTGGGGGACACACTTAAGCCACAGCTGTAGCAGTGGCCCTTGTCCTCAGGATCTCCACAATCAAACTGAGCAGAGAGGATATTCCCACCCACATGCCCACAGCACACGGAGACAGGAGCAGCCGAGGATTCCGAGGAAGGCAACGTGCCGACAGGTGCAGGATACACGTTGAAATATGGACGCGTGGCGTGTTTGAAAACTTTAACTTTTTATTATGGAAAGTTTCCAGCTGACAAATGAAACGCGTCTCCAGCAGCCATTACCCAGCGTGGGCAGTCGGGCGTTTCCAAGCTGACTTCATCCCCCCTTCCTTTCCCCTTGCTCTGGTTCCGCTCTAGAGCGAATGCCCACCATCATGTGACTGCACCAGCAATTATGTTAGAAGGCACCGCCAAGGGACCAAGACTTTCTTTTTTTTTTTTAATATATATTTTTAGTTGTAGTTGGACACAATATCTTTATTTTATTCATTTATTTTTATGTGTTGCTGAGGATCGAACCCAGCACCTCACACAGGCTAGGCAAGTGTTCTACCGCTGAGCCTCAGCCCCAGCCCTGAAGACTTTCTTTTTCAACATAAACACCATGTTGGATGTGGATACATCCAACACAATTAAAGGTAATTCCTTGTGACATAGGATCTATTAACTGGTCCTGGTTCAACTTTCCCCTGATGGTGTAAAAGGTGACTTTTTTTCTAGTTTGGTGTGTTGGCATCAGGACCTCCCCAGGGACCAGACGTATATTCTGGACATACTTCTTCAATCTCTTAACCCGTTAACGCACACTTTTTTTTTTTTTTAAAGAGAGAGTGAGAGAGGAGAGAGAGAGAGAATTTTTAATATTTATTTTTTAGTTCTCGGCGGACACAACATCTTTGTTGGTATGTGGTGCTGAGGATCGAACCCGGGCCGCACGCATGCCAGGCAAGCGCGCTACCGCTTGAGCCACATCCCCAGCCCTAATGCACACTTTTTAAAACGTCATTTGTTTGTGGACAACATGAAGTCACTTATCTTGCAGAATTCTCAATGTGGTCCATTTTAAAAGACATTCCTCATCTAAAATATGAACACAAGAAGATATAGTAGGAGATAAAGTTAGATCGGCATCCGCGAGGAATGCCCAAACATTGAAACACAGGATCTCCAAGTTGGAGGGAAGCCTAGGAGGTATTTGCACAAACTCGGTCCCTGCCTCCCTCCCCCTCCCCACAGAGCCTCATCAGCAGTAGCCTGGTTGATGTCCTTCCCTGTCACTTTGCACTTATATCACTTTGATCTAAGTCATTCTCATGCAGATAAAAAAAATTATCATCCAACTTAGTGATGATTACAAAATGTGTCTGTGCAGATCGATAGTGAATATCTGCTGTCCAAATGCGCTATGCCTGGGAGACCCTGAAGTTAGAGAAAGAGAAGGGGAGATGGAGAAGGGGCAGAAAGTCAAAAACAGAATGAAAGGAGCGTCCAGAGACTCACGAAAACCCCAGCTGGAATCAGAGGTGGTTAGGAGGTCAGAGCAGGGGGCAAAAGACGGCTAACACGAGGCCCCGCAACACACAACTTTTTTCCTTTTCTTTCTTTTTTGAGACAGGGCTCACTGTGTTGCCCAAGCTGGCCTCAAACTCCTGGGCTCAAGTGGTTCTATTGCCTCAGCCTCCCTGGGAGCTGGGACTAAGGTGTGAGCCACCACACCAAGGTGTCACCTCTAAATTCTTCTGCATCTAAAACTTGGTGGGTCACCGGAGTAGAGAGAGAAGACAGATCAAGTGACAGAATACCCAGTTGACACAGAACGACTCAGGATCAGACCCATCTGGGTGCAAATCCTGCCTCTGTTTGGCCTTAACTTTCTGAGCCTGAATCTCCTCAGTGACCTGAGATGATAACTCCTATCTCCAGGGTCTCTGTGTGCACGAAGCCCAAAGATAGCAAGAGGACAGGCCACCCAGGGTCTGGCACACGGCCCTGGGCTCTGTGGGGGAGGCTGGTGTCTTGTCTGAAGTTGGACTAAGCTTTATCTGCAAAGGCTGGACAGACAACCTGTTGTTCTGCCCCACAGATGGTCACTGCACTGGGAAAATCTATCAAGTCAATCAAATCTATCAAAATCTATTGGCTCTTGAAACTGGCTGATGGGGGCGGGGGTGGCTAAAACATTGGCCTAAGCAGAGAAAAGGGAGCTGGCCACTTGGTTGGCCTTGTGGGCAGGTGGCCTTAGTGCTGGAGCTCGAGGTGTGAGTGAGCGGATCTGAGAGCAGCTCTTCTGGCCTTTCCAAGATATTTGTACCTCGTTCAGATCATTTTGCATTTCCGGTTTCATCTTTATAATTTTCCCCAAATTCTAAGAAGGTAGGTGACTTCTCCAGAGCCCTGGCACGCTGCTGCGCCCACTGTGCTGATGGTCACTTGTTGACCCAGAGGGATCCAGGTGAGGGCAGCTCCCAGCGCCTCCGCAGCCAGCCTCCAACACCCCTTGGGAAGCGAGTGCCTCTACCACGCAGGGCCCTGCCTGCCCCGCCAGCCCTCGGGCCCTTCCCAGAGAGGAAAGTTGAAAGCCAGAAAAGGAAGGCGAGAGCACAGCAGCCGACCGGCATCATCTCGGGCGTGGTGACCGGCTTCCTCTGAATCGCCTAACTGCGGTTCCTCACCTTCATCCACCTTCCTGGGCGCCCAGCGGTCTCCCCTCGGGTCGCTCAGCCTGCTGCTGAGGTGGGATGGGCAGCTCTTTCTACCAGGCGCCGTGGTACAGCCCCTCCCCTGTTTTTAGCAAACAGTTGGCTCCTCTGGTCTCCTCTATGGCGCTCTGGGCTCCCAGACCCACCACGCAGCTTCCCGCCCCATTAGACCCCTGCCCCATGACAAAGGTCCTCCTCGGGAAACTCAGTGTTCGGTTCCCTGAGGGAGGGAGAGTCCTCTGCATCCAGAAAAGGAGCTGTGCCACCGGATGTTAGAAGGAAGGCCACCCATGTGGGTGCCCGAGGGCAGGGTTGCTGTCTGCATGAGGCTCCCTGTTTGGACAGCACTCTCCCAGTCCTGGCCTGGAAAGAAAGCCAGAAAGGAAGCGATTTCTGAGTCCTTCAAAGCCAGTGATTCAGACAGAGCTCTTTACTGCTATCGATTTCCAGCAATCGATACCTTCTTTTCAATAAGCAGGGCTCATATTCCACCTTCTCTCCACAAGCCCCCAAAATAAACCTAGACGGCCATTAAGCTCCCCCCAGCTTATGGCTCCCGTCTTCTCAAAACTGACTTGCGTTTCTGCGAGTGGGGACTTCCTCCGGCCCTGCTAGTGACCCCCTATTACTGAAATATAAAACAGGAAACAGGCGACAGAGGACTGATGTCTTTGCAAGGAGTGAGAGCAGTGGCGGCCAGCTCAGCCCACTGTCGCCATAAAGACCTTCAGTGATACCGGCTCCTGCCCTGGAGGGGAGGCCCACAGAGGACTCCAGTTTCTCCGATCGCCTCGTTATTTTATTAATAATTTAGCCGTGGGTGGGGTTGGCTCTGCTGGTGAGTGGATTCGGGGCCTCACGTTATCAAAATACTAATGCTACCGATTAATCAGCCTTGGCTGATGGTGTGTCAGAAGGTTCTGAAAGTCGTGTGGTTCTGAAATAACAGGGGAAACGCTGCCGGAAGGGGAATCTCTGCAGGAGGCAACCAGGCTGACTTTGTCCTCTGCCCCTGGCTATCCCAGGACCCTCAGGGGAGACTCTGGCTCCAACCTCAGATCTCAGATGAGTCACACCCTCCAGGAACCTAGAGTGGAGGGCGGGTGGGTGGTACAGGTGCTTTGGCTTTTTGAAATCCAGCACCTGGACCCCGGATGGAATCCCCTCCTCGGTCATTCCTCTCTGTCGATGTCGACTCAGTGGGGTGTCTGGCCCTGGGGGCACATGGCATGTGGAATGGGGTCTGAGCGGCCTAACATCACTTCACACACCCAGAAGGATTCCGTTTCCCACCTCCCTTTCAAGCCTCGTGTTGCTGGAAGGGACACTTGAGGTGTGGCCTGCTGTCGGCCAACTTCCTCCTTCTCCCAGCCCCTGCCCTCAGGCTGCCAGGCTCCCACAGGCGCCGGGCGCTGGAAAGACAGCATCACTGGGTCGTCACCATGTTTATTTTTATCGTTACCTTGTGTTGTAGCAAGTTGTGCTGATTCTTCCATTTGCCATGGAGATGTACAGTTTCCTTTTAAAGAACACATTCAAGCTAAACACTGGAAGGCTCCACCGTCAAGGCCAGACGGAGCTTCCACAAGCAGCAGCCCTGCTCTCCAGCGTCCGACGGGTACGTGGAGACATCAAGGGACGTGAAGGGACGCTGGGAAGTCAGGAAACCCGAGTCTGACTTGTGGAAGATGAGGGCCTTGACAGCTTGCAGCCCACGCCTGTCCCCAGTGGTGCCAGGAGAAGGAATGGGGTGGGGCAGGGCAGGACCACAGCCGTCTAGGCCTCCCCCCTGCCTGGCTCCGCGCCTCCCAGCACCAGGTGGGGCCACCGCAGACCCAGGACAGAGAGCACCCTCCCCCCTTCCACAGAATCAAACCTCCCCACCTTCAGGAAATGGCGATCAAGTGTCCAGAGGGGCCTCGAGACTCAGGCAGGACCAGTAGAGACCCTTCCCTGGCAGTCGAGGGTTCAGATGGTTCAGCTGTTCCCGCTGGGTGAACGGGGCGCACCCACCACAGAGCCGAGCCACAGAGGGAGGCGGGAAGAGAAGCCTGGACCCCTTCCAGGCCTGGCCCCGGGAGCCTCCCACCAACTTCTCCCTGGGCTCTTCTAGATGGGGGAGGTCTCTGTGCCTTCACCTACAAGGGCCCTGATTAAACAGGCACATCAAAAGGTACCTGATCTCATCAGTCAACAGGGAAACCACATCCAGACTCCAGAGAGCAACCTCTTCACGCGCACTAGATGGCAGGAATCAGAAGGGCGGATGAGAGTAACAGTTACGTGTTGATGAGGACACAGAGAAAGCGGGCCTCAGACTCACCCGTCTGTCAACAGTGGAGTGACAGCAGAGGGCAGGGCCTAGCCACCACCCAACGGAGGAAGGGCGGACCCACACTTCAACACGGAGGATCATGGAAACGTCCCGCTGTGTACGTGAAGGAAGCCAGTCACAGAGAAGCACCCTCTGTGGGTCCCAGAACAGGCAAATCTGAAGAGACACAAGGTGGATTAATGGCGGCCCAGGGCTGGAGGGGTGGGAGAGGCCACTTGGGGGGGACTGGGACGGCGCTGGCGGCTAAGGGGAGCACGGTTTCTTTTTAGGATAATGAAGATGTTCTACAATTGATTGGGGTGATGGATTCACAACCCTGGGAATATACTAAAAGCCACTGGAGGTCCAGTTGAAGTGGAGGATCGTACAGTATGTGAATTATGTCTCAGGAAAGCTATTTTCTAAAGGAGCTCTAACACAGCGACTGTGGGTGGTGTTAATCGGGAGAGCCGCATCATTTGGGAGTTCTGCGAGCCACACGCACCTCCTGCCCAACTCCGCTCAGGGCCGGGCATGGCTCAGCTCTCAAGGCTGGCTGGGTCACCTCCTTGGACTCTGCCAGCTACTGGCCCCGATGGCCTCAGTGAGGCTCCTCTGAACCTCCGTGGCCTCCTCTACAGAGAGCAGACTTGGTGGCTCTTACCCTGGTCACAGATTTAAACATCCGGGTCTGGGGCTGTGGCTCAGTGGTAGAGCCCTCGCCCAGCATGTGTGAGGCACTGGGTTCGATGCTCAGAACCACATTTAAATGATTAAAGAAAGGTCCACTGACAACTAAAAAATTATAAAAAAAAAAAAGAAGAAGAATTTAAACATACAGATAAGGAGGAAGGAAAGAAGGATCATCAAGGGAGAGACTGGTGGGAAAGTGCAGCTCCAGTACCAGGAATAACAAATGGCTGGCTCTGAGCGTGTCGCAGAACTCCAGAGTCATGGGTGAGGGAGGAGGAGCTCCCGAGGAGGGGGCATGCACGTCAGGATGGTGCTCAGGAACGACCCTGGCCGGCCATCACCTGGGGCCTGAGTTCAACTCCTACCCAGACTGGCAATCGATGGGGTCGTCTTCGCTTGTGCCCAGGTGAGGAAGCAGGGCCTACCTCCCTTGGCTCCCCTGTGAAGCCAACCCAGCCTGGCTGTGCCATCAGCTAGCTGTCGTGAGTGGCTGACATTTATTGGTCCCTCAGAACGTGCCAGACTCTGCGTCTCCTGTGCACACTTACCCTGTCTCTGGATCCTCGGAGGCCCTGGAGTGAGATCGCCCCATGTCATAGAAGAGGAAACCGAGGCTGGGGACCGATCATTGGTGCGTTAATTGGCGTGTTATTCCTAAGCGGCCTGTTTGGTGAGCTCCTTGTCAGCAGTTTGAGTAAGAGGTGACTATGTCAACAGAAGAGCTACTTCCTACAACATCAGCTTTCCTACTGTCCCCAGGGCCAGGCAAGGTTCCCAGTGCGCATGGGTGCCATGGCGGGTCTTGTCAAGAGGGCTGTGGGTGGGTTTGGATTAGTTTTTTGTCTGTATGGCTTGAGGTACAAATTTATTTTAACTTTATCCTTGTAAGTTGAACATCTTTTACTAGAGACGCGCACGTGCACATATAGCCCCATCACATCCTGGGGCCCATTCTGTTTGCCCAGTTTACCCAACATTGTGCCAGGGACACGCTGCCATTTCACCCCACAGTGTCAGTCTTTTTGTGACAGGCTCCTTTTGCTCCACATGGTGTCCTGGGGATGGTCTATGTGGTACCAGGTGTCAGAATTCCCTTCCTTTTTAAGGCTGAATAATATTCTACCGTACGTTTATACTGCATTTTGTTTATCCATTTATCTGTTGCTTTAACAGATACTTGAATCATTTTATCTGTTCTGAATAAACTGCTATGAACAGGTATATACAGATATCTCTTTAAGACCCTGCCTTCAATTTGGGTGTACATATCCAAAAATGGAATTTCTGTGTCACATGGTAATTCTCAGTTTATTTTTTTTTGGGGGGGGGCAACTGCCATACTATTTCCCATAGTGGCTGCACCATTTTATGTTCCCATCAATAGTACACAAAGGTACCAGTTTCTCCACATCCTCATAAACATTTGTCATTTTTTTATTAGCCATCATAGTGGATGTGTCTTCCTGCCCTTTCTTCTACAGAAGGGAGTAGATGTGAGCTTTGAACAACATCTTCATCATTGTTGGTATTCTACTTACTGATGTATTCTGGAGAGTTCCCCATATCAATAACTATCTGCCACGTTATTTTTTGTAGCTGCATAGTATTCCCCCATGTAAGTGTAGCAACTAGACACTCATTGCTAGACACTAGGATATTTCTAATCTTCTGCTCTTAAAACAGTGCCATAAAAAAAGACATTTGCCCTGTCATTTCCTACCTGTTCAAGGACACCTGTAGATTCTCAGGTGGGGGATGGTTGGGTCAGAGGAGTAATTACTGGGCTGATCGTCCTGGGCATCAGAGTTCCCTGTGGGGGGAGCAGTGCCCCTGTCAGGGTTGCTGCCGCAGATCTCCAGGGTCAGAGACTGCGGTGGCACTTCCTGGCTGGGCCTCGTCACCAGCCGTCATTTTATTTACTCACTTCTCTTGTTCTACCTCTGCCCACGGGAATGTCATGTCTCACAGCAGGGGCCAGGCCCACCTTCCTCCTGGCTGCACCCCAGCTCTGGACGTAATGCCTGGCTCATCGCAGCTGATGGATGAGTGGCCAAAAGAAGCCATGCTGGGCCAGGCAGGGGACCTTGGACTTGACTGTGCCCTCCTCTCCAGTAGGAAGGGCCACCTGTGTGGCACCAAGATGTCCAATTCTGACAGCAGCAGGGGGGCTGGGGGCCCTAGAGGGCAGGGACAGCTCAGCAGAGGGCCAGGTGTGTTCTGCTCGGGCGTCGACTCCACATGGGGGGCGGTCTCCAGCCACCTGGGAAAGGCCAGGCGGAGGCCCTTCCGTGTGTCCTGTGAAGCCCGTGTGCAGGCAAGCCCAGCAAGTGCTCAGGGCCGCGCCAGGTCCTTTCCTGCTCGGAGCCGCAGGGCCTTCGACATGCTTCTGAGGGAGCTAAGCTGCTCTTTCAGGGACAGTGAGAGGGGGCGACCCAGGAACCCTGCTGGCTCCCCTGGGCCTGCAGAGCATGGCCTGCCTGTGGGGTTCCAAGCCCAGCATGGGACGGCTCTGCTGAGAGCAGGTCTGTGGAGGAGCATCTCTGTTTCACCAGAAGTGACCACATGTCAGAGGGGTCTGGCTGGGGGAGGGGGGTGCAGACCGCATGAAGGAGCCAAGGAGGGCAGCTCATTAGAGCAGGTCCTGCCCTGCCTCGGTCAGCAGTGGCACCTGGCCCTGTCAGTGCTGTTGCAGAAGTCACCGTACCCACAGCCGTGCTGAACAATGAAGGTCAGAGAGGAGGGTGAGGATGGGGGTGTGGGCTGTGGGTGCGGGAAGATGCCCACCCACAACAGAGTGCCTGAGAGGCAGGTCCGGTGCTCTCCCGGGGCCCAGGGGTGCTCATTGATCTGAATGACTGGCAGCTCTGGATGCCCAGGCACATCCTCGTCTTGTCCTGACCACTCCAGAGAGGAGCAAGCTGCCCAGGAAGACTCCTGGGGCATCACAATAGTGCTAGCTGCAACTCGTGCCTGGAGACCTCGGGCTAGGAAAGGTGGGTGGCAGGGTGCCGCTGCAGATGGTTCAAACATGCCTGGGGCAGCTGCTGAGGACTGTCACCCGGGCAGACGGGCGGGGATTCCAAGGCTGTGCCCAGAATGGAGCGCAGCAAACACTGCTCACTCTCAGGTCACCTGGCACAGACTGTCCAGGGGACAGTATCGCCCTGTGTGCAGCAGGGACCTGCCCTCCTGTAACTGCCTCCACTTCCAGGCCTCAGGGCCTGCTCAGAGACTGGAGCAGTGGAAGGAGCCCCCCGGACTCTGTAGGGCTGAGTTGTGTCTCCCAGATCTGTATGTTGGTATCCCACTCTCCACGCCTCAAAATGTGACTGCCTCTGGAGATGGGGTCTCCACGTGGTGGTTAGGTGACAGCGAGGTCATCAGGCTGGCCCTGTGCCCACATGCTAGGACCCATAAAAGAGACACACACAGAACGATGCCCATGTGAGGGGGAGAAGATGACCATCTACAAGCCAAGACGAGGGGCTTCAGGAAGAACCGACTCTGCCAACATCCAGCCTCCAGGACCATGAGACTGCTCATTTCTGTGGCTCAGGTCGTCAGCCGTGGTGGCACTTTTTAGGGCAGCCCAGCAGACTCACATGGGTCCTCTCCTGTAGGGTGTGCCAGGCTGGCCAGAGGCCATGGTGAGGCCAGGCTGGGGGCACCCAGGGAGGATTCCCACCAGCTCCCAGAATTAGCACACCTTCCCCTGGGGCCTGTGGGACCCCGCCTGTCCTGCTCCCTCTCTGCCCCCCTACTCTGTCTCTGCACCTCACCCCACCCTCTTCCCAGGGTGCACCTGGGCAACCTGGCCCCCGATCCCGCCCACTTTGGGTATTTTTTATCTGCCTTTGGCAATCAAGACAAACACTTCTAGCATCTGTCGTCGTCCAGCTGTAAGTGAGGTCGATTGCTCCACAGTGATGGGCTCAGGAGAGCTTGGATTTTAATCCTGCCAGAGCCACCCACTAGCTGGTGACCTCGGTTGAGTCCCTTAGCCTCTCTGAATCTTTATTTCCTGGTCAGGAAAGTGGGGGTCACGGGGGACCTGGTGAGGGCCTGATGAGATGCGGCGTGTGAGGCGAGCAGTCTATTTATCGAGCACTTGAGAGGTGCTGTGCACAGTCCCGGGCACTGGGACACAGCAGTGACTAACAGACAGCAACATCATAAACCAGTGAAATGTGTGGTCTGTCAGATGTTAAGTGTGGTCGAGGAGAATCGATCAGGAGAGGGCCCGGGAGGCGGGGTGAGGGGTGGCGGGTCTGGGTTGCCTGGCTACCCAGGGCCATTCGGGGATTATGGTCCAGGGTGGAGGGTGGGCCAGCAGCCCTGAGCTGCTGGGCAGCTGATGGAGGCGGGCATAAAGGGTGTAATGAGATTAGTCTGTGGTCTGGAGGTGGGCGGTGGTGGGAGTGCTGGGGGGCGTCCTTCCCAGAAGCACACAGACTCCCTCCCCCTACAGATGGCCAGGGAGGGAGGTCTTGGTGCCCTGTCCTCCTCCTTAACTGTCGTTGTTGTTATGGGTTATATGATCAGAGCGTCAATATCAGTAGCTGTAGTACCAGTAGCTCTAGCAACCGTGGCTGTAGCCCTAGTGGTTGTAGGATTAGTAACCGTGTTATGGTGAGTGTAGTCCCAGTTGTGGTAACAGTGGCTGTAGTCACAGTGGTTACTGCAGCGGGGGTTGTAGCACTAGTAGTAGTAATAGCGGGTGTAGTCGGTGGCTGATGGTGGCTGCTGCAATAGTAGCTTAGTGTCGGTGTCAACAGTGGCTATAGCAATAGTGGCCATAGTCGTGGCCAGAGCAACGGTGGCTGCAGTCATAGCAGAAGCAATGGTGGCAGGAGGTTTGCCCTCTATGGACCAGAGAATCTCTTTTGGTTCCTTCTAGTTCCAAGACCAAGACATGAGGGGTTTTGCCCCAAATCAGTCTCTTGGAGGCTGACCCCGCCCTAGGACCTGGCTTTCCTCGCTCTGGGGCTGGCCCGATGAGGGGGAAATGGTTTCTCCCACCTGCAACGCTCTGAGAACCACCTGCAGGGGCAAGGAGGCTGCCCTAGTGTCGGACTGAAAGCAGGCAGGACTGTCCTCCACCCGTCAAACCTAGGGACGGGCCTCCCTCCATGCTCCACAGCCCTCTCCCAACATGATCCGGAGAGATTTTGCCTGGCAGGGGCCTTGGTTTTCAGGGACCCCCTTCGGGACGAGGCTGGGAGTGCTCTCCACTCGCCAGCCCCTGAGGCTGAGCCCTGCAGTGGTGTTTCATCTTGGAAAACTTTTTCCCACTCAGCTTCCAACCACCCCCAGGGCAGCTGCAATCTGCCAGGGACGTTCAGTGTGGCTGTCCCTCTTGGTTAGTTACTGTCCTCTCATCTTGGAGGTCCCCATCTTCTCACAACCCCGGTAGCTGAGCTCCAGGGCACATGCCAGGGGTGCTCATTGATCTGAATGACTGGCAGCTCTGGAGGCCCAGGCACATCTGAGTTCCGGCAGGGGCCACACCCACTCCCCTGGCCCAGGCTCTGGGCCACCTTCTGTCGCAGGTTCCTGAGCAGAGCTAGGTCAAGGGGGCAGCCAGAGCCATCCCCCTCAACAGCTGACTCTTCCTTTTTTCTGTTTGCTCAGGTGTCTGGCTGATTTCTGCGTGGACTTTTTGTGTCTGGAGCTCCCTAGGCCCTTCTAGAATTTTCTCTCCTGCACTTAGCAGATCTCCTTTCCGTTGACAAATGGACTCCCTCTCCTCCCTTTGGATCGGGATTCCGCTGATTTGTGTAACTCTGGTTATAAAGTATTCATAGGGCTCAGCGCTGGCAGCGCCCTTTCCCTAGCTTTCTGGCTCTGTTCCTTCCCAGGAAGATGAGTAACTGGGCAGGATGGTGACCAGCCATGACCCTGGAAACTGCCCCAGTGGCTGCTCCCAGCTCCTCCTCCTAGGACAACTCCACAAGCGCTGACTGAGCCCTCCTCTGCAGGCTGCGCGGTGTGTCGTGGGAATGCCAGGCATGGACAGAGACGGTCTCCAGCTGGAAGTGCTGGCTCCTGGTAGGCCAGGCAGGGGGAAAGGGGCTTCTCCCTGGGCCAAGTGTCCTGAGTCACAAGAGAGGTGCGGACTGAGGCCCCGGAGGCCCAGCTTCCAGCAGGGCAGAGAGGGCTTCCTGGAGGGTTATGGCATCTGACCCTGGGTGGAATCAGGGAATGGGGAGATGGCGAGGGGGACAGAGGGAGAGGGACAGTAGGGCCAATGTGCAGCCACAGGGCAGAGTCACGGCTGTGTGTCCAAATACAGCCTCGTGGGGCTGGGTGCAGCTCAGTGGCAGGCACTTGCCTAGCACCCACAAGGCCCAAGTTCCATCCCCAGCTCCATAGGAATAAAGAGATCAAGAAAGCCCTGCCTTAGGGCACGAGGCCCCCCATGGAAGGGTGGGGTGGGGGCGGGTGAGCTGAGACAGAGTGACAAGGTGGTGCTTCGGGTGGAGTGCTCTAGAAGGCAGGAGAGAAGGAACCCAGCTTTTCCTAAGCATCTACTCTGGAGCCCTGCTACAATAAGCCACCGTCTACTTAGTGGCTTCAAACAGCACACGTTTGTTCTCTTACAGTTCTGAAGGTCAAAGATCCAAAATCCATTTGCTGGAAATACAACCAAGGTGTCAGCGAGGCCTCACCGAGACTCCAGGGGAGAATCAGGGGTCACCGAGACAGGCCTGAGCCCGGGGACCTCAGTGATGGAGAACTAACCGTGGAGGCCAAAGACTCAGGGAGATGAGGTGGAGGGCTGGCACAGTGGGGGGAGCCGGGGCTGAGCTGGGGCAGGCTGGGAGGGCCCAGCTGGAAGGCACCCAGGGGCAGAGTCCTGAGGGCCAAGCAAAAGGAGGTGTGAGCAGAGGCCCGGAGGTGGAGGTGAGGGGTGGGGAAAGAGAAGAGTCGGGGACAGACCCAGGGTGGGGACGGGGCCAGGAGGCAGTGAAGACTCCCAAGGTGTCATGAGAAGGTGGCCCATGTCAGAGGCTGAAGGGGTGGACTTCAAGAGGGCTGATGAGAAGCCCCACAAAGCTCCCAGGTTGGACAACATGAAAGCTCCTGTCCGTGAGTCACGGTTGTGTGTCCAAATACAGCCTGGTGGGGCTGTGGGGGTCCCCCCGGTCAGCGCTTCAGTCCAGGGAAGGGCAGGCTCACTGGGAAACCTGGCCAGCTTGTGTGAGGCACCTGAGCCCCAGAGCCGCCCCTCAGGACCCCAAGCAAGAACCGTTCAGCTGAGCCCTGCCAACCAACCTGCCACCATGACGGAACACAGTGACGTCTGGATGCCGTCTGAGCCACCGGGCTGTGACGCAGTTTGTCATACAGCATTAGGTCATTTTGGGTAGAAACTGAGGTCTATAGGTAGGAATCCTGGTTTCAAGTGGCCCATGCTACTGCCAGCTGGGGATAGGATCAGGGAGGAGTTTATCTCGAGTGCCCCATCCTCACTTGACGCCTCCCCTGCCAAACTCCCCCGCTCCCGTGGCCTCCTGCTTTGTCAGCTCATCAGCCAAGTCTCCCTGAGTCAGTGTATCCCAGGGTCCCTGGAGCCTTAAACCAAGCTCCTCCTGTGGAAAGAGAGATGTCGCTCCACCGTGCAGGATGGAAGGCTCCGTAACTAGGGAGCGTCTGCACTGTACTGAAGTCCGCTATGATTGGCTGGACAGGACTGCAGCTAAATTCTTGAGACTCTGTTGTGGTGGCTATCGGGATGAGATCTTTGGTGTCGACCTGACTGGGTTAGGGAATATCCAGATGGCTGGTAAATCCCACCTCTGGGTAAGTCTGTGGGGTGTTTCTGGAAGAGATTGGGATTCAGTCAATGGACTGACGGAGAAGAGCCTCACCCCCTGGGTGGGCACCAGGCCCAGGGCCCAGCCTGAACAGAAAGGCAGAGGAAGGCCAACGGGTGCTTTCGCTCTCTCTTCTGGAGCCGGACGCCCTTCTTCTCCTGCCCTTGGTCAAGAAAACTCAGGTTCTGCCAACTTTGGACTCTGGGACTCACCAGCAGTCTCCCTGGCTCTCAGACCTTCAGCCTTGCCCTGGGGGTGAGGCCATCAACTCCCCTGGCCCGGAGGTCTCTGAACCTGGACTGAGCCAGGCCACCAGGCTCCCTGCCTCTCCAGCCTGCACATGGCCTACGTGGGATGTCCAGGCTCCATCATCCTGTGAGCCCGGTGCCCTAGTTAGTCTCCTGATGTGTGTGTGTGTGTGTGTGTGTGTGTGTGTGTGTGTGTGTGCGTGCGTGCATGTGTCAGTTCTGTCTCTCTGGAGAACCCTGACTAATGTAGTGATTAAACACAGCCATTATTAAAAATTAAATTATATGAAACTATAATTAAACAAATTATATTAAAAACAAAAGCCATCAATACTCGAAACTCACCGCTTTCTAATTATTGTACTGTACTTTGCCGTTACCTGTGCTCTTGAGGTCATTTGCATCCACTGGGTCTGCCTGGGGAGACACTGCTTCTCCTCCTAGCCCCACGCTGGACGACATCATCGTGTGGGCAGGCCAAGACCAGCCATGACTGCAATGTTCACACCATGGACATCGGCCAACAGTACAAAGCTTTTCTTTTTTTTTTTTTCCCCTCTCCCAGAGAGTGGATTGTGAAGCTTTTACCTGCACAGCTTTTATTTTGGGGAAATGATGTTGAGACAGGGTTGAGGGGAGCCAGACTGACCCGGGGGTTGATTCTTACAGTGACATTCAGTAGCACCCGGTGCCACGTGGCATAACATGAAACCACACGTGCTGTTCTCACCAAGGCCCACGGAAGCCGTTTCCCCCTCCTCTGTTTTGCCTGTTCCCACACCTGTTCCTCTGCACGTGTGCCAACAGATTCTGGGGTGCCGGTCGAGCCTCTCTTCACCCGCAGTGGGATGCTGGTGGCCCTTGCTGAGCCACACCTGGGAGGCCGAGGATTAGAGAAGACGTGGAGTCCACTCTGGTCTTCTCAAGCAACCTTGAACTCTCTCCCCCTCCTGCCTCCCCATTCCCAGGCTGCCTCAAGATCAGCCAACCCCACACCTGCTCTTGCTTGGTGATACCGAAGGCTGAGATCCCCCTCACCCGGGGCCCTGCCACTTGCTAGTGTGACGTCTGGGCTCTTAACTCCTCTGCACCTCTGTCTGATCCTCTGTCAGATGGGAATAATGATGGATCTACCTCTCAGAGAGGTCAGGGGTGTTCAATGAGATCACACACTCACATTCTTGGGCCAGGGTTTAGCCCACCATAAGTAAGTGGTCACCCTTTGTAAGTGGTCTTGGGATTCAGGTGACAATGACCATAACAGACCAAATCTTAGAGTGACACAGCTAAAGAACCTTGGAGACCATCTTGTCCAAGGGGAACACAAACACTTGCGGGTCGACCTACACGATCACCAGGTCCCAGGTCTTGCGCTCTTTCCCAGCAGCCCTGGCCGTGACAGTGTGTGGCAGAGGAGGGCTGACATGCTGGCCAGAAAACCTCCCCCTTCTGCTTCCTCCAGGTGTCGAGGGGCCACAGCACCGAGAGAGGCAGCCGGGGGTGGCTGGATCAGGCTGGCCGGCAAACCCTGGAGCCACAGGGAGCATGGGCAAGGGCTGCTGCTGGCCTGGCCTTCCTGCTGCACCCCATCTGACTGGATGCTGGCCTCCGAGGACAGTGACTGTGCAGCCTCTAGTAGCCGCTGGGCTCCAGAGTCATGGGAGCTGGAATTCAACCCCAGGGCAGCACGACCTTGGCGGGTCTTGTAACCCACTTCTTGCTTTCCTCAAGCCAGAGGACCGGCCAGCGTCACGGTGTCTGGACGGCTCAGCCCTCTTTGCTCTCGCCCGGCCTCCCAGGGCCCCCACAACGGGTTCACTCCAGGTGATGCCGAGGCCCGTGGGGGCAGCTCCCAGTTAGTGCAGCTGTAGCCCCTCAACTGTGGGCTTGCAGATGGCTGGTGCTGTTGATGGGAACAAGGAAAAGTGAGGGGGACCGCCCTGGGCCTTGAAGTGGAGTCACTATGGGAGCCGCGTCCTCACTATGACCTCAGGCAGCCCTCTCCCCCTGGCCGCCCATCCCCACCTGCAAAATGGGAGAGAAGGGCTTTGAGGAGATTTCCAAATCCCTCCCAGTGAAGACGCCCACGCTGCAGACTGTCCCCCGCCCCAGGGCCCCTCCCTGCCAGAGAGGTGCTGATTCCCAGAGCAGGGCCCAGGCAGCTCGGCGGCGGCCACCTCTCCCCGGTGAAGGAGCGCCTTTGTGCAAAGCTTTTAAACCTTCCTGGTTGCCGGGGTATCGATCCGCTGGGTCCTTAATGGAATTCTTGTGCGCTCCAGCCGCCTCACCCCCCAGCCCCCATGATTCTGGGTGCCCCCCCCAACTCTGAGTGACACACCAGGAGCCTCTCAGCTCTGCAGGGAGAGGCAGCCAGGAGGAAGCCAGCTGCTCTCCCTGGGGTCTGGAGCTGAGCCACCGCCACTGCAAAGGTGGCCGGCCGTGAGCTCCTGTCCCCCAGGCTCCGTGGGCCACTTCCTGGCTGCCTGTGTTGGGGTTGAGGCCTCGGCCCCTCGTGAGCCTCGGCCCCGCCTAAGTCCCCACAGCCTGGTGTCCTCCCCTCCTGGGTCCAGGCAAGCTGGCCCTCATGTGTGGGTGGCCCTGAGCACCAGAGCCCTCCTCTCCTCCCCACCACCAGGTTCCTGCGTTTCCTGGACCTGGGGACGGTGGGTTTCCTGGTCTGTTACCATGGAATTCAAAATCTGTAGCCGTGCGTGGGCCGCCTGCCTTGGGTCCTGCGCCTTCCTTTACAATCAAGTCCGTAACAGTGTCCCCTCGCCCTCGTCTTCTTAGTGTTTATATTTCAGATCAATGAGAGCCCCGAAGCCTGTCCATTGCCCTCCAATGAGTTGCTAAAAAGTGCGGCACTAAAAGGGCTGGTGCTGGAGGGCCCCGGGCAGTCAGGGCAGGTGACGGGAGCCCAGCCTGTCCTCGTCCGGCGACCTCTTTCAGCTCTACGACCTCCATGTTTATGTTTGTGGCAGTTCCGTTCCTGGGTGCCTTTCCCGTGCTGGTGGGGACTGTGTGGCTGAGCCTTGGTGTTCCTGGTCCTGACAAGGGACACCCGTTGTCACAAGCAGTGTGGCCCCCGGTGTGTGTGGACCAGCCCTGGAGATCAGGGACTCGGGTGTGATACCCTCTGTGACCACCCCAAGGGGGCACCCAGAGGAAGCCGCCCACCCGCCGCTGGCTGGCCGGGGAGAGGCCGCGCTGGGGACAGCCAGGCCGAGCACTCCATGGCCATCCACACAGGGGTCCTCTGTCGGCCGCCAGCCCCACTTCAGCAGCCCCCTCCTCGGGCCATCGATAAAGTGGTAAAGACGGTCACTCCAACGTCGGACAGGCCCCAGGGCAGCTTTTGAGGCAGGCTGGAAGGGAACACAACTGTCCACAGGCCTGGGCTTGTGCGTCCACACAGAGCACACGGTGACAGGCCATCAACCCAGCCTTTGAAGCAGAAGGAAATTGCCCCATGGCAGAGCCCCGGGGGCAGAGCTGCCCGGGAAGGGAGCCTAAGCTGTGTTTTTAGTAGTTGACAATGTAGGGAGTGCCAGAGCCTTGTGGTGACAAGCAGGGGCTTTGGGGCTGGATGGGTCTGAGGTCCAGAGTCCGGGCCCTGACTTAGCGGAGTGATTTGGGCACCACGTTTCTAAGCCTTGGTGTCCGCGTTGGTGAGTCAGGCTAACAGTGCCCGATGTCAACTGAGAGGACACAGGGAAGGGTCTGGCTCAGCCCTCGGAGTAGGCCCAGCTGCCCTGAGCGGACCTCACAGAGCCAAGCCGGGCTCTGTCCCAGCACTGTGTGCAGGTTGGTGCACTGGACCTCGAGCCAGCGCGGCGGTTCTAGAGAACCTGGCTGTGTCGACACCAGGGTTCTGACTGGCAAGGCTGGAGGTGACAGAACCTGTGGGCATCTAAAGACCCAGGCTGGGGACCCACAAGGATACGGGCCACAGGCAGCCACGTCCTCTTGCTCCTTCTCTCCCTCCCCCACTCTCTTTGAGGTGAAATCCACGTTATATTAGCCACTTGAAAGCGCACCTGCTTGAGCTCATTCCAAGTGTCACGCTGCCACCACCACCGCTATCGTCATAAACCCGTGTCCATTAGCACTCTCTCCCCACTTCCTCCTCACCCGCCCCTGGAAAACCCCACTCTGCTTCCTGTGGATTTTCCTATTCTGGATATCTCACTGAAGTGGGCCCATATAGTACGGAACCCTCCATGTCTGGCTTTCACTCAGCATCCCAATTCAGGCTCCTCCACTGAAGCATCCATGTTCCTTTTTATGTCTGAATAATATTCCTTTGAATGGACAGGCGACATTTTGCTTGTCTGTCTTCTGACGACAGGCACTTGGGTTGCTTCCACTTTGGGGCTATTGTTGCCAATGGTGCTTCGAACATGAGTGTGCAGCAGGAAGACCTGATTCGCACTGCAGTCAGACTTGCATTTCTCAAACCCTCCACCTCCAGGCCTTTGCATGTGCCTCTCTGTGCCCTGTTCCCCTTATCACCTTGGTGGACTCCTGTCCATACTTCAGGGCTCAGCTCCCTGCTACTTCTGTGCTGCTGGGCTCGGGTGGACAAGGCCAGAATTCCCTGGCTGCCTGTGCTCCCAGGCCACCCCAGGGAAGCCCTTCGGCACCTGCTGGTCATGGCTCGAGCTTGGTCGTCCATGACCATCCTGGGGCTGGTTATGGACGGGCCCTGGGCAGCTACTGGGGCTGTGGCTGCTCTGGCCACCTTTGCGTCCTCAGAGCCTCGGGCAGTACTGGGTATACAGTAGGGATTTTTAAATGCTTTCATGGCCATCAGCTCTGCAATTGTTGGGTCTTCTCGTGGGTCTTCTGGCCAGGGAGCGACCGGCTGGGCGGGGTCCCTGGACGCGGAACGGCCCCCTCCAGCTCTTACTCCAAAGGCAAAGGCCCTTGGGAGACGTGTTGATGTTTAAAATACAGCCTGGACACGGGCAGGAGCCTGCCATTACATGATTAATCAGGGCCCTGCTCCCGTCCTTTTTGGAGCAACACTATTAATATTAATGAGCCTTAAAAACACTCCTGGGGGTGGGGGGCATGTCGCTCCCCACGGCATCATTTTAGCCTTTTCCTCTAAGTTCTCCAAAGCGTGGATTCTCCCCCAAATTGTCCCCCTGGAGGGCAGCAGGCCAGGGTCCCGCCATTCCCCTGCTGCAGAGCTGACCCCATTGTTCCCTGCCCGCCCCAGCCAGCCCCCAACCAGGACGGGCAGAATGTGCCTTTGGACGGGTTTATTTTGTGGCTAAACGCCTGGTGGTTTCTGGGGGGAGGAGGACAATGTGGAACCCCAGGGAAGAGGGCTCAGCTTTCCCTAATAAGATGGCAGCAGAGAGGTGACACAGATGGCGTGAAGGGGCCGCTTCAGCTGGGGACTGAAAGAAAATCACTGCCCGGAAAGACAGAGTGAGCAGCCCGCAGGGCAGGCTCCCCGGCCCCCAGCTGGGCGCGATCTGACCAGGCCGGAAAACGCCAATTAAAGACCTTCACCCAGCCGGGGCGCAGCTCGGCAGAGCACCTGTCCAGCATGTGGAAGGCCCGCGTTCCGTCCCCAGCTCGGCAAAAAATAAACATATTTTTTAAAAAATTACCTTCATGGACCCAGCACGGGTCACGGCAGGAGCAGCTGCTCTGTGCTTTGAGGAAGACGTAGGGGACAGCCTGCAAGAGACGGGGACAACGTGGAGAGAATGTGGCCTTGCTCTTTGGTTTGCCTGTCCCTGGGGGCACAGACACCCCTCTCTTGCATCCTTTGCCTGTTTCTGGACCCTGCGGCTCCTTTGTCCCCATCTGCCCCCCAAGAAGGGTCTCCCACCACATAGGGCCACTCCTGGCCGTCTGGACCCCAGGGGTCCAGGCAGAGAGTGTCTGCCTGCTCACTGGGGCCCAGCACGGAGCGAGGCCCTGCAGGTGCTCCCCACTCACTCCTGAGTGATAACCGAGTTGCTCATCCCTAATTAATTAGAACCAACCCTCAGTTGTCTTTGATCTGGAGGAGACCAGGAGAAGGTGGGGACGTCTGTATCTGTTTGGGGACTGGGTTTCTGGGGTCACTAGGTATTTTGCAGAACTCTTTTTCTCCAGGTCTAATGTGCTAAGTCTGTTTTTTTCTTTAAATATAACAGATGCTTAGGAGACACTGGCCTTGCACAGGGGCCCGCCCTGAGGGCTGAAAGCTCACAGATTCTGGTGGGGAAGCGAGGGGAAGCCCCGTCCACAGCAACGAGAACACGATTTAACCAGGTCCGTCCCAAATAATAGACAATCATCCCTGCTCCCTTATGTACCTGGTGGTGGGCACACATCACACACACACACACACACACACACACACATACACACACACAATGCCCAGAACTCCACAGCCATGTTCAGCAATTGGCTAATATTAAAAAGCTTCTTTTTTTGGTGGAGGGGTACCGGGGATTGAACTTAGGGGCACTCGACCACTGAGCACATCCCAGCCCTATTTTGTATTTTATTTAGAGACAGGGTCTCACTGAGTTGCTTAGCACCTCACTGTTGCTGAGGCTGGCTTGGAACACACCACCCTCTTGTCTCAGCCACCCAAGCTGCTGGGATTACAGGCGTGCACCACCGTGCCCAGCTAAAAAGCTTCTGAAAGGCGAAAATGAATACCTCACTTACTAACGGGTATACTCCTAGCCTTATGCTGATGAGGAAACTGAGGCCCAGAGAGGCAAAGTAACTTCCTGGGGTCACACAGCTAGAAACTAGCAAGCTGGGAGACACGGTGCTCATGTAAATGCAAATTGATTTGAAGCCGTTTGATTCTGAGGCCACTTTACTCCAGTGGATCCTATTATCTCCTTAGGCAAATGAACAGCCTCTCCTTCCAATTTGCTACCACATGATCCACTCCTATCCCTTGAGTGGAGCCAGCTGCCACACAGGGGTCTACCTCAGAGCCCCCATCTTGCCAGATCGCCCCAGTCTCTGGATGATCAGGCCGGTCTCCCCACCTCCTGGCTCGTTCTTCCATCCCCTTTAATTAAGCAGCAACTCTCCAAGGAAGCAAATGAATTATCCAATTATGCCCTTCTAACCTGATTGCCTCCTTGGCACTGGTGACTGGGCGAAGCCGTGGGACGGGTTCAGTGGGAACCAGGGCCCCTCCCCTCCCTCCCCAGCCCAGGGCCAGGCACGGGGCTGATCAGACTGTGGCAGAGTCATGGAGACCCCTGGTGATGGCCTTGGCTGCCCGGGGTGGGGAGGGTACCACAGCCTGGAGAGAGGGGACGCCCTGGAGTCCCCCACTGTACTGGCCAGGCCCCTGGGAACTTTATGGACGCCTCCGGTGTTTGACTCCCCCATCTGCTGGTCCATTTCTGGGCTGTGTCTCTCTGGAGTCTGTCCTTTGGCTCTCTGGTGGCCGTCTCCCAGGGTTAGGCATCTCCCAGGAGCTGGGCACAAAAGCTGTGCTGTCACCCGGCCACAGTGCCCAGGCAGGGCCTTCACCGGACCAAGGGCGGGATCGGGCAGATTCACCTGCTCCTCCGCCTGGAGAAGGGTCCGAGGCCCATCTGTGAAAATAATTGATAACTATGAAGATAAGATTCTCGTCGTGTGGGCGTAGATAGTTCCGCATCCCTTTATGGGACGAGCCTTCTGTGTAGCAAGCTCTAGTTTGTTTGAAATTAAGTGTATTTATTTTCACTTTTTAATTCAAAAAAACTCAAAGTCGGTTCAGGAGCAGTCAGACTCACTCTGGGGCCTTTCACCTGGTTCAGCAGTGGCCGACCTGTCTCCCTGTCGCTCTCCGTCTGCACGTGATCCACGTGACCCTGTAGGTGTGGCTGTTTGACCAAGTCCCTGAGGTGACCTGCAGGCGTGGGCCCCCCATCACCACTCGTGGCCTGCACCTCCAGGACTCTGTCTTTCACGGCCTGGGAGGACGGTCAGAGTCGGGGTGCATTGCACTGACCGGATGCTCTGACCCCGTGTGTGGCCCGGGAGCCCCCTGGTTAATTTCCCAGTTCTGTTCTTTTCAGCAATTGCATTTTTTTCCTTGATGAGGAGCCTGTGCAAGACCCCAGTGGTGCCTCTTTAGACTCCTTCATCTGGACCAGCTCCTCAGCCCACGGTAGGGTCCTCGGTCACTTGGTGGCAGGGCGTGGCCTGTGAAATCTGTCGTTGGGCGACTTCGTGGGGGCGTGAACGCCCTGGCCTGTACTCACCTGCCCAGAGGGCGCGGCCCCTCACTCCATCAGGAGACTGGGTGAACAAGAAGTGCGCGTGCGGCCGGCGGGACATGGCGCAGGCTGTTTGACGGTGATTTTCTTTAGAAGTGGAAGTAGGTACAGCCTAAAATGATGACCAGAGGAACAGCACAGGAGATGCACACGCCTGCACGAGGTCCTGTACCACCAAAGTCCTGTACCACCGTCGCCAAGCGCTCTGCAGGTCCCTGATGCCCAGAGGCCACGTCCCCTATGACTGGCAGCGCAGTGGGCACATCTGCACCAGCATGCCCAGTGCAGGTGACAGTGCGGTGCCCAGCGGGACTGTGACAGCTGGGACCTGTGCCTCCCCCGAGCAGGACTGTGAGAGGCCACTGCAATCTCAGGTGAGCACCTCCCTGCACGTGGTCCACTGTGAATCACATCGTGGTTCCGTGGCGCATGGGGTCACGTGCGCACACACATCTCTCATCTGGGGGAGACTTTAGATCTACACAAACGTCGCAAAGGTGGCACACCCTCCACCCAGCGTCCCCTGCTGCCGCCGGCATCCAATGCAGCCCCGGTACATCTGTCACAGCGAAGACATCAGCCTTGGGGCTGTGCCGTCAGCTACACTCGGACTCTGGGTGTCGTCTGCTCTCCCACTAATGCTCTTTTTTTGGTCCTAGGGTCTCACTTTGTGGCTGTTTCTTATCTTCCCAGAGACTAAGCAACGCTGGGCTCTTGACAGGCAGGTGTCAGCTTTAACTTCCTCCACCACAATGTCCAGAAGGCGTTTGTCCCGTCCCAGGAAGAAGTAGAAACTCAGGTCTCTCTCTCTCTCTCCCCTCTTTCACAAAACTTTTGGTCATATTTAGGAACTGGACAACATAAAAAGTCTCAACACTGTGTCAAACATTAGAAGAGTCCCTTACTTTATCCAACGGGTGTATTCCTACAAAATTACCTGTGGTTCTCTGGAGAAATGTTCTAGAAAGTACCACACATCCACCGCGGGCTGTGCTGAGCGCCTTGCGCTTCCTTCATTTGGCCGGTGTGCAGCCCTCGGTGGCTCGGGGGCTCGGTGGGCTTGGTGGGCCATCCTACCCATTCTATGGATGTGAAGCGTGGTCCAGGGAAGAGGGCCGGCTCATTGGAGGAGCTCGTGGCCATCCGCCGAGCGGGGCTTCCACTCAGCTCTCACCCACTCCTGCACTTGGTCCCAGGCTAACACCTGGCTGTCCTCCATCACCCTGGTCTGTCCTGGGAGGCTGAGCAGGGCCAGGGGGTCACTATAGGGCGGCCTGGCTCTGTGTCACGCACTGGGAATATGCTAATCCCGGGGCTCCGCTTCACAGCCGGTCCAGCTGGTAGAAGCTTTTATTTTAGAGAAGTGTGAGCGCTGTTGCCATGGACCGCAGCCTTCCACCCGAGCACAAGTGCCGGAGAAGCGCTCGGCACTCTTCCCTTCCCCAAATTCCCTCTCCCTCTGTCCTCACCTCAGTCCCCAGAGGACTGGCTCCTGAGTGACTGGCTGAGTCAAGTCCCCCGGGGGCGGGGAAGAGGCAGTTATCATGACCCCCTCCAACCTGCCAGACATCAGCTCCTTTTGCTACAGGACACGGGTCCCCAAACCGCCCCTCTGCTCCCCTTAGCTCTTGTTAGAACTTGATTGAAAGAGTGTCTGGGAAGAGGGCGCTGGGCTCGGGGGTGGTGGGCTCGGGGGTGGTGGGCTCGGCAGGCACACCAGGCTCTGGAGCCACACTGTGCCTGTTGGTCATCAGCAGACTGGGCTCCCCTTCCTACCAGCTAGGTGACCCTGGGCCAGAGGCTGTGCTCAGGGTTCTGACTTCTAAACCAGGGCACCCGAGTGGTTACAGCACAGGAGGGCGGGTGGCAAGGCCGTGCAGTTAGATCGACCCATAAACACTGTACGTACAACATAATGTTTGGTACCTGTGTACAGTGTGGGGTTGGTGTCCAGGTCATCGTGAGCATGCCAGTCTCCTCAAACGGCGTTTCCTGGTGGTGAGAACAATGGAGAGCCTTGCTTGCAGCTGTTTTGGGAGCACAGTGCTTTCTCTGTGGTCACCCTCCTGTGCATCAGGACATGCCCTTCCTCCCTGCTGCCACTACCGCCTCCTGCCTTCCTTTCTCCACGTCACCTCCTCCCAGGCAGGTGAAGCCCCAAGGAGCTTCTCAAGGTAGGATGAGAGGAGCCCCGGTGTGCTGGGCTCCCCTCCAGGGCCAGGGCAGCACTGTGCAGCCAGTGGCAGGAGTTCCTGGAGCCGTGGGCCTGCCGGGGGAGTTCCGGGCCGAGAGGCAGAGGGGCAGAGGTCAGGAGGACTGCTCTGGGTAGCAGTGAGATGGAGTGGCACCCGGGCCTCCGCTTCAAATGTGTGGTGCACATGGGAACAGCTGACAGTTAAGACGACCCTGTTGGGGAGTGGGAGACAAGCCTGTGCCTTAGCAAGGGCTAGAAGGAAGTTTGAGTTGAAACATTCCAATTAGTATCTCTGCTGATCCTATTAACCCACCAATTACTCAGCTCTACCTGACTGCACGGGCATCATATAAATCCCACAGTCCTGCCCCCCTCGTCCTTCTCATCCACTGCGTCTGCCGGCCAGCATTCACTAAGCCCCTGCCCTGGGCCAGGCCCAGGGGGTCGGCAGACGAGCAGCCAGGCGGAGGCTTCCCGCATGGAGCTGACAGCCCAGGAGCATGGGGAGAAGGGAGCCTGGACAGGAAATCACAGCACAGTGAGGGCAGGGTCCTCCACCAGGGGCTCAGGAACCAGGTGGCAGTGTTCAGTCTTGTGGTCCCCTGCACATGCCCATCCGACCATCTGCCTCCTGCCCCTTCTGAAGTGCATGAGGGCAGAACTCTGCCAATCTTGTTCTCTGTCATTCCTCTGGATAAGGCCCAGGGAACAGCCCCAACGTGTACCTGTGAGAGGAGTGGCCATCCCTTTTAACCCCTACCCTGGGCTACCAAGCACAATGCCCTTGGCCTTTAATACTGCTGGCTTGCTAGTCCTTGCTCCTGTTTGCAGATGAGAGGATTCAGGAGGGGAGGTTACTCACACCAGGCCATCCAGCCAACAATGTCCCTGCTTAAGGTCCCCATGCCCCCCACCCCTTGCTTCCAAAACCAGATTCTTTCCATGAACATCTGCTGTCTGTCTTCTCTGCAGACAGAGCCAGGCAGAGGCTGGGCAACGAGGGGCAGGTGGAAAGGAGGGGGGCGAGGGCAGGCGGGAGTCGAGGATATCTAACTTGCTCTTCTGTGCATCTTGCAATGCTGAAACTCAAGAGCCCCTGACTCAGCAGGATATCAATAACCCTGGCGGTCCTGGGGGGCGTCTCTGCCAGGGAGAACAGCAGGGCTCTACCCACTCCCTGCTGCCACCATGGCAGCTCATGCACCACCTGTGCCCACCTGGGGGGTCTCCCCACACAGGGAGCTCCCTGGAAGCTCCTTGGAGCCGACCCACATCTGTATCTCCAACTTCCAACAGAGCTTGGCATACAGTGGTCACTCAATAAATAACTGTGCAGGAGGTGAACGGTGGCTGGGTGAATGATGGCCTGAGCTTCCAGTTTCTCCTACTTTATCATCGAGGCGGTTGTGTGTAGTGTGTGGTCTCTAAAGCAGGCGGCTTGGTCCGTGTTTCATATCGCCCTCCATGAACAGCATTTGCACATACCTGTTTGTGTCTGCGAGGCCCTGCGCTCTCCACAGGTGGGCAGAGGCTCACTCCCACCTTCTGGCACAGACGCAACGGCCCAAGGTCTGCCATCCCCCACCCCAGACAGGACAGAACCATCGCCACTCGTGGCCAGTCACTCTCAGCACTCTGTCCTGTTCCTCTGGGGTCCCCCTCAAGGCAACCCCTGGGTAGTTGGCGCCACTGTTTGGATCAGCCCCTCTTCACCCTGCACTTCTCCATTCTGTCGTGGGGTTGAGAGAGCAGGTGCGCACAGCCGTGGACAACACTCTCCTCCACCAGCTCCTTCCTCTAGTTACAAAATGCAGTGTGGGGCGTGGCCTGCCTGAAGAGAGGCTGGGGGACAGGATGGGACAGGATCACATGGCCTCTGGAGGCCACCTGGACTCAACCACTCCACGGGTGGCTGCTGTACTGAGGTGCCTAGAGAATCAGAAGTCACCTTCTGGCTCTGCAATAGGAACACACCAAGGGGGCTGCTCCCGAATTCGGGAGCAGCCTGTTCCTGAAGCCACATGCCCACATGCAGGGGGTCCTGTGGACAGTGGAGAACTACACCACCCTAAAGTGGGCTCTGTGTGTGTGTGTGTGACCAGCAATGACAGTCAGAACAGATAACAAGCTGAAAGCCTCAGGTGCAGACCCATTCAAGCAGTGCCAGGTGAGCTCGACCTGTGACCTGGAGGTCCTGAGCAGTATCAGCCCAGGGAGCGTGGGTTTGGAGGAGGTCTAGATACCCAGAAGTTTCTAAGGAAAGGTCCTGCGTGGCCTGAGGAACGGAACAGTGGGGGCAGCTCTGAGGCCTCAGGGTGGTGGCGCTTCACCAACCACCGGCTGCACAAAGCGTCTTGATGTGTCGGCACACAGTGTGGCCGTCCTGGTGCTAAGGGGTTCCTTCCTCTCACCCCGCCCGCTCAGGAGTCCCAGGCTCACCTCTGCTGCCCAAGACCCTGCATCGACCCAGCAGTTCCTTGTCCAGTCAGCTCCACAAGAGGAGTCCCCGCGACATTTTTTAAAGACATTTCTGGAGCCCACGTTGGCAAATAGAAACTAAAAGCCATTCTGAGAGCCAGGCTGCCTGCCTGCGGCCCAGCGTTCCCCAGGGCCGTGGCGGGGCTCGGGGCTCACCTGTTAATGTCAGGCTTCTAACGAGCCTGCTGGCCGTGTCTCTGCTCTCCTGGGGAGTTGTCATTCTGCTGGCGGTTCCTGAGACATTTGTACTGGGCGAGCTCAGACTCCTGCGCTGGGAAGGGGCCTGGCAGGCTGCGCACTGAGCGGCCGAAAATGCCAGCCAAGGCGGGGACTCCAGCTCACCCCACTTCCTGGGCCTGCAAGACCTGAGGCCGAGAGGGTGACCGGGACAGAGCCAGGGTCCCCAAGCTTGCAGGGGACTGATTGGGGCAAGAAACTCAGAACCAGTGTGGTAGTGGGGCCAGGGCCAAGGTCTGGGTTTGAATCCTGGTGGTCTTGGAGCAAGACCTTCCCCCGCCCCAAGCCTCGGTTTCCGTCTGTGCGGCGGGGACCACCGCACCAAGGTCTGACCCTGTCTGCCATGTGGAGAGGGACCAGAGGAGAGAGGGTTGTGCACCATGGGTGGTGACTCAAGCTGACCTTGGGGAAGGAGTCCCCTGGACAGAGCTCAAGTCTGGACCCTATCTGACGGGAGAGGACCCTTCCTTTGGCTTCCAGAGCTACCCCAGTTCACGTCTCCCAGTGCAAAGCCAGAGGTGGCCTTTCCCCCTTGGAAGTGGGTGAGCACTTCCTGTCACCAAATCAAAGACCCGTCAACTCAGACTGCGGACACCCTCCAAGGTCAAAGGTCGGCCTGACCCTTGCAGCCTGATCACACGAGGGTGCTAACACCCCTGTATGCACTCTGCAGACACGGTGTCATTATTACAGTGGGGGTGGGGTGTCATTATTGTTCCCATGGCACAGATGGACAACCAAGATGAGAGGGTGCCCCAGACTCAGGAGGTAGTGCAGGGATTGTACCCAGGGTGGATGGGCTCCCCAGGTCAGCTGGAGGGAGAGGGCTGAGGCCCTGGAGCAGGCATTTCTAATACTGGTGACTGCTCTGTGATCGGGCTGTCAGGGTCTGGAGCCCAAGCTTATGAACACCAGGCTTTCTGCACACCAGGCATCTGAGAACCATGCCCGGGGCCATCTCAGCTTCTCCAGCAACAACCCCACAGATGCTTGGCTCAGGACCCCGTGGGCCCCACAGTGATCTCCCAAAGCAGCATAAGGAGCTGAGGTCATCAGAGCTATGTAGAGTGTCCCAGGCCAGCCACTGCACAGGGGCAAAAGGGGCAGGAAGAGCAGGTAGCTGCCTCACGCTGTGAAGTTGGATTCTGGAATCAGTTAAGCCAAGAATGCGAGAAATCAGTCCAGAGTTTTGGGTCCCCAGATTGAAAGGAAAAAGCTTCTGGGAATCTTCAGTTGCGTGGGGCATTTGAAACCCTGTCCTTCCAACTCTCAGACAACATGAAGAGCAAAGCACTTGGTCAAGGGACCCCTGGCAGCCCTTTCCTGATGCACACCTGCATTTGCTCAGTGACAAGGGACAGAGGGTGGGAGGAAGAGGCTCCAGGCTCCACAGAGAGTCCCAGGTGAAGACAAAGCTGGGGGCCCTTCTGGACCTGGTGGCTGTGTGAGTCAAGTATGGGAAATGGAGAGGTCACTGGCCGTGGCCAGCAAAGTCAGCAGAGCGGAGAACTAGTGGCATCGGGAACTGTCTCCACCCATTAGGCCAAGTTGAAGAGAGAGAAGCTCTTCCCAAGATGGAGAGCCGAGCTTCAAGAGCCACGGCCCCGCAGCCTCCAGACAGCACCATCCCGGGTCCCTCTGTGCAGAGCAGCCGGGCAAGAGCCAGGGAGCACAGGGAGTGGGGACAGGTCCCATGCATCTCACGGTCAGGGTGGCCTGAAGGCATAGCCGAGGGGCTGTTGGGGGCTCCACCTGGTGCCCTGTTGGTGGGAGTCAGCCCAAGGCGGGGCCAAGGTCACAGAGCTCTAATGATCTGAGAGACCCAGGGACAGCCTCGTGTGGACGGCCGGGGGAGGAGACCAGGAAGGGACGGAAGGCCTTTGTTCCTGTCACCGTGGTGTCTTTTGGACGGTCCCCCCAGCTGGCCCACGCTCCCCTCTCCCGCTCTGGACTCTTGCACGTGGGTGCTCTGGGCTTGGGCCTACCTGGGCTCTTTCTGAATGATGTCGAGGACTGGGGGTGTGGAAGGGCCGAGGGGGGCGCGGGCGCGGTGCGGCCTGGGAGAGCAGGAGGAGGGCTGGGGCGCGGAGCGGGTACCTCCCTAACTGGGTCAATTATTTTGTGATCAGCACCTGTCTGAGAGGAAGGGCCACAGCTGCTGTGCATCCTGGAGGCCCAGATCACCTGCTCCACAAGGAAGAAAAGTGTTTTCCTCTAGGTGAGAAGTCTCTGCTGAGGACGCGGTCCCCTCTGGTGGCCCCCTCTCGGCAGCTCCTGCCGGGGCGCCCCTTGCCCATCCACCAGCAGCACTACAGGGTGGCCGGAGGAGGGGACGGTGGGTCCTCTGGGCCCTCTCCTGCTCCTCATGAGACAGTTTCCAGAGTGGGAGAGGAAGGGGAGGGAGTGCGGGGAGGGTTCAGATCCCAGAGCAGATGCTGGAGGGCGGTCTGCGCGTAGAGACGCTGGGCTCAGCTCCCAGGGTCACTGGGACTGGTCTCCCCACGACCCCTGGGCTCCACGGGCAGATGTGACTGCCTGGTCTGTGATTCTGTCGCAGCACAGGGGAGCCGTGGTCTTCCCACCTCACACAACAGGAGTCCCTGGCCAGTGTGAGGGGTCAGAGGCAGCACTGGCCAAGCACACACCGTCTACTGGCAGGGCCCCAATGGAGTGACCCACACTTTTCCTCAGTGAATCCTCCCAACAACATCAGGAGGCCAGTGACAGATGAGGAAACCTCGTCTCAGCAGGGTAAGAGCCCAAGTCTGCTCCTAGGCAGCTTCGGGGGTGGTGTTGGTGGTGTTTACCGGTGAGCTTCCCTCGTCCCCAGCCTGAGAGGGAGGACTTGCTTCTGCAGTTAACTTGGGAGTGTCTAGTGTTTGGGGGCCACACCTGCACTCAGCCTGAAGGTGCATGTGTTTGCGCGCACACACACACACACACACACACACACACACACACACACACTACCACTTTTCTCAGACTGCACTGCCTCTCTGGCTTGACCTCTCTGGCACACAGTAGGTGCTTAGTAAACTTTTGTGAGGTACACAGGCAGCTGGCCTCTGGGTTCTTTCTTCTGAGCTCCCCTGGTTTCATGCTGCCTGGGACTTGGGAAGGAGGCCTCCCCAGGCCCCCACAGATGGGGGCATCCTGACCAGGCTGTTGGGGGAAAAGACCCAACAGGCAAAGGCAGGGTGGCCAGTGGCATTGCCACCCTTCACCAGAGCCCATGGCACCTTCTCGAGCCTCACCTGCCATGTGCCCTCTTGGTGGAGGGAAGTCCCTGAATAAGCATAGGACAGACCAAACAGTGAGTCCAGGGTCAAACTAGGGGCCCTCCTCTGACGGAACAACCCCAGGCAGAGTCCACCCCAGCCTTCTCCTCTGAGCGATGGGGAGAATAAGCGCATCTTTCACCAAGAGGTAGCAACATGGGAAGGGGAGCCCCCCAGCAAGCCACGGGCACCACGCCCAGGTGGACGACATGGCACAATCCCCTCCGGGATACCCAATAGGTCTCAAGCATTTGCTCATTAAATTCTCACACCACCCTAGGTCTTTGGATGCCATTACAATCTCCACTTTCCAAGTGGAAAAACCGAGGCTCGGCAAGCTGAATCCTTGACTCAAGGGCACGGTGATAGGCCAAGGTGAGCAGGAATGTGAGACCAAGGATGCACCACTCTGGGACCTGCAGCACCCACTGTTACTGTCATCAGTGCTCATTCAGATCTGGAAGGAGTACTTGAGGTTGGTTCATCATCCCATTGTATAGCTGAGAAAACTGAGACCCAGAGAAGAGAAGAGACTAATCTAGTTACAGAGCTGCCACTGTTAGAACCAGAACAAAAATTCCTACAAATGCTGCTCATATTTATTGAGCACTTACTATGTTCCACAGGCTAAGTGCTGGTGTGCGTCTTTTCAGTTCATTCTTACAATAACATCAGGAAGAGACAATTAGCAATCTCATTTTTCATTTGGGCAAACTGAGGCAGAGAGAAAAACAGCTAACTCAGGGTCACTCAGCTAATCAGCGGTGGAGGCATACCCAGGGAGTCAAGCTCTAGAGTCCTCATCCAGTGCTCATGGCCCTGCCTCCCCCACAGAGAGGCTGGCCTCACCCAGCATCCCAGGCCCATGCAGACTTGCCTCCCAAGGGCTCTGCAGACTCCCAGGGCATGGCCACCTCCAAGCAAGGCAGGGTGCAGCTCAGGGAGACAGGTGCAGAGCTGGGCTGGCAAACGCTGGGTGCCAGAAGACCATGAGCCCCCTGCCTCCGCCAAGGGAAGTTTATCCAACAAAATGCAGCCAGCAAGAGCACGTCCCGCTTTGCGTCTCCCGTTGCAGGCAGCACACATCTTGGGAGATGTGTGGATGAAAGGCACCATATAAAATGCAATCAATTATGAATCACCATTACTGAATTAATCACATGTATGATTAATACAGTAATAATAATTAATGGGAGTACGGTCTAGAGATTAGAGCTGAGAACTGGCAGGGAGGAGCCGGAGTATTCCTTGCCACTGCCTGGAGGCGTCACCCGGGAAGGGCCTGGGTTTGGATCTCGGTGTCTCTCCGCCCGCCCCTGCCTGGGCTGTAGAAGTGAGGGGCTTGATGTCTCAAAACCCCAAGATGGGCCTGGGCTAGGTCCTGGGCTCTTCCATCCACATACAGCTGCCTCTCAACTGCTCAAGGTCAAGGGGACAAAGTTTCTTGAAGAATCCAAATCTTGATCTGGCGTAAGATGGTGAAGGGTGTGAATGAGGCCGGGGTGAGGATGTGGTGGGGTGGCCTTTGAGCTCACACTTGACTTTAATCAGCCCTATAAGCTCATTTGCTGTCTGTCCCATTGTCCGTCTGCATTAGGATTTGTCTTTTCTCTGAAATCCCCAGAGGGCTAGACCTCATCTGTTCTTTCCCATTGCAAAGCTGGTGGATTATTTTTGCATGTGGCTTTATTCTTTCCCGTGACTTGTCCAGCCCGGGCACATTCCTTATTCCCAAGGAGGGGAGCAACGCAGACAGCACACACGTGAGAACGCCTGCAGTCCTCCCAGCTCCCCTGTGCGCATTTGGGTGTGTATCTTTGTAAGCCTCTCTTTCCACAAGTATACATATCACGGATATGTTACACATGGGCATATATTATATATGTAATTATATACAGGCCCCTTTTTAAAAAAATAGGTGGAATAAAATTAAATACTTGTTGTGCAGATGCTTTTTGATAGTAGCTGCCACATGCACAATTCAAATGAGAACTGCACAGTGCAGCCAAAATCCCACCAATGAAGTAAACCACCAGGCTGCTGGTGAGAGGGGGGCCAGCAATGAGTTTTTTGGAGGGAGATTCATTAACACTTTCCTGCCCCTGGTGCTCAGCATCTTTTTACTCCTGAGGAAAGGTCATTTGTCCAGAGACACCTTAATGCAGTTTAGAAATGAACGTCCCCCAGCCACCTGGTCCCTACATGGCTGGAATCCTGTTTGTTCCCCAGCATGGAAACAAAGCATCTTATTGTTCCCTTGAAAGGAAAACCATCTCCTGGCGGCTGCACAGAGCTTGGTCAAGTCAGGTGGTCAGTATGGGAACCCCTGCCCGGGGCATATTCCTCCTAATGTGGATGGGGAAACTGAGGTTGGGAGCAGGGAAGGGATCTACACAACCAGTTAGGGACCAAGCCAAGACACACCCATCATCTTGATTCCCAGCCCAGGGCTCTTCCACTATCCCATGATTTCCAGGGTCTGAAAATGGGGAGACCCAGAGACAGGTTCTGGAACAGGTCCCTGGAAAAGCCTGTTGGCATCAGCTGGCTGCAGAGGTGAGGAGCCCTGGGAAGGAGGACTGCTGGAGAGGAGGTGGAAATTTTTTCAAGTGGCAAATATCTTTGCAAATGGGTCACCCAAACCATCCTGGCAACTGCAGGGAGGACGCACCCGGGTCCCTTGGCTGTGCTTGGATGAACTGTAGATAGGAAGCATCCTCCTTCCTGTCTCGTTGGCTGTTCCTGACAGCATCCAGGCCCTGGGTGATGGAGGAGCAGGGCGTTTCCTGGGGATTGATGACCCTGCCTGGGGCAACAGCAGGCAGAGGGCCTACCGGGTCATCACTCAGCCTGTGCGGGAGCCCCACACAGTGCCCTTCTCTGCTGCCTACAGGCTGAATATTTTGAAATCAAATCGCTGAGATCTGTTCTTGTCCTAGGAGGAGCTTCCTCCTGCTGGACTCTCTGAGACCAGGCAGGACATGGCCAGGGCTGGCTGCATCTGATTTCCTGGATGACTTTGTGGGGTGGACCCACCTCCCTTGGCAGAGACCTGAGGGTACGTGTGGCAGAGATACTGGATAGCCCTGTTTTGACCCCTCCTTGGAAAAGGAACAGCTTGCCATTCACAGTTCACAGATGGGGACACTGAGGCCCTGAAGCAATCAGTGCCACACCCCAAGTTAAACAGTAAGTCAGGCAGTAGCCAGCACCTCCTGAGAACCCAAAAACCCTGCCTCCTGGCTCAGAATCTTCCTTAGCTATGTGACCTTGGACAAGTGACTTAGGTCTCTAAGCTTGTCTCCAAGTTGGGACTTTCCTAATAGAGCTAAGTCACAAAGCTTTGGGGAGAAATCAATGAATAATGCACATAAATTCATTTGCAGGGAGCCTGGCACAAAACAGGTGTTAAGTGAGTGCTGCTGCTGTTGTTGTTGTTGTTGTTATTATTATTATAGCAGATGACAGTTTTTAATTCTGCATATTTTGCTTTGTCACAAGAGTCTAAATGTTATTCAGCAGTAGGACCCTCTCTGCAGGTTTTGGGGGAACCAAGAGGAGGAAGGGTTAAGTGGAGGTAAGGGTGACAGTGGGGAGGGGCACTGAAATGCTATCTTATGCCATATCTTGCTCCCATTTCTGACAGTCTCTGTGACCTTGGACCATTCTCTCTCTCTCTCTCTCTCTCTCTCTCTCTCTCTCCTCTCAGGCCCTTTGTTCTTGATGCATCCAAATGACAGTGTTGGCTGCTTGGGCACTGCAGTAAGAACCCACCCCAGGAGGCCAGGAGAACCCCAAACCCACAGGGGCCACTGGAGGAGGAGGAAGTCCCCCCAATAGCCCCAGAGGGCAGCCTGGCAGGGAGTCTCCAGGGGCTGGAGAATGCAGGGCTGCCCAGTGTTGCCAACTCAGTGGCCTCTGCCCGGCCCTGCAAGAGTCCTCCCACGCCCTCCTCCCAGGCTTGGCCCGAGAGAGGCAGAGATCCCCTCAGGCGAGGCCCCTCCTGCCCCCCTACTCTGCACTCCCTGTGGAGCCGGCTTGGCTTCGTCAAAAGCAGGGCCCATCAGGGTGGAGGCGGCGATGTGTCAGCTGGTATTCAGGCTCTGGTTGTGCGCTCAGTTCGCTCCCCCTCCCCATCTCCCCAAATCCACCCACCCACCCCTTTACCCACTGCTTGGGGCCTTCTGGGTGGCAGCACTTCACAGAGAGAGAGAGAGAGACAGAGGAGCAGCCTTGAGCCCTTGGCTGTTGGGGGTGGGGGGGAACTGACTCACTTGGCCCCCTTCTTGGTGCCGATGGGGCAGCTCCCACACCCAGGGTCGCCGGCCCCCGGTCAGGCCCCTGGGTTTGGAAAAGGAAACTGCAGCCCGCCGCGCCTGACCCGAGCCGGCTGAGGATGCGCTCTGCGCGCAGGGACCCGCTGGCCCCCGGGCCGGGAGGCGATGTGTAGGCAGCGACCCCCCAGCACAGGCTCGCTCCCGCGGCCGCCTGCTGGGGCCACCCTGGCCGCGGGCCCGCCGGGACGCCCCTGCTCGCCGCGCCCCTCCCTGGGCCGTGGCGCGTCCCCCGAGTCTCGCAGTATTTTCTTCCTGCACCTTTAAGAAGACCGTTGCTCCGTGGTGGGATGGTGTGTTAAAGCCACACAGAGGAAGTTACGCAGCCCGGATCAGACCGAGAGATAAAAGCCCCGATGGTGATCGTGAGTGATGGCAAGAGGATTTAGCCTCGGCATTAACTTAGAGCCGAGTGCAGGGGGGCAGTGAAGCACCCCGCCATCTGGCCCGCGCCGCGCCGGGGGGATGCCCCGGCGCCCCCAGGACCAGCCGCGAAGCCCACCCGGGCCGGGGGCTGCCCGGCGCGCGAGCGCGGGTCCTCCCGGAGCCGCCCAGGGGACCCAAAAAGTTTGCACTTGTTAGCGGCGACCTCCCGCTCGGCCCGGGCGGGCGATGCGGGCGGCGCGGGCGGCCCCCTCCCCCGGCCCGCGTCTCCGGGACGGCTGCGGGCGGCCCCCCCGGCGGCCGGAGGGCTCCCCAGCCCCGATCTGACGGCGGCGGCGCGGCGGCCACGGCGGCGGCGGAGCGGCGCGGGGAAGGAGCACCGGCGCGCAGCCCTCCGGCCCTCGCCCCCACCCAGCGCCATCCAGAGGGGAGGCGCAGCGCCAGAGGGTGGCCGTCCTCGGCCTCCCGGGTCTCCGCTCCGGGAAGCCGCTCCGAGCCGGGGTAAGGCGGGCAGGGAGAGCCCGGGAGGCGAGCGGGGGCAGAGGCGCTGCGGCTCGCCAGGCTGGTTTCATTTTTAAAGGGCTTTGGTGGCCGTGCAGTCTCTCCCGGGGCCCTGGAGCCACTTAAAGCCGCCTAGCGAAGGCTGGGATGCAAAAGTTGTTTGGTAGCGGCTGCTACTAGCGAGGACTGGAGTGGCCCCGAGAGGGGTGTGTGAGTGTGCGTTTGTAGCAGCATCTTAAAGGAGTAGCTTGTCTTTCTGGCTGGCTCCCCCACCCCTTCTTTCCCCTCCATGCGTGCGTGTGTGGAGCGGGGATAGACGTTGCAAAAATGCTTGGATTTGTTTATGAAATGGAAATTAACTCTTCTCCAGCGCCGCTCCCCCACCCCAATTTAATCGCCACCATCCAGAGCTACCCCATCCCGTGCCCTCCCATCTCTGCAAACTGGAGGACGTGTGAGTTGCACGGAGAACTCTTGACCAGCCAAGGACGGAAACTTCTTTCCGTGCGGTAGAGGGTCGGGGCTGGGGGGCGGACGGAGGTAAGGACCGGCTTGAGCGCCGTGCGGAGTCGAACTCGAACCCGGGGAAGCAGAGGCAGCGAGAAGGCGGGAAGAGGACCGCGAGCTCCGAGTCCGCCCGCTCCGGAGTAAGTCGCAGTTCTGGGCGGGGTGGGTGCCGGTGGTGGCGGCGGCGGCGACCGGGTCGCTGCTGGCAGCAGCGCCTGGAAAAAGAATGCAACTAATTCGCGGGCGCTTTGCTCGGTGTCTTTTAATTAAGTGAGACGATGCTAAATGAGGGGGTACCCTCAATGCCGACCGGGCCTTTATTAAAGGCTGGATTATCAATTGCTCTCGTGGTTTGCACACAACTTCGGAAAAGCAAGAAGCCGCGGCGGGTTTGCCGGGCTGGTCCATGTGCCATGCACACGGTTTGCAGCCGGCCGGAAGCACAGACTGGACCACCACTCCTGGCCGTTTGCGGTCCTAGGTGGCCCCGCCCTCCGGCCCGCGGGGACCCACCCGCGCGACCCCAGCCGCAGCGGCCTCCTGCTCGTGCCCCGCCCCCAACTTTCCAGGGCTCCCTGGCCGCTGAGAAGGGCTCCGAGGGCAAACCCGGGCCAGAGAAAGCTCCAGTTGCGGAGCCGGGACACTTGGGCTGCCGAAACCCGCCCATTGAGCCGATGGTGAGCGCTGGACACCTACCGGGCAGCTCCGAGGCGGGAAGGTGACTCGGGTCGCTATCCCTCCTCGTCCCCCCTCCCAATATCCCCCAAAGCAAATTTCACCCCCTCCACCGACCCGCAGGGAAGGAAGAGGAAACCTGTCGGAGGGGCTGGGCCCCCCCCCCCAACCCGCGGCGCGCTCCCCAATCCCTCCAGGGGCCCGCGCCCGCGGAGGCAAGTTTCCCACAAGGCGAGGGCGCAGCCGGCAACTCCGAGAGAAGCCAGCTCTCGAGCCCAGCCAGCTCCGAGAGGCGCTAATTCAATAAGACAGAAATCTGAGTTCAGAAATCCTGATAAAATCTAATTTTCGGGTTTTAATACCCTGGCTATCAGCCCCTCCCTGATTCCCGAGGACTCTTAAAAGAAAATAAAGCGCATTGATTCTATTTGTTTCTGAGAGCTGCAGTTTCTTAATAATATCAGGTGAAGATTTATTTTCCAAGGATCCACCAGGATACAACCTCTTACTCTGAAATCTCCCTTGCCGGCTTCTCCCTGCCATCGCCTCCTTATTCCCGGGGTTCTTGCGGCTCTCCCCCCTCCCCTTTTTGCTTTTTTGGCAAAAGCCGACTGTAATATTCGAGCGCTGAGCACACAATTCCCCCTGCGATGCCAGCAACGCAATCAACGCCCAGTTGATTGACTGGTTGTAAACACATTTTCCCCTGGCAGATTTTGTTGTTGTTGCCCCCCCCCACTCCGTTTTCCAGGGAATGCGTGGCATTTAAGTCAACAAAACTGCAAAGCAATTAATAAATTTGCAAGTTGCCCCGCACGCGGCCTCCAGGCTGAGCTCCGCTGCCTCCTCAGCCTGCCTCGCGCCCCGCGCCATCCCAGCCCGGCCAGGCTGGTCCTGCGGCTGAAGCCCGAAGCTGGGCCCTCCTTGAGAGCCGCAGCCCTGCGCCCTGGTGGTCCCTAGCCATCAGGAGCTCCCTACCTGTTAGGGAACAGTCGGGAGTCAGCTTCTAGAAGAATTAATTAGGGGCATGCTGTTTTCTGGGCAGCTCCGAGCTCTGGTAGAGGCGTCCAAACCTCTGCCGGCCGAGCTATTTTATTTTTACTACATTTTCTCAGGTTGTAAAAATAGACCTGGGCACGTTCTTTCTGGGAGTTTTCTAGCAAGGAGCGCCTTCAAGGCCTGGCTGACTCTATAACAGGTTTCTCTCAACAGCCAGGGGTGAAACGGGAAAATGTGGTCCTGGTTGGGTCCTCATTCATCTGCATTAGGAGACCTTCATCCTGAGAGAGGGGCAGAGGCCCACTTAACGCAGATGGATGAGTCCCGCTCTGGGCCTGGAGATCAGGTCTCCTGCTAGGGGCTTCTCCCAGAGCAGACAAGCTCAGCACCCAGGCGGGCAGTGTCTGGCCTTCCGTTTCTCATTTTTGGCAAGCCATTGTTTGTATCTGGGTATAAGTGGGGCTTCATGAAAATATAGTTAACCCCCCAGAGACCACCCGTGAACAGTGGCTTAAAAGGATGTCAGATGAAGAGTCAGGCTGCCATTTGCATGATTTAGGAATTGAAATGCATAATCGTGGGCGTAACAACCAAAATAATTAATAACACAGACATTTTATGCTGTGACTCATTGCAGTAACCTTTGCCCTGTTGGCCAGTTCTTTGGGCTAGGCTTCCATGCTGCTGACTGGACTCGGATTGTCCTAGTGATGTATTAAGTGCCTGGGATCACCACATCATCCGAGCCATGTGTTTCCCAGTAACATTTGTATTAGTTATATCTATTTTGGTTTTTAAATAATTACCAGAGACTTAAAATAGTAAAGCAGTAATCCTAATAGTGATCCATTTATAGACATACCCTTCAAAGATGATTGCAAAATGTTGGCCTTGATCAGAAAATCTGATATGACAAAACATTATCATTTCTGTGGAAGTCTTCGATATCTTAGTTTCTTACTGTTAAAAAAATTAAAGTCGCCATTTCAGATTGTACCTGCAATTGAAGAGGTAGTTGTCAATGCCTGGTGTTTCTTTGTTGGCCACACGTGGCCCATTCTGTACCTGTAGGTGTGGCCTCATCTGCACCTATAGTTACAGTCTCCCCGCCTCCTTTAACAACTCTGACACTTTGACTTGCAGGGCATGGTATTTTAAAGCAACCATTAACTATTGGCGCCTGGGCCTGTGGCCCTTGGGCAGACACTTCTGCTGCACCCATGAATGGTGAGAAAACACCTCACCTTTTTAATAACGTGCCCAATCTCCAAATGTGCAACTCCAATATTAATAAAAATAACCCAGTTTTCTCGGGAGATCTTGCTAATGCAGCCTCATTTTTTGCACATTCTGCCAGAGAGCTTTTGTTCTTATACATCCCTAATCTCCCCTCTTTTAATTTGTTGCAGGTGTTGTTGCTAATGAGCTCTCCTGCTCTCTCCTCTCTCCTCCCTTCTTACAATGAAAGACAAGCCAGACCCTGGGATTCTGGGTGGATGGAGAGCTGGAGTCTCAGGAACTTCCTAATAAGTTGCTGATAAGTTGCTGGTGGCTACCAGCCAAGGTCAGCTGGCCCCCATTAGTGCCTGTCCCCACCAAAGCAGAGCCAAACAGCCTGCCTGGTTAACACCTCAGTTGCTTTTTATTTCCAGTCCAGCTGCCCAGTTGTTGATACTTTTGTCCAAATGAAAAGAAATCTCTTTTATTGGACTAAGATGCCAAGTCCAGTCCCAAAGAGGGAACACGTATACCTAACATGTATACCTCCTGATTTTATTTTATCTTTACAATGCAGGCTGGAGGTTTGTTACGTACGCAGTTGTGTTGAGCACATCCCACGTTAAGGGCCTTTTAAAGACCTGGATTGATTGGAAGGACAAAAATTAAAAGCAATCTGATCCAGCCCCATGCCGGATCCCTGCGGATTGTCTCCTTATCCCATTTCCATCCACTGTCACAATTTGAGAGTCGGCTTGATTTGATCAGATCCACCTCCGGGGGAGGTGGAATGCCAAGGTTACAAGGACGCAAAGTTACGGGCAACTTTTTGATCTGTCCATCAGCAGTTTGAGAAACGCTGGCTCTGAATTTTCTGTATCGGCCTTTCGGAAAAAACAAGCTCCTCACTGTTTGCAAACCTGCAGTGCTTGAGGCTCTGGGACATCCCAGCTGCCATCGCCTGGTAGATGTGGCATTTCCATGCTGAGGCTGCAAGTCCCAGCTGACCCTGCCGCTGCCTCTCCAGGGCCTCTCTGGGCTGTGCCCCTGCGGACTGAGCAGCCATGCTGCACCTGCTGGCTCTCTTCCTGCACTGCCTCCCGCTGGCCTCTGGGGACTACGACATCTGCAAATCCTGGGTGACCACGGATGAGGGCCCCACCTGGGAGTTCTACGCCTGCCAGCCCAAGGCAATGCGTCTGAAGGACTACGTCAGGGTGAAGGTGGAGCCCTCGGGCATCACGTGTGGAGACCCCCCTGAGAGGTTCTGCTCCCATGTAAGTGCACCCCCAGCCCATCTCTGGCTCAGTCCACAGGGGAGGGGGCCTGGGTCAGACCCTTGGGGTGGTGAACCCAGCAGGAGGGCCAAGTCACAAGGCTGACTCCTGTGTCTTGGATTGGGAACAGGCCTTTGTCTCACCTTGGAAATGGGCCAAAGCCTAGCAGCCCTTGGGTCATGTGACACCCTCTGGGGTCAGGGCAGTTTTGGCCAGCTGACCACAGGATGGTTTTCTCTCAGGAAGAGAGTAGTATTCCCAGTTCTGCAGCCTCAAAGGTAAGCCCCGCCTCCCGGTAGGGAGCCTGCCCCTGGGCGAGTGAGTAAGCGTGGACTGGACCTGCCTGGGTTCTTCCCTTCCATTGCGCAGTCTCCTTGTCCACCCAGCCCAATCCATCGGACAGCTATGAGGCCAGCGTGTGCCAGCACAGAGCTGGCGCTTTGCAGAAAAGGGTTGCAAGAAGGGATCTGTGGAGTCCCCCCAGACCCCCAGGCTCTGTCATATAAAGTAGCAGGTTTAGGGGGTAGCCTCCAGACCAGTGACATCTCTGGACTCTGTTCTGCCATCTGTAAAATGGCACACCAATGGAGCACACTTATAGGGTAGTTGGAAGGAATTGGTGGCTTGAGGAACATCTGTTCACAATAGGGTTGGGCACAGAGCAAGTCCCCTGAGGTGTTAGCTGTTGGCACTCCAGCGGTCAGCAGAGATGAAGGCCCGCGGCCAGGGTCTCACGCCAGGAGGTGGTGGAGCTGTGATTCCCGCTGAGTGTCTGGCTCCCAAGTGGCTGAGCTAAACGGCCTCGAGCCACCCTCCAGCAGGAAGCTGGGTAGGGCACCAGGCTGCAGCCACAGAGGGGCTCAGAGTCATCTTCCAGGTGGCTGGTGTCTCTGAATGTCCTTGGGGGAGCCACCAGGCCTCTGGGGTTATGCAGGGCCACCCGGTGTCCCCACCTGGGCTTCCTGAAGTTCTCAGTCCCGTGGGACATCTTCAGTCCCAGCACAGAGCAGCCTGGGAAGGTCGGTTCCCACGTGGGCTTGTCAGTGGAGATAAGGCTGTCACCGTGGGTGGTGGCTGGGCCAGGGCCAGCTGGGGAGGGAGGGGGAAGCAGCACAGGGCTGGGAGCCAGGGCTGGATCGCATAGTCCGTGGGCATCACTGCTATGGGGACCGCAGGGCCACACTGGCTCAGGGACAGGCCAGGGGGCTGGGCCCTGAAAGTCAGGGTTAAGGCCAAGCCGGGAGCGTGGTTCTGAGTCCACATCTTGGTCCACCTGCTCCCTGGCCGAGTCAACCTCTGCTCCTGGTGTAGAGCCTCAGCTTTATTTCTTCCTCTTAAGTATTTATTATTATCTTATTATGGCAGGGGAGTGGGACAGTTAAATAGTAATTCACAGGAGGGACTTCCAGTCCAGGGATCAGGGGGTGACGATGACCATCACATGCTAGTCCGAGGCCCTCTCCTGGTCAAAGCCAGCTCCGAGGGACCCCTGGCCCTGGACTGCCCTGCCTCCCCCCTGCAGACAGCACCCTGCGCAGCTTCCCGGGGCGGTGGCGCCCCTACAGGTCCTGATGCTGGCCGAACCTGAGCCCTGGGGTCTCGAAGGAGCGCTCCTCCCGCTCCGTTCCTTTCCTGGAAGGCAGGTGAAGAGCGCAGGGAGGAAGGTCAGCATCCAGAGACCCTGCGTGGCCAAGTCCTCAGCGACGCGCCACCTGTTTGGTGGATGTGAATATTTCATGACGGCTCTGCCTTTGATTACAAATGTGGACACAATATGAGTCTGGGAGGCTGCCGGCAGGTGGAGGCTGGCTTCTGCAGGGAGGTGAGGTCACCTCCAGTCTGGATTCAAACATAGCACCACTGTGTACCATGGCCCCTCCTGGACAGGTCCACGACATTTCCCATTTAATCATTTCTAGGATGCCCCAGGGTGAGGCCTGCTCTGATCCCTCCTTAGGGATTAGGAAGGGTTGCCTAAGTCCTGTCAAGGTCACCCTGTGTAGAGGGCAGGCCAGGAACTTGTCTGTAGCTGGTCATGTGCACACCTGCAGGTGGCACAGTCCACCCTCTCTGAGCTTCTGACCTCCCTGAGCCTTGTTTCTTCCTCTTTCGATGGAGACAGTACTGAGGAGGGTCACAGTGCTGGTGGGAGGACACAGCCTGGCCATGCATGCGCTGGGCACTTGCTGGCACCAAGTAGGTGCCCCACAGTCAGTGACTGCTACTAGGTGATCACTACTGTTGTTACTCCTGTGGCTCTGGCCCACCTTTCCTCCCTCCTCCCTCCCTCCCTGGTTCCTTCCTTCCCTCCCTGGAGTTCTCTGCCTCTCTCCAGCCTGAGGACACCACACCCTGCGTTCCCAGTCTCCAGGCAGCAGGCAGAGCATATTCTTGCCCAGTGAGTCTCTAAACGCCTCCAGTCAGAGCAGGTGGCTCATCAGCCACCAGGGGGCGTGAGAGCGGCAGCCAGCCCACCCGATGCCCCTCTGCCTTGCTAAGGTTCAGTGGGTCCCTGCTCCCCTGCGCCCCTCCTTTGGCAGATGTGGGCCTGCCTGTCCCAGCTTGCAGCCGTCCTAGGCGTGAGCCCAGGACTTAAGAGGGGCCGAGGGGCAGCGCTGTCTTCAGATCCTGCGTGCAGACCCTCTCTCCCAGGCCTCCTGCCTGTCCTCCGACAAGGCCACCTGGGAACCAAATTGTAAATTCCAGCCTGGCGAGGAAGGGGAGGGAGATGAAAGACAAGATAAATGAATAAATAAAAGCCTATTGGCTCTAAATGCACAAGGAGAATTAATAGGGATGAGCTCTCAACCGAGGATTCTTGGGCAAGGACAAAATTTCAATGAGGGCTGCCGGGGAGCAGAGGCGAGCCCCTCCCGCAGGCAGTTCCCGAGGCTGGGAGGAGGACAGGGCTCAGCCAGCACAGGCTGCTCACCCTCCCAAGGCAACTGCTGCTCCCAGGCCCCTCTGGGATGGAGAGGGCGTGGAGAGGCCTGAGGGCAGCCCCATGGTGCTCTGCAAGAGGCCACCTTCCAGTTACCTGTGCTCCCAGGAGAGCAAGGGGGCACCCTTTAGGCCACGGGGATGAAAGTTGACCCCTTGAGACTCAGGTGAGAGACTGGGTCAGCCTACCCTGCCCAGGCAGGGCAGCCTGGCCCCATTCTACACCCCTGCTACCCAGAGTTAGTCCTCCAACCTCTGAGCAGCACCAGCCTCACCAGGTTAGAAGTGCAGAATCTAGGGCCCTGCCGCAGACCTGCTGGGTTAGAATCTGCATTTTCTTTCTTTCTTTCTTTCTTTTTTTTTTTTTTTTTTTTTTTTTTAACAAGAGAGCCAGAGGATTCTGCTGGATAGACGCAGAGTCTGGTTCATGGAGGTGAAGCCTGTTATTGATGAAGGAGATCTGCGGGTCCTGTGGGATCTTTGCAGGAGAGAGGAGGACAGGCAGGCAGGAGGGGCACAGAGGGTCCTGAGAAAGGCACGGGGCCACAAACTGGAATCCCCAGGTGCATGTGGGACCTTGCCATCGCTGGGCCCCGGGCTGCACTCTGAGACTTGGGAAAGGTTCCAGAGAGGGAGAGACAGCACTATATTCTGGCAAGAGCTACAAGTCTGGAATTCAAGCTGTAAGCTCCTGTCCTAGCACTGCCACCTGCAGGTTCCATTACCTGGAGCGGGTCATTCAGATTCTCCAAGCCTCAGTTTCCCCATCTGTAAAGAGGGATACAATCATCACTGCCCCCTGGCCTTCCTGGGAGAAGAAGACACCTCTCAAAGTCTGCAGGGGCTTAACTGACAGTGGGAATTCTGTTCTAGTGTGAGGTTTGAGTCTTATCTCCTCTCCAGTCTTGATCATCCTGCTCTGTCCACGTGGAAATGGATGAACACTGAACTTTTCATGTAATGAGGCTCCAGAGAGAGATTGGAATCCATTCTGTGTGACCTTCAGGATGAGATTTAGCCTCTCTGAGCCTGGTTTCTTCAAGTCATGGCTATTAATAGACCATGCACAGGGGGCCTGTCGGGAGCTCGGGGCCTGGCACATAGCAGATGCTCAATTTATGCTGCCTATTAGCCCCCCGTGCTCTACCTGCAGATGTTTGCTTCCCCTTGGAAACTCCTCGAAGGCAAGTCACCTCTGCAGTCCTTGCCCACTGCACGTGGATAGAACAAATGGGTGGATGGGAGGAATGGTGAGATCCAGGGAGGCTTCTTGGAGGAGGAAGCTGTCTTGAAGGAAGAACTGGGGTTTTCCAGTTGGAAGCCCCTGCTTCTCACTGCTGCAGCCCCTGCTCCGGCAAGTTTGCAGTCGATGAAGCCTGGGGTTTGTACAGCTCTGTCTTCGTCAGCCTCCACGAGCGCTTCAGCTCTCAGTCTCCTGAAGTGCCCGAGGCAGGGCCTAGCCTAGGACAAGAATAGTTCCAGGAGGTGACATCTTGTTGCACAGTGATGTCTCCAGCCCAGGAGCAGACATGAGGAGATGGGTCAGATCTTTGTTTTCTGGCCCTTCTCATGGGAGCAGGTTTGGGTCAGATGCCCCAGGGAGGGCGGGGGCTGCTCAGTTGGGGTACGGTGGGGACCCAAAAGGCCTGGAAGAGACATCTTTCCAGAGGGTCAGAGACATGGGCCACTCTGCCGGCCCCTCTTCCGTTCCACTCCCCACGCTGGTCTGGGTAGATTTTCCTTTGGGCGTTTCTGAGCGGTTATGGTGAGCTGCTCCAGCCCCATGTGCCCGGGGGCAGGCTGTGGGGGCTCACCCGCAGCCCTCCCTGCTGCGCTGGGATGGGCCCCACAGGCCCCGCCACGTCCTCCCCTTCTGCACTGGGGCACTTTGGCTCAGTCCCTGAGACTCCAGCCTTGGCTTTTACATCTGAAAATGGGAACCATGTTTTCACAACCTGGAAGGAGTCTGAGGACTGAGAAGGGACAGGCGTGTGGAGCCCTGGGCTGGGTGCCTGCGCAGAATGAATGCCCAGGGGGGAAAAAAAGGACTGTTTGACGTTTTAGGTTTTCTCCTTCTCGAATGTAGCTTGAGGGGCAAAAGGAGGAGAAAGGTGACAGGCAGAAGATGACCCGAAGGCCAGGCAGGCCGCCCAGGCGTGAGCCTCCAGCTCAGACTGGGGTCCTGCAAGTTTCCAAGAAATGGGGGCCAGGCCGAAGGACCCAGAGGACAGGGCGTGTGTGGATGACAGAGGGTGGACAGGCTGTCCCCCTGGCACCCCATCCAGGTCCCTGCGGGGCTGTGAGCAGGAACGTCACCGTGCCACTTGACACAAGAATATCCCAGGGCCTCCCAGGGTCCTCTTGCAGGGACAGGGTGGGCGGGAGTCACCCTTCTTCCATCTGTGCCGTCCACTCTCTGCAGTTAGGAGGGATTAGGCCCAGGGCTCTAAGAGGAGGAGGGTGGAGGAGGGGCGGAGGTGAGAGCCACCCACAGCACGGCAGCGCCTGGCCTTGGGGTGGACCCGAGCTGACCAGGCCACACAATGTGGCCCCTTGCCTCCCCTCCCACATGTGTCCACCCCAGCAACAGCGTGGACTGCAGACCTGATTCTAGCACCAACCAGGATGGAGGCTGGCCCACCTGTGGCCTGGCCAGGGCCCCCAGGCCGTGTGGATGCGGGGTTCCCTCCTCTGAGAGCCCCGGGTGATGCAGGAATGGCAGAGGAGCAAGAGCGGTTCTGCGGCTTTGTGGGATCTGATTAGTTTTTCAGCAGCAGCAGATTTGCTTGGATATATGAAATGTGTTTCTAATTCCCTGCGCACACACCGACTGCCAGCAGGGGCAGCCAGGGTGCCCGTGGCAGGTGCCCGCGCCCGGGAGTTCCAGGCCCAGCCCAGGGAGACCGAGCCAAGCCCCGAGCCTCAGTTTCCCCAACTGTGCCACAGGGGTGTGGGGCTGGATTAGCCTCTCTACCACGTGGCCCTCTAGCACATTCCCACTGTGGCTAGTCCAGGACGTTTCCATCCCCCACGGTGAAACCCGTAGGATTCAACATCACTCTGATTCCTCCCTCCCACCCCTGCAACTCGGGTCTCCTTTCCGTTTCTGTGGATGACTTACTCTGGACATTTCATATAAATGGAATCATCCAATGTGGCCAGCCTGGTGGGTGTGAAGTAGTATCTCATTATGGTCTTGATTTGCATTTCTCTGTGGAGTGTCTTCTCAAGAGCTTATTGGCCATTTGTCTATTCTTTGGGGAAAATGTCTATTTATTTAAGTCTTTTTGCCCACTATTTCATTGGATTCTTTTTGTTATTGAGTTGTACATGCTCTTTATATATTCTGAATACTAGACCCTTATCCATAGCAAATATATATTTGAAAATATTTTCCCCATTCTGTGGATGATCTTTGCCATCTCTTGATATATCCTTTGGTGCACAAAATCTTTAATTTTAGTAAAGTCCAGTTTGTGGATTTTTTTTTCCTTTTGCTGCTTGTGCTTTGGTGTCTTATCTGAGAAACCATAGCCAAAAGTAAGGTCCTGCGTTTACCCTTATGTTTTCTTCTAAAGCATTTATAGCTAGCTGCAACTCTATGTTTAGGTCTCTGGTCCGCTGGGACCTAGTTCCTGTGTTTGGTGTGAGGCAGGGGCCCCGTGTTTTCCTTGCATGTGGCTATTCGGTGTTATTGGCACCATTTGCTGAACAGCCTGGTCTTTCCCATTAGATGTTCTTGGCATCCTCGCCAGGGTCAGCTGGCCATAGGAGTGTGAATTCACTTCTGGACTCTCAGATCTGTTCATCAAAGCAGTGAGCATCCTGTGTGCAGTCCTTCATCAAACCCTCCCAGATATCCCGCCTGGGAGAAGCTACTGCTATCCTCCTGTGCCCACTTCACAGATGCGGAAACTGAGACTCCAGGACTGAGGTGTGGCATTGAGGTTCCAACTCGGATCCCAGGCAGGTAGTGACTGTGCTGTGGCGAGGCCTGAGGGCCGGGGGCAGGGAGCCAAACACTCCCACGACCCCCCCCCCCTTTTCCTCTCCTGCCTTTCCCTGGTTTACCTTTTAGGCTGAGATACTGACTGACCCTCAAAGGAGGGCCACTGGGGTGGGATGCTGTGACTCCCCTCTGGTCTCCAACTCTCTCCCCAGCTTCCACCTGTGCCCCTCGTGTCCCCGCAGTGCCAGACTCTGTACCTGCCCCCTGGCCATGCAGAAAGTACTGGACGTGGTAGGTGCTGACCTCATGCCTCTTGTCCCTCCTCTCAAACAGAGTGCAGCTTAGGGGCGGTCCTAGAGATTGCCTAAGACCAGGGACCCCAATATTTGTGAGCTCATGGAAATGGAGCTGGCTGCCCAGGGGGAAGTGGGACCTGGACCTGGCCACAGGTGGCCTTCTGTAGGCTCCTGGGAGCACAGAGCAAAGGCACCGAGGGGTGGAGTCAGGGCCTCCCATTCCTCCCAGGAAACAGCCCAGAGTGACTTCCTTCAGCCCCCAAGAGGGAGCAGCGAGGCCCAGCGGCCCCAGCATAGCCCTGGGCTCCCCAGGAGTGAGTGGAGCCTAGGGACAGGAGGCATCTCACACCAAGCCCCCATCCATCCACTCGTGCCCTAGATTTGACTTCTCATGGTGGCATCGGTGGGGGGACATGGGATATGTGCCTAGAGGTCAGCTGTGGCCACTGGGGTGCTGCACCTGCTCCTGCAAGGTGGGTGAGGTTAACACATTCTCTTTCGGGCCATCTTGTCACCTTTCAGTGGAGACATGCTTGGAGCTGGCTCTTGCAAGCCCAAGGGGACCAAGAGTCCCTTTCCCAGCCCATCTGTAAACCATGGTCCCCCTTGGTGGCAGCACCATGAAGGTGACAAGGAGAGAATGTTCTGTGACAGGTGGCAGGGTCCAGGGTGAGGTGGGACAAGGTGGTGGTGGGTATCTCAGCAATGGCTGCAAAGATGCATTCCCCATGGTCTGCAACCGGGTCTGGGTGGCGTGTGGGCAGCGGGAGCTTGGAGAGCTGGAGCCTGGGGAGGGCACCTTCTATAGCCACGTGTTGGAGCCTTTCCCGTGTGCCCCGTGTTGTGGCCTTTTGTCTTCTCACCAAGACCAACAGCTAATACAGTGCTGCAGATGAGGAAAGGGAGGCCTGGATTGCACAGCCAAAGCCAGGATATGTCCCCAGGGCCCTGACCACTGTCCCACCCTACCTGGTTCTATGACTGAGAGTCTGAATGGCGGCCTTGATGGTAGGCACCACACAGGGGCCTCCTGGGTTGGAAGGAGCTGAACTCCCCATGATGACGGTCCCTCCAGATCCAAACCTAGAGGTTTCTAGAGCTGCCCCGCCCCTGTGAAAGTCCTGCAGCCGCTCTGCCAGGACCCGCCTCCTCCCGAGCACTCTGTCTTGAGTCCTTAGGGCCTCCTCAGCCTCCTGTTCCGCTCCTTTCTGCTGCCCAAGTCATTTGTCCACTTGACTCCAAGGGCTGGCCAGGGAAATCAGAGCAGTGAGCCTCGTCCAGCCTCGTCCAGCCTCGTCCTCTCCGCGGGAACTGACGTCTGCTGTTGGGCAAAAGGTGACGGGGAGGCCAGTATGACGGCCGCGGGTGTCCCGGGAGCTCCCATGGGCCACGTGGAGCCCTTGGCCACCAGGCTGCAGAGAGCGAATGGGTCCACTGTGGAACTGCAGGCTCTGGAGCGTCCCTTCCCTTAGGAGTCCAGAGCAGCCAAAGGCAGGTGACAGCAGGAGAAGCCAGCTGTCCAGAGGGCACCTTGTCTCTGCCCTGTCCCCTGGCCCGCCAGCACCAACTGGCACCTTTGCCAACAGCTGTGCACCTGGCACCACCCTGCGGCCTCCAGGGGGACGGGGCTCCCCTCTGCACTGGCCGCCAGGAGCTGAGTGGCCTCACCCAAGGCTCTCCCCCTTTGGGGTGAAGATTCCCTGCCTGTGTGTCGACCTCAGAGCCCCTCTTTTCTGGATTTCTGGATTCTGCTGCTCAAGGAGCGAGAGAGAGAAAAGCAGAAAACAATACCTGCTGACACCCAGGAAGACCCGGGGGGCCAAAGGCAGGAGGCCAGCTTGCCTCAGTAGCAGAACCCCAGTGCAGGAGGCTCGCGACTTTAGGGGTCACAGGCCCTTCTGAGAAGACGCGCCACTCTTCCTGGAATAGCACCCGCACTCATCCATGCAAAGGCTCACCCCTGCACCTGCACACGAGGTTGCAAACACTTGTGGGGACTTCCCAGACCGCCCAGTCCACCTGGAGAGCCTGTGGTCAGCCATCCAGCCAGAGGATCCTGGCCTCTGGGGGCTTTCAAGCTCAGAGTAGTTAAGGTTTGTCTTCTTGTTACTGACTGGTCCCCATTGTCTGAAAATTTTCTTGATTCCACACCCTCTTATTCTTGGGAGCAGCAGCAGCTAACATTTATTGCATGCCAAGTGTATACTAAGCACTTAACCTAAAGTGGCTCATTGAATTCTCACAGAAAGCTTTAAATGAACGCCAGTTTGGAATGAGTGGTCTCAGATTGAGAGAGGTTAAGCCACTGGCCCCCGGTCACACAGCTTCTAAGTATAGGATGTTGGCATCTCCAGCCTGGGCTGCTTAGACCAGCCCCTACCCCCTGGCCAGGTTGCATTGCTGATGTGAATCCCTGTGACACCTCAGCATGTGCCCGATAGATGGAGGTGGCTATTGCCCTGCGCTAGGTGAGCACCCTGTCCCTGTCAGCCAGGAGGAAGGGGGTCAGGGAGGAGCAATGCTGGCACTTCCCCGCCCCCTGCCCTTTGAGCCGTGGTGGAGTCTGCTAATCCACTTATTTGATAATTCACTGATTTCATGTCTGTTTGGCAGGCGCACGCTCCCACGCGCCAGCTCCGGGGAGGCTCCACGGCTTGCCGGGAGGAACCCGAGCTGTTTTTCTGGGGAAGGGGTGGGGGAAACTACACCGACAGTGGACGATAATGGACCTAAAAATAGAGGATGGGGGAGTAGCCAGAGGGGTGCCTGGCATCTGCCTGGCACCGGGAAGCCCCTACCCTCTCACACTGGCTTCCTGGGGGTTGGTGGCCTGGGACGGGGGCGAGGGACAAGGAGGATAGGACACAGGGCTGAGGGCTGTCACTGGCCACTCTGAGGTGGACCCTTGCCCCCCTTGGGGTCCTCGAGGGAGCAGCCTCACCTCTGGGTGCACCGCAGCCTCGAGGGTGGCCATAGTCAGTCCATGCACAGGACCTGCCGCAGGGGGTCCCTGGTGGTCTGTGGGGGGGGGGCTCCCCAGGGAGTCTGCCCTGGCGCCACTGCGGGGGTCAAGGTGTCTCCACAGCAGGACGGGGAGGGGGTTTCAGAGTGACCCGTCCCACACCTCCTCACCCTTGGGTGGTCTTCCTGAAGGGCCCAACCTCAGGTGGGCAGCTGGGACCAGTGGCACTGGAGGAGGCGGGGCCTCCTCATCCCTGGAGCTGGGCTCAGTGGGCGGCAGATGGCCTCCACGGGGGTCCATCATGCCCCCTGCCCAGGCTGCCCCCCAGCCCAGCAGCAGCAGGCCCTAGGGGGGCCTCCAGACTTATTAAAACTCCCCAGGTGGTCCTTGTGCAGCCAAGTTTGAGAACCACTGATGGAGGCCCCCACCTCCCAGCCTCAAGCATCTTGTTTTAAATTCAAAGTCCAGAGAGGGAGAGCGTCCCTCTGCCTGCCTGGCTCTCGAAGCCTTCCTGGTGTCCGAACCCCAGGCTCTCAGTCAGACGAGGGGCAGACCGGAGTCGCTGGCCCTTGTACCCAGGTTCTTAACTGCTCCTCCTGCGAGGAGGCTGCCGCTGGAGCTAGGGCCTTTTGGAGGTGCCAACTGTCACTCAGGGCGGCCCGACAGCCCTGGATTCCCTGCCTTATCTCCTTTGCTCCCCGCCATGCCCCAGCCCCGCCCCCAGCCTGTGTTCTGACCCTCCACCGCGGGGCCCTCCATGCCTGGCCTGCTGCACCTTGCTGAACCCCACTGCCCCGGGAGCCTTCCTGACCACCCAGCCAAATCCCCCCACTGGCCTGGGTGGACCAAGCCAGGGGCAGTCCCTCTGGGCTCCCACCAGGGTTAGAGTGCCCAGGATACCAGAAATGTGAGGTTAGGTCAGTGCCTGGCCTCTGGGGGCTTCCACTCTCTTATACTATAAGAGGAGGCTAACAGCAGGACAGCTAGGACAGCCGGGTGCCCTCTTCCCATCAACTGCACCAGCCTCCCAGACCCCGCTGCACATCTGGGCCCCTCCCTGGGCTCTGGCTGGTTAACTGGTTGATTAGCCTGTGTTCAATCTGGAGCAGAATCTCCGGCTTTGGGGTCCAGGAATAGTGTCTCCCTCTCCCCTTCAGGTACTTTGGCAGACAGCCAGGTCTAAAAGCTGCTTCTCCAGGGCGACTTTGTTCAGAAATAGATGATGAATAGTTGATGAATAAGTGAATGAATATAAATCAATGAAACCTTATTGCCCCGCCCTACTGCCCCACCCCCACCGGGGCTTCATCCAGAGCCTGCACCTGCCCAGGTGTGCTCGTGGGACATGCCCAGCAACTTTTTGCCCTTTTCCTCTGCCATGCATGACTGCTTGGCTCCTCAGAGAGCAGCAGGAAGAAACCTGGAGGGCCCTGACTGGCATCTGTTGCCTGGGCAGTCCCCATCCATGTTGGCGCTGTGTCCACTCCTGAGACCTGCTGTACCCTTGTACACAGGACCCGAAGGCACCCACTAAGGAGGCGTCAATTGCAAACCCTAACTGAGCCCTCTGTGTGCACCAGGCTCCCCCTGCCCTCCCAGAGCACAGTGTGGAGGGAACACGGACATGAAAGGAAGCAGACCCGGAAAAACTGGTGGAGGCTGCGGAGTCACCTGCAGAGGCCAAGGGTGTTTCCCGGGGAGGGGTGTTGAGCAGAGGAGGAAGGGAGGAGCCTCCAGAAGGGAGAGTCCTGTCCCATCCTCAGAGCTCAGGGTGGGTGGGGGCGGGTCTAAAAGGAAGCAGCTGGACCGGAGGGAGGCAGGCGGCCAGAGGCAAGTGGGTGGGAGGGGGCAGGCCAGGACCCGGGAAGGGAACCCCGGCTCAGCAGAGGCACTGGAGACTCCTTGTTGGTGCTTTGCATGGGGCACCTGGGGACAGCTGAGAAGGGTGGGGACCCAGGCTGAGGGGTCTGGTGGTGGCCCAAGAGGGGTGGGGCCAGGGCAGAGTGGATGACCGCCAGCAGGGCTGCCTGGGGTGCAGCCTCAGCCTAACCCCCTCCAAGTCTCGTCAGCCCTGTCTTCTGCCCTGGCCGACCCAGGCTGTGCCCAGCTGGCAGAGCCCTCTGGCCCACTCTGCAGCAGGAAAGTCCCAGCAGCTCTGTGGAGGAGGCGGGCCGGGGACCCCGAATAGGCCAGGGGTCTGGGGAGGGTCCGCTGCTGTCCCTTGCCCTGCCACTGCCGGCATCCTCCAGCTTTTTCCTCCTGATAAAATATTCATGTCAGCAGAGCGGGGCCCTCTTTGGGACTCTGCCGTGTCTAGCTCACGCCTCGCACAAGCTTTTAAAGAGCAGGACGCTTTCCTACCCTCTAAGCATTTTCTAAGTCCCGAATCAATAATGCACTTTAGCGGTGGCTCTGGATGCGGCTTTTCTCTGGCCCTGCCCCCCCCCGCCCCCCGCCTTGCCTGCTCCTCTCTCCTTCCCTTCTCCCTCTCCCCCTTCCTTCCCTCTTTCTGCCCCTCCTTGCCTTGCAGTTACTTTTCTAAAAGGTACTGAATAGGAGCGTTGGGCTGCTTAGGTGGTGACTGGAGTGGGCTGGGGTGGGCAGGGAGAGCAACCACGCGGTGCCAGGCTGGGCACTCCGGCAGGCAGCTTCTGGTGAGCGGGCTGAGCCTGTGTGTGCAGGGAGGGGCAGAGGCGGAGGAGGGGCTGCTGGCACTCCCACAGCCCTGGTGAGCAAGCGGGCGCAAGCCGCGGTGGAGGATCAGAGAGCTCCGGGCTGCAGAAGGCCTGGGCTCGGGCTCGGGTTCACCCCACCTCCCTCTCTTTCTTCTAATGAATTAGAAAATGTTTAGAGCATAATCAGAAAACAGGACCAAAACAGAAAAGAAAAGAAAGGGGGCCTAGAGCAAAGAAAATGTGGAGCACATGCCAAAATAGATCACCAGACTCTCTAGGAACAGAGCAGTCTAGTTTGGGCTGTCTGCCTTTTGTGGTAATGAGCTCTCTGTAGCTGGGGGTATGCAAATGAGGGGCCCATTCCCTCTGAGACCGGGGCTCATGTGTGTCTGGTTGGTTATGTGGTACCAGCGAAGGTCAGGAGAGAATGAGTTGCCTCTGGGGGCCACAGGGCTCCGTGCCAGGCACGCTTCAGTGGGAAGAGCCTCCCATCCCAGACATTCCTGGGAATCTGGCTGTGGGAAGAATCCACATATGCCCAGGGCAGAGCAGAATGCATTTTTTTTTTTTAAGAATACAATTTTAAGTTCCTGGAGAGATTAACCCTTATCTAGCCAGAGCCTTGCCAAGACCCCAGCCCCACCCCTCCGGCTATTCAGCAGATGGAGGAAACCATTCTTAGCGTTGTGTCTGGGCGGGCAGTGGATGCCCACCCAGGGTCCCCATTGCATCCTTGCCCTCGGACCTTGCAGTCTCCTGGGAAGCTCATTGGCCAGAGCAGCTGGGTGCCCCCAGGTGCTCCAAAAGGCTCGTGGGTGGGGTGGGGTCTTTTGGGGCCGTCCAAGTTGGGATGGGCAAGATGGAGGATCCAGGCATCTCTGTCCCACTGCCAAAACGGCTTCCCAAAGCAGACTGGGGTCTTAGGGTGTCCACGTCATCTCAGTCAGCTGCTTCCCGCCTCCTCCAGGACCACACAGTCCTCCCTGGGGACCACCAGGAGAGCTACAGTTAGGGGCCCTCCCTGCTGTGTTTGGAAATGTCTGTTAAATATGGTGGTGTGCTGGGGAAGGTGGCACAGAGGAGGGGAGCCAGTGCCTGCTCTCCTCACATTCATGCCTAGTCATGGAAGGTTCTGGAAGGAGGAGGATCTTCAGTTAGGGTTGACACGAAAGGCCTCAGTGCTCCCTGTCCTCGCCTACAGTTCTGGGCTCTGGAGAACTGAGCTACATCAGGCCCCGGCAGGTTCAGCAGGTGGCTCATGTCTCGGTCCAAGCTGGACCTTTGCCCATGGGATGCCTGTGAGGCTGGGTCTGGGGACCGCTGCAGGAGGCAGGCAGTCACAGAGGCTTCTGGAGGCTCGTGGCTGGGATGAAGGGGGCCCGGAAGTCACCTCCCATGGGCCCCCTCGCCTTCCCCTGCCTGAGTGATGAATCTGGGCTGGGAGGAAGATTGTTCCAACAAAATAAGAAAACCTCCCTGGCAGCCGCGGCTCCGGGCCACTTTCCGCTGATTCACGAGAGCAGGGAGGGTGACCTTGCTGTTGTCCAGGGCTTTCGCTCCAAGAGAAACCGAAAGGGGAAGGGGAAGAAATTAGAGGCGGAGAGAGCAAGAGGGACCGGGATCAATGAAACCACAGAAGGAGAAGGAGAGGGAGCCGGAGAGGGGCTGGGAGGAGAGCCGTTAGAGACGCAGGCGGCTCAGTCAGAAGCTGCTCCCAGTAGAATCTCCGTTTCCGCTTTGTTAATAATTTATCCCGCTGCAACTTTTCTTACCATTAAATAGGAAATAATTTGTTAGGGAGAATTCCCCGGGCACCCCGGCTTTCTCCCTGGAGCCTGGGGGAGGAGAGCTTGTCTCCGTGCCCTTCTGCCCAGCAGCGTGGGGACTCAGGAGCGAGCAGGATTTAAGACTTAGGATGTCTGTGTCAAACCTGTCACCCACTCCCACTTATCTCATGAATGGGGAAACTGAGGCACAGAGGGGGCAAGGCTGGGCCCAAGGTCACACAAGGTGTTAGGGGAAGTCCCCTGCATCCATGACCCCAGGGGGCAGGGTGCTTGCTGGTTTACATGTTGCCCAAGACAGCAGAGATTCTCCCCAGAGTTCCAGGAGCTGCAGCCATGGCGGGGGTGGGGCTAGCACTGCTGCCTTTCTACTCCCTCCCTGACCTTGGCTCCGCCCTGAGCCCCCAAATTTTGTAAGAGCAGAGCTCAGCCTCCTCCCTCAGCACCCCACACTCTGAGCCTCTGCTTGGCAATCTCTCGCCTCCCACCTGGGACACAGCAGCTGCCTGCAGCCCCCCAGTGAGGTTGACAACTCGGCAGACAGGTTCAAAAAAAATCTGTCAGCTGCTAAACTGTTCCAGGCCTGCCCACATGCCTGGGTGGCAAAGAGATGGGCTGTCTGCCTCCCCGGTGGAACCTGTGTCTCGGGAGAGTGGCACGGGCTGGGGGCGGTGTCGTCCTTTCCCTTTTGGGTGAAGGGCACAGTTTCCCAACTTGTCTCAGAGCTGGGGCTTCTTGTCCTGCTGCAGAGCTCCGTGATCTCGGGACGTCTCTCAGCCTTTTCTTGTTTGTAGAATGTAAATAAAAGGATTCCAGCCTTCAGGATGGCTGAGCGGGGGTGGGGTGACTCCCAAGGGGTGCTCTGGGCAGGGCGGGCTCCAAGGGCGTATGGCAGAAGTGGCCGGTCTTCCTGTTGGTTGGAGCCACAGGGCCAGACCACGGTGATGGCGCCCTCCCTGCATCCAGACCAGCTGTTGAGTGCCACCAGGGGGCTTGCCACATGGCACCGGGTGTAATTCTTACAGCAACTCTGAGGGGTCCAGGTCATGGCCTTCATTGGACTTCCATTCATCCCACAAGACCTCCCAAGTGCCCAAGGGATGCCAGGAGCTGGGCCACAGTGGGAACGGAAGTGGAGGAGGCTGCTGCCCCCGGGAGCTAGCCCTCTAGCCCAGAAGCTCACTGGGCAGGGGAGGTGAGCTATCTTCTTCACGACTCTGGTGGCTGTCCCTCCACGGGCTCCTTAGTTAGTGGCCTGGAGGTTCCAGCAGCTGGACTTCCCAAGGGCACCCTTCCCTCTGTCCCTGCTGCACTTCACCTTCCCATTCAATTACGTGTGTGCCTACAGCTCGTCTACGGTGTTTACAACCTGGCATCTGACTCCAGCTGTACCCTTTGCACAGAAAATAGCATAAAAGCAAAAGCATTTAGGAGACGGAGGTTTCAAACGCCTGACATAAAATGGCCTCTCCACAGAATATCTCGTGCCAGACATCTCCTGCTTAGTGTCTGTGTAGGAGACTCGTCCCCACCTGGCTCCCTGGTGCTCTTGGTCCAGGCTGGCTGCTCTACCTTGCATTTCAGGGAACTTGTCCCTAGAGACGGAGAGTTGCAGATGGCCAGGGCTGGGTTTCCCCCAAGATTCCCCAAGGTTGGGTCCCCTGGCATCCAGGAAGGTGATGTGGGGCCCATGTGTACCCAGTTTTCCATCTATAAGGTGGACATAGCAATAGCACCAGCCCTCCTGGGGGGACATGCAGTGCGGATCGGTGGGAAGCACCAGACCAGCCATGTGGCGTCTCTGCTGGGCTCCTCTAGTCTGCAGCTGCCAAGGTGGTGCACGGTGCAGCCTCACGACTCCTCCCTGGGGGTTGCCGGGAGACTCCTGGGGCTAATGTGTGTGAAACCGCTGCTTAAGAACAACTGCTACCATTTGGAGGCATTTTCTCCATCTTTCATACTTACGATCTCACATGATATCAGAGGAGGAAACAGGTTCAGAAAAGTAAAGTGACTTTCTCAAGGTCACACAGCCTCCAAGGATAGAGCCGAGTGAGTCAGAACTCAGGGCTTTCAGACCCCAGAGCCCGTTTCCTTAGGGCTGCAGCCTCCAACAGGGGACCTGGGGCTCCGTGGGTCCCTGGAAGTCACATGGGAAATGTAGTGGGTCACTGCATTTTTTTGGAGGGGGCTTCGGGCAAACTGGGCTCATCAGCAGCTCCATCCCTGCGTCCCCCCCAGGGAAGGACAGGAAGAGGGCCAGAGCATGAGCCGTGCTGTCTGGGGTGAGGGTGGTGAGCTCTGTGTGGACGTGGCCTTTCTGGGACACACAGTCCATGCTCCTAAATGGTGAAATGGAATTCTGAGTCCTCAGGGTGGAGGGAGGCGGAAGAAAAGGAAGAAATGGGAGAGGGAGAGGGAGAGGGAGGGCTGGGGTGGCCACCGCCTGGGTTTACTTCTCCTGCTGGCTGTTGACAGAGCCCCCCTGCAGCAGGTGCGGGCTGGTAAACACTCAGGCTGATTCATTAGGTTCTGACCATCTGCTTCCTGGGGGCCACTGGGCCCTGCAGGTTGGGACAGAGGCACATTGGTGGCAGCCAGGTGGAGCCCCATCTCCTGGCAGAGCTGGCTCCAAGTCTTCCCTTGGCAGACAGGCTGCCGGGAGCAGAAGGGGCTCTGAGGGGTCCCATGTCCCCCTCCCCAGGGACCATCAAAATAATGGGCAGGGCAGGGGACGGGAAGTCAGGGGGATGGAAGAGGGACCAGGGAGGCTAGGTGTGGCTGACTCACCGCCGTTGGGGTCAACAGGAACACTGGCACTCAACATGAGACCATTAGCATCACTACAGTTACCATCGTGTCATTAATTAGCTACTATTGCTAATTAATATAACAATAACAGGAGCCACAATCTAGTGGGCAGTTTCCAGGTCCAGGCCCTTCACGGAGGCTTCACTGTCCCAGGGGAGGGAACTGGCTCACGGACTGAGTCAGGTAAGCAGGGCCACCCGGAAGGCCCTGAAAACAGGGAGAAGGGACAGTGGCCAAGAAGCAGAAGCCCTGAGGTAAGGGGACGTGGGAGCCAGGGGACAGCTTCAGGGCTGGGTTGAGAGGACCTTGCAGGCCAGCACATGCCCCTGGTCCAGCGGGCAGAGAAACCCGGCTGTGGAAGAGGCCCAGCGATAGCCTCTGCCCGCCCCTCTTGTTCACCCAGGAGGGGCTGCTGTGAAAAGTGCCACAGGCCCAGTGGCTTCGGAGACAGAAAGGTGTCCGTGCTGGGGGCTGAAGTCCCGGGTCAAGGTGCCGGGAGGCTGGCTCCTCCTGAGGCCTCTCTCCGAGGCCCCCAGGTGGCCTGGTCTCTGTGGGCCCTGGTATTTCTGGGTGCCCACACTTGCTCTTCTTAAACAGACCCATCCGGCTGGAGAGGCCCACCCCTCATTTAATTCAATTGCCTCTTTAAAAACTCTGTCCCCAGATGGTCCCGTTCTGAGGTACCAACACGTGGATTTGAGGAGACACAAGTCAGCTCCTAAGAGGGCAGGGGGCGGGGGCAGCAGAATAGGGAGGTGCAAAGCACAGAGCCTGGTGCAAACTGTGCCAGCCCCAGAGCTGGGGCAGCTCTCAGGGCGTCTGCCCAGGGCTCCTCCTCCTACCAGCACAACGCTCGGTCTACCCTGGACTTGTGCCCTCCCTGGCTGCCATCCCTCACAGGCAGGCCTGTCTCACCCCAGCGCTCGGCCTTCTCATCACCAGGCCTGGCCTCGGCCACCCCCAGGGCCTCTCAGCCTCCTCATTCAGGACCGCAGCGCAGGATGGGCTGTGACTGGCCTCGTCACAGGTGTCAGCCAGAGCAGGTTCCCTCTACCTGCCATGGTGACAGTAAGCTCACCGCAGTGTTGGTCCCTGAAGCTGTGCAGGGCAGGAGCAGGAGGAAGACGGGCACCAGGCAGGGCAGGAGCAGGTCCGAGGCACCCATCCTGCCTGCCCTGGGCCTCAGTTTCCCCATCTGATCAGTGAGTGTGGACTCAAGGGTGAGTTCTTTGTACCTCAAAGTGTGCAGATCCCATGAATCAGCAGGGACAGGCCACGTGGAGTGGGCAATGCCACCATGGGGTACCAAGGACATATCTATTTTAGTCAAAGAGAGTTTTGTGGATCCTGCCTCAGTGAACCCCTGGGTTGGCCCTGCTCACCAAGGGGCCCTGGGCTGTCTGGGAAGCGGTCCTCCACTCCTGAGGATCAAAGCCGTGGCCAGAGGCAGGCTGCAGTGCCACCAGCAGGGGCAGCAGGGGTGCCGAGTCAGCCCTTCAGAAGGTGATGCATCCGCTCCCCCCCCCCCAGGGGGCCAAATGGCTCATTTGCCAGTGAGAGGTTTTTAACTCAGATCCAAGCCATTTTGCCTCTGAGCAAACCAGACCCCTGAAATATTTATCAAAGGGCTGTAAGTGGTCTGAGGCGCTGTGCGGTTGTTAGTGACCGTGGGTTGTTTTCTTTTTCTTTCTTTTTTTTTTTTAATTAATAGATCTTATTTTTTAGAGCAGTTTTAAGGTTGCAGAAAATTAAGCGGAGAGCACAGAGTGCCTAACACCCCGCGTCTTTCCACCCTGACGGTCTCCCTGATGTTATGTTATTGGTGTGGGGCTGGGCTCTTCCTGATGCCCAACCAGAGGCTCTGTGATGGCAGGCAGACATCTGGGCGCACCGGCAGGGGCTGGCTGTGGGGCTTCCCAGGCCCTGGCAGCCCGCCCACCCTGGCCTCCTCTCCACCCCGCAGGAGAACCCCTACCTGTGCAGCAACGAGTGTGACGCCTCCAACCCCGACCTGGCGCACCCGCCGCGGCTCATGTTCGACCAGGAGGAGGAGGGGCTGGCCACCTACTGGCAGAGCATCACGTGGAGCCGCTACCCCAGCCCGCTGGAGGCCAACATCACCCTGTCGTGGAACAAGAGCGTGGAGCTGACGGACGACGTGGTGATGACCTTCGAGTACGGCCGGCCCACGGTCATGGTCCTGGAGAAGTCCCTGGACAACGGGCGCACGTGGCAGCCCTACCAGTTCTACGCCGAGGACTGCATGGAGGCCTTCGGCATGTCCGCCCGCCGCGCCCGCGACATGTCGTCCTCCAGCGCCCACCGCGTGCTGTGCACCGAGGAGTACTCGCGCTGGGCGGGCTCCAAGAAGGAGAAGCACGTGCGCTTCGAGGTGCGGGACCGCTTCGCCATCTTCGCCGGCCCGGACCTGCGCAACATGGACAACCTGTACACGCGGCTCGAGAGCGCCAAGGGCCTCAAGGAGTTCTTCACCCTCACCGACCTGCGCATGCGCCTGCTGCGCCCCGCGCTGGGCGGCACCTACGTGCAGCGCGAGAACCTCTACAAGTACTTCTACGCCATCTCCAACATCGAGGTCGTGGGCAGGTAAGGCCCCCTGGGGCGCTGCTGTCACCCGGTGCCTGGGACATTACCTGGTAACCAAGGGGTACCTGGTGCCTGGGATGGTATCCGATACCCACGTGGGTACCTGGTACCTGGATGTCACCTGGTACCTGGAATATTACCTGGGAGGTTATCTGATACCCAGGATGGTACCTGACATCTGGAACATTACCTGGTACCCAGGATGTTATCTGGTTGCTGGGACATCACCTGAGTCCCAGGATGTTACCTGGCCCAGGACATTATCTGTCACCATGGCCACTAACTGATTACCGGGCTGTTACCTGCTTTCTGGATGTTACCTGGTTCCAGGGACACCACCTTGATCTTGGCATGTTCCTGGTTTTGAGGATGTTGCCTCCTGGGATGCTACCAGGTGTTAGCCAAGGGGACTGCCTTTGACTCCTGAGGCTGTGCACACAGAAGCCTGGGCTTCAATCAGCGAGGTGCTCTTGTGGATGAGAGTGTCTCCTGGGGCCTAGGGACACTGGAACTGGCAGCACGGGTGAGGCTGAGCTAAAGCCTGGTGCTGAAGTGCAGGGGATGTCCATGGAGTCAGTGGGCACTTGTGTTCAGGGGTTCTCAAGACCCCCCCCCCCCAGGCTCACTAGAAAGAACTCTGCAAAGCCGTTATGCTTGAGGTTATAGTTTGTTACAGCAAAAGGAGACACACTGAAAGCAGCACCGGAAGAGAGTCCAGGGTGGGACCAGGAGACACCAGGTACAAGCTTAGGGCTCTCCTCTCCTAGCAGAGGCATGCCAGCAGGGTGGAATCCCCCCAGTGAGGTATGACCATGGTGTGGTCCATCAGCAGCCAGGGAAGCTGGCCTGAGCCTTGGCATCCAGGGATTAACTGGGGGGTTGATCACATCTGCATGGCTAGATGCCTGTGTGGTTGACCTTAGTCTCTGGACTCTCCAGAGGTCAAACTACATGGCCCAAGACCCCACCAGAAGTCATATCACTAGCATAGACTCTACTGTGCCTCAGGACCTCAGGAGAACATAGCCAGGACGCTCCAAAGGCTTGGAAGTTACACATCACCTCCAGGGGCTGGGCCAGGGTCAGACCTTTCTTGGGAACACAGGGTGTGGGCAAGTTAAAACTACTAGCTCTCGATGCACAGTTCTGGAAAAGGATGTGTTTTGAGGACACTTTGTGGGGAGGCAAGACTCTCATGGAAGGCAAGCACCACCTGCGATTCTCAGAGCTGTTGTTTAGACTGTGGGTGTAGGTGATGACCAACTGGTTCTGCACGTCCCAGGCCGTTTGTTTATTTGGCAGATGCTCTGCTGGTCTGCAGGGGCAAGGACCTCATCCCTGAGCCATCTGTAAAGGGGGCTGCTGATTCTGCCTCCTGTGGATCGTGATGAGGGTGAATGAGTTTAAGTTGGTGAAGTGCTCAGAACAGGGCCTGACACACAGTGCATGCTTAAAAAAAAAAAAAAGTATTGAATAAAATATATACTGCCCAAAATAATGGCATGAAAGGACTGGGGCTGCCGAGGGAGGCCCGGGGGTGTTGAAGCATAACTGGGGCCAGGAGCACAGTGTCAGTGGGCGTGGGCGGGGGCTACGCCCAGAACCCAGCTGGGACAGCAGGCCCTGGGCATCCCTCCACAGCAGCTCTAAGTACTAACCAAGTGTGTAATTCCTCACAAGGGGGAGAGCAATTTGCTGCATGGTGTGCATAGCATAATCCTATTTTCGTACAGTATGTAATAGGCCTGTGTGTATAATTTCCACATCTTAAACAGGCCTTGCAAAGAAGCAGGTCTGGGCTCAGGCAGAGCTTTCCGGTGTGGGGGAAGCTGGCCGCCCATTGGCTGGCTGGCGACAGGCGCGATCTGTGAGTGGGTGGGCAGGGCCAGTGTGGCCTCCTGTTTTCACTTGTTTGCGTTTTGTTTTACTCTGTTTTGCGGTGCTGGGGGTTGAACCCTGGGGATCTCTGCCACTGAACTACACCCCCAGCCCTTATTTATTTTTAAATTTGAGATAGAGTGGCTTTGAACTTGTGATCCTCCTGCATGGGCCTCCAGAGCTGCAATCACAGGCGTGCCACTGAGCCGGGCTCGTTTTATTTCACTCTGACCATGTGTGTGGATTCTGCGGACAGAGGCAAAGGGAGACGTTTGTGGAGTCGCCAGGTTCCAGGCTGGCAGACCAGGGGAAGCAGGTGCACCCACAGGGGTCTGTTTGGACCCCCGTGTTCCTTGCCTTCCCTAAGTTCTACAGGAACTTGAAAGCGGATCTGGAAGCCACCTGTTGATGAGCACTTTGGGGAAGCCGGGGGGCCCCGGTTTTGGTCTCTGGTCTTCCTGGAGACCTATGACCTCTGCCCTTGGAAAGCACTGCACAGTTCAAGGTTGGCCAAGGCTGGCCTCCCCAGCCGGCTGAGCAGAGTCATTGCCTGTTTCCTGGCCAGCCTTGAGCTGCCACAGGGGACCCTCATCTTCTCAGCCTGTCCCAGGCCCTGCCCTACACTTCCTTTGAGGTTCATGCAGCCTCCTGATGCTGGGCCAGCTGCTGGGCCAGGGTGAGATGGTGATAGTCGGGCACCATCTATCACCTTAAACCTCTGCAGAGTGACCACCTTTCTGGGGTCCAGGGCCCACCCCTCTCCAGGCCTGGGTATCCCATCTGTGACAAGAGCCTGCATCTCCCTGGTGAGGCTGCAGGTGACCCCTGCCCACAGCTCCTCTGGGCACCCAGCCCCGCAGCACCCGATTCCATCCACAGTGGAGTAAGTACTCCTCAGGCAGCCGGTTGGCCATGGATGAATCAGGTCTGGCTGGTGGTTTGGCAGAGGCTGTGACTTCCTCATCTTTCCTTCTGGGAAAGCCCCCTGGGCCGGGAATCAGAGGACCCCAGGACAAAGGGAGCAGGGCGGGGCCTGACAGAGGATGCCCGCCGTGTTCCTGGGTGTTCTCAGTTTCTGGGATCGCAGACGGAGACTTTCCTGGGATTCCCTTAGAATTCCATGGTCCCTGTGCCCCCCACTGTGGCCTGCTGGTAATCTGGAAAATATCACCGAACATTTGCTGCAGGATCATTTGCTCTTTGGTGCTGTATGAAGGGCTTCGTGTATAGTTTCTTGTTTGATCAATATTCATTTAATTCCCTGATGGTTCCTGGGGGCCTACGATCCCACAAGCTGAGGAAGAGCATTGAGCAAGCCGGACCTGACCCCTACCCTGTGGAGCTCTCCCTGCAGGGACAGGGCTCCCCTCAGCCTGATGTTTTTGGAAGAGGAATCGCTTAGCTAAACTAAGCGTCAGGCACCAGGACCCAAACCCAAGCGCGTCCAAGCTCAGTGGGTTTCCAGGGCCCTGGAACATGAGGAGCTAGTGCAAGTCAGGGGGCCAGAGGAGAGGGGGACGGACTTCCACAGGGCAACTGCCTGCCCTCCAGCCCTGCCCGCCTCCCTCCTCCCTGCAGGCCCTGGGAGCGGGTGGGGGGTGGTGCTGGCTTTAAACTCTGCAGCTAGTCTGGAGGGACATCTGGACCTGAGAAGTGAGGTCAGCCCCTCACGGTGGAAGGAACAAGGACAGAGCCCTCCCCCACACAGAGACCACCAGGGTCCTCCAGCAGAGCCTCCTGGGACAAGACCCCCACTCCTCCCAAAGGGCCTCCGTCTGGTAGGTTTGGGGGAGCTCCGGGCAGCCGTGGCGATAGAACTCTTCGAGGGGCCCGACGGGTGGGAATGGCCAAGGAGAGTGGCTGGGCGCCCCGACCTCTCTGGGTCTGCAAAACGGGGAGAGAGCAGTGACCTCCACAGTGTTGAGAAGAGCCAGTGACGTGCTGTGTTCATAGAGCTGCGTGATCCCGAGTCCCCTCCCTGGCTTACGTGGCAGGAGAGCGGGAGGGAGAGGCTCAGTGACGGGTGCCACGACCCAGACGCTGGCGCTCAGGAAAGGTGTGTGGAGGCCTCTTGGGTCAGTGGGTGTCGCAGACCCAAATGTCCACAGGGGTGGGAGACGTCAGAGAAACGGCCCAGCAGAGCAGTAGGGAAGGGTGTGGTCTGTGGGGAAATGGAGCCGGCAGGCCCCTCCCAGGAGGGGACGGCAGAGCCAAGTTTGCCAGATCTTCCTCCGATGTCTCAAGAGAAAGCACACAACTTTTTTTTTTTTTTTTTTTTTTTGGTCCCAGGGATTGAGCCCAGAGGCGCTCAACCACTGAGCCCCACAGCCCTTTTTGTATTTTATTTAGAGACAGGGCCTCACTGAGTTGCCAAGGCTGGCTTCGAACTTGAGACCCTCCTGCTTCAGCCAGGAGTAGGTCACCGAGCCTGGCAAGTGCACAGCTTTTTAAGAAAAACTTTGAAACTGTTCAAGTAAAACAAAATGCTGCTCAACCCCAGGCCTCACACGCTGCTGGCAGCCTCTGCTTGGGAAGCCCTGGGTCTTCTTGGAGCCGTGGCAGCAGCCACGCTCAGGGGGCCCACGGCAGGGCTGGCCTGTGCAGCCGGGGCTCCGCGTCTGGGAGTGGCAGGGAAGCAGGGGCTGGTCTTTTCTCTCCCCCAGCCTTGCCTCTGAGGCAAACTCCTCTGCCCAGAACCAGCCTCACGGGGCCTTTGCCATCCAGGGACAAGAGGGAGTGGGTCCCCCGATCTGGAGGCTCCAGGCCGGGCAGGGTGGTGTTTGTGGGAGGTGGTGGAGCAAGGTCTCCCCAGGTCTGTGCCCCGCCTGCTCAGCATCGCCTCCAGCGTGGGTTCAGGGAGCAGGAGCAGCAGGCGGCCTTGTGGCCTCGCCCTGGAGAGGGAGGACATCACCCAGAGGCGGAGGCGAGTGGGCCTGCGCTTGCCGATTGCCCCCGAGGACTGGAAGCCCGGCCGGGGCTTGGCCGCTCGGGGCCCGGGGCTGCCCGGTTCCTCTCTGTTGCTTCTTGACTTGTTCCATAGTGTCCCGTCCCTATTGATGGCTGGTAACTGGAGATGGACGGGCACAGGACCAGAACAGAAAGAGCAGACGGACGGGATCCTCGGGTGGGCGGGGGGAGGAGGGGAGGCAGAGAGAAGGCGCCGCCCCTCGCCCCACCTGGTTCTGGACCAGACCCTCCCTCTAGTCTCCTGTCAGCTGCTCTACAGGAAATACGGGGCGGGGGGGGTCATGGGACATTATGGTGCCGACTCCTGTGACTGTGACCCCCCTGGGGGCCAGGGAGGACGGTGCTGCCCCTCGACAACAGTCCTATCCCTCACTGAGAAGGCACAGCCCAGGTGGCGCCCTGAGTCCTTTCTGGGTCTTTCCTCACCAGGTCCTGCCCTGGAGGATCCTGTCCCCCTTAGTCCGATCAGGAAACTGAGGACTAAGAAGTAGATGAAGGCACCTTTAGATGGCTCTCATCAGAAAAAGAGAAAGCAATGCATGTTGTCGAGGGTCTGGACACACTTGTCCCTCACAGGGGGCAGTGGAGACTGGTGTGGCCACTGTGGAGAAGGGTGGGTCGGCTCCTGAGAAAGTCAGAGAGAGAACCATCATATAATCAGAAATCCTCCTTCTAAGGATAGACCTTAGAAGAATCAAAGCAGGACTCCAACAGATAGTCCTACATCCACGCTCATAGCAGTTGCCAGAACTCAGAAATAAACCGAGTGTCCATTGGCAGATGGATGAAGAAACGAGTGTGGTCCATACACACAGTGGAATATTACTCAGCCTTAGAAAAGGAAGGAAATTCTGGCACGCACACTGATATGGTTGAATCTGGAAGACATGCTCAATGAAAGAAGCCAGTCACAAGAAGATGAGTGGGGTAGGACTCCACTTATCCGAGGTTCCCTGAGCCGTCAGATTCACAGAGATAGAAAGGAGAGAAGGGGCAGTCAGGCATGGTGGCATGTGCTTGTGATCCCAGCCACTGGGGCTTGTGGGGACTGAGTCAGGGGGCTCACAAAACCAGGACCAGCCTGGGCAACTTAGAGGCCAGTTTGGAGAACTTACCCAAACACTATCTCAAAATTTAAATTGTGGATGTAGCTCATTGGTATGCACCTGGTGTGGTCCAAGGTGTGCCAAAGAGAAGAGAAGAACAGTGGTTGCCAGGGGAGGGGTGGGAACAGTGGGGACCAGGGGTTCACTGGGGACGGAGTTTCAGTTTGGGGTGAACGGGTGGCTGGGGGTGCCCTCCACGTCAGACCCTGCAGGAGAGAGTCAGGCTACCCACCTGCCTGGGCCTCTGGCCCTCCCTGTCGTGTGGAGACAGTAACCTTGAGGTTTAAACGGGATCGTGCCTGGAGAGTGTGGAGAGCGTGGGCCCCTGGGAGTGGGGAGCAGGCAGCAAGCACAGCCGGCATTGTCCCGCAGCGAGAGCACCGGGTCCCAGGGAGCCTGGTCTTCTGCAGGCCTGTGGACCCCCAGAAACTAAGTGCTGTGTGTGCGGTCCGCGGGGAGAGGACCCGTTTCCATTTCATTCCCGAAGGGCGTGTGATCCCTAAACATCGAGGACGTCCCTAAAAGACAGCTTAGAGCTCTGTGCCCCGTGACCTGTGCCCAGCTCTCCGGGGGCAGAGATTCATTGACTGCACTTCACTCACCTCGAACTGCCCTTCCACCTCCTGAACTGTGGCCTCTGCCAAGAGTGACCCCCGTGATGTGTCCACCTGCTGGGTAGTGAGGGGGCACGGGGGCAGGCTGGGCGGGCAGTGTGGATCCCCTGGGCCGTGGGCTCACGAGGCTCCTCTGGTGCAGAGAGACAGAGGGGGCCTGGGGTTGGCGGGGTCCCAGGAATGCAAGGCCTGGGCGGGGGCTGCGGCTGCACTGGGGACAGAGTCGCTCACACTGTGCCTGCCCGAGTTCCCTGGTGCGGCAAGAGGCCTTCCTCAGGGACTTCTCTCGCATTAATCCACTCACATATTTTTTGCTGGTGCTTGCTGTATTTGTGTCCTCTGGTGACGCTCAAAATGCCACACGGGGTGGCTTGGAACAGGAGCTTCTCACCTATGGTTCTGGAGGCCAGAGGTCTGAAGTCAGCTCTGAAACCACGGAGAGCAATCCCCAGGCCCCTGGCCGTGGCCCCTCACTGCAGCCTCGCCCACCCCCTCCCTGCGCGGATGTTGGCACCGTGTCACCCCCTCACGCCACCACGTTGGATTTAGGGGCCACACTCCCCACCTGCCAGAGATTAGGTTAGGACCTCCGCCGGTCTTCTGGTGGACACAGCTGAAGCCATGACAGGTTCCACTCCTGCTGGACACGGCCGGGAACTTCAGGGAGCCAACACTGGTAGGGACAGTGTCAGGAGAGACCAACCCAATAGTCACTAATGACTGGAACCAAGCCAGGGGGACTAGGGAGTGGACCAGGACCGACCTGAGACTTGGCCCCAGTGGCCAGGATAGGTCCTCGAGGTGGGGGCATTCCCAGCAGAGCGCCAGCAGGAGTGCAGGTGCCAAGGCTTCACCTGTGAGGACTTCCGGGCCCGGCCACAGCTCGGAGGGCTGCAGGGGGAGCAGGCAGGGCCAGGCTGGGCCGGCCCCTCTCAGGGGGCCTGGCTTGTCCTGGGTCCGGTGGGTGCCATCGCAGGGCTGCAGGCCTCTGGTGCGCGGAGAGCCGAGGTTGGAGCCGCGACCTGTCCTTCCAAGCCCTCTGGGTCCTGGCAGCCGAGGGAGGAGACGGGGGCCACCTGGACGGTCCTGGGCAGTAGAGTCGCCAGAGGGCTGGTGGGGGCAGGGAACGGCGGCCTCCAGGGGTCCCCCAGGTATTGGGCTTGAGGTGCTGGTGGGTGGAATCAAATGGAGAGAACTCAGGAAAACGTTTCTGGAAGGAATGGTTTTAAATTCTGCTTTTCACTTTATTTTTGTATCATCATGCAGCACAGCTGACCTTTTGAGGGTGAAATTCTATGGCCTTTAGCACATGTGTAGATTTACGTGGGTCCCACCATGGCCTGGATCCAGACAGTCCCTTGTCCCCCTCGCTGCCCTAGGCACCTACTCTCTGTGGCACCGCTCTCGAGGTTGAAAGCGCCCTGCGGGTGGAATCGCGGGACATGGAACTGGCCTCTTTCCCTCAGCTCAGTGACTCCGAGGTTGGTCCTGTGGCCACTGAGGTCTCCGAGGGCAGAGCGGGGAGCGTGCCGTGGGGCCTCAGAGCAGCAGGAGCTGCAGCTACAGTGCCTTTTATGTGCCCTTCTGTGACCCAGGGCAGGTCTCTTGGGTGCCTCCAGAGTCAGTTTCCCCACCAACAAAATGGGATCCTTGTGTAATGAGCGTTGTTGGAACTTGCTCAAGGCCTGGCCCACACACATTGTCACCTGTGAGGGGCCAGAATGCAGGCACCTGAACATAGGTCCCTCCCCTTCCTGTGCAGCCCCACTTGGGCGCCATGGGATCCCTCCTGTCAAGCCCCTCTGTCCCCCAGCCTTCTGTTGGTTAGCGGAAGTCATTTTAGTATTAGATACAGCTGGAACTGACTTGGGAGTGCTGCTGCACATCCGGGGTGGAGTCCTGTCCCACTTGGCCAGCCGGGCTTCTCCCAGCTGCCCCTCAGTGCCACCCAGATACGTCTGGACCCCTGTCACTGCTTACCTATGCACCCAGCCGACCTCTGAGGCTTCTCTCCTGACCCTGGCTGGCTTTAGATGCTGCGAGTGTCTCCTCGCTGCCAGAGATGGCCTCTTCTACCCACCAAAAAATATCTAAGGACCCCTTCAGGTCATGTGACAGCCTGACTCAGGGTGGGTGGGAGTGACCCTGTCCAGGAGGAGATAGGGCTTTGATAAGTTTCTAAAGCTGGCCTCAAACTCGGCACCCTCCTGCCTCAGCCTCCCCAGTTGTTGGGATTACAGGTGTGCACCTGGCTTCAGGCACGTTTTAGATCCACAGGTGTTCCCTTGTACACACCCACCCCAGGCCACGCCCACCAAGCCACCTGCGATCCTAATGCAGAGCCTCCGAGGTGTGGACTCAGCACCCTGCTCCCAGCTGCTCACACCAGGCAGAGCTGGGGGTCAGCCAGGGGGCCTTGGCCTGGCTGCCCACCTGGGGGTTCTCCAGGCCTCCCACTGTGCACCTGGGCTCCTAGAGGCCACCTGCCACTCCGAGGAAATGCCCCTTTCAGGAGTCCTGGCCACCCTCTGCCCCCCCTCTCAGCCTGAGCACCCATCAGCTCCCAGCCTCAAGAAAAGAGGCATTTGGGGATCCAGATCCTGTGTGGGGGTGACCGGCCTGCTCCTCACTCCCTGAAGTCTGGCCCCTCCCCTCACAGTCTTCCTGGACGTGAACATGGTCATGCGTCTCTGCACACGACCCTCCAGCCTCCCACTGACCTTCACCTCAAGTCCACTCTGTAGTCTGGGTCTCGACTCCCCGGGGCTGGCCACTGGGCTCTTGCACCCCGTGCACCCTCAGGGCTGGGCCCGTGAGCACCTCTCGGGAGCTCCTGGAGGCTGCAGCCCCATCGCATCCCCTTGGGTCCTCCTTGGCCTTGAAGGGGCACAGCAGTCCCATGGCTTTGCAGCTGACACCCATGCAGCTCCGACACCCCACGCTGGCTCCAATACCCCAGATGGGCTCCGACACCCCACATGGGCTCCGACACCCCACATGGGCTCTGAGCTCTCGGGCCCCAGGCCGGTGGCACCTGCCCCAGAAGCAGGCAGGCTGCGCGTGTGGAGAACCCGCTCACTCACCAGTTCCTGGCCAAGGGAACTCACTTAGCTGACAAATGAGTCTTATCAAAGCAAAAGACGGGGCGTGGGGCCAGCAGCGGCAGAGGCAGAGAGTTCCCCAACCCCCATCGCCGCCCACCCTTCCATCATCTCTCCTGTCCTTCCCGACCACCTTCCCTGGGTGGGGGAGTCGGCTCCTTGGCCCAGGGCTTGGGCCTGGCCCTTCCCTCGAGGGTAAAGGGACTTCCCACGGGAAAGAGGAATCATGCCTTAGGGAGCTGGCCTGGTCACCTAAGTGTCACCTAAGGCCACCAGCCCCCCTCCCCACCCCTCCCCTTCCCCCATGTGGCTGCTGGCTTTGTAACAGGATTTATCAATGGCCTGAGAGAGGTGGCGGATGTTAAGCACTTAATATAGAAGAAGCCCAAATTTGATTTAGCCAGTGAACTCAATTGTCGGCCTCGCTGCATCCTGGGAGGAACACCAGCCGGCGTCTGTCCACGTCACCCTGGCAAAGCCGGTCAGGTCAGGAGGCGAGGCCCCCTCCTCTTCTCAGGGTCTCTGGTCTTGATTTGCAGCTTTGGAGCCTTTATCCCTTCGAGGCCCGTGCCTCCCCAAGCCACCTGTGGGCTGGAAGCCGGGCTTCTCCCAGCTGTCCCTCAGCGCCACCCAGATACGTCTGGACCCCCGTCACTGCTTACCCGTGCACCCTGCCGACCTCTGAGGCTTCTCTCCTGACCCTGGCTGGCTTTAGATGCTGCGAGTGTCTCCTCGCTGCCAGAGATGGCCTCTTCTACCCACCAAAAAATATCTGAGGACCCCCCCAGGTCATGTGACAGCCTGACTCAGGGTGGGTGGGAGTGACCGTGTCCAGGAGGAGGCCTTGAATGGTGGCCATGGCCAGCGCCAGCCTGGAGGCTTGAGGGCCACCCACTGGCTCTGCCTGGCTGGGAGGGAAGCCCTTGGGCCACCTCTCCTGGATGCAGGAAGTGGCCTGGGTCACCCCTGCCCTCATCCTGGGACATCTCCAGGCCAGCGCAGGGAGGGCGTTTGCTTTCCCAGAACCCAAGACCCAGAAAAAGGATTTTCCCCAAACAAAAGACCAGTCTCTACCTGGCAAGAGAAAGGCACTGCGGCTGTGTGGACGGTGGCCGAGCCCCTGCCTGCCCCCTGCAGGCCTCAGAAGCACTCGTGGATCAAACCCTGGGTGCCCTGTGGCGAGGCCTGGTGAGGAGGGACGCTCCCCTCACCCCCGCCGCCGCCACCCCATGCACCCGTGTCAGGGGGTCCCTGTGAGGGCTCCACGTCTCCACGGGCCTGGGCCCGTGCAGCCCAGCACTGTCCTGGCTCCCCACACTCCCGCTCCTGCCCCCCCAGGAGTGGTGACATCACTCTTTCCGGCAGCCAGGGGTTGACCTACATTCCGCCGCCCTCCTGTCTGGGAGATGCTCCAAACACCCCGCTCCTCGCTGCCAGGAGAGGGAAGGACCCAGCTCACGATTTTTGTGGCTCACGGGTGCCAGGACCCGGTCCAGATGGTGCCCCCGCTGGCAGCTCCTGGGCACTGCCTGCCCCTCCCTGCAGGACAGGGCACGCTCCAGCCTGGCCCGGGCTGGTGTCCCTGCCGTCCTGCGTGTGGCTGGCTGTCAGGTCCCCAGCTGTGCCTGCCACGTTTCCGAGAACTTGGGTTGTCTTCCCCTGGAGGTGAGGCCTGGCACTGTCCCTGAACAGTTGTGATCTCCTGGGGCTCAGTGGGGACCCGCCAATTCCAGAAAAAGAGACAGCTGATCTGAGAAGGTCACTGCAGCTCTCTGTCCATGGGTAGACAGAGGGCCAGCAGGCCCAGCTTCCAGCAGGAGACAGGGTGCACCTCACACCAGGAAGTGAGAAGGGTCAGGGTTAGGGCAGAAGGTGAACCTCAGCCACATGCTGAGCAGAGGCGGTAGGGGAGCTGTCAAATGAAATGCAGGATGCCCCATTAAGTTTAAATTTCAGATCAACAAGGAATAACCAGTATAAGTATATCCCAGATATTTCATGGGATATACTTATGCTAACAAAAATCATTCATTGTTTATCTAAAAGTCCAGTGTAACCTGGCATCTGTATTTTTATTACTCTTTTTGTTTTTTCCATTTGAGTTGAGGTCTCCCTCTGTCCCCAAGGCTGGCCTTGAACTCTGAACTTCTAGTTTCTTCATGCTTTAACCTCCTGAGTAGGCAGGACCACAGGTCACTGTTCCAGGCTACCACATTGGACTTTTATTTGCTAAATCTGGCAACCATGGGGCAAGGGACTCTGGAGAAGTGACTTCAAGAGACCAGAGGATACATCCCGCTGGGGAAGACCCCAGGGCCCTGGAGAACACGGATCACGTCTGCTTCAGGAGTCTGATGGCTGCGGGAGTGGACAGCCTGACCCTTGGGGTGGCCTGGAAGGGCAGTCTCTGCTCCTGACACCCCTGTGCCCCCCACCCTTCCCTCTTGGTCTTGTTGGCCATTAGCAACAGCAACAGTGTTGATGGCTGGTGTTGGTGAGGGGCTCGCTTTGAGCCGGACCCTGTGCTGAGCTGCCGAGTGTCACCTGGACAAGGGAACAGCCTCATTCCAGTCCCACAGGCCACCCTGAAACCTATCCACGTTTGTGCCGACGTGGGGGGAGGGGTTTAAGCAGGGGTCTGGTCACCGCAGAGCACAAAACGCCTTCCCAGCTTCCAGACACCGAGGACCTGCTGTGTGCCCTGCAGAGTGAGGCCCCCAGACAGTTCAGCACCAAGGCTGGTGTGAGAGACACCCCTCGGCCTTTCCTTGAGTAGCTGAAGGGGTCTGAGGGCCAGAGAGGTGAGTTCAAGGTCACCAACAAATCAGCAGCAGGGCCGGGCCAGACCTGGCTGCTGGCCAAGCGTCCCTGTGTGTGTGTGTGTGTGTGTGTGTGTGTGCGTGTGTGTGGACACTGTGCTTGTTGCCGGGCACCTTTTCCACTGCTGCTCAAAGCTGACACTAGGGGCTCTGCTGGGGTGAGGCCCGGGCCTGGGGCCTCGGAACCTCCCTGGAGGCAGGCCAGCCTCCAACTGTCCCTCGGTTCCCGACTGAGTCCTGCTTTTTTCTGGTGGACAAGTGAAGGGCTGCCTAGCGGGTCAGGTGACCCAGCTGGTGGCTTTCCTGGGAGGCTGACGGCGCTCCAAGGTCAGCTTCAGTAAGTGATTCCTTGGGAAAACTGACCCCACAGATGAGGGGAGACACCTGGACCGGAGGCCTCGCGGGACGCCGCCCGCCCTGGACGCAGGCAGAGGCTCGCGTTGGGGGGACATGAGCCAGGATCCCTTTTTTCAGGAGCTCCTCTGTTTGGAGAAGGCCAGGCTCTGAAGTACACCCCAGCCCTGCTCCCACCCAGAGGCCCTGACTGTGGCAGTCGTGCCTTCTCCCCTGCACAGCGCCCGACCACGTCCGAGTGCTGGGTGAATTATTTATATGTGCTGCTTGTTTATTTTCTTTACTTCATCTCCACTGGCTTCTGGAACAGGGAAGAGAATCACAGAAGGACACTGGTCTGAGGGAGGGAGGAGGCACAGGCCTGGGTCTGGAGGGGTAGTGGCCTGGTTGCACTTCTGACCCCCACTCCCACACACACATTAGGCCACTGCCTGCTGCCTGTATGAGACCCTTCCTACAGCAGGGTTCACCTGCTGTGTGGCCTTAAGCAACTTGCTTAACTTCTCTGTTTCCTTGTCTTAAGGCTCTGGGGAAGAGCTAGATAACATTCATTCACGGAAAGCTTTTGGGATCCCTGGCTCTAGACGCTGTTAAGTATAAGAAATGGGAAAGGGCATTCATTGAGCGTTTCTCCATCTCAAGCCAGCTCTTTGTAGCCGGTGTCTCATCTGGTCCTTGGCTCCCGACAGCCATCCAAGGGATAGGAAGTGGGAATAAAGTAAGGTCAGCAACTTGACTGAGGCCACACAGCATGTGGCAGAGCTTCCCAGGCCAGTGGGCAGGGGAACAGGGCCACCCTCTGGCGTCCATGGGAAGGGCACAAGGAAGGAACACAGCCCCATGCGGCCCCTGCAGTGTGTGTGGGGGGCTCATTCTGCCCCAGCCCTGGGTGTGCAGGCCGCGACTAGCGCGTGTCCCTTCCCTCCTGCCCCCCACCCCCACCCCATCACAAGCGGCCATGTCTGTGATGTTCAGGACAGCCCAGGCCAAGCAGGATCGTGCTCCACTCAGCCGGGAGAACCTGCCCACCCATGCCTCAGGGCTCTGGGGAGGGCTGGGGATGCCCGCAGTGCAGCCGAGGCCTGGGTCAGCCTCTCACCAGCTGCGGGACTTTCAGGGCGCGCTCCTCCTCCCAGGCCTCGGCAGGATGGAGATGGTGGTGGTCGTGAAGGGCTGTGCAATTCCCCTGGGCACTCAGCCCCCAGTTCCCTGGTCTCTACCTGGCAGCATCCGAGGCCCAGAGTGCCCGGGCTGTACGTGGAGTGAGCAAACCTGAGCGGCCCCTGACCCAGGCACCCCCTCCGCTGTCCCCGCACCCCTCCCCCGCCTGCCCTGCAACCCGCCCATCTGAAGCCGGCAACTCAGTGGCCTCTGGAGCATCCCCAGCGCGTGCTACCACCGCCACGCGCTGTGTTAGGGCATTTTCGTGGCCCTAAAAAGAAACCCGGCCCCCTTAGGGGACTCCCTTAGTCCCACCTCCCCGTGAGTCCAGCCCTGACCTGCTGTCCATCTCGGACGCTGGGCATTTTGTATGAATGGACTCACGGCAGCTGCCCTTTGCTGTCTGGTTTGTTTCACTTTGTAGGAGGTTTTCGAGGTGCAGCCGAGGAGCACCGTGCTCCATCTGGTTTTATGGCTGAAAAGCTCCCGATGCCCTTGCACGGAGCCTGGTCCCTGTCTGCGGACCCAGCTGTCTGGCCCCCGCGTCTGCCTGGTGCTGCCCGAGCGGTCCTGCGGTCCTGCGGAGGGTTCTCGCTGACTTGTGTTTGGTCCCTCCTGGGCGCGCACCTGGGCTGGGATGGCCGGCCCCTGCCCAGCTCTCTAGAGCGCACGGAGCCCTTCCAGCAGAGGGCAGGCTTGGAGGGCTGCTTCCCACCCCCCCACACCCTCGGGGGCGCAACTTTCTCCCCTGGCCACCCTGGGGGGGGGTGAAGTGCCAGCTCCTCCTGGCTTCCATGCACATTCCCCTGGTGGCCAGGGAAGCTGAGCGACTTTACCTGCCTGCCGGCAGCTCACATATCTTGGAAGAAGTGACCACCTGGATCCTTCCTCCATTTCAGACCTTGGGTTATCAGTCTTTTTATTTTTGAGCTGTCGGAGTTCATCCCATATCATACCTAGGTCCCTCCTCAGATATGAAAGTTGCAAACCTTTCCTCCGGATCAGTGGGTGGTCTCTTCACCTTCTAGAAGCACAAAAATATTTAGCTTTGATGAAGTCCAGGGTATCTGTTTTCCCACGTTGGCCTTTGTTTTATGATTTCTGAGAAACTGTTGCTTAATCCAAAGTCTTGACCCTTTCCCCCTGAGGGTCCCTGGGTTTTGCTCTTACGTTTCGGACTTTGAGTTAGTTTTTCATGCAGTGGGACATGAGGGTCTGACCACATGCCTGTGTACACCCCAGTGTATTCCTCACTTTAAATGTTTTGGCCTCACCTGGGCAATGACATTCCTGAGGTCACAGTTCTGTTTGATCAGTTTGTTGAAAAAAATCCTCTGTTCAAAACTAGATGGTGGCCTGTGGAGCCGTTCAGCATTTCATGCACCCCCTACCCCAGATCGCCTCGATGTCCCCTTGGGAGATGACAGTAACTGTGAGGACTTCCACAGCCAGGGAGAGTACCCGCAGGGAGGGGGTTGCAGAGGCTGCCCTGAGAAGTGGCACTTGGCCTGGGGCCTGACGCTGCCCCTAAGTGTGGGCTCCAGGAGGAGGGCAGGAGCCTGGAAGCGCTGTGGAGGCAGAGGGAACAGCGGGTGCAAAGCTCAGAGGACGGCAGGATGGGAGCACATGCTGCAGAGAGGCAAGGGACAGAGGGGGACACCAGAGAGCTGGAGAAGTCAGGCCTCATTCCCAAGCACCGCACATGCATGCACTCGTGCGCGTGCGCACACACGTGCACAGTGTCACCCAGAGCCACCTAGAGAAGTCAGGAAGACCGTTGGCTGGGACTCTGGGCCAGCCCTTAGTCAGCCGTCCCATGCCACGCTGGGAGGGCACTGAAGAGGGGGCATGGCGCTCATCCCAGGGCTCAGCCAGGGCGTGGGACAGGCCAGGACATTGTCTCATGTTCCCACAGAGACAGGACTGGGGAGCGGGGCTGGCAGGTTGGCACCTGAGCAGAGCTGGGGTCAGGGAGGGACAGCTGGGCTGGGTCAGGAGAGACCAACTGCATGGTCCTGAGCAGGCTGCTGCCCACCCCGTGCGCCCAGGCCCGTCCAGCCCTGACAGCTCAGGCTCCCTGTTATCATGGTCGCAATATGCTGCTCAGATTCAGCCGGGCTCTTATGCATTTTTAATAAGTCAAGGTCAATGTGATCACCCAGAGTTGATGGCAATCTTTTCTTTATGTAGCTGATATCTAAAAATATCCCTTCCTCAGGCCAATGGTGTGGAGAACATCCCTGGTTTCATACAACTGGGGTGTTCCTCTCCAGCTGGCTCAGTGGGGTGTTAAATAGGAATTCAGAAGGAAAGAAAAAACAAACCTTCTGAGGTCAAGTACATTTTGCAATCAAACTTTTATCAGACAAAGTCAGACAGGTTTCTTTCCTGCAGGACTTGTCAGAACCTTTAATACAGTAACGTGCATGTGACTCTTGTGCGGTGGGCAGAGAGTGGGGCCTGGGGGATTTGGAGGACATCATAACCTTGACCAAAAAGGTCTATGCACAGGAACTGGTCTCTGCTGTGGACCATCTCTGGGGTCCAGTGTTCCCAGGAAGAAGAGCCCTCGAGGCCAGCAAGTGCCTGCCCAAACCCCTCTGGGCCTCTCCAGAGCTGAGCACATAGTAGGTCCACAGCACTATGTGCTGGTGGAGGGACTGGGACTCCAGAGAGTGAACAGGCTTCTTCTCGGACCCTTTTCGGCTGGTGCTGCTGTTGAGTTCTCCGGGGCAGGATTCCCTCTGAGCTAGCCAAGTGGACTAAAGGAACCAGGCGGAGCTGCCTGCGTCTGGGGTGTTGGGATGCCTTGGATTTGGGAATGTTTGCCCATGTGCGCCTCATGCGCTCAGCCTGAGGTCATCTGTGCCGTCTCTAGTGCTCCCGCATTGTGGCTCGACCCCCAGCCTGAGTTCAGGCGAGGGACTTTCCACTGTGGCCTCATTTCCAGCTCCAAGTTATGGGTTTGGGAGCGTGTGGGGTTTCAGACTGGGGATTGGGGAACTCAGCCCACACAGCTTCACCATCAGCTAATGCTGATGGACAGGGCCTCTGCTGTGCATTGGGATTCTGTTCCAGAGAATTCCAGGGGGACACAAACAGTGCACAGTGCGTATGAAAAGTGGCGGCTTGCAGAACAGCCCCCAAGGCTGGAAGGACTCGCTGCTCCTACCAGGACAGGAGTGCGCTTGGGAGCAAGCCGCCTCCCTTCCTGCTTCTAAATAAACGCAGACTGTATTTTGGAGCAATTTTAGATTCTTGGCAAAGTTGAGCCGCAGGTGCAGAGATGTCCCATGTCCCCAGCCCTGTCCCAGCTTCCCCTGCTGTCAACACCCACTAAGGACATGCACCCAAGCTGACAGGTCACTGCCGCCCAGCGCAGGAGGGTGGTGCCTGGTGCCAGAGGGCCTGAGGGCTTGGACCGTTGTGGTGACGAGACTCGCCACTGTAGGGTCACTGGAACAGGGCCACTGCCGGAAGGCCCTCTGTGCTCCGCGAGGTGACGTTGCCCTGTGCTGAGGAGAGCTGTGCCTGCTGCTGTAGAGATACTGAGAGTGTAAGAACTGACAGAGAAGAGAACCAGATCACCTCCAGCCCCAGCCCCTCCAAATCACCTCCAGCCCCCGCTACGACACCGACCCTGGTTCCCACTGTCTGGCAACCCCTATTCTATCCCATGCTGGTGGCTTGGCCTCTGGAGGCAGATTCCTGCAGGTTCTACCCCCAGTGACATTTGAGGGCAGCCCCATCACTCTGGGCAAGGGGCTTCACCTCTCCAAGCTTTGGTGTCCTCACCGGTAACATGAAGGTGACAAGAGGTCCCAGTGAGACCCACTTGGCACACAGTGAGCATTTGAGCACCGTTCGTGTTAGGAATGTTGCCCGTGGCTTGAAGTAGAATTTGACAACGTGATGGTCTCTAACCTGAGAATTCCCGAGGGATGGCCGGTTCCTTCCCACCAACCCACTGCAAGTTGGAGGCGTCCTTCGGGGGAGGTGCACCTGACAGTGGCCTCTAGCGCCAGGCTCTTCTGGAATAAGTGCTGCCCCGTGGAACTCGTGGAAGGGGTGCTGAAAGCAGAAACCACGCGGCGCGGGCTCCCATCCCGCAGCGAGGCCCGGAGACCCCGTGTGGAGCCAGCCTAGGCCGGGGACCTTCTGCCCTCAACTTCCTGGACGGCTCAGTGACGTGGGGGAACCCAGGCAGTGCCCCGCCCTGGGAAGGCAGTGTGAGAGCCCGTGGGGGAAGCAGCAGGGGAGGGCACCAGCCAGACAGCCAGGAAACCGTGTTCTTTTCTTTCTGCAGAACTGGGGTGGAGCCCAGACCCCACCCGCTGGCCAGGCTCCACCCCGTGCCACGTCCCAGCCCTCAGAACACAATCTTGGCATGAGGGGACAGGGCCCAAGGTGCCCATCCCTGGTCCCCGCCTCCTCCCACAGCTCTCCCTCTGCTCCCAAGCCAAGCAGCGGTGGAGATGGAGCGCCCACCCCTGGCTGTCCCACCCCGGGCCCTGGAGAGGTTGCTTCCTCCCTCTGACCTCCTCTCAGCCTCAGGGGGCTTCCGTCATGCTCTTGTTCTTTCTAGAAGGTTCTCCCTTTCTGGCTGGCGGCACTTGATCCCCTTGCAGGTTCTCGTTTAGAACTGCTGTGATGTTTCAGAGGAAACCAGATCACAATAGACCTCGCCAACCAAGTGCCAGCGGCTGACCTTTCAGAAGGCGGCTGAGGAGGGGCCACCTCTGCCTTGGGAAACCCGTGTCTTTTCCTCACAGTGGGCAGCCTTCCTGGGGTGTGTGCTGGGTAAGGGTCCTCCACTTGTCAAGGAGCAGGCCCCGATGGGGGCTGAGACGCGGGAAGACGTCCCGCAGTCCAGGGGCAGGAACCCTCCGCACCTTTTTCTGCCTTGAGTGCCCCCGCCAAGGGCCTCCCTGAAGGAGCTGGTGTGCACCGCCTCTGTCTCTGTCCCCAGGAGTGGCGCTGCTTCTTCCTCTTCGTAGCTCTCCTTCGGGAAGATGTGGATCCATGCTCCCAGAGCTGGTCACTCCTATTTGATGTTTCCCTCGTATTCTGATATGGGAGGATTTCTGAGCTGGATTGTCAATATTTGGGGAAAGCAAATCGAAGACTGATGGGTTTAGGAGAATCCTATTTTTATCAAAATTTGCAAGGAGAAATATTTAGAGTAGAATAAACGACTTTCTTATTTCCTTGGAAGCAGGATTGCTGCGCTGCCCGGTGCTGTCTCCTAGAAACCCGTCCTGCACCCTCAGACGGCATCAGGACCCCCTGCTCCCCCTTTATGTAGCACTTGGGCACTGACACGGTTGAAAAGGACAGTGGACTGCGACAATTAGGAGACTCCTTTAGAGCAGTTTCAGGTTTGCAGAGACCTGTGGCCGGAAGTTGCTGTGAGTCCGTCTCCCCTGCAGCTTCCCTGTTACGGTTATGAAGGTCAGTGGTTAGTAACTTAGTAACAAGTCTGTAGACGCCCTAGGCTCCCTCCAGTTTCCACAGGGCCAGGGTTCTGGACCTACTGTCCAGTGTCACCAGGGTGGCCGACTTGTCCTTCTTCCTGGCCTCCAAGTCCATTACTGATATTTAACATCGTCTTTCAGCTGGACCTGAGGCTCTGCCAGAGGGGCCCCTCTGCCTTGTGGACTAGCAGTCGCCTGCTCTCGGATCAGAGCCTGTTTCTTGTTTTTCCTTGGTACCAGGGATTGAACCCAGGGGCGTCTAACCACTGAGCCACATCCCAGCTCTTTTTATTTTTTGAGATAGGTTTTCACTAAGCTGCTCAGGGCCTCATTAATTTGCTGAGGCTGGCTTTGAACCTGTGATCCTCCCGCCTCGGCCTCCAGAGCCACGGGGATTACAGGCATGGCCACTGTGCCAAGCTAGAGCCTGCCTCTTAACAGGAGCCCTGTGAATATTTCTCCTTGCATATTTTAATAAAAATGGGATTCTACTAAACACATCAGTCTTCGATTTGCTTTTTCCAAAAATTGACAGTATATCTTGGAAACCTTCCCGTATCAGAATATAAAGCTCTTTCTCTCTAACTTTGTACTGTGGAGACTCTCCAACACACATATGAAAGAAGAGGGGATCCACCATGACGCGCGCCTGTCACTTCAGCTGTCCACTAGCGGCCCTTCTTGCTTCCTTAGTATCTCAGTCCATGTTCCCCCTTTTTGTATTTGGAAGCAAATCCCAGTCATCAGCTAATTTCACCTGCCATTATCTGGGGTACCTCTGAAACAGACAAGGACTCTGTCTGTGGCACATGACCATGTCATCATCGTCACACCCGACGAACGCTAACAGCAGAAAATATAGTCAGCGTCCAAAGTTCCACGTATCCCGTGTACGGTGGAGGGTACAGAGCGTGGGAACCAAATCCAGGAGGCTCACACTCCCCGGGGTGATGGCCGCTGAGGGCCTCTAGATCGGGTCCCCTCTGCCATCCATCTTCCCTTCCGGCCCTTCCTGCAGCCTGGATCGCGCAGCTGTGTCCCTGGTTTGTGTGGAAGTGGCTCCATCCTCTGAACTGTCTGGTCCCATTCAAGTCCAGCCAGTCTCGTCAGTGGCTCTGGGCAGGGGCGTTTCTCCTACAGGAAACTCTCTCGGGTCGACACTGTCTGTGATGTTCGGGGCGCCACTTCTCAACGCCCGGAGCCCTTTATTCATTGGGGCTGCTGATCCTAACATGAATTGCTTCTATAAAAAGAAACTTCCCTCCACGTTCGGTGGCCCTGAGGTACAGTCTGTGTAGGACAGGCAGGATCAATGCTGGGTTCTTCCCTTTATTTACCAGTTTTCAGAATAATGAGTTGCCTATAAATATTTGAATGAATGAATGAATGAATAATACATGTATGGATGAACCGGCGGGTTCCGGAGCTGGGGTTCTCTGCTGCCCTCCAGGAAGTAGGTGTGGGCCACTGCTGGGTAGCACAGGAGCCACCTTGGTGGGGTCCCTGTCTGAGTAAGGAGGGCCGGGAGCAGCGCTTGCTACCTGTCAGCCTTCAGTCAGGAGCGCAGGTGAGCTGAGTTCCTAAAAATACAGCGTCTGGGACCAGGGATCAGCCTGTCCCATCAGCGGCATCAGACCCTGGAAACCACACGCTGGGAGAAGGGACCGACTGCAGGTCCAGGCTCCAGCAGGGAGAGGTCTCAAAGTGCTGCAGACCCTCCCCAGGACGGGGAGTTGGGAGTTTCTGTCCCAGAGGAGGAGTCGGGTGCAGGCTGGGCTGGTGGCCTTGCAGGGTGCCTTCTAGGCCAGCCCGGCCCCACCCAGCCTGCTCCTGGGGGGCGCTCCATCCGCCTGCCCTCCGCTTGCTGACCTCTCTGCCCTCTCTGGGTCTCCCCAGGTGCAAGTGCAACCTGCACGCCAACCTGTGCTCGGTGCGGGAGGGCAGCCTGCAGTGCGAGTGTGAGCACAACACCACGGGCCCCGACTGCGGCAGGTGCAAGAAGAACTTCCGCACGCGGGCCTGGCGCGCCGGCTCCTACCTGCCGCTGCCCCACGGCTCTCCCAACGCCTGTACGTATGCCCCGGCCCCCGCCAGCCTGGCTGCAGCCCACAGATGTGCACCTGGCACACATGGGGACACACATGTGCCCTTGGGCTTACAAGCACACACACACACCAACAGATGTGCGCAGGCCTGGGTGTGTGCACGCGCGCACGCGCGCGCACACACACACACACACACACATTATGTTGGGAGCCTGTGACAAGACCCTCTGGCACGCGGGCCCACTGCCCCGGGGAAACCCGGGATGATCTGGCCAGCCCCCTTCCTGCTGCCCTTCCCCCCTTGACTGAGAAGCAGGCAGGAGGCCCCTGGAAGCAGGGGGTGGAGACCCCCCTCCAGGCAAGCAGGACCCACGCGGAATGGATGCATGTCGCGTAGTGTCACATGCTGCAGGGCCCCCCCCCCCCCCGGCGCTTTCAGCCCAGCCCCTGGACGTGGGGCTCTTGTTCTCCCGTTTTCTGAGGCACCCCCTGAGGCCCTCGGTGAGCCCCAGGGCCTGCCCAGTCCTACCCTTCCCCGCTGCCCAGTGCCAGGAAGGCCTCGCAGGGGTTTGCCCACCAGGGTCAGCATTGCAGACCCCTTCAGGGGTCCCCCCTCACCACATGCCCCCAGTGTCGGCCACAGGTGCCTCCAGGAAATCAGGGACCCCAGGGAGTTGCTGGGCTGCGAGTGGGCAAGGGCCTGGCTGGCTCAGGGGGAGCAGCCCTCTGACCCTGGAGCGCCTCTGGTTCTTCCCATGTCCAACACCTGTCAGGGCTTTGTCCTTTGTCCCCATCGGAGGCTACAGCGGGCCGCTGCATGCCCCCCCGGCCTCCCCCCAACACTGAGGAACACTGAGGAACTGCCACTTCCACCGCCCAGCCACCTGGGGCCTCCCTGCACAACAGCAGGAGTCACAGCCAGGGCGGGGTCCAGACCTGGACCACGCCAAGGGCGGGCAGCAGCCTCCTGCCCCAGGACCGCCCGGCCCTGCTGGGCACCCGCCCTGACTGGGAAAGATTTATGTGGCTTTAGGCTGATCAAAGCTGGAGCTCGGCAAGGCCGTGACAGGCATGTCACACAAGGGGCCTGGGCCGGCGTGACAGGACTTTGATCGGGGACGCTCCAGCACCTCACGGCACTGGAGGGTCTTCAAAGGCACGGAGACTGACTGCTCTGGTGCGGCCCACCCCCTGCCTGGTCCCTCCTCCCAGGTCCCCTCCCCATCTCTTTTGTCCTGAACCTTTTATTTCAATGTGTCACCCTCTCCCCTGGCAGTCCTGCCTCCGCTCTGTCCCAAGGCCTCTCCCGCCCGCCTCCCTCCCCTGCGCACACTCCCAGCTCCTCTCCCCCATTCCAGGAAGGATCCTGCAGGGCCTCCCGTCTTCCCACGTCCACCGCCAGGTCTCTGGCCTGCTGTCACGCGCCCTACCTTCACCCCAGGCGGGAGTCCTCGCCTGTCTGACCAGCCTGGACAGACAGACCTCAGCCCTGGCCTTGGCCTGCTTCCTCTCCGCAGCGGGTGGATGGGACAGCTCCCATTTTGGGGAGACAGCCCTGGAGCCAGCCCCGCCACTGCCTCCCCAGGTGTCACCAGGAAGGAGGGGTCCTCTGGGACCCCTGAGAGGAGGGGTGCTGTGTCACTGGGTCCCCTGCCTCTGGGGCAACAGGGAGAGGACAGAGGAGGAGAAGCAGCCCCAGGTCAGCCCTTCCTCCCCTCTCCATGACCCCATCCCAGCAGGTAGCATCGTCCCCAGGGGAGCCCCCGCCCACACCTGCCCAGGCTCCCTCCCTTCCCAGAGCCTGTGCCCCCCAACCTGCCTCGGCCTTGCTGAGGAACCCCATGGCCCCCACCCCCACTTCCCCTCAGGCCGTCCTTCCTGGGGGCCACCCGCTTCAAAGCCCTGGGAACCCTCCGAACGCACCCCTACGAACGCACCCCTACTCGTCGGACCTGCTGGGAGAACCCCACCATCCCCTACCCCTGAGCCCCAACTCCCCACATCCCTTTCCTGACGTCTCTTGTGACTGTGTCCTGCAGCCCGGAGCCTCCTCTGCCCTGTCCACTGCTCCCTCACCCTCTAGGCCCCAGTGAGGGCCTTGCCCACCTGAGTTCCCTGCAGTTAGCTCTGCCTGGCCCTCCACACCCCCCCACGTGGGTGGTAAAGGGAGTCGGGTGTGGGGGCTCATCCTCCACCTCCCCAGACTGTGGGGGCCACAGCCATGTGCCCTCGGGCCACCACACGCCTTTCTCAGGAACGCCTGCCTGCTGTTTGTGGCTGTGCCTCTGTCCCCAGCTCTGGGGGAGGCCTCCTTCCCTCCTGAGGCACAGGAAGCCGGGTTCAGGGTGCGCCCGGCCACGCCCCGCGGCCTCCTCCCCTGCAGGGCAGCACATCAGGACCCTGTGTGGGGCTGCCCTTCCAGGGGTGCTCTCGCTGCCCGGCGGAGGCCCCTTAACACCGGGCAGCCAGGCAATCCCAGCGGGCTGTTGGGCCACCTCCGTGTCCCTGTCTACACTGTGGGGCCCCAAATCTGAAATCAAATACAAAGGGGGTGCCTGGCACTCACGGGCACGCGGGGCTCGAAGTTCCCAGACTTGGTTTCTCCATCTGCAGAGTGGGCCCCTCCTCTCTGGTGGCAGTGGGAATAAACGGGCTCTTCCTCCGCCGAGGTCCCCAGGCCCAGAGGCCGCTCCTCCTGCCGCAGGTGCAGTGGGGCAGAGCTTGGGACCTCGGAGGGAGGGACACCTCCCTGGGCTCACCCTGCCCTGCCACTCACTCCTCTGCAGGGAGGAGACAGCTGTCCCCCTCTGCCCCCACAGCCAGCTCTGTGACCCTTTGTCTCCCCGCAGGTGCCGCTGCGGGCTCCGCCTTTGGCAGTAAGTAGACTACATAAGCCTCCTTGTATGTCCCGAAAGAGCAGCAGAGAAGGGAGGGGCTGGACGTCCCTCTGGCCTCGAGCTCCCTCTGCTCATCACCCTCATTTGCTTCCTCGCCTCTCTCCCTCGCCTCTCTCTGTCGCCTGCAGCCCGGCAACTTCGTCTCTCCCAGGAGCTTCATTAGTGCTGCTTTGGAAGCCTCAGGGCCTTTGCACAGGTCCCCTAGACTCCTGGGCCCACTCCCTGCTCCCCTGGCCACTCATTCCTTGGCTTCTTCTCTCTCCCCAAATCTGGAAGGAGTCTCTCCTGCCAGACAAGGAAAGGGGGGGCCTTCTTCTCCTGCCCCCCACCTTCCAGCTCAGCTCAACTCCCCGGGCAGGTCAGGCTGGTGGGTCACCTGCAGGAAGGGAGTCCTGGGAGTCATGAGGAGGCTGAGGGTGCTGGCTGTTAGTACCATCTGGCCAGGTGGCCAGGCCCCAGGGCTCCAGGCACCCGGCTACCAGGACTCGGTACTAGCTCACTTACGCCCTCCTGGCAGCCCCCCGGGGGGCACAGGGCTTGCCATCTGCTCTGCCAGCCAGCAGGAAGGGGCTTGCCCCTGTCAAACAGGCGGCTGGTGGCAAACCCCAAATCTCTAAGTGCTTCTAAGACATTTGACACCCTCTACCACAGCTCTGTGGGCCATACCCCATCCAGCTGCCCTCCCCAACCTGGCTGCCCCCCACGGGGACGCCAGTGGGCAGAGAGGGCCCCAGAAGGAGGCTGGCCCCGCAGGGAACGCGGGTCTGCACAGCCGGCATCGGCACCAGTGACTTCTTGGTGGTGCCCGGCTCCCCCGACCCTCACCTCCTCTTGCTTTCCCATCTCTCACCAGGCGCCGGCAGGTCCCGGAAAGACCCTGCCCCCCAGCCCCCCATGGCCACCGTGGCCATAAGCGGGGAGCCCATCGCTTCCACTCCCTCCACATCTACTGCCCAGGCCCCCAGAGTCCCCAGCACCCCACTGCCCACAGGTGGGTGCCTGTGATCCCAGTGTGCCCTACCCGCTGCTGCTGCTCCTGGCCCCGGGCAGGGCTCGCCTCTTAGAGTAGGAAGCACTAGTGCCCTGGCGTGCGAGAGTGTGGCCCAAGGGGACCTCCAGGCGCTGAGCCAGCCTGTCATCCAGCCCCAGCCAGGGACCCAGCCATCACTTCAGGCTCCCAAGGTCCCCTTCCCCTGGCTTCTAAGGCACTCCTGAAGGGTCCTGGTTCCAGTGTGGCCAGGGGGCTGGGGGTCCAGTGGTAGAAAGGACACCCTGACATTCAAACTTAGATGGGGACAGTAGTATTTCAGAGGAGCCTCCTGGGCAGAGGCCGGGGTGAGGAAGTCGGGCTTCCTACGTAAGTGACCCAGCCTCCTGACTGCCGTTGTGCTGCAGTGAAGGGCAGATAGGAGCAAAACGGCCAGAAGGGAGGGGTCTGCCCGTTCCCACGGGGGGCCAGGCACACCCTCCCCACCACATGGGCACTCTGAGCGACCTTGAATCCTCTTCCAAAGCTGCTTCTGATTTGGGGTGAGGGGTGCAGGGCAGACCCTGAGGTTGAGCATGAAAGGAGACAGGGGTCAGAGAGGTGACCCCAAAGGTTTGCATGATGAGGGTCCCTAGGACCCTGGCTGTGAGCAGGAGACACACCCTCCCTCCAGACTCCAGAACAGACATCTGGGTGGGCATGCTGTGGGCCCTGCTCCTGCGCCCTGTGCCAGGCAGCGAGTGTTAAGGGAAGCGGTGGCTCAGGGTGACAGCCAGTGGTCTGAGTCCTCACCTCCCCTAGAGCCTTAACCTGGAGCCCCCAGGGCGCCTGAAGGCGGGTGGGTAGGGTGATGTTCCAGCTGGTGAGAGTGGGCTTCACCCCGCCCAGGGCTGCGCTGTGCCGTGCTGTGCCCCTTGCTCTGCGGGGAGGTGACGGAGGCTGTCATTTTCCTAGTCCCGCTGGGAGTGGGATTGAGGCTTAGGAAGCAGCAGCGGGGTTTATGGTGGTGAACTAGACCTCAGTAAAGCTGTTCTAAAAAAAGAAAAGGAAGGGAAGGAAGAGCAGCTGCCCAAGGCCTCAGGATTACGAAGATGCTGGACGGGAGCTCAGGGCTCACCGACTTCAGCTGCCACCTGCCCCCGCTGCCACCCGTGCCCGGGCCTGGGCGCGGTGAGGTGGCACCACCTCTGTGGCCTGGCTTCCCGGCTCCCTAGCTCTGGGTAGGTCTCGGGAACGTTCTTCTCACACTCCTGAGCATGTCCTGGACAGCCCGGCGGGAGGCTTCCCCTCCTCAGACCCTGGCCCCCAGCTAGCCCCAGGCTTCTCCAGCCCTTCCAACAGGCTCTTTAGCCTCTGGTCAGACTCCCTGGCCCCGAGGTTTCTCCCACAGCTGACGGGGCGCTAGTCCCTCCCCACTGGGCCCTGGGGGGGTTAGGGTTAGGGTGCCTGAGGGCTGCCGTCACTGCGGCTCTAATTAAACCCTTGCCAATTTGAGTCCCCTGGCACGGTTTCCTCTCTGAAGGCCACACTAATGTCAACTGGACGTCCAAGGCCCTCGCTGCAGCTGGGAAGGGTCCTGCCCACGTTAGCTGCAGATTCTCCGTCTCTCCTCCTCCGTCCTCATGGTGGGTGCCCCCTTCAGGAAGCGGGAAGCCTCGGCTCCCCCGGCCCCCTGGGTTTGTCCTTCAGATTCCCTCAGAGCAGCTCGTCCCCAGCCCACCCACGCTGCCCGCTGTGCCTAGTTGGTCTTAGGGATGAGCACGGTGGTGTGTGGCAGGCGACCCATGTCGGGTCCCCAGAGAAAATGAGGGAGGTGGAAGGGCTGTGACCCAGGAGGTGGGTCAGATGGCAGAGGACACTCGGGTCCCTGGCTGGGGGTTGGAAAAGAGGTGTCTGGGGGCCTCTGGACACATGGGGTACCCTGCCGGGACACGCATCCTCCTCTGCAGCCATTAGCCAGAAACTCGGCAGAATCTGGGCCAGGCACAGGACCTGGTCCGACACTGCCCTTTGGTCAGAATGGGAACCACACAGGGAGGGTCGAAGAGTCCCCAGGTTCAAGTTTTCCACAGAAGGAAGGACTGCCCAGGGCTCGCAGATTCTCAGGCATGGGGGCCCCCGGTGTCCAGCAGTGTGTGCGTGTGCGTGTGCGTGTGTGCATGTCTGTGTGCACATGACTGTGCGTGTGTGTGTGCATGGGCGTGCACCTCCCAGGGCTGCAGTAGTGTAGATGCTGCCTCTGTAGTGGATTTGGACCCAGGTCTTCTGGCAGTGTAGACAGAGCCTTTCCTCCATAGTGCTGCTTCTTATGAGGGGCCTGTGGGAATGTGGTGGTGTCACCTCCTCGCATAACTCGACTTCTTCTCTTCTTCCCTGCAAGAGTGGACCAGGCCATCAACAGCTGCCCCTCTTGGGGAGAGCTCCCCCCAGCCCCAGGTTTCCTCCAGTGAAGAAGGTATGGGGGGCAGGGCCTGCGACAGGCCTTAGGACCCCAGAAGCCCCTCCTTAGCTCCTTGGGCCCCTCTGTCCCCCGTAGAGGTAGTAGGTGTACATGTTGGGGACCAGGGTGGGACGGAGATCCCAGGAACTGAGGGAGGGGTGTAGAGAGACCAGCGTCTGGGAGCTCAGGCCAGAGCAGCCAGGGGAGGCCGGAGCTCTGCAGCCAGCCTCAGCTGCGTGGAGGGCGTGACACCACAGTCCCCCAGGGGGTCAGAGTCAGGTGGCCACACTGCCCTCATTACAGGAATCCTCTCACTGGCTGCCCGGTTCACAGGACCCTCATCACAGGCATTGATGGAGCCCAGAGAGGGGACAGGTAGACCTGCAGGGTGCTTGCGAGTGGGTGAGGGAGAAGGGAGCGCGCACCCGGGAGGGCGGCTGGGCGGTGGCTCAGCCAGGCAGCGGCAGGAAGCTGGTCAGCTTGCTGGTCAGACTAGGCCGGGGAGGGATAGCAGAAGGCCGTGAGGACCAGCCAAGAGTCTCTCTGCACTGGAGTGGGGGACACAGGCCTCTTGGGGAGTCAGGGGGGGACATGTGCAAGAAAGAGGCCCATCTAGCTCCACAAGGGGAGCTGGCCCCTACCTGTTCCCAGCCCTGTACCATCTCTGAGTGGCGAGCAGGGCTTTGAGTGCCCCCTGCTGGCAAGGGGCTCCCCAGCTGGGCCCACAGTTATGAAAGTCAGCTCCTAGCAACCTGGAGGCCTCCCCGTGGTGACAGAGACAGGTAGAGCCAGCTGAAGCCATCATTTCCCTTCCTTGGACCCAGTAAGTCTCCACAGACTCCCAGAGGGGACAGTGGCATGCTCACCCCCAACAGGGGCTGGGGCCTCCCTGGGATCCCAGACGATGGAGACAGGTACGTCCGCATTCTTGGCTTGCAACACTTGGAAGTGGGAATCCAGGGACAGGAACAGACACCTTAGTGGTGCAGAGAGGCTCCTCAGAAAGGACAGGAGATGCCCAGGTTGCCAGTGCTGGGTTCAGATGGTGGGCCAGATGCCCACAGAGATTGGGGGCTGAGGCAGGGGGCGGCGTGCCAGGAGTGTGAGAGAGATTCTCATCCTGTCAGAAACCCTCCAACAGGGAGTGTCTCGCTCGGCACTCTGGGGGATGTCGGAGACAGAGAGGTCACTGGGGGGGATTGATCCCGATGGGTAGTAGATGGTCTCAGAGGAGGAATCCGACTGGCCCTGGGAGCTCACCTGCAGCAAGGTGCTTCCACTCCCAGTCTCTGAGTGGGGCCTGACTCCCCCCTGAGGGCATGTGTGACACCCGGGTGGCCTCCCCTACCTCCAAGTGAGCAGATGACAAGACTGGCCCAGAGCTGGCCCAGGGCATCTCAGGAGACTTTGTCCATCTTCTCACTGGGCTTGAGCTGCCCACCCTGGGGCAGCTGGACAGTGGCAGGTGAAAGAGCTTGTTTCTCATCTCTCCAAGCTGCGGGCACTTCCGCTGCTGTCCCCACCCCTGCTAAGAGCTCCAAACTATTCCAGCTCAAGCCCAAATCTCCTCAAGTGATGCCTATTGAAGAATTCCAAGGTAAGAGAAGGCCTGGGGCTGGGCCAGCCCTCCCCCCACTTCTCTTCCCCACCTCCACTGGAAAAAAAGGGCGCAGGACAGGGTGCTGGCGTCCTGCTCAGAAAACCCTCCTGGAGTAGCTGGGTCAAGGTTAAACTGCGCCTCTCTTCCCTCCGGCCCCCCAGCCCCACGGGAGCTGGAGACAAGTATGAGTCAGAAGCCAACCTGGGCACAGTGGGCAGGCCCACGGTAGCAGAGTTGCTGCCAGAAATAGCCTGTCCTGACTCCCTTGGGAGGTGTGGCCCAGGGGCTCGCTTGGTTGAAGAAGAATCTGGGCCACTCTGGTCACTGACGCTGCTCTTCAGGACACTTGGAAGATGCCCTTCCTCCTTCTGAAGTGATGAGGTGAAGGGGTGGTCCAGGAGGCCCATGGGTGGGGAGGCCCCCATCTCTCATAGGCTGCTTCTCCAGCGTCCCCCACACCCGGTGGAGTCCACCTGGGAGCCTTGCCCCAGGTGGCCACGATTTTGGCAAAGCCACTGGGCAGGAGTCAGCCTAAGAACCACATGAAGGGGCTGGCGGCGGCCCCGTGATGGCACTGGGGTGGCTCTTCTCCAGGATCAGCGAGCATCAGAAGCCCTCTGGGATCAGGAGGGATCAGGGAGATGCCGAGGGCCCTGCAAAACCTGCACTCTGATGCCAATCAAACCATGAAAAGCTCAGACTAGTCACAAAGGGTCCTGTAGGGACAGGGACAGGTGGTTTTCTCCCAACCCTCTTCCAAAGCAGCACGGGAAAGAAGCTCCTGGCCCATTCCCTCTCGTCCGGCATCTGTGCATGCATTCAGCCATCCGCAGAACCCTGGCCACGTGATGGCCCGCCAGGAACTCGGGCACTGCCTTCCCTGAGCTCACAGCCTGGCAGCACCACCCTGTCCTCCATGCATGAATCAGTTTCTAGTCACCCTGGTTCGCGGGCACCCTTCGAGAGCACTTTGCCCTGGCAGCTGGCCAGGTGTTAGCAGGTGCTGCCCATGCCCTTCCTGGTCCCTGACCACAGGCCTGCATGGGTCCTGCTGGCTTTGAGCTAGAAGGCCTGGCTCTTTCCAAATGCCACACAAGTGTCTGAGGCCTGGGGCACCTTCTGGGTCCTCTTCCAAAGATGCCTCCCTCCCTCCCCTCATGTCCTGGGGTGGGTCCTTCCTCCCCCATGCCTCAGTTTCCTCAGATGCTCACTGACCGTGGGTGTCTCTCCCGCTTGGCCGGCCCAGACTGTGAGTGCTACGGCCATTCCAACCGCTGCAGCTACATCGACTTCCTGAACGTGGTGACCTGTGTCAGCTGCAAGCACAACACCAGGGGCCAGCACTGCCAGCACTGCCGCCTGGGCTACTACCGCAACGGCTCGGCTGAGCTGGACGACGAGAACGTCTGCATCGGTAAGGTGCAGGCCGCAGGCAGCCAGGGCAGGGCTGGGCGGAGGCCCCGGGTGGAACCACCTGGGTGGTGCAGAGATCCCAACCCAGGGCCCCCTCCAGTAGGTGCCTCTAGGGACAGATGCCTGCAGAGCTGCTCTGCTAGCGACCACCTTAGCTTCTTCCCTAGTGTCCTGGAGATGTAGAGCCTCTAGTTAGAGGCAAAGGCTGGGTTCTAGAGCTGGCCTTGCTGTGTGCTTTTGGGCCAGTCCTTTGCCCTCTCTGACTCCACACTGTAAGATCGGGAGGTGATCAGGTTAAAGGCTTTCAACCTCTTCTATTGCTGAAGCGTCTCCTTCAAATGCTTCATAAGCAGAGGCCCAGCTCACACCAGCTGCCCTGTGGGCCCTGCTTGGCTTTCTCAACACTCTACTCCAAGACGGGTTTGGGGTAGAGGAAAAGAAAATGCACAGAGGCCTTGGGCCCACACAGGGGACAGACCATCCCAGAGAGCCAAACCCGTAACACCCAACCAACACACCCTGTAAGCCCAGGGAGGGGAGCCCGGGCTGGCCCCCACCTGTGTGCAGCAGAGACCAGGTCTCAGCTTCAGAGGCTGTCCCCACTGCCAGCCAGCCAGGGGGCCCCACTGCGCACCCCCACAGGCTGCCCTGGCTGTGCAGAGGAGGGGCTGCTGTGAGGCTGGAGCTGTGGCCAGTTGTCCAGAGAGGGGAAGGGACTAGCCCGAGCCACACAGCACCAGGGCCAGGAGAGGAAGATGGAGTCTTCCCATGAGATCTAGACTTTCCAGGCAGTCGCCACCTGCTATCCAGACGCAGGCTCCAGCAGACAGGGAGACCCCGCTGGGAGAGGTGCGAAGCCTGGTGGGATGCGGTCCCCGGTCCCCGCGGATGGCAGCCACAGGTCGCCCTGACGGCGCGCCCATGTACATGTCCGCCCAGAATGTAACTGCAATCAGATCGGCTCCGTGCACGACCGGTGCAACGAGACGGGCTTCTGCGAGTGCCGCGAGGGCGCGGTGGGGCCCAAGTGCGACGACTGCCTCCCCACGCACTACTGGCGCCAGGGCTGCTACCGTGAGTGCCGAGTGCGCGCCCGCCCGGGTGGGCGGGGCGGGATGGGAGGGACCCCCTGTGGGCGGGGCCTAATGTGTTAGTGGGCAGGGTCCTTCCCCGGTGGAAACCTCTAGGGAGACCCAGCTGGGGTGGGGAGCCCAGGGGTGAGTCTGCCTTAGCAGAGGGTGGAAGATCGTGGCAAGGCTCTGGAAGCGAGGCAGCAGGTGCGCCTGAAGAACTGCGCCGAGGCCCGAGCCGGAGCGGAGCAGGGGGAGCGGTAGCCAGAGGCAGACGGGGCCAGGTCTGGCCGGGCGTCGTTACCAACCAAGCAGGGGCGTTTTGCACCAAGTACGCCCTGAGCCTCACATGCCCTGGTCCAGGCCGTGCCCCAAGGGTTCCCCTATGCCCGTCACAGAAGCTCCAACATGGGGGGTGGACCAGCCACCAGCCGCGTCAACTGCCCCCTCCGCCCCGCAGCCAACGTGTGCGACGACGACCAGCTGCTCTGCCAGAACGGCGGCACCTGCCTGCAGAACCAGCGCTGCGCCTGCCCGAGCGGCTTCACTGGTGTGCGCTGCGAGCAGCCGCGCTGCGACCTCGCCGACGACGACGGCGGCCTGGACTGCGACCGCGCGCCCGGGGCCGCCCCGCGTCCCGCCACCCTGCTCGGCTGCCTGCTGCTGCTGGGGCTGGCCGCCCGCCTGGGCTGCTGAGCTCTGCCCGGGGACCCGCGGCCGGGGAGGGTGGACCGCGCGCTCTGCGCCATGCGCCCCGCGCTTCGCGTCCGGGGATCCTAGGCGTCCAAGGCCGGGCGGCGACAAGGGTGCGGCCGAGCTGCTCCCAGGTGCTACTCAGCAGAGTCCTCCCGCCCTCCCGCTCCGCCTCGCGGCACCGCGCCGCCCGGCACTGCCCTCCCTTCGCAGCTGGGGCGCTGTGGGCTTCTGCCCCTGCAGCCTGCGATTTGGGTTTTAGTTTTTCTTTTATATTACCTGCCGCCTCTTTATTTTATTTTTCTTAACTTCTCTTTCTTTTCACTTTTCTTTTCCTTTGCTGTCCGTGAGACAGGGGGCCGCGAGAAACGCTGCTCGCCCCAACACCCCCAGATCCCGCCCCGACCTCACATACACGCAGGACTGTTGCAGACACCCCTGCGCCCGCCCTGGCTTACACCAGCCAGCGGCCTCGGAACTCCAGTTGCCTACCACTCTAGTCGCTGACTTGATTCTCTTTTATATTCTTTATTTTCCTTTGCAACCCACCAGACCCCGAGCCCCACAGCGGCCTGGTGACCAAGGAACTCACCATCTGGGGTTGGGGGTAGAAAGAAGGGTCGGGAAGGGTGGAAACTTGGTTTTGTAGAGAACTATTTTTGTTTGTATTAACTGTCCCCTGTAAGGAGGGACTGGGTGGAAGCTGGTCACCGCGGGTGGCTGATGGTGTATAACCGAACAGAGTAAAGAGTGCTCACTGCTGCCTCCCAGGCCTTTCTTTCTGTGTTGATGGATACCCAGTAAGTTTGGGGCTTATGGAGGAACCCACAAAATAGCCTTTAAGAAATGATCTCCCTATCAGGGCCACCACTTCCCAGATGGTCCCGTGAGGTTGAGCAGGCAGCCCTCTGGGCAGGCTCCCCACACAGGGCGATTTCCCCTGGCCAGGCTGCTAAAGACTAATGTTAGGAGCTTCCCCAGACTGAGAGGTTGTCCCCCATCCACACACACACACACACCCCACCCCCCACCCCGGCCAAACCAGAGCATCTTGGCATTTTGCTACAGAAGCCAGAGGAAGTGGCTCACAGTGAATTCTCAAAGGCGGAATCTAATGCTCTGATCTGTAATCTGCCTCTACAGCTGTCCAACCTGGGTGTGGCATCTCAGCCCTGTTGGACCCCGGGCCTCAGGTCCAATATCAGGTCACAGCCCCCACCCCCATACAAACCACACTGCTACCTTGGCCATGGCCTGCCTGGCCGGAGCCCTTTTGCTGGTCAGAGAAACCAGAGATGCGCCCTGCAGAGATACACCTCAGGCCATCCACTTCTTCCCCTTACCTTCAGAGGACCAGGGAGGGTGGCAGAGGGGAGAGGGAAGTGAGTCTTGAGAGGAAGCCGCCTAGAATTCAGGGTTTAACTCAGGTACTTTGCTATCTGAGGACCCAAAGGTCTCTGCAGCCACTCAGCACTCCAGCTTTGGGGGTCACCGTCCCCACTGCCTGCCCTTGCTTCTCAAGGCTTCTCCTACTACCTGTTTACTTCTGAGTAGCACCATGGCCCCATCTGGGTTCCTAATTGCTCTCACTATTCCTGCTGGTCACCCCGTATTCTGGCTTCTGCTAGCTGCGTCTGCTCTTTCCAGGCTGGGAAACAGACCTGGATCCTTTGCTCAGGTCATGGAGTGAAGCTAAGACTGAGCTGAAAGAACTTGGCCTTGGGAATAATAAGAGATTACACCTGGAAAAGGCAGAGCATCTAGGATGGGTATTAAGTATGACTTGAGGCCCAATGCTGCCCTCTGCTGGCCTCTCTCCACTGCATTCACATCACCAGGCTGCCTGTCAGCCCCAAGGAAGTGCCTTCTGTCAGTTCCCCTGCAGGTCTCCAGGCTCCAACTCATCTTCAGAGAACCCCTCTTAGAGGGACCGAAGTGCCCAGGTAAAAATAAAACACATATCTGGGGCTACTTGTGGGCCAGAGTGGTCATGCAACCAATTCTGGCCAACAAAGTATAAACAGGAGTGATGGATGGTGCTTCCAGAAAGTTCCTAAAAGTCCTCCCCTCTTCCCCACTCCCACAAAGCCTCAGTTGGACCCATGTTGGGCCCTGGCTCTCTCTTCTCTCCTTCCCTGGCTCTGTTCAGGCTGGGGATGGGGTGGGCGGAGGCAGGAGCCCTCTGGCAACCTTGATATGAGCACATCTCCCTCTGGATGGTGGAGCCCAGAACTTGCCTCTGAAGATCTAGCAGAGCCGAAGACATCAACTGTGCTGCTGCCCCATTCTTCAGATTGTGTGAGAAAAAAAAATAAACCTTGATGTGATGCAAACTTCGGAAATGAGGTTTTCTGTCCTGTGCAGATTCACCAATTCCTAAATCTCAGGCCCTCCCTGCTTGACATCAAGCCCCTGATTCTCCAGGCCAGAGACTAAAACCCACCCCTGCTGCAAGACCCTGCCCCTCAAGTCCAAACACAGGCGACAGCTTCCAGGCCAGGGACAGTGCCACCGCTGTCCAGAACAGGGCCTGCTGCTGCTTTCAAGGAGAAGGGGGCAGCTGGCCCAAATCATTTTCCTTCTAGTTGCCAGGAAGAAGGGGACATCAGTTAGAACCACACAGCAGGGGCAATCCCACCAGAGCCGAGTGCCCAGGAGGCTGTGGTGCAGGACCTGTAGAGGGCGCTATTCTCAGAAAGTCGTGAGGGAGGGGAGCTAGGAGAGGGCGGGGAAGGAGTGGTCAGCGTCCCTGGAGCCAGGCTTTGTTCCAGTGAAGGGGCAGTGTGTGCATGCTAAATTAGAGTGGCAGCCCCAGACCCAGGGGACCCAGCTGGCCCTGACCTCTGGGCCTGACGCACAAGGACAGCTGGTGGGGTCTGGGGGTCTGGAGAATGAATGCCACTGCAGCAGGGCCGTGGCCTTAAGGGAGGGGGTACTTCCCGTCAGTCACTCCGAGCAGGAGCGCTGGGAGCTGTTAGGCTAATGGGGGGGGGGGGGCAACAGCTCCTTCCGCAAAGCTCATGGGGTCCAGCAGGAGAGGGCCCCCCATGGGCACCTACCCACCCTCCCTGACCTCCCACCACTGGGATCTGCTGTGTCAGCATCCTTGGGACCAGTCTTCGCTCCGTCGAAGAGGTGGTGGCCTTGTAAACCAGAGCCGCAGCCCCAGTCCCAGGGGACGAAGCTCGGGCCCTGACCTTGACCGGAAGGTGGAAGGAAAGCTGCCAGTGGCCATTTGGAAAACTCTGACATCCTCCAGACTGCGGGAAGAAGGAGAGGACAAGGTCATTGGAACCAGAGTCGGAGCCCCGCCCCTTTCCTAAGGTGCTCCCTCCTCCCCTAGCTCCCGTTTTGACGCCTGGTTCTGAGCGGTACCTGAGCAGAACCGAAGCTCCCACTTCACAGCTGGTGTAGTGCGTGCCTCTTGTCCTAACCCTGCCCTCACCGAGGCACCATCGTCGTTCAGGACTGGACCCTGCCGACGGCGGGTGGGTGGGGCCTGCCCTGCACACCGGGGATGTTTAACAGCACCTCTGACTTCAGCGCGGCTACTAGATGCCAATAGCACCCCCTTCCTCCCTTCTGGCAGCCAGCAGTGTCTCCAGAGCTGGGTGCAAAATCGCCCCAAGCTGAGACTCACGACTTTAGGAGGAAAGGCTGTTGTGCCTATTTTACAGAGAGGTAAGTAGAGGCTAAGAGAGGGGCAGTAATTGGCCTGAAGTTGCTCAGGAGCAGGGGCAGGGCTGCACGCAGGGCTGCCTGAGCTGTTTAACCCCCAGGCAGGCATCCACCCCTGCCCTGCCCTGCCCTCGCTGCCCTCCTTCCTCTTCCTCACCTGCAGCCAGGGCAGGCTAAGCCAGGAGCCCTCCTCAGGAAGCTCTGCTGGGAGGGGCGACTCCCCTACCACCCCCTAAACTCCATGCCTGCCTTCCTCACAGCCAGGAGGTAGTGTGGGCGCCTGGGAAGCAGGCCTGGGTGGCTGCCCTCCCTGCCCCTCCCAGCACACCTTGGGTGGGGAGAGTTAAGGGAAGACGCTTCTGGGGGAAAAGCTTCACTTATTTATTTTTTTTCCTTTTTAAAACACAAATCACAACTTGTAGGGAAGCCAGAAAATAGGAAAATGAGCTAGCAATAATTTTTAAATTAAAATCATCCACAACCTCCATCCAGAGCTAATAACTGTTAATGTTTTCTGATAGATATTTCTAGTATTTTTCCATAAAATAAACCCACACACAGATATTACCCCTGCCTCAGTGTTTGTTAAATTCACGTGCTCAGGCTCAACATTTCCTTTTTGGTTTTTGGCTTATTTTATGAGATGGGGTCTCGCTCTGTTTTTTTTTTTTTTTTTTTTGGGTCTCGCTCTGTTGTCCAGGCTGACCTTGAACTCATGGGCTTGAGTAGTGAACCTCCCCACCCAGCCTCCCAGGCAGCTGGGATACAGGCGTGTACCACCACATCCAGCTCTTTTTATTTTTTAAATTTTTTGGAGGGATCCAGTGTGATGTTTTGATATATGTACGTAATGTACAATGATCAAATCAGGGTGATTAGGGCTGAGGCGGGGCTCCATGGCAGAGCACTTGCCTAGCATGTGGGAGGCACTGGGTTCGATCCTCAGAATCACATAAAAATAAGTAAATAAAATTTAAAAAACCAGGGTGATCAGCATACCTATTACCTCAAACATTTATTATCCCCTTGTGCAAGGAACAAAGTTATCCCTTGGAGCTATTTTGAAATACAGGATAGATCTCTAACCACGGTGAGTCCCTACCACACTAGAGGACAGGACGCTCTCTCCTCCCATCCACCCGGTGGAAGGCTGCCCGCTCGGCTCTGTGATGCACCAATGCGGATTCAAACCTGTCTGGCTGGGGATCTACACCACCAGCACCAAAACTAAACGCCAGGGATTTAAGCAGCAAAAGAGATTATTTAAAGGTTCCTGGGACCCATGGACACATGCCAGGAGAGCCAGACATAACTCAGGAGCCACAAAGCTGGGAACCACCGCCAGCATCCTCCCATGGTAGAGCGGAGAGATGGAGCCCAGGGTTGCCCTGGGCCCCTCTGTCTGGGTCCCTCTGTCTGGGCCCCACCAGGCTTCCACTGCACTCCATTCCCACTCTCTTGAGGGAGATGGAAGGTGGAATGTCTTTCCCCAACTAGAGGAAGGCGACAAAGAAAGAAGCCCTGGGCACCACTGAGTGGGTGTGGCCCGTGCGCCCTTCTGCCCCGACAGGACCTGTGTCTGGGTTCCTGGTGGCAGGGCAGGCCCGAGGCTGCAAGACTGCAGACAGCCAGTGGGTGACCTGCAGCCACAGTGCTCCAGGTGGCTTCTAGCCAGAGGATGCTCTGTGGCCGATGGAGTAGGTGGCCCTGGGGACCCAGCCAAGAAGAGGCAGGAGAGGCTGGAGGCCTGGGCGCTGGTGTCTTACACAGCTGCCCAGTGCCCACGTGGTGGCTCCAAGGGAGGGACGATTCCAAAGACAGAGATGGCCACAAAGGGCACCGGGTCTGGAGCCCTGCCAGCGTTCCAAGCTGATTGGCACCACCTTGCATTGGCTGGGTGACCCTGAGCAAGTCTCTCAGTGTCTCTGCCTGCGAATTCTCAACAGTAAAATGTGTGCCCTTGTCCCAGGGCTGTTTTGAGCAGTAAGTGAGTCACACGTGGAGTGCTCAGGGCGGCGCCTGGCACACGGGTGGTCTCCACTCATGTCAATGCCAGTAGAGCTCCTCCTTCCTCCCTCTCCACACCAGCCAAGGGCAGCAGCCACACTCCCTCGCTTCTCCCCCTCCCTTTCCTCATTCACGTGAACTTGAGGACCAAACCGCCAGGCCCAGGCATTACAGTCCCTGCCCTGAGCCCAGCCCCGGGGCTGGCAAGGCCACGCTCCCCACCCCACCTACCTTCCTCCAGGCAGGGCCCAGATGTCCCAGCTGAGGTACCAAGAAGGACCAGAAGTCTTGGCAAGCCCCGCCCAGCCCCTCCAAGGCCCCGCCCACGCCTAGCTCCTCCAAGGCCCCGCCCATCCCTCGCTCCTCCAAGGCCCCACCCACCCCTAGCTCCTCCAAGGCCCCGCCCAGCCTCCCGCCCCCAAGGCCCCTCCAAAGCCCCGCCCAGGCCCTCCTGGCTCCTCCAAGCCCCCCCCCAGGCTCACCCCACCTCCCCAAACCCTCTCCAAGGCCCCGCCCAGCCCCCCTTCTCCTCCAAAACCGTGCCTCCCCCTCCAGCTCCTGCCCTTGAGGTGAGAGTGGGGAGACTGGCAGGACTGGAGGTGGGGACCAGAAAACAGGTCCCAGAGAGGAGGTCCTATGCCTGCCAGCAGGTGCAAGGGCTGTGCCGAGGCTCCCGCCCAGGAAAGCCATGGCAGCTCCTCCCAGGCCACCAGCTCTTCTCATCTCAGTGTCACTTTGTGACCACTGTCCCTTCCAGTGCTCCACCCTGACCCAGCAACCCCCAAAGAGGCCTGGAGAGGCTGGCCTGAGGACAGAGGCAGGGCCCTTCCTGAGAGGCCTTGAGAGCCAGGAACCGGAGCCTGCGGGTGACAGTGGGGCTGGCCCATAAGTGGGTGTGGAGGCTCCTGGAGTCCTGGGCAGCCCCCGCTGGTTGCAAGGTGTGGGGGCAGGGGGGCCGTGGACTTGGGCAGCACCTTGGCCTGGAGGCAGCCATGAGCTGGGGGGGCCGGGTTCTCTGGTCCCACATTTCTGGAGCTGGGGAGGGCACAGATGAGACCGGGTCTAACATCTGAGGTCCTCCAACCAATCTGCCACGGGCAATCCCTGCGACCTGCACTCAAGTGACCCTCCCTGGACTGCTCCAGACACAGCCAGCATGTGGTGGGCTGAGTCCCCCCAGGTCCTGGGCAGTCTAGAAGGGTGCAGGCTTTGGTGGGCATGCCATTGGGCCCAAGTAGGAGCTATAACATCTGTAGTATTAGGGTAGGTCCGGTGGGAGGCCAGGGTTCGGTGGGGCAGGGAAGAAAGGAGGGAGGGGGCCTCTACTGCTTGGTGCCAAAAGCCGACCCCCACCCCTCCCAGGCCCCCTGATCCCCCACCCCTCCCAGGCCCCCTGATCCCCCCACCTGACACCCAGGAGCTGGACTGGGAGCTGCCCTAATTGTAGCCCTCCTCCCTTGAGTTTTACGAACTTCTAATAACTTCTAGCAGAGTTGGAATTAGAGGCCTGGAGAAGGGAGGTCTGGGCCCTGATCGTGGCCTCTAAACCCCCTTTTCCATGAAGAAAAGGCAGGACTCTGGGCAGCAAAGCCTGATTCAATGGCTGGGCACCGTGCACACAAGGAGAGCCTTCTGATATCCTGAAGTCGGGAGGCCTCCCAGAACAGGAAGGACACTCCCAGGGCTAGCTGGTGGGGCTCCCATGGGCCTGTTGGAAATCACTGAAGTATAAAAAAGAATACCATTGTAATGCCAGATTCCTGGGACCCCAACAGACCTCCAGGAGACCAATCCGATGCAGTCACACAAGAGTCTTTATTGCAAGCTCGAGCCTGGACTCACAACCGTTCCCAACGCAGCGGTCCCAGGGAGTGAGTCCCGGTCCTTTGTTCAGTGATTTTATAGGTTTTGGGGGATACTCTATGCGTCACAACATCACACAGCAAATCATTCTATACCGCGGGAAAGTCAAACAACTCTTAGCATTGATTAGCACATTCACTGGCGGAACAAGTTGGGTAGGGGTGATTGGCTAGTACAAGAGGGGGTTCCTTTGAACTGATTGGTTTAAGCCATGAGGGGTGTTCGTGCTGAACAACCTGGTTTCCCAACATGTTATCAACCACCATAAACTACTGGGAGGTCATCTGGCATCCCAGGTATTTCCCTGTCTCACGCTGATTAGAGGTTGCTAGGGGGTTGCCATGGGACACCTGAGTCAGGGACACCTGAGTCAGGGATACCTGGTGCTGCAGACCTCTCCTGTTATGTGCAGACAAACAACTCAGCAGGGTGGGTGTGTGCCTAGAAAAGCTCTGTGTGTTTTTCCAAGGACCAGGGTCATGCCCCCTTCCTTAGGATAGGCCTTGAGGTAGAAGCTGCTGTTATTTATTTTCAGAAATGGAGTCTCATCAGTTTCTCACCATCAGCAAGGACTGTTATACCACATGAGTTTTCTTCTTAAAGGAAATCGTGTGTTAGGCAGCCTTCCATCCCTGTGATGAAATACCTGAGAAAATCAGTTTAAAAGGAGAAAAAGGTTTATTCTGGCTCATGGTTTCGGAGGTTTCAGTCTGGAGTCCCTTGACTCTTGTTTCTGGGCCTGTGGTGAGGCAGGACATCGTGGGGGAACTCGTGGGGAGACACCTTATGGAGGCCAGGAGCAGAAAGAGAAGAAGGGTTGGGGACAAGATTCCCCCTTTGAGGACACACCTCCAGTGACCCACTTCCTCTGAGGAGGCCTCACCCCTACGGTGTCCTTCCCACCACCAGGGACCAAGCCTTCAACGCAGGTCCCTGGGGCACACTGTAGATCCACCTGTAACCAGGGATCTGCAGTGATATCTAAGAAGTGCTCACAGGGCGTTGGGGTGTGTGGGGAGGCAGAGGTGCAGGGATGGGAGGGGTAACCCCCATGTACAGCACAGCAGGGAGGTGTGACATCCACTGACCCAACACTCAGAGAGCCAGAGGACAGGGCTCTGAATGCCCCAACACAAACGATAAGTGTCTGCAAGACAGATGAGCCAGCCGCCCTGATGTGATCCCTGCCCATTATGTCCACGTACTGAAAATGCCACACTGGGCCCCGCGAGCGACGACTATCACCAAGTGTCAATCAAAATTCATAAGCAAAGACTGGGGCTGGGGCTCAGAGGTAGAGCGCTCGCCTGGCATGCAAGAGGCACTGGGTTCCATCCTCAGCACCACATAAAAATAAAATCAAGATATTGTGTCCAATAGGAAGGGCAGCAGAATACAATAGACACTAGTATGGCCCTGTGATCCTGCCATCTGTACACGTGGAAAAGGAAGATTACGTACCCCATTTGAATCAAATGTATGATATGCCAAGTTCATTGTAATGTTTTGAGCAACTAATAAAAAAATTAAAAAAAAAATAAAATAAAATCAAGTTAAACCTGAAAAAAAAGATATTGTGTCCACCTAAAAAACTAAAAAATGAATATTTTTTAAAAAGAAATAAACAATAATTCACAAAATGAGCTGGAGGAGAGGTGGGCCGTGGGGAGCCGTTCTTTCTAGAAGAATAACAGCCAAAGAGTTTTAGTCGGTCACTCTTTGGCAGTCTCTGGTGTGACCACTCATGCAGACAGGTGTGACGGCCACTGGGTCAAGCTGCGGGCACTGTCATGGCGGCAAAGCTCACCCTACAGTGGCTGGTTGAGGGCCAAGAGGGGAAGCTGCTGAATACCCCCCAACAAGTGACCCAACCCAACGTCACCAGCAGTGGGAGCAGCAGGTGTGCTTCCTCTCCTGATGTGATGCGGCAGGACATGGCTTATTTATTTTACTTTAAAAGCAAAGGGTTTCACGCAGCTCAGGGTTGTGGGAGCTGGAGATCCAAGCCTGGGCAGCCGCACTGGTTTGGCCTCCGGTGAGGAACCTTGGGCTGGGTCACCACATGGTGGATGGCATTGAGTGGGTACATGGGTGAGGCAGGAAGCCAGAGCCTGCCGAGAATATCTAACCTGACTCTGTGCAGGGTGATTTAGTCAGTGTTTGGCTGCTGTGATGAAAGGACCCGGCCAGCACAATTGTAGGAGGGCTTACTGTTTCAGAGGTCTTAGTCCATAGAACGCCGGCTCCATTCCTCAGGCTGAACCTCAAGGCGGGAGAGGGTTGGCGGAGGGAAGCAGCTCACTTCAAGGTGATCAATAAGCAGAGAGAGACCCCACTCTCCAGATACAAATATGTACCCCCAAGCCAGGCCCCATTCCCACCTCCTCCAGCCACACCCACCACTTCAGTTACCACTCAGTTAATTCCTGTCCGATTAAGTCACTGATTGGGTTGAAACTCTTACAACCCAATCATTTCTCCTTGAAATTTCTTGCATTGTGTCACATGTGAGCTTTTGGGGGACACCTCACATCCACGCCATAATACAAGAGGACAGGCAGCTCAAGTTTTGAGGCATCTGGTAAAATCAGTGGCCTTTACTCTTCAAAAACGTGTATGTCATAAAAAAGGCCACAAACAACAAAATGAAAAGGGAAGCCAGGCCCAGTGGCGCACACCTGTGACCGCAGCATTCAGGAGGTTGAGGAGGAGGATCCCAAGTTCAAGGCCAGCCTCAGCAACTTAGGGAGACCCTGTCTCAAAATAGAAAAGAAAAAGGGTTGGGGATGGGCTCAGCGGTAGAGCACCCCTGGTTTCACCTTGGTACCAGAAGAAAGGAAGGAAGGAAGCCGAGTGAGCTCTCCCATACAGAGGGACAGACATCTGCATCAAAATTGTTTTTAATGCCGGATGGGATGGTGCACGCCTGGAAACCCGTGGCTCAGGAGGCTGAGACAGGAGAATTGCAAGTTCAAAGCCAGCCTCAGCAACTTTGAGGCGCTAAGCAACTCAGTGAGACCCTGTCTCTAAATAAAATACAAATAGGACTGGGGATGTGGCTTAGTGGTCGAGAGTGTCCCTGGGTTCAATCCCCGCAGCAATAAAAGACATTTTAGGACAAATGCAGAAATTTGAATATGCTTGGCAGATAACATTATTTACGGCCAGATTTCGATGCGTGATGCCATTGTGGTTGCGTAAAAGATGTCTTTATTCCTTGGAAATGCATGCTGAAATATTGAGGGTATTGTGACATCATCCACACTTTCAAACTGCTCAGTGAAACTCAGGGCATGGAGAAGAGGGTGGGTGAATGGAGAAAGAGCACGCTGAGGTCAGACAGCAGGATTGGCGCTGGGTGTGGCTCAGTGGTGGGCACATTCCTGACATGAAGGGGCACTCTCCCACAGAGTCACACCATCAGTCCTTTAATTTTTTATTTTGAGACAGGGTCTTGCTAAGTTGCCGAGGCTGGCCTCGAACTTGCAATCCTCCTGTCTCAGCCTCCTGAGCATTGGGATTACAGGTGTGCACCACTGTGCCCAGCTTCAAATTTTCTTTACATGAAATTTTTTTTCTACTAAAAATTATATAAAAATTAAAAAAAAAATAAAATATAGGCTAGTTAACCAACTACAGCTAGAACAATGTATTTTATTTATAAGAAGTAGGGAGTAAAATTATGTCCCTTCCTCAAACCATACACAAAAATAAATTCATATGGTTAAGGACATAAATGGGAAAAGTGGGTTTTTGAAGCTTTTAGGAGACTGATCAATTCAACAACATTAAAATAGAACCCTCTGAACAACCAAAGACATAGTAAAAAAAAACAGGAAGCACAGACTGAGGCAAAATATTGGGAATGGATTTGACAGAAAAAGGATCAACACTGAAGATATATTAAGAATTTGTAAAAACTCAATGAAAAAGACAAACAGTCCAAGAACAAAGTGAGCCAAGGATGGGAGCAGGCAAATCCCAGAAGAGGCCGTGAGTGGCCCACGAAAACCTGAACCTAAAAGGCCAGGCCTGGACGGTCCGGGAAGACCAGCTCCCTCCCCAAGAGTCTGGCTGCATGGACATGGGAGGGGGGCAGCCGTGACTGTAGCTGAGACCTTGTCCTGCCGGCAGCTCAGGCGCAAGAATGACTTCAAGAGCAATCACCCAAGTAGCCAGGTAGTGAGCCAGGTGCCCGCCCTGGGGCACACGCTGGGACACCCCCACAGGGCGCTCTCAGACGGGCTCACTGTCTCTGGGATCACCCTGGAGCTGCAGGGTAGTTAGCGGCATCCTGGCCCCTGCGCCTTACACACGGCAGAGCATCCCCCTATGGTGACAATGGCAAATACCCCAGACACTTTCAGTCCCCATCCCCAGTTCCAGGCCAGTGTCTCTTCTGGAGAGGAGAGAGAGGGAGGCCCCACTGTACCTACAATGTCTATTTTCTGAAGAAGGATCTGAAGTAAAGCAGTGGGGATGGTGGGTGCCACAGGGCATCTCCTGGCTATGGTCACACTATTCCCAGGGCTTGGACCAGGTCTTCAAGACATCACCTGTGTCTAGAGGTGTCTATGGAGGACACGCTATGCCCTTGGCCTGGCAGAGCCAAGGTGCCGGAACTGGGTTCTGCCTAAGGGAGGTGAGGGGGCTGGCAGGCAGCAGGCAGGGGGCAGTGACCAGGGCCAGCTTCCTGGGGAGGCCTCCTGAGAGGAAGCTTCTGGAAGTGTAAAGAACATTCCAGAGGACCAGGGCCCTTGGAGAGTAGGGGAGGTCTGGGAATGGCCTCCAGGTGGGGGCCAGGAGAGGCCTCCAGGGGCCTGTGTGGGGTGTTCTCTGTGATAAACAAGGGCTACAGGGTGAGCCCTGGTGGGGCCTGGGATAGGGTAGGTTTGAGGTCAGGCAGGTTGGCGGTGATGGAGGGTGGGGATTCTGTAGCCCTGTAGGAGCTGTTGGCTCTGGATGCCGGACGGTGTGTGGATAGGGTCTCTGCCTCCAGCCCTTTGAGGATGAATTTTGCGGGGTCACTTCTCACCTGGGGAGAGGTTTAGGTCTGCACACTCTAGCCAGGAGGGCAGCTCTCCCCAGGTGCCGCTCTCTCCTGGGGATTTGGCCAGGAGGCTGGACAGGTGCAGTTCCCATCACAGCCACCATTTCCGTGTGCGTGTTCCTTTGCACAAGCCCCAGGTTCTCAAGGCAAGAGGGGCCTGACATTCAGCTCACCACTGCTGGCCAAAGGGTCGCGGGCTGTCCGCCTTGCGAAGTGGTCAAGGGGAGGACCGGGCAGCAGGCGCCTGGCCAGCCAGAGACCCACAGATGAATGTGTCCAAAGCCCTAGTCCTCCCCATTGCTCTCCTGGACGAAGGGCATCTATCCAAGGAGCCCAAAGGGGAGTTCTTAAGGGTCAATATCCATTGAAGTATTAATGAACTAGAAGGAGCACTCAGTGCAGCTCCTGAGCGCCGGGCCTGTGCGGCAGCGGGAGTCCTCCGGGGCTTCCTCCGCTGTCTGCACCACGCAGGCTGCTGGGACGCAGGTGCACCCAGTGTGCAGGCCTGCAAGCCCGCGGGGCTCCAAGGCCCGAGCGGTCGGCGGATTCCGCGTGCAGTGCTCATCTCCTACAAGCAGTGTGACTGTTGCCAGCAACCAGGTTCCTTTGTCTTTCTCCTCCTGAAAAGTGGGGACACTGGCAGGAGCTCTTGTGCTCTAAGGGGTCCTTGGTCAAAAGCGTTTGAGAGCCACCCACGAGGAGCCATGGCTTGCACACGGCTCCCCCAAGACCTCACTCCCTGTTCCTCAGTACTTCATCGTCGCCCACAACTGCCCAGGGTGTCTCCCAAAGGAAACGCCCCTGCACTGCTCTGCTCCTCCTCTGTTCCTCTGGCTGCACCTCTGCCCTGCAATGGGCAAGCTGGACCAGCAGCTGTCTAGGTCCCGGGAGATCCTGACCTGGGGGCGCAGATCCCCAAGCAGAGGGAAGACCCGGCCAAAGGCGCCGCCCTGGCAGAGCCGGCCGCACCTGGCCTCAAGGGGCGCCCTTGGCCCCAGCGTCTGGACACCCGCGGTGCGCGGGGCACAAGACCATGGGCAAGAACCGTCGCCGCCTCTGAGCTCGCTCCTACAGGGTAGACGGCTGAACACCGCCATCCTGCGCAGCTGCCCCTCAGGCCATCAACAAGCCCTTTCCTGAGTCCCCACTGTGTCCCAGCCCTGGGGGCCCAAGGTACAGGAAAGGAGAAAGGAAGCCAGGGGTGTACTCAGAGTCGGGCAGATCTGGGCACCTGGTGAGGAAGAGGTGTTACACTGAGCCCAAGATAGGTGTGTGCCCGCTAGCGCCCCCCAAGGGACGCTGCTCCAGGACATATCCTAGCTGGGACCTTGAGTGGTCCTCAATGCCCACCAGGGGAAATTCAATTATCACATGGCAGAATGGAGATTTGCCAACTCTGTCAGGTTTGGGGGTCTTTTTAAAAAGACAAATTGGCTAAATAATTGGTGTGTTTTCATTGAAATTACTATTATAAATGCAATTGGCCTTCATTGTGAAATAATGGATTGTGAAAAAATTTGCATACAAATTATCACTTAGAATAGGTGGAACACAGGATTTTTAGGGGGTGGAACCAACTCTGATGCTGTAATGGTGGAAACATGCCATTAGCCATTTGTCCCAAACCACAGGAGGCCCAACACCATGGATCTACATGACTTACTCCACCAGAGATGCAGTTAACCCACCTCATGGACTTTGGACTTTGGATGACTAAAACACAGTTCATCCAGAGGAATAAATGGATCACCTGGGAGTGGGGGAGTGATTGCCAAGGTGATTGGTGATTATCAGAGAGGTGTAAAAGCAGCTGTTTTAATCATGTGAAGGTAGAACCTCTTGAGACAAAAGAGAGAAGTTCTCAGCAAACGGAAGGCATAAAAAAGAACAAAGTAGAAATTTTCAAAAATTCAATATTTAAAGTAGAATTTCACTGGGTAGGTTCAATAGTAGATTCAATGAACTTGAAGAGCAAGAGAAAATTGCCCAATTTGTAAACAAACAAACAAAAATGAGATAATATCAGAAGGTCCTAGGAGAATCAGGAGATTGGTGAACAACAAATTTGAAGAAATAACAGACAGGAAATGAATTTCTAGGGGTGGGGCTATGACTCAGTGGTAGAGCGCTCACCTAGCATACATGGGGCACTGGGTTCGATCCTCAGCACCACATAAATGTAAAATAAAGATATTGTGTCCACCTAAAAACTAGAAAATAAAAATTTTTTAAAAAAGAGAATTTCTAACCAGCTCTCACTGTTGTGGTGTAAGCTAATCAATAAAATCAGTAAGAGTTTAAGTTATAGGTTATAGTTTTGAACAATTGTATTCGCTTGATCATGTAGACATAAGGCTTCTAGATATCAGTAGTAAAAGGATGAGTCAATGAGAGAATTGCAAGCATCAAATAAGTTACCAGTACTGGGACAGCGGGATGGAGTCACTGTGGCTACACGAACACGGAGTGTGGCTGTGGGGGCTCCGTCTTAGCTGTTCTAGACTCCATTCTAGTTTCTCTGTTACTGCTCCTGTGAAGAGGGATCTGCAGATCCATTTCTGAGAAACAGAAACAAAAGCTGTCTTCTTTTTTAAAAAATTGTTTTCCTGCACTCTGTACCCCACAGAGTGTACCCAACTCAGGGTATGGCGGTGTTGTAGTGCGCCATGTCCTGGCTTTGGTACATTTCAGCTCAGCTGAAACTCGGACCTGAGATGCAGTTAACTAAGTTGTAAGCTAACTGCTTTTTAAAAATATTTTTTAGTTATAGTTGGACACAATACCTGTATTTATTTTTATGTGGTGCTGAGGATCGAACCCAGGGCCTCACACGTGCTCGGCAAGTGCTCTACTGCGGAGCCACATCCCCAGCCCCTAACTGCTTTTTTTGTTTTAGCCTCTGTAACTTGCTTGCTTGCCTGATGCTGAGAAAAGTTGTGGTTTTCATCCTAAATTCCCAAGACACAGGCCAGGAAGTTGCTGTTCTCCCACAGAGAGTCTCTGTGGGTGGGGGACAGTCCCTGGCCAGGTAAATAAAGCTCTCTTTTGTTTGAATTCTGACTTAGGGTGTTTCCTGAGGCGACTCCCCACCGATACCACCACTGTAAAAGGCCTACTCCCAGTAATCAATGACATCTATTTTTTTATAGAGGTCCTGCCTCTTTAATGGAAATCTGGAATCCCCTCTTAATACTGTCATAGGGAGGGAGGACACAGACATTCAGGCCACAGCATAAGGGAATAACTGTTGCAATGACTGGATTTTTCATCAGGAACCATGGAGCTCAGAAGAGAGTGGACATCATCTTTCAAGTGCTGAAAGAAAATCATATTGTTGACCCAGAATTCTACATGCAGCAAAACAACCCTTGGAGAGGTGACGTGAGCATTCTTATGGCAAGATGGGAGAATCCATTGCCAGCACAACTCCTCAGTTCTCTGGCTGAAGCAAAATGATGTCAGAGGCAACTTGGAACACCACGAACAAGGGAATGTGCACAGATGTGTTCCTAGCTGGTGAAGGCATTTTTCTCCTTTTACATTCTTTAAAACTTGGATGTCCGTGGAATACAAAGCTCACACTACTGTCCACTGGGGCTTTTGAATGTATGCGGTGTATTGTACTTCATCGACAACCACACAATACAAGAGGGAGGGCAGCAGGACACTATGATGGCCAAATGTGCAGTCTCCAGGTAGGCATCAGGGAGAGGAAGATGGGTGTCAAGTCAGGAGCAGGGAGAGCTGGGTGACCAGAAGCCAGATCTGCCTGCCTCCGACTTTGGAGACAAGTGGTCCCACCAGACACCCACCTGGCAGGGACTGGAGCACAGGAAGCTGAAGCACAGGATGACCAGCTTCAGGTCAGCCAACAGGCCAGCAGGCAAGGTGCCCCTGTTGCAACCTCCTGAGCCTAAGGGCCACAGGGCTGCCACTTCATTTCTGTCCTCCAAATCTCATGAACAGAAGTGTTTCCTGGGGCTTGCCCTGAGGGTTTTGGGAATTCAGCATGGAGGCTGACAAATTACAAACCCACCACACCCTTCTTGTCTCTTCCTCCCAGAACCCCAGAGGTCAGAGGCTATAATTTTAGATCTTATTGGTGAAAGGAATCTCAAGAGAACTCAAAGCCCAATTTTCAGGTAAAGTAAGTAAAATGCATGGAGGAGGTGAACTGCTCAATGTCAAGGGCAGAGCTGAGGCCATCCCCAGCCTCCTTTCCAGGTGACATCAACTCCCTCCTAGGCTGATTTTTGCAGCTGTACTGCCCTGGGCAAGCCAGTTCACCCACCCAACACTGTGTGCACTGGGGATGAGGCAGTAAGCACATCTGTGCTTGGCACATCTGGCTGTTACAGACCCATTAAATCAGAAAATTCTGGGGTGGAGTTGAAGTATCAGAACCTTCTAGAAATTTCCTGACTTGAGTGCATCCCCAAATTTGAACACACCCAGTGTGACAGCTTGGTCTATGGCAGTGCTGCCTAGAAACAAGGCAGCCATCTGCCTCTGCCCACCAGGGAGCAGCTCCCTCTGTGGCCTCAAACAGGGGACATGGCTACTGTGTGTGCCAACTGACTTGGCCCAGGCCTGTGTGCAGTAGGTAAGGGCGAAACAACGCAGGTCTCCGAGGAGTTGTGGAGGGCTGCCCATGTTTTGTGGTGCTGCCTAGTACTATAAATTCCTTTTAAGCTGAAGTTAAATTTTAGTTTCCTCCCTGAATTATTAATTCCTCAAGCAGATGAATGGCAAAATCCAGAGGCGGGTGCTTTGGTAGATGTCTGGTGATGCTAAGAATCACTGCGATGGCTACTGCAATAAGGAATCCACAAATGAAGTGACCATCATGCAGCACCTTCTCTTCAGGCCATTTGCAAGAATGACGACTCCCCCTGTGGTGCGCGCACACCACTCGCCCATCCACCATAATTTGTGTATGCATACCGAAAGAGCTCTGGGTGCAGCACAGGACATGAGGTCAAGTGCCTTTAACAGCCATGAGGGTGGGCAAGTGCCTGCATTTCCTGAAGTCTCCATATTTATTAAACGTGTTCCACGTCTGCGACTACTGGCAATTATGCTGACCTGGACTCCACGCTGCCCCCACTAGTGCCTTGGGGAGCTTGACTTGCTCACTGCTCATTTCCTCCTCGGCCCTGCCTCCAAGCCAAGGAGTGAGCTCGCTGTGGGCTACGGGGTGTGTGTGTGTGTGTGTGTGTGTGGGGGGGGGGGGTGTCCACTGCACACCAGGTGGCCTGTGCACCTCCCTACTGCCCAGAATTCCAACAGGAGCTGCTGAGCAAGGCAAGCTGGACTGGGGATGGATAGTGGACTTTTTTATATCCAAATTACATAAATTCCCCTCCAAGAAATTTAAGCATGAAACAATGAAATGGCAGATTAAATGGATTACCTGTTAGAACCTTGTATCTTAATTCCATAACATATAACTTACAGCCTATGTCAATTTTCTTGTTTCCACTTTTAATTCTGCCATTCTCTTAAAATTTAGGTTTTAACAAAGAGAACAGGTCCATTGTTTGTCAAATCCCAGCTATAAATATACAGCATAGAAAGTCAAAGCTACAGGAAAAAAATTGTCAATCTGCACAACTGAGTTCAGAAAATAGTTTAGTACATTTCTTATAAAACTAATTTACAGGAGGTTATTCACATGTACTTATCAAATTTGCTCCTGATAATTCACAAAACATAACTAAACAAACTGTGTACAATAAATCTAAGGGAAATATATACAAAGAAGGTTAAATAGAATATATTCATTTTGAAATAACCAATACTCAAAGAAGTCAGAGCACTTTCTTTGAACGTTGCTCAAGGACGCAGCAGCCATGTCTCCATCTTGCAGCAAGACGAGCCACGTCCGTAGCAGCGCCATGACAGACACGTCAGGAAAGGCCACGGCACACACACCCAATGCTTCCTGCAAATACTTTACCAACTGAAACAAATAAAACTGAATGTCAAGTTCAGTGTATTCTGGGGCACAGGTTTGTTTGCAGGGATCAGGGAGCAGCTCGGTGGCAGAGCACTCACCTAGCACCCGAGGTTTTGGTTAGATCCCGGCATCCCTACCCCCACACAAAAATTAAAAAAGAAGGATGAAAAAAAAAAAAAGAAAGAAAGAAAAAGAAAAAAGGCTGCAGTTCTTGACAATTTTCAGGTGACTGGCCTCTGAGCAGTGATCCAACAGATGACCACAACCTGAGAACAGGGATCAAACTGGATGGAAAGAATGCTGTTCAGCGTGGGGCTGTGAAGGATGCGCTTGGGGGGGGGGGAACATTGGAATTCACGAGTCAAGACGAGCAGACTGGGATATGTCCCCATACCAGCTACTTTTGTCATCTCCCTTAGAAGTCCACAGTTTTTGGCCTACCGAAGTGGTCACTCCTACAAATCTCTGTTAAATTTGAGCACTTTCCCAAGATAGCAGAAAGTAAGCTGAAAGGTCACGTGAGGTCTCTTGACCAAGGCACGGGGAGGAAGCCCACAGAGCCATGGCCCAGGCACAGCAGGGCTCACCCAGCCCGACCAGCTCTTCCTTGCACCCAGGGCCCAGGGCAAACTGTACCCGCAAACTGGAGGCAGCGGCTGACCCAGGGCCTAAATGCTCTTAGAAGGTGAGCTCCCTGGTTTCAGGAATGTCCCGCTGACATTCCTCAGGCATCCAGGCACCCGCGGGAAAGACATAGGTGATGGAACAGAAAACTCCAACTCTTTTCAAGCCTCTTTAAAACCTGCGTCAGCAGAATTTCTAACACAAAACCCTTTTTGCTGAAAAAGCGGATGACAAAGAAAATTTAAAATAGTGCACATTTATCTTCAGGTATTTGTGTTCCTGCCCCAAAATCAAGTTAATGGGCTGCACAGAATTCACTGTAAGTGACTGGTTATTACAACCGTCAGGTAAACAACTTTGGAAATTTGGACAAAATAAGGCATGACAGTTGGCACTCCCTCCCTATCCTGAGCCACCCTGCTTTCCTCCCACAGGGACCACCAGCTCCACAGAATCAGGGCCGCCGACCGCACACTGCCCTTTCACCCTTGGATGTCCCAAAGCCAATAGGAATCGGTCAGCTCTCTGCCTGGTTCTAAACTCTTCTTTGTTACCCTTCTTTTTAAAGGAGTCTCTTTCCTGCCTAAAATACTCTGCAGGGCCTACCCCAATGGTTACCATGCTGCCTGGAGACTGGGATTTGCTGGGAAGGGTTGACTTTCCCTGGTAACCCACCAAAAGCTCTAACAACCCACCCGAGTTGATTCTTCTGTGGCAAACCCAGTCCTCCTTATCCGGAATTCAGTAACCACATCCACAACCGTTTGCAGGTGCATCTGAATGGTGCTTCAAGAACTTCTTCCATCTCTTATTCTAGTATTTCAGGAAGTATAAGAATTTCATCCAGAGAACAACATGTACTCTACAACAGGTAAATGAACTAATCAGATATTTAATACCCTGTGCCAAGGTGCCTGGTCTAAAAATGCAAACACCACATAAGCAGAACTTTACCTAGCATAACTGATCCTCAAACATCCCCAGGAAACTCCAGTTGTTTTATTTAAGAAGAGCTAGAGGCATCTGATCCACTAGCACTAACTCAGATTATTCCAAATCATCTCAGCTGTTAAGGAAACTTGTCTTGCCATAGCAATGGCTGAAAGGACCTGCCTCCTCTAGCTCCCTTCCCACCCTCCCACCCCAATCCCCACATGAAGTTTGTTTTGTTGAAAATGATTAACATTTAAGCAGGGGAAAGAAAAGCGGCCTACTAGATTAAATTTTAAAAGGATTTTGTTATTTGCTATACAAATATACATTTCAACTTTTACAACATCCACTTCAGTCTGACCTCCTCTTTTATAGAACAAGAGATCAACATTTTGAGTCTCTGACTTCAAGGACATTATCACAGACACACAAACGCCCTCTGAAAGCTTTAGCAACTGACAGGAATTACTGAAGATGACCAAAGGCTCAGCTGTTAGGATGCACGCCCATGTTTTCCCACAGCACAAACTCCTTTCAGGAAGAGACGGTCTTGTCCAGATGGTCCTACTAGCTGGTCACCTTGAGTTTACAATACCGCCTGTGGCTGGCAGTGCAGGCACCTGGCTTTGCTATAAAAGCTTCCTCTTCTTGGAATAGCTCTCCTCTTTCTCCAGTCTCCTCTTCGTATGATATGAGACAGAGCCATGCTTCTCCTGTTCCCCCTCACTGAAAGCCCTGGTCTCTCTCCTGTGACAGAGCCCTGCTTCCAGGTCACATTTGCGTTTACTTGTGGAAGCATCCGAGCTCGCAGCTGGAGGCTCACCCGGCATGGGAGGTGTGTGGTTGCTCTGCAGGGGCAGTGTAGCAGCAGACAGTAGCAATGCACTGCCAAGGTCCTGGTGAGTTACGGGAAAGCCTGGCTCTCCCAGGGGAGATGTTGCTCCAGGATGTTGGGGGCTCAAGGGCTGTGGATCTCTTAGGAATTTTCCCTTGGCATCAGCACCCAATCTCCTCAGCAGTCGTGGGTCCCGAAGTCGGTCCTGAAGAGGAGGCCTTTCAGGGTCCATTGAGGTCACAGTAACAGCAACTTCCCTGCAGTCAGAGGGTGTGTGGTATACAGAAGATGCAAAAGATGTCTTGGCAAATTCACTGTCTAGTTTGTTGCTGGGCAAGCCACCTTGGGGTCTGGACACCTCTGGGGCGATGGTAGGTGGGTGCGTCAGACTCCTCTGTAGCACAGGCTTAAGTTTCAGAATCTTCATTGCATCATGTCTATAGTTTTTGTCACAGGTTTTAATGATGGCACCACGCTTCTGAGCATCCTGAATCAGATGATTCCAATGCTGGTTTTCCTTGAAACAAAAGAAAGGGCGAAACGATTATACCCCAAAGAAACGCTCCTATGGATGGGGACCACGGGGTTCCAACATTCATTTCTGAACAAATGATACATATACTTTTATGCATAGATTCTCAACAATGCATTACTCATCAGACAAGGCTGAAGGAAAAAAGTAAATTCAAATACATAATGACAGACAAAAACTTTGACCATTCTCACAACTGTTACTCACGCTGCAAGGTGATGTACCATCATGCAGCTCTGCACTACTCTCTGGAAACTTCATGTAGCTAAATTCCCATGAAAGAAAAAATAAAACTTCAGCTTCTGTGAAAAACTCAGCTTCTGTGCCCCGTTTCAAGTGTGCAACGGTCACACACTTCTAATAGCTACTGCACTAGATGATGCAGGCATAGAACACTCCCGTCCCCGGGGTCCTTTGTATAATGCTGGCCTAGGGTACTGCCTGCCCTTGGCAGAGCTGATATTCGGCAGCAGGAAGGCTTGGTCTCAGAAGGCAAGCTTGAATGCAGGTGGCTATTCTAGAAAGAGGCACGGAGCTTTACTGGCTTTCCAAAGGCCTCCCAAACCCCAAAGATAGAAAACATATTAACTGACTGGGATAGTATCCCACAGGTATCACCCAATTTCCTGACTCTTTTCTGGAGCTTAACCATGAGAAACACAGCTAAATGAGTAACAGAACAACATGTTTCTTCTCTTTTCCCTTTATAATTTTCTCCAATAGTAATTCCTGATTTACAACCACTAGAACTTGAGTGAGTCACTTTACTAAGAACAAACAAGGGAAGAGATTAAAGGAAAAGAAAATGGACAGCGACCCTCATGTGGGCTCCTACTGAAAGGTGGTTAGGGCAATGGGGCTGCAGTTCTGCTTGCTATATACAGGGGCTTGGTAAAGTCACTTGACCTCTCTGAGCAACTTTCCTCAGTATAAAAAACAGGAATAATACCCTCATTTAATATTCACATTTCACCACTCCTGACTGTGGGCTGCCTCTTGGCCAAGCAGCAGTTTCCATGTGCTGATGCCAGGCAAATTCATGATTCAGCAACTCTAACTCCTTTTTAGTCAATGTATCATTTACAGGTCTTCTCTGAAAACCTTCCATGGACATCATCTGATCGACACAAGAAAGCTACCACCACCCGGGGAGTGGAATCAGGGGTTCTAAGACAGCCCTGGAGACAGTGGCGGTGCTCTCTGAGGAAATGTTGATCCACCAACCTTTTGGGTGGATGAGGAGGACACTGACCCTAGGAACTGGGCAATGACTGGATCCTGAAAGTGAAATCCTTTCAAGAATATCTTGACCTATTCATTTCACCTGTACTTTTGCTTTTATGTATGCTTTTGTATGATCTTGCTTTTATGTATGCTCAGAGTGAAATGATAAGCACTTGTCTCAAGTCCAAGACAGCAAAAAATAAGGATTCCAAGTGCGAGTCAGCGCTGCATCACAGCCCAACAGCAGCACACAAGGGCAGTGTGCACTGTGCTTGGTGGCTTCCTGGGTCCAGGGGTCAGTCACGTGAGCAGGGTGGGTGACGCAGCGAGGGCCATGCGGGCAGCGAGGGCCATGCGGGCAGCCAGGTCTGGTGGCTCAACTCTTCCTCCTGCTGGGAGGCCTCTCCAGAGTCTCAGTCTGTGGCTGAGACACACGTGGAACAGATGGCCTTGATGTTTTTGCCAAGAATATCATACCTAAATTGGCACCTAATCCAATCCTAAGAGCACAAAAATAGTTTTAAGGAGGGACTATTAATCTTGGCTTCTCGGGGCTGGGGATGTGGCTCAAGCGGTAGCACACTCGCCTGGCATGCGTGTGGCCCGGGTTCGATCCTCAGCACCACATACCAACAAAGATGTTGTGTCCACCGAAAACTAAAAAATAAATATTAAAAATTCTCTCTCTCTCTCTCTCTCTCTCTCTCCTCTCTCACTCTCTCTTTGAAAAAAAAAAAAAATCTTGGCTTCTCAGAGGAAGCCACCAAGTGCTTTCATGACTGATTCCATTTTCATGAGAAAAACAGAGCTAAAGAATTGGCGGCGGGGGGGGGGGTTGGCATCAGTGGTGGGCAGGCAGGTGGGACCCAAGAACAACAAAACAAGTCAGGTGGAAGCCTTGCCCTGGCCTCCCCGCTCTCTGCAGTGCTGGCCTGGGTGGTGCTCTACCACGGGCCACTCCCTATCCTCCCTCAGTGGGCTGCTCTTTGCAGCACTGCCTCCCCAGAGTGAAAACACCCAGGCCATTATGGGGAGGCCAGCGGCCAGCAAATTCATGGAAGTACGAATCTGGGGTTCCCAAAGACTACACCCCTATACTGGGGATTGAATCCAAGGGGCTCTAACACTGAGCTACATCTCCAGCGCTCTGCATTTTTTATTTTGAGACAGGGTCTTGCTAAGTTACCCAGGAGGGCCTCAACCTCCAATCCTTCTCAGCCTCCAGGTTGCTGGAGTTACAGGTATGTACCAGCACTCCTAGCTTGTAATTGTTTTATTTTTAATTGCTTTATTTCTTCTTCTTCCTTATTTATTTATTTTTTTTGTGGCATTAGCGATAGAACCCAGGGCCTTGTACACGCTAAGGCAAGTGTTCAATCATTGAGCTTTATCCCCAGCCCACTGCCTCATTTAAACATGTTAACATTTACCAATCTTCAGCAATACTAAAAGATTTTTTTCATATCAACTTAAAAATAGGGACATAAAAATTAGAAGTACATAGCTTCTAAAACTTCCTATAAGGGATATACAAACAATGGAAATCTAGTAAGAAAAGGAGTACATGAGATAGAAGGTACATTTGAATGCCCTCTAGTGGTACTAACTAAAATGAAAGGCAAAATTCTGAGTTTCCTTCTCTTCTAAGATGACTTTCAATAACAACAAAATCCCAAAAGTCATCAGCCCTAGAGACCAAGAGCAAGTACGTGCTGCATCTTGCTGTGACTCCACCAATGACAGCCTCCCACTTTACTACAGAGACTTGGCTCACACTCCCTGCAAAGAAGCAGAGGAACTCTGAAGGCAACGACTTCAGCAGATGCAGGCACAGGGTTCCAGGTGGCTCAGGACAGATCGGAGCACACCTTGTGCCACATTTGCTCAGTGTTGACTAAACATCAAGCACTGAGCTAACACGCATAGGTGTGATCCCATAGACGCGGGATCATTTTAAAAAGGTACCCTGAGAACCTAGTGGAAATACCAGGGCTGAGAAAGGGTAAGTGGCTTATGTGTACACAAAAACTTCCAGGGAGGGGCTGGGGATGTGGCTCAAGCGGTACAGCACTCGCCTGGCATGCGTGCAGCCCCGGTTCGATCCTCAGCACCACATACAAACAAAGATGTTGTGTCCGCCGAGAACTAAAAAATAAATATTAAAAAATTCTCTCTCTCTCTTTAAAAAAAAAAAAAAACTTTCAGGGAAAATTTACTGGAGGACATTATAACCTTTATTTGCATTTTGATGGAGAAATAAAAAACAAAAACTCACTGATAGTAACAATGGGCAAACTTGAGCTCCCTTTAGTCCCCCAAAATGTACCTACCATTAGAGTCCTCAAATGCCCGAGGATGAAGAGGCTGTACTTGGCTCGTGTAATGGTGACATTCAATCTCTGCAAACTGGCCAGGAATCTAAGCAACAAAAAGAAGTTACTTCTTCTTAGAGGAAGGCCTCACACATTTGTTTAAAGGAGGCAGGTGGCATTTAAGACAACTCCTGTGCTCCTTTCAAGTCTTTTGAAGACAGTGAGTTCTTAGCCTTTTTGTCCCAACCCAGCACAGAAGCAATTCCCACTAAAAACAGTAAACAAACGTCAATCTCCTACTCTGACTTGGATATAAAATTTAACAGTATGACTTTTAAGTCTTAAAAATATCTTTAAAAAAATCATTTCAATTATTCATTCTTAAATTTAAGTACATTTAAATTGTTGAACTATTGTGGAACTAGGGCAGAAACACAAACATCAGTCAGACAAATTAATAGAAATAAAATGGGAAAGAATCGACCACTTACAAAACAACCCTGTGGTAAATGGCCTCTGTGTGTACATGCAGCCCATCCCAATTATGGACAAAGATCACTTACATTACTAATTATAAGAATAAACAAATTTACAACCTGTAAATTCCATTGAATTGAACCCAGGAGTGCTATACCACTGAGCCACATCCCCAGCCCTTTTTATTTTGAGGCAGGGTCTCACTAAATTGCTTAGGGCCTCACTAAATGGATGAGGCTGGCTTTGAACTTGTGATCCTCCTGCCTCAGCGTCCTGTGCCACTGGGATTACAGGTGTGTGCCACCATACCCAGCTCCCTGTGTATCTTATGAGAAGGAACAGAGAGTGATATGAAGAGTTACAGGCCTGGAGCTCAAGGGAGTCCTGAGCATCTGTAACCAGTAAATAAACTGCTAGCAGGTTAGGCTACTAAACTAAGTCAAAGCAGGAAAACAGAAGGGGGAAAAACAGTTTATGACACATACCATGTGGGACACATATATCTTGGAAAGAAATACACTTAATCCAGCTGTTATTTCTTATTAAATGAAAGAACAGAGTTACACTATGGAATGGGCTAACATACAAGACATCAAGGAAAGCCAACCTAACAATAGATCTATTTTACAATAAAGAAACCTTCATGATATTATAAAAGTTTTCATAAAAAAAGTTAAGAGATGGGACTGGGGATGTGGCTCAAGCGGTAGCGCGCTCGCCTGGCATGCGTGTGGCCCGGGTTCGATCCTCAGCACCACATACAAACAAAGATGTTGTGTCCGCTGAAAACTAAAAAAATAAGTATTAAAAATTATCTCTCTAAAAAAAAAAAAAACGTTAAGAGAGCAAAATAATGGTGTTTTCCAACAGTGATAGATGATAGATCTAATCCTAAAGGCAGCCAGGCACGGCTGCACACTCCTGCAACCCCAGAAACTCAAGAGGCTGAGGCAGGAGGACTCCAAGTTTGAGGCCAGACTCAGTAACTTAGTGAGACTCTGCCTCAAAATGAAAAATAAAAAGGACTGGGACATAGCTTAATGGTAGAGTGTCCCTTGGCTCAATTCCCAGTACAAGAAAAAGGGGACCATAACAGCTACTCACCCAATTGAGCCCTGCATGGTATTTGCCCTGACACATGTAACAATGACACAGTCCTTCTGACGACCCTGGAAGGCATCCACAGTGTCCACTTCTGCTGGTCTATTTGCAAAAGAAAGACATGTTTACAGACAAACTATTAAATATTAAAACAGAGTCACATTTTAAAGCCTTTTCTTTTTTCGTGAGATTCTTAGCAGTTAGTCTTAACTGCACTATGTCTCACCCCTGTGCCCTGGCAACCATAAATCTCCTTTCTGTCTCTAAATTTTCTTATACCAAAAACATACAAATGGAAGCATAAAACATGTGATCCTCTGGCACAGGCTTCTCTCCCTTAGCCTCACCATCCAAGACTCATGCATTGCTAGCCCATGGCACCATTCCTTCCTCTTTTGACTAGTATTTCACGGTAGACATTCTACAACTTAGCCGTTCACACCGGATGGGCACTTGGGCTAGTTCTGATTTATGACTACTACAAATCATGCTGCTATGAATACTCATGCAAAAGCTTATGGGTGAACACCTATTCTAGTCTGTTGGGTATACACCTAGGAGTGGAACTGCTAGGTCCTGGGGTAACTCTATATTCAACTACTTGAGGAATCATTAAACTCTTTTCTACATTCACTATTTTACCTTTTCACCAGCAACGCATCAGGATTCCATTTTTTCCACATCTTCCCCACTTTTTTTTTGTCTGGGTTCTTTTTTTTAGGTGATCTTAGTTGATGTGAAATGGTATCTTGGGGTTTTGATTTGCATTTCCACAGTGGCAAATGACACAGCATCTTTTCATGTGATTATTGGCTGGGTTTATATCTTCTTTTGAGAAATGCTTATTCAAATCTTTTGCCTATTCTTGAAATTACTGAGTTGTTATAATTCTTTATGTATTCTAAATATCTTTATGTATTCTAAATATGAGGATTTTTTTTTTTTTTTTTTTTTTTTTTTGTGGTGCTGGGGATTGAAACCAGGGCCTTGTGCATGTGAGGCAAGCGCTCTGCCACTGAGCTATAGCCCCAGCCCCTAGGGTCTTAACAGATAAATGATTTCCAAGTATTTTCTATTTGAGGGTTGTTTACCCACTCTGGGTGTGAGGCTAGGGATGGAACCCAGGGCCTCATGCATGCTGGATAAGCACTCTATCGCTGAGCTATACCTTTCCACTCTTTGACACTCAGAAATATTTGAATTATTTTTTTGTGTGTGCTGGGATTGAACCCAGGGATGCTTTACCATTGAACTACATCCCCAGCTCTTTTTAAAATTTATTTTTTGGAATACTGGAGATTGAACTCAGGGGCACTCAACCCTGACCCACATCCCCAGCCCTATTTTGTGTCTTGAGACAGGGTCACTGAGTCGCTTAGTTCCTTGCCATTGCTGAGTCTGGCTTTGAACTTGTGATTCTCCTGTTTTAGCCTCTCAAGGTACTGGGATTACAGGCATGCAGCACCATGCCCTGTCTCTTTTTACTTTTTGAGATGAGTTGTTTAGGGACTAAGTTGCTGAGGTTGGCCTTAAACCTGCAATCCTTCTGCCTCAGCTTCCTAAGTCACTGAGATTACAGGTGCACACTACTACTGCATATAGCCAAAAAGCTTAATTGTTATGAAGTCCAATTAGACAATGAACCCAAGGCCTTCCTTCAAGCACTCTATCACTTAGCTACACCCCAGCCCTTTTTATTTGTTGAGACCAAGTTGTTTTGAAAGACCCTAGCCCAGTTAGCCCAGGCCAAGATATGAAATCAAGATACCGGGCATGCCATAAACAGGCTCAGGTGCCGGACGTGCTTTCCACATAACCGGTTGAGAAAGGACAGAGCACCCAAATCCAGGAACAGTTAAGCAGGAACAGAAAGAATGGAATGCAGACCTGTGGTTTTTGGAATGCAGACCTGTACCCCCTAGGTGGCCTATATGCTAGATTTAAACAAACCAATAAGAAACCTGTTGCTTCCTGCGCGCGCGAAACCTGTCCCAAACCCTATAAAAATCTCTGTATCCCCAAGCCCCGTGTGCCAGTTCACCAAAGCTCCGGCTGAGGTTCTGCTGGGCACCCGCAGGCGCCTGTGTCTCAATAAACCACCTTATGCTTTTGCAGCCAGTGTTTCGTGTGATTCTCCTTGGACAGGGTAACGGGGGGTCTTTCTAAAACAGGGTATCTTTCAGTTTAGGGCTTGCATCAGTCTCCTGAGTAGCTGGGATTATAGGGGTGCACAACTAGGGCTGGCTTCCTTAAAAGTTTTATAGTTTAATCAGCTTAATCATCTCCCTAGAAGAGATACTTGGAATCTTTTTCTAAAAATTTTAAACTTTATTTATTTTTGGATTTGTTATAATATATTCATATGTGCACACAAACAGTATATTTTGATCAACTTCAATCCCCAGCACCTCCCCTTTCCTTCCCTCCCTCTCCCATCCCCTTCTTCTATTCTACTGGCCTCCCTAATTATTTACTAATTTTTTAAATATTTAAAAAAAATTTTTAGTTATAGGTAGACACATACCTTTATTTTGTTTATTTATATGTGGTGCTGAGGATCGAACCCAGGGCCCCACACGTACTAGGTGAGTGCTCTACTGCTGAGAACAGTAAACTTTTAAAAAAAAAGTTGTTCTAATTAATCATGTCAATAGAATGCATTTTGACACCTGTACACAAATGGAGCACAACTTCTCATTCCTCACACCAGTAGTGTAATCATACATGTATGTAGGGTAATAATGTCTCATTCGTGTCCTTCCCATCCCACAGCCCCACCCTTCCTTTCACTCCCCTCTGCACAATCCAAAGTTCAGGTACTTGGAATTTTGAGAGATTATCCTATCAATGTGGGGAGTCCTATTATCTTAACATCTTCAGATCCTTGAACACAGATGTCTTTCCATTTATTTTGGTGTTTTAAAATTTCTTGCAACGTTTGCAGTTTTCAATGTATAAATCTTAACCTTATCACTTCTTTGGTTATATTTATTCCCTAATTTATTCATTTTGATGCTATTGTAAATGGAACTGGTTTTATTTCCTTTTCAGACTAATCATAATGTATAGAAATGCAACATATTTTTATATATTGACTCGGCATCCTGCAACTCTGCTCCGTTTGTTCATAAGCTCTAGCTGTTTCTCTGTATGGCTTCCATAGGGTTTCTAAAAATAAGACATGCCATCCACAAAGGTTTTTTTTTTGTGTGTGTGTGGTGGTGCTGGGGATTGAACCGAGGGCCTTGTGCATGCGAAGCAAGCACTCTACCAACTGAGCTATATCTCCAGCCCTATGAAGAAAAAATTTTTACCTCTTTCTTTCAGATATAGATGACTTTTGTTTTTCTTGCTCAACTGCTCTGGCTAGAATCCCTAGTATAATGTGGAAAAGAAATGGGAAGAGCAAAGATCCTTCATGGTCTTAGGAAGAAAGGCTGTCTAGTTTTCCTAGATGTCTTCTATTAGATCAACAATTTCCTACTTTGTTCAATGTTTTTATCATAAAATGGTATTGAATTCTGTCAAATGCCTTTTCTCTGTCTACTGGAATAGTCATGTGGGTCTCTTACTCTATTAATATATATATCACACATATGTATGTATATCACATTAGTTTCCATATGTGGAACTAACCGTGCACTCCAGATAAACCCCACTTAGTCATGATGTACTATCCTTTTAATATGCTGCTGACTTCAGTCTGCCACTCTTGTTTAGCATTTATGCATCTATAAAGGATATCAATCTACAGTTTTCTTGTGATGTCTTTTTTCCCTGGCTTTGGTATCAGCCTGAATTTTGCCCTCATAAAAATGAGTGCTTGCCTTGCATGCAAAAGGCCATGGGTTTAATCCCCAGCTACACACACACACACTCCAAAAAAAAAAAGAGTAAAGTGTTCCACTTCTTGGATCCAAGGACTGGTGTTCTTTATTCTTATTTATTTTTTTTAATTTGGTAGAATTCATGAATGAAGGCTGGTCTTGAGTCTTTCGCTATCAGGAGGTTTTTGATTACTATCTCCACCTTTTTACTTGTTATATATATCTGTTCAGATTTTCTCTTTTTATAGTCAATTTTGGTCATCTCTGGGTTTCTGGGTTAAAAAACTCCTGAGGATGGGGCTGGGGATGTGGCTCAAGCGGTAGCGCGCTCGCCTGGCATGCGTGCGGCCTGGGTTCGATCCTCAGCACCACATACCAACAAAGATGTTGTGTCCGCCGAGAACTAAAAAATAAATATTAAAAAATTCTCTCTCTCTCTCTCTCCTCTCTCACTCTCTCTCCCCTCTCACTCTCTCTTTAAAAAAAAAAAAAAAAAAAAAACTCCTGAGGATATATATATATATATTTATTTATTTCAGTTGTTGATGAACCTTTATTTTATTCACTTATTTATATGTGGTGCTGGAAATCAAACCCAGTGTCTCACCTATGTGAGGCAAGCACTCTACCAATGAGCCAAATCCTTGAGTTAATGGATTTCTAGTATCTGATCCTTAATTTTCACTCTACATAAAAAACTACTTATATTCAAAATGAAATATGACTTTACTAGTCTCTCTAGAATTAAAATTCAGGTCAGCAAATCATGGAACTAAAGTGAAAAAATCATGGAGATTTTTTAGCCAGTTCCACTGTCAAGCACAATGCTGACATTCCAACTGGCAGGAGGTGCCCGTCTCCAGGGCCCAGAACCCACCCAATAAATCTAGGAAAGCTGGTGTCCCAGGCTCCTTCTGCCCTGTTACCATTTCACCACTGCCCAGAAACAGATGTAAATATATCTCACCCTTTCCGATCAAACTCTTTGTCCAAATCCTTCTGAATCATTGTCTTCTGAGCCTTGTAATGGGTTATTATGCCAATGTTTCGAAAAGTGACGTCTCTTCTTTTGTCTTTAATAAGTTTAATTATTTCCATCACCAATTTTATTTCTTGAACATTTACATATGAGCTAAATAAGATTTAAAAAAAGGACACATGAAAACTAATAGCATTCTAATTGCTAACAAGTCCCACGTAGTTTGCTTCCCAATACAATGAAGGGCAAGCAAGACAGACTCTCTCTTTTATTCAGCCAGGACTGACTCCAGGAGGATGTTATAATGACCATTAATATTGGACATACAAATAAGCATAAAACTGCACAGTGAAACATGAAGATTTAGAAAGGGGAGAGTCTGGAGTCAAATGAAGTTTAGTCACCAGTATTTCCACCTGTTAAAACACAGATAGCAGTAGTGAGAGCCACAGTATCTATAATAACGAGAATATACACAACGAGTAACACCATTTAAGGATCTGCTACCCGCAACACACTGAGAAAGAGCCTGGGATGTGTATCTTCCTTAATTCCCCATCACTGGCCATGTACCATGGGGCCAGGAAAATGCCACCTACAGAGGGTAGATATGGACACTGTGGCCTCAGAGTTGAACATGGGACCCTTGCTGGCCTTTCTGCACTCCCAGCCCATCCCCCAAATTATGTGTTCTCTCACTGGTACACCAGACCCAATGCACACCAATACCAAGGGACAAACTTCACATGCACCGTATGCTTGAGGCTGTCCCATCTTATTCTACAAGTCTCAGATAAGAACCCACTATTCTCACTCCCAGTCTTACTATCTAGACAACCCTGTCACCCGGCGATGTCTTCCAACCCCTGAAATCGTCATTTTCTTGGGTTGCTTCCTGGGTCAAGCCTCTCTGGTCAATATTACTCCTACAAGCTGTCAGGGCATTATCTGTAATCTGACAGCTGACTCCTTCTCTGTCTTAACTTCTGTACTGAACGTTTCCCCTTCCCCCTCTTTACCTTAATACCTGCTTCTCATCTGAGGATGGTACCTGCTCTGCAGTCCTTTCTGGTAGAGTGGAAGCTGCATTTCCTACCTCACGTTGGGGAGGCAGTGTTTGTGGGTTAACAAATGCTGCCTCCGGACTATTCCTCCACTGCTCTCTCATAAGAATCCCTGGCTCCTCTGATATCTCCGCTACTTAGCAATGCCACCACTCCTTTCTGCTGTTAATTACAAACAGCCTGAACATGGTCCCTTATTCCTCACCCCAGATCCTTAAAGTATCCCACCCAACTTTTGTCTCTACTTCCTTACTCCCACTCCCACTTTAATTCAAATGAATCTATCTTTTCCTTCATAGCATTCAACGCTTCTGAAATGACCACTCATCTAGGAGACTGCCTGATTAACATCTGTCTCCCCCTCAGACCACAGCAGCCTCGCAAAGGGGCTTGTCTGCTTCACTCACTGCCCCAACTCCACATGTGGCTCCTCAAGTAGGAACATCACCCCTTGACACAGAGAAAGGACAAGCTCTTGACAGTGCTCTGGCACGAGGCAGAGATGTGCATGGGAAACATTTTTAACACAAATCTAAATCAGAATAATGTAGAATTCTGAAACCTTCACTGGGGAATAAAGAAAGAGAACATACTCATTATCCCGTCTTTCTGAACCGTCTCCAACGTCAAACACAAGGTAAGGTTGGAATGGCCAGTCTGATGAACATCGGTTGGTTTCAGTCAGCCTACAGAAAAGCAGTACCATTCAGAATGTAAGTTACAAGTACAAATTTTATTATTATTACCACCATTGTGTGTGTGTGTTCGGGAGGGCGCAGGGACTGCAGAAAGTAAGGGAATAAGAGAGACTTTCTGGTAAAACATACAAAATAGATTTTACTTCTATTCTGGTGCTAGGAAAAGTGATCATTATTATTTTTTTTGGTGGTGCTGGAACCTTGTGCATTCGAGGCAACACTCTACCATCTGAACTATATCCCAGCCTTAGGCAAAGTGATTTATGTAATCAAAATGTAGAACAATTATGACTGGGAAGTTACTCATAATACTGTAACAAAAAAGCAACCTTACTATGTAGAGTAAGGTTCAGTTTTTTCCCTCAAAATTTAAAAAGAAAGTAAAAGACATGCACAGAAAGACTGGAGGGCTGGGGCTACAGCTCAGTGGTAGGCGTATAGCCTGAGGCCCTGGGTTCCCGCTCCAGCACCAGCACCTCTACCCACCAACATGAGACTGGAAAGAGAGGCTGAAACACCTTCAGTGATTACTTCTGGGTAGCATAAATATGGGTGAGTTCTCGCCCTTCTCACTTTATTCATCTGCACTTGATCTAGTCAACATGTTGGCACCAATTATTAGAGGAAATTAATAATAAAAGTTAAGGACAGTTAACTGGCTATTTAAACAGTTAAACCTACAAAAATTAATACACAAAACAAAACAAAAACTTACAAGCAATGGGAAACCCACCTATTTGTTTTCAAACTTCTGTTATAAACATAATTAGAAGGGAAGAGACATATATCTGGATGCATCCTGTACTGAATAGTGAGCTGTAAAATCGGCAGTCTGCCAATCGTGTTCTGCTCTACTTTCTCTTCCAGCAGTTTGTAGAAGCGAGCCATCATTGACTGGTCATAGCCATACTCCTGTGCTTTCTAAGAGGGGGAGAAATACAGCAATAATTAAAAAAAAAAAATTGTTTATACTTTTTTCACAGCTATAAAAGCAACTACTGAGCTCTAATATGAATATGGCAGTTCAGGTGGTATAAGATTACCAACAATCACAGATTCAGAGAAAGGAGATGTGTCTGGTTCTGATTCTCAAAAAATCTTGAATATAAATTGAGGTATGTGGGGATGTAGCTCAGCTGGTAGAGTGCTTGCCTCGCACGCACAAGGCCCTGGATTCAATCCCCAGCACCACCAATAAATAAATAAATAAATAAGCTGAGGTACTTTCTCCTTTTTTAGAACACCTACACACTGTTTATGAAAGGGACAGGATCTTGGAAATGAACACAACCAGTGCTATTGTGATGTTAACAAAAGCCATCCAAAAAAATCAATGATGAAGGAAGCCAAGAAATTTAATGCAAATTTTAACAATTATTTCTGGGGTATACCCTTCATTTGTAGAATCACTGAATGCCATTATAAGACCCGTATCTTCATTCACTCATGTAGTATGTACTGAACATCTACAATCTAGAGTACTAAGACTGCTAAGGTAAATCACATCAAGTCTCACAGAACCTACATTCTAGTGGGGGAGCAGACTGCAAACACACTGAAATGATTTCACAAATCAAATACTGAGTTACAACCAGCATTGTGAAAAACCATGATATAAATGACAAGTGAAGAAAACTGTCTTAATGCTATCACAGTTAGGCCTTGGGATATAATTTTCAATGACAGCATCATTCAGAATTCTAAAAATCTTCTTGAGTGACGCTGAAGAAGTCTGTGTAAAACTTGAATAAGGCTGCTTTACAACCTATGATACTGAAAAACAAAGCCATTCTTCTTAATATATACTTTTCATTTATATGTTATTTTGAATAAATTTGTGTAATTAAAATTATTATTACCAGAAATTTGACAGTTTCATCTATATCCCCCAAAGTTTTTATTTATTTGAATTAACCCCAAATCTAATTTGGAATCTTTGGGAAATCAGAGAAAGAACTTATATAGGATAGCACATCGAACTCGAGGGAAAAAAACTTGAGTCCATTCTACAAAATGACATAGATTTATTTATATATTCTGACATAAAAGAATGTCCCTGGATCTATTTACTGATTGAAAGAAAGCCACTGTGCATAGAACTATCCCACCACACTTAAAACAAAATCCTACATATAAACACACTCAGGCATACAAACCTTATAACCATCTTATACTGTTATTTCAGTGACTCGTTTGACTGTCTGTTATTCACTGAAACAGAAGCTCCAGGAGGGCAGGAATTCTGTCTGTTTTCTTCACATAATATTATAACTCCACATCTGAAACAGTGCTGAATTATGCTGGCACTCAACACACACATACTGAAAAGAATGAGTAAATGTGCAGAGACTGTCCTCAAAAATCTGGTGAAACACTACTCGCTGTAATTAGCCCTGGAAAGAGATGGCTAGAAAGGCACTGTATGGAAATTAACTTTGTAATAAACTTCCCTCAATAAGCTTGTTCTATTTGTTTGATAATTAAAAAGCACAAATAGACAGATTTTTACCATTCTTGCAGTTTTTATCAAGCATCAAAGTAGGCAGTCAAGTCGAAACCAACTAACAATTCCTTCTCACTGCATGCTGAGGCCCCTCCAGAAGTAACATCAAGTAAACTCTGGGAGCCCTACATGATATGGGAGAGCTGTGGCAGTGCTCACTCTTCACTCTTCTCCATGAGCAAAGCCGCAGCCGCTCTTCCCATAAACACAGGCTTTTACTCGGAGACAGGTGTGTCTCTGGGCTACTAGCCTGCTCATGTACCTGTGCTCAGATGTCACACAAGGGGTTGTGCTATGCTTTTAAATAATTTGAAGGAAAAAAGCATTAACAAAAACCACATGCCAATTATGTCCCAAAATTGAAAAGAAATACTCTGAAAATGACCCTTTCCAAGGGATTACAAGGCCACTACTCTTTTATTACTACTCTCATATTTGTATAAATTATGTATCAATAAAGAACCCACTAAATTTCAAAACTACGGTCTAGGCCTATTCAGATGACCCCAGCCGTCTACTGAACGCCAGCTGTGATGTCCATCCCTGGGAGGCACGTTAGTAGGAGTAAAAAAAGCCTGGATGGACTGCAATCCAGGTACACACTCCCTGTAGGCTGGATCTACAACAAGGAAGATTTCTTTTTCTGTTACCTTCACTTTCAAATGATGAGAGGGCATAGCTGTTTTCTTGTTCAATGGAAGAGAGAATTCTAAAATTGAATATGTATCCCCAAATAATCTGTTTATGGTGCTTTCCTCAAATTTGTGCATAATTAAATATATCAGGAAGGCTCGGATTCTTTTTCTTGCACCATAAAGTTTTTCTTTTATGTTTTAGTGTTTGTGTTATTAAAATATACCAAATATAAGCCGGGCGTGGTGGCGTATGCTCAGAGGCTGAGGCAGGAGGATAGTGAGTTCAAAGCCAGCCTCGCAACAGTGAGGTGCTAAGTCACTCAGTGAGACCCTGTCTCTTAAATAAAATATAAAAAAAAGGCTGGGGATGTGGCTCAGTGGTAGAGTGCCTCCGAGTTCAATCCCTGGTACAAAATAAAATAAAATATACCAAATATAGCCCTTAAAGTAGCTGCAGTTTTCCCTTTCCCTGGAACACTGGTGCACATTGACTAGTCCATCTAGGATTCCTGTCTCCAATGCTTACGTGCTCTAAACCCCAACCATAATTAAGCCCAACAATTGACAAAGGGACCTTAGCAGAGATTTTTACTTATTAAGACTCAGACAAGCACTTATTCTGTTTTCTCATGTCCTACTATATTTTACCACATAATCACCATGGATTTTATGCCAATTTTTTATTTTTTGCAAAAAAAATGGGGTATAACGATGCTTAAAAAAAATTGTCAGTGTTACTTAAAAATCATTTACTGCTTAACTGTCTTTGATGCAAGATTAGGATACATAGAATACCTGCGAATATGTGTTAATGCAGTGGTGATGATTATGCAGTGAAATATGGCATTTTCCCTCCATACAAGAGATGACAATCTAAGAAAGAACCACCTTCTGAAAACCGACGATAAAAAAGCCCCTTCAACTTCCGTACAGAACAATGCAACGCACCATGGAAATGACTGTGGGAGGGAGCTGCTTGGGGTCGCCCACCAGGATGAGCTTATTGCAGCGGTGAATGAGCGGTGTGAGAGTCTCCACTTCACAAGACTGCCCGGCCTGGATGAGAGCAGAGGGAAGAAGCAGTCTTAGTTACCTTTGCTACTTATTTATCCACCATTCATAAAAGTACCACACCATTTCTATACCAGAGAGAAGGTTTTTTTTATGAGAAAACAAAAAAACAGCTGGGCACATAATCTTAGCAGCTAGGAAGACTGAGGCAGGAGGATCATGAGTTCAAAGCTTCAGCAAGGGCGAGGCACTAAGCAACTCAGTGAGACCCTGTCTCCAAATAAAAACACAAAATTAGGCTGGGATGTGACTCAGTGGTCAAGGGGCCTTGAGTTCAATCCCTGGTACCCTCCCCAAAAGAAAAAGAAAAAAAAAAAACACAACAGGGGCTGGGGCTCAGTGGTGGAGTGCTTACCTAGCACGGGTAAGGCACTGACTTTATCCTCAGCACCACATAATAAATAAATAAATGTTTAAAAAAAAAAGAAATGAAAACAAAACAACAACAACAAAAATCAAATTTTCTAAGCACAATTAAAACAAAACAACATATTTTTTTAAATTAGCCACAACAGACACTACTATCACTTGGGAACCAGCAAATTACAAGGTTATGCACGTTCTAGGTTTGTGTTCTTTGTTCCTGCTGGGCATGAAGCTGGGAAAATTTTTTCCGCTCTGAAATTCTTTTAGAACTTTCATCTCTGAAGTTCAAGAGATACACTAGGTGTTGTGTATCTTTCCTCCCTGTCCTCAATAGGATGCTTCAATCACGACATTCAAGTTTCTCTTTAATCCAGCAATTTTCTTCAATTATTTTATAACTTCCACTTTCTCTATTTTTTCATTTTGGCAAATATTATTTTAAAATTTATTTCTATTTTTAATTTTTTTTGGTGGGTGGGGGGGCACCGGGGATTGAACTCAGGGGCACTCGACCACTGAGCCACATCCCCAGTCTTATTTTTGTATTTTATTTAGAGACAGGGTCTCACTGAGTTGCTTAGCACCTCACTTTTGCTGAGGCTGGCTTTGAACTTTGTACAGTTATGAGCATAACTGTACATATTTCTGGGGTACGATTATTGGATCTTGGATCTTTTGGATCAATTCTGTTTCTCATATTCCATACCTTTCCTGACTTTTCATTCTGGAAAACAGCAATTAAAGTATGCTAAATGAAAATAAACTAAGAATAAAGGATGTTAGCTGTAAAAACTAAGGGTGAAAGTCATCCGAAGTTATAAATAAGAAAGCCAGAGATGATTTAAAGCACAAAGGAAGAAGTATGTAGGTTAGATACAAATAAGTACTTCTAAAGGGAACCAGAGGTTTCAAGTAGGATTTAAAAAGTCACTCAACAGGATTTTGTTAAAAAAACAATCAGGCATCCTTAAAACTGCACTCCCAAACCGGGTGGTGCATGCCCATAATCCCAGTGGCTCAGAAAGCTGAAGCAGGAAGATCACCAAGTTCAAAATCAGCCTCAGCAATTTTGCAAGACCCTAAACAACTTAGGGTCTTTAAAAAAAAAAAAAAAAAAAAAAGAGGGCTGGGGATGTGGCTCCATCCTCTGGTACCAAGGGGGGGAAAAAAAAAAAAGAGTACAATCCAATACTGGAAAGGCAGTTTCATTAGAGTGGACCTTTAACAGCATATTACAATGTAAGAAAATACACATATAATGGCAAGTAGAAATCAGATGTTAAATATTTTATTAACATCTCAGCACCTACAATTATTTAGGACTCACTCCTCACAGCACAAGTCAAAGCAGTATGGCCAAATGCTCACTGACCTCATCAACGATTACACAACTGAAGGGGACACCCCCCTGCCCTCGAAAAGCAGACTCCAGCAGCAAACCACCACTTGTGCTCAGAGTGCAGCAGATGATATGGGACTCCAAAATGATGATGCTCTGTGTTTTCTGTGGGCGACCTTGAACCTAAGGGGACAAAGAGAGGTCCATCACTCCCAGTTGTAAACAAACCCTAACCACAATAGGATTATTTACTATAAACCACCCACTATTTTAATTTCAATATATATATATATATATATATATTTTTTTTTTTTTAAATATTTATTTTTCAGTTCTCGGCGGACACAACATCTTTGTTGGTATGTGGTGCTGAGGATCGAACCCGGGCCGCACGCATGCTAGACGAGCGCGCTACCGCCTGAGCCACATTCCCAGCCCTTCAATATATTTTTTAAAAATATTTATTTATTTATTTGTTAGTTCTAGGCGGACACAACATCTTTGTTTGTATGTGGTGCTTAGGATCAAACCCTGGCAGCACGCATACCAGGCGAGCGCGCTACCGTTTAAGCCACATCCCCAGCCCCAATTTTAATACTTTTTTAATTTTTAATACTCATTAAAATTTAGGGGACGCTTCTGATCTACAAAACAGCAGGACAGCATTCAAGATAATCAGAAGCTACCAAAAAGAACACTGTACTCTGCAGTCTAAGCTCAAAATATGACTTAGGCATAGGTATATTTTTAAAAATTATTTACAATTTGATTTGGTCAAAGTAGATTACAATGCTTCTTGTAGCCTGATGTATAAAAGCAGGCATCAGCACAAGTAGACATTAAATAATTCTGAGTTGTAAAGCAATTATCTGAATAAAACCAGGATTAGAACTAAGCGCGAATGAACATTTTTCTCTTAGTTTTTAAGTATCTACTATAATATTGTAGCTTTATAAAAGCTAGTACCAACAAAAATGCCTGTGAACCAGACAAATATTTTACTTCCACAGTAAGAAAAACCACCTTGGTCTACCTCTCTGATCAAGGCCAATAGGCACGACACCTCACACTGTATACCAAGTTCCTTTAGCACTCAAGTTAATAAACTGACATTCTTATTAGAGGTTCAGTTTGCCTAATTTGGCTACGTGGAATTAACGACTCATCCCATTGGATTTCAAGGTATGTACGTGAGCTTTAGGAACAGGGTGCAAACAGGGCCCTCCAGTGCACACAGGTGAAATACTGTCAGATACTTTTCCTCTCAGCCATTCAGAAAGTAACCTGCCACACACAATTTTAACAGACCATAGGAAAATGAACTTCATCCTTAAATTTGTAAAGATTAATTTGGGGCTCAGTTTAATATTTTTTTTTAAATATTTTTTCTTTTTTTGTTTTAGGTGGACATAATATCTTTATTTTATTTTTATGTGATGCTGAGACTCAAACCCAGTGCCTCACACTTGCAAGGCAAGCGCTCTACCACTGAACCACAACCCAAGTCTTCACATATTTTTTTTTAGTTTAAATAAAGAAATTGTAAATGGAAATATGAATTAAATTGAACTGCTTTTTCTCAGCTCAAAAATACTAACACTAGCAGTTGCTATTGCCCTCTCCCCCTTGAACCTGCTTGACTTGATAAAGCTACATTCTGATGATCACTTGGTTCAGCCTAGCTTCAATTAGTCTAATTTTTATCTAATGTTTTTACATCCAAAGAATACTGAGAAACAGCTATATAGTTAGTTCTCTGTACCTGTGAGGTCCACATTTAGGAAGTCTACCAACTGTGGACTAAAAATATCTAGTGAAGAAAATGCATCCATACTTAGTATGTATAGGCTTTTTCTCCTTGTCATTATTCACTGAAAAATACAGTTGGGTAACTATTTACAAAGCATTTACATTATATTAGATATTATAAGTCATCTATCTATACACGAATGAGCATAGGTTATATACAAGAGCATCCTTAGATTTTGGTGTGTGTGTGTGTGGTGTGTCCTGGAAGATAAGCACAAAGAGCATGCTTTAAGCCAAGAATGGGGCGGGGCACCAAGCTGTCCTTATGCCCAGCCCTAACTTAGTGAGGCCCTAAGCAACTTAGACTCCATCCCCCAAAATAAAAAGGGCTGGGGATGTAGCTAAGTGGTAAAATGCCCTTGGGTTCAATCCCAAGTAACCCCCCACTCCCCAAAAAAACCAAAAAACAAAAATCAAGACAGAGTGGAACTCTAGAGGCCTCACAGTTGCCACCCTTGTCCTAAAACTCACACATGTGGTTTTCTTTCTTTCTAAAGGAAAAAACACCCACATACCTAGATTCATCAACTATTCATTTGGGATAGCAATTATTATAACAATTGTTTTTTGCAGGAGGTAGGAAAGAGAAAGAAGGCACATTCTAAGAGGTATTATTCATATTTATCCAGGTCTAAAAGAGGAAGAAAAACAAAAACAAAACAAAACAAAAAAACTACAATCACCTCTTTTTTTAGAAATATCAGAATGTGCAGGGCATGGTGGCTCATGCCTGTAATCCTAGTGGCTCAGGAGGCCTAGACAGGAGGATCCCAAGTTCAAAAGCCAGCCTCAGGGCTGGAATTGTGGCTCAGTGTTAGAATACTTGCCTTGGATGTGAAGCACTGGGTTCAATTCTCAGCACGGTGTATAAACAAATGAATAAAATAAAGCTCCATTTAAAAAAACATAAAAAAAAAAAAAGCCAGCTTCAGCAAAAGCAAGGCCCTAAGCAACTCAGTGAGACCCTGTCTCTAAATAAAATACAAAACAGGGTGGGGGATGTGGCTCATGTGTCCCTGAGTTCAATCCCCTATACCCTCACCACCCTGGAAAAAAAGAAAAGAAATCTCAGAATGTGCAAATTCATTCATTCTTGGGTTAAAGGGAGAAAGGCAGATTACACTATTTTTTTTTTTTTTCCAATTCTGTAGGTGTTTGCACAATGAATACTTTTAAAAATACAACTTGAGGGGCTGGGGATGTGGCTCAAGCGGTAGCATGCTCGCCTGGCATGCGTGCGGCCCAGATTCGATCCTCAGCACCACATACAAACAAAGATGTTGTGTCCGTCCAAAACTAAAAAATAAATATTAAAATTCTCTCTCTCTCTCTTAAAAAAAAAAACAAAAACAAAACAACAACTTGAAAAAAGCCCTTAAGTTGTGTGAACTATTTCATAACATGAGAAAACAAGAAAATGCCATAAGTGAAGTACTTACCTCTTTAATTTTAGAAGCAAGTTCTTGCCTTTCTTTTGAAACTCTAGCAATTTTTTCATCTAATTCTTGCCTCTGGAAGAAAATCAGAATGCCATCATTAAAACTAAACTCAGCACATCACAGTGCTTTCCAATGGACAGTTCATATGTGAAAAGAATGAGCTTAAAAATATTTTACCAATGACAAACTTAACCCAGCTTGTTTTCTCTTTACCAGTTAAGTCTGGGCCCACTCTTGGCATTGCTGGGCAAGACACAGTCATGCATGCTATTTGTCTGCTTAGCATTCTACCCCTGGGGCATCATTCCTCCACTCATCTCCAGGTGGTTCAAATGAGGTTGTCAATCACACCCCAACCATTCCTCCAGCCACAAGATGAGCACACAATACAAGGCTGGCTGGCAAATCATGGCACCCATTCCCTTAATTACAGGGATTAGACCTGCTTGGCTACTCAGGGACTAATCAGAGTACTTCCTTGGAACTGATGCATAGATGCTGGGAGAGAGACCTTCTCTGGGGTTTCTAAGCTGGGATGGTGGAGCCCAGAGAATGCTGGCACTTGTCTTCTCCTGGAGAAGAAATGGTGACACACAGAGAAAAACAGATCAAGGGGTGGAGAAATAATATCATTTGAGCCTCTGGATCCAGCCATATCTGAAGCTAATCCACTCCTGGATTTCCCAGGTATATGAGCCAATAAATTTTCTTCTTATTTAACCTAATTTGAACTGGGTTTAACTTACAACTGAATGACACCTAATAAATTCAGTGTACCTTTAATATAATTTGGCCTATGGGCCAAATTCAATACACCATCTGGTTTTGCACATAAATACACCACATCCATTTGTTTACACATTATCTATGATGGCTTTCCAAGTACAACAGAGCTCAGTAGCTGCAACAAAGACCAAATGGCTCAAAAAGCCACAAATGTATTTTCCTGCCTGTACAAAAAGCTTGCTAACCCCTGATATAAGGCATACCACTTTTGTATACATCTTTACATATGAATCATGCCATTTGCCAATAAAATGACATAAAATCCTCATAAACTGTGCATCTCTGCATTGTCACTAAAGATCAAGCATTAAGAAATGTTTCCATACCTGTATTTCCCGTCCTCCTCGGCACAGAGCTCGCTGGCGTGAAAGCTCATCAAGCTGATGATCTAGATACTCTTTTCTTCTATGCATCTCCTGAACATGAGAAGGTAAGTCTTTTTCTAAAAAACAGAAAAGAAAAATCACATGCTAATTTGAACAATATCTTTACCACACAAAGGAAACAAAAACACAAGGGTATGCCATATTTAGCACTTACTCATTCTGTGGTTGACTTGGCTGTCCAGACTGAATTTCAGGACCTCATTGTTAATAGACTTTTCTGGACCCAGTCGTACTAAATTAATATCACCACAGTTTCCTGTTGATAAAAATCACAGTTAAAGGGCTAAGGTGGTGGTTCAGTGGTAGAGCGCTTGCCTACCATGCATGAGGCACTGGGTTCGATCCTCAGCACCACATACAAAACAAAGATGTTGTGTCCACCGAAAACTAAAAAATAAATATTAAAAATTCTTTCTCTCTCTTAAAAAAAAAAAGATATTGTGTCCACCTGAAAAACTAAAAAATAAATATTTTTTTTAAAAAATCACAGTTAAAGATTAATAAGGACACTATCAATAAATCCTGTCTCCATAAATAATATCTATTTCTAAGCAAATATATTAACAGTCAGAAGGGGGTTAACACAAACTGTTAACTAGGTAGCAGGGGCCACAACAGATTCTCAAATTCAGTGCCGTTTCAGATATTCTTCTCAACAACCCCACAGGGCGAGTACTTATCACTTCTACCTAATAAAAGCCAGCAAGCTTACATAAACAGTACACTGCAGAGCTGAGATTATATTATACTAATGCTTTTCAAATTATGTTCTGTGTAACAATCACAACAAAATACTTGGGAAATGGTAAGTTAAAATAAAGCAGTTTTCTTAACCAAAGACTATTTCAAGGATTTTCATGTATGACTATGTATTTGAATTTCCAAAACAATCTTATTTGATAATCAAATCCTTTTTTGCAGAATACTCTTTTTTAAAACTATGCTCCAGGGGGCTGGGGATGTGGCTCAAGCGGTAGCGCGCTCGCCTGGCATGCGTGCGGCCCGGGTTCGATCCTCAGCACCACATACCAACAAAGATGTTGTGTCTGCCGAGAACTAAAAAATAAATAAAATTCTCTCTCTCTCTCTCTCTCCTCTCTCACTCTCTCTTTAAAAAAAAAAAAAAAACTATGCTCCAGGGACTGAGGAAGTTAGTTTAGCATTCTCAAGGCCTTGGATTCCATATCTAGTACCACAAAATATAAATAAAACTATGCTTCCTGTTATATTTGAGGGACACACGATGATGAAAATTTCACAAATGGTAAACATCATATAGCTGGCCAATTTATTAACCAATTTTTATTTCTGGTTACCACATTTTATTATTTTTATTTAAACAGTTCTAAAGGCATCACAGGGATGGGTTAGAGCAACCCTATAGATTCATCAGCACTTTATCCCTACTGATACACCACACCGATGCCTGTTCACTGTCCTTCCTAAGTTCCATAAAAATAGGATTTTGTTTTGGTCACTGCCTAAAATAGTGGCTGGTACACAATACACTCAATATATGTTAAGTGAGTACTTTATTTAAATAGCCCATTCTTCTTAATTTGCAGCCACCTTCTCCGGCCAACATTTTCTTGGGGGTTTCAAAACTGCACTTGTTTTACTTGTGTGTCCAGCAGAAAGGGAGATGACATCACCTGGAGGCTCACCTCCTCTATCCAGAAATGCTCCCAAAGCTATGAGAGATATCGTTTGCATGGTGGGGGAGTGTTTGTTTTGCGCTTCAAATCAACATTACTAAGTATGATCTATGTTCTGTAGAATGCAGAGATTTCTAAAATCTTTAATCCTATGAACTCGGAAAGTGTCTCCATTGGCAAAACTACCACCCCAATAAAAATACAGAGATTTTGATAATGGGGGCTTGGAATTTAATGCCCATCAGGAAGCAAAAGGACTTGGAAGAAGTAGAGGGATGAAAAAGAAGTGTATCTGTCTTGGTATGGGCTCTGCTGGGGAAAAGAAATTTCTTCTGGAACTTTCCAACCACAAGTCTGTGTCACATGTGGATTTAGTTAATAAACACATAATACAGGGAATGATAAAGGGGAGCCAACCATAAACAAACAACAAAGGGAACCAATCAGAAACACAGTTGTGCTTTTTAAAAATGAGAACACAATAAACAAATTTATACCTATCTATATAAAAACCTAACCTAAAGTAGAAAATTATCTTGAAAAACTGAAATTGTTATATATAGGATGAATTCTCTCTTTTCATTTTGTTAGTATTTTATTTTTATTTTTTGTCTGATTTTTGACATAGGTAGGTTTTTAATGTATTAAATACCTTTAATAATTATAGCTCTATTCAATTTTTCTAAATTTGAGTGAGTTTTGCTAATTCATAAGAATAAATACAAAAAAATCAATTCATTTAAAAAGTCTGAATAGCTTCAGTACTCAAACTAGAGAAAGATATTATTACTAAAGAAAAATTATAGGCTGGCTTCACTTATGAACACTACTCTTAAAAGACCTAAACAAAATATTAGCAATTGAGCAATTTGTTAAAAACACTGAAATGCACAAACCAGGCATGGTGGCACAGGCCTATGAACCCAGTGACTCTAGAGGCTGAGGCAGAAGGATTGCATGTTTGAGGCTAGACTGGACAACTTAGCAAGACCCTGCCTCCAAATTAAAAAAAAAAAAAAAAAGGGTTGGGGATGGGGCTAAGTGATAGTGCTCTTGGGTTCAAGCTCCATTACAGCATCCCCACACACAAGCTAATACAAGACAAGTTGACCCTATTCTAGGAATCAGATTTTAATATTAGACAAAATAATTTGACATATTAAGAAATTAAAAACTTCATTATAATTTCAATAGATGTAAAAAAATGCAATTAAATCCAACATTTTTTAAAAATACTTTTAGTTGTAGATGGACACAATAACTTTATTAATTTTCATGTGGTGCTGAGGATCGAACCCAGTGCCTCACACATGCTAGGCAAATGCTCTACCACTGAGCTTCAACCTCAGCCCCAAATCCAACATTTTTTCAGGAAAAAAACTCTAATAGGACTAGAACTCTTTAACTTGCTCAAGTGTACCTATGAAACCCAGAAGCAAGCATCATACTTAATGGAGCAATGTCCAAGGCATTTCTTTTTTTTTTTTTTCCCAAGGCATTTCTTTAAAAACACCCAGGACCACTGCAATTAGTGAAAAGTGAAGAAGAAAGCACTGGAGTCAGGCGGGCTGGTGCACACCTGTAATGCCAGCAACTGGTGAGGCTGAGGTAGGAAGATCCCAGTGCAAGGTCAGCCTGGGCAACTCAATGAGATCCTGTCTCAAAATAAAAAATAAAAAAAGACTAGGCATGTACCTTAATGATAAAGTGCCTCTGGGTTCCACCCCAGTATCAAAAGAGAGAGAAAGTACTGGGGGAAAAAAGTTCTCTTTACTTACAGAAAAGATAATATTTGCTCTCTGATAAGAAATAAAAACATCCAACCTAGACACCTGGCTCATCCTCACCCTGGCCCCTGTGTGCCATTCAACCACAAACATGCCAGGAAGCTTACCCTCAGGTAGGCAGGGAAAGCAAGCTAACACTGAATCACCACATGTACGCTACGTGGGAACTGTGCTCAGGAGGGCAAGCAAGCACAGCCACTTTTAAGAATCTGACACTATTTAGGAAACGGGAAATGTACAAACACTGCAACCACATTTTCACTTCTAGACAGACACATGTGAAACCCAGAGTATTCCCACACCTCTCAAAACAGAAACAGTTTTCATTAGGCAGTATTTATCCTCAGACCTACGGTCTGATCCTTCTACTTTCTTCTGTTCTGTTTTAACTTTCTAGGTATACCTACGCTGACTTTACAATCCACTAAGTGATCAAAGCCCTGCACACACCAGATCCAATTCTGCATGCTGTGCTGGGAGTGCTCCACTACACTGCACACCGTGCACAGTAGCAGGCGTTTCTACACCCACACTGGAGAACATGTGCAAGTACAAGAACAATTACTGCAATATGAAGTGCGAAATGAAAACTGACGAGAACCTACAATTCTAATCCATGGCTAATGAATAAATTGTGAACCCCATACAATGAAGGTAGCCTGTAGCTGTCAATACGAATGACCACAGCTATACATAAAATCACTAATCTAACATGCAAAGGCAAGTTGTAGACTGATGATGTACTGGAAAGTTTTAAGAATAAATGCATTCTGTGTAATAGTAAAAGTGCATATGTTGTAGAAGAAAAAAGAATATGATCCCTCACAATAAAGATCACATGTCCCACTCTCTCTTGTACTGAGGTGTCCCACGTCATTTCTGGCCAAGAGGGAGCAGAGTTGCTACTGACCGTATCTAGGAATCCTTCTTAAAATATGGCTAGCACACTCCCTTTGTTGCTTTATCGACTCTTTCCTCATGCTTAATGGATGTGATTACTGGAGCTGAGGCATTATTCCTGACCATGAGATGCACTAAAGAGGCCAGACACAATGGAGCAACAAGATAACAAGGAGCCTTGGTCTCTAAAGACTGAACCAGTGATACTAGTACCAAGTCCTCAATTGCCCACTTCTGGGCTTCTGAATTTGAAATTAAAAAAAAAAATCTATCATATTTAAACCACTGTATTTAGATTATTTGCAACTGATTCTAATTCTAATTGATAAAAGGCAATGTCAATTACCCTCAAGGAAAATAAAATTTGGTGGAGAACACAAGGTATTCCATGAGCTTGAGAAAGTAGTATAACATAAAGCCAGGGCAATATCTCTGAAAATGAATGGTATGAAGAGAGTTAAAATTAATTAAAAAAAGAATTTTACATCTTCATTCAAGTATCCTGAATCATTTGTAGCAATGCTCATCACTATTATGTGCATTTCAACAAAACGTTACTCCTATGGTGCACAGAACATCTCTACTCTTCAGCTTCCCCCAGCCAGACACAGAAAGTAGGGCTGTTTGACACCAGCTCCCAGGATGATTCTGAGGACTGCTCACACACAGCAAACACGCAATAACTATGAGCTATGATTGTTTTTATTGCTTTCAAAAGCCATTGCTCAACGTCAGCCTATCTTCATCAGCCCCCAAGGCCCTAGCTCTTCAGTCACTTGAGAGCCTTGACTGAGTGCTGGGCAGTGTTTTGGAGGGGCTACAGTGAACACGCCGGAGCCCCTACCTCATGGACCCTTTACTTCCCAAGGTTCTCATACCTGATTTTTATTTAGACCTACCTCTGCTTGAGTCCCCTCCTCCCTTATGTCCTGTGGCCAACTCCTAAGTGCTCTTCTGTTTTCATCTTAGATATCATTTCCTCCAAAAGCCCTCCCTAACCCTCAGACAATTGAATCAAGGGTCTCTCAGAGTTGCCTGAAAATATACCATGTTTAAGTCCCATTATAGAAGTCATCACTCTATACTGTAACTGCCCATTACCTCATTTTATCATATGTCACCTTGAAGGTTTCAATGTTGAAACTTCAGTATTTGGCACCATGCCTTCCACAGAGTAAATGCTCAATAAAAAATATGCTAAATGAACCAGCAAGTACATATGGGCAGTTACCCAGGCAGATGTTGTCACCAGGAATAACTGGCTCTTTTTTCATTCAAAGTCGCCCACACCAAACACTGAAAACAGAAAACAAATTAAAAACCCATACGATTATCATACCCAAAGGATTCTTCTTGTCTTTGCATTTTTCTTTGAACTCGAGGATGATCTTTTTCATGAGCTCATCAACAGCTGCATTAGAAGGTGCACACACAAGTACACGGTTCTGTTTGATTTTGGCATTGGAGTTTTCATCTGAATGCCCCTTCCTCTGGTTCTACAATTTGCCACAAACCAAACACACAGACACACACACAAAATCTGATGAGCTCTATTACAAGGTTTTAAGGTTTTTCTCTATTTCTATGTATGTTCAAAAGCTCCCATAATAGTTAAAAATAAGTAAAAGCATCTACATCTTACATTGATATTAAAATCATTGCAATAAAATGTTATCCTAACTGCTATGCAGCTTACTGTACACACCATCCACTTACATTAATCACTAGTCAGTACAACCAACACGTAGTTCAGGAACACATTTTGAAATGCTTTCCTGGTGTCACATGTGGCCTAAAATGAAGCCTGAAGAACATCCTCTAGTTCTCAGGACTTGCTTCACATAAGACAATGCCCTTCTGACTTCTTTCCTCCCTCTGCCACCCCTTCCTGATATAGTTCTACAGAGTTATCAAAAATACACACCCTAGCACTGCAAACAAAACAAAAAACAAGGGGAAAAGATACTTTAATACTTATTTATATGTCAGTTGATTCAAGAAAAGTAAAATAACACACCCAGTTAATAGCACCAGTGTCCTCCCCAGACCTACCTCTGTCAATAATCGGTAAAGGAGGCCAACAATAGTTTTTGATTTTCCTGTGCCAGGTGGCCCATGGATCAGACAGATTTTGGCAACTGATGGTGACTGTTTCACCATGGCATATGCAGTTTCTATTGCTTTCTTTTGGTCTTCATTGAAATCTCTTAAGTAGGCAATCTGTAGAAAAAGACAGTTGTGGAAATGAGTCATTTTTTTTTCCTCCCCTGTAGTGATGTATGAGAAAGGTAATGGAAAACTTTTCAATTTCTTCCAATCTGTGCTACACAAAAGCTTTGGTTGGAGCTAGGCAAGATCCTAAAGTGACCTTAAATCCAAAAACCACTTTAACTACTGGAAAGAAAGCTAATTAGTTGCTAATTACTAATTAGCACTTGTAGTCTTCAGCCTACTTACAAGTACAAGTGTATTTTTAATTTGTAATTCTTACAGAAATAATCGCAGTAAATTTCACTTACTAATTTATATTTTTCTATTTTGCATATTTTTCTTCTATTTTTTTTTCCCATTTAGTGAATTCTTTCCTTGCATAGTAGAAATATTTCATGACAATTTCTTTCTTTACATAATGTGATGTAGTAGAAAAAACATGGATTTCAGGGTCAGGTCTGAGACTAAATTTTAGTTTTATTTTCAAGCTAGTTCACTAAACTCCTAAACTCTCTGAGTCTCAACCTATCAATGAAGTCCAGGGTTCTCTGAAAGAGGTGAGAACTGACTGAAATAATGCTCCATTCATTGAGGGGTTCAATATTATTAGCTTCCTTTTGCCTTTCTGTGTTGATTTTCTGGAATCTATACACTGCTCTTTGGTGGAAAACAAGTGTGCATACTTCATCTTTGCATATGCAACAGTACTATCAATCATTCAAAGGCAAAGCTCAGTCCACGAAACCCGGGACGACTCCTCTTGAATTCTGGTCACCTACTAAACCTTTCGGCAGGATGCCGACTCTTTATTGTCCTGTACCTTCCCTGGAGTGAGCGGCCTAATTACACATTTTGCAATCCTGAAAAAAACTAAACACCAAACACTATTGCATACACATAGTGAGCACATCTTGTAGACACACAAAAGTGCACAAGCAGCTACAAACATGACATTTTAACATTCTGACATAATAGTGCCTGACCGTCCCTGGTATACAATCAGCACTCACAATTCTCTCAGACGTCATAGTTGGTAAATCTGTAGTACAAAAGTCCATAGGGTTTGGAGACAGAATGGCTCTGGCTAGTTGGTTCCGACCACTCAGCAGAGACATGGCTTTCAACTTCCTTTGTGTAGTTACCAGAGAACTGATTACAATGCATTTCATAAGGTCATTCAGGTTGGCTGGCAGGTTATCTTGAGTCTGGATGCAAAGGGAACACTCCGATTTCCCGTTACGCACTATTATCAAGAAGGAGAAAAAGCAAAATTCAGTTACCAGTGAATTCAGAATACCTAATTCAAAATTAGATATTCCCCATGTCTTTGTATGATTTAATATTTGAATAATTTACTCAGTAAATATTTACTCAATGCTTCCTAAGAACCAGGCAATGTGCTTCTCTCGCCAAAGACTTATTTTCTAGACAAGGGAGCAGATACCAAATAAACATTCTGTGGTTTTAAGTACTAGAAAGAGAAAAGGGAATGAGAAAGGGAAGAGGAAGGGCACAGGCTGGTCAGGGAAGGCCTTCATGCTGGAGGGTCCTGGGCCCAGATTTGAAGTAAGGGAGTAAGCCGCACTGTTAGCAGGGAGGAAGAGAGCTACTGGTAGACAGCCACCAACTAAGGTCACCAGGCACAGATGTGTCGCAAGTATTTTAGAGACATGGCTAGAAGGAAAAGAAGGGAGAAAACTGCTAGAAGAGCTACAACATAAAATAGGACCCACAGACCACAGTGATGACTGAACACTATTCAGAATAAGGCAGAAAGCCACAGGCTGGCTTTGTGTGGAAAAGTAACATGACCCGCAACTCACATATTAAAAAGAATTGCTCTTACAAGGAATAAGCTGCAATAAGCAAACGCCAAAATCCACCTACAAGTTGCAGCACTTCCTACTGCAGCAGTCTAGGAAAAACTACTGGCAGTTTGGACCAGAATGTAGAAGTGAGGACCAGATTTTGGATACACTGCAGAGAAAGAGTCAATGGGATCTGCGATGAATTAAATACAGTATGAGAGGAAGAATGGACCATGGATGAGCCCAAGGCTCTTGGCCTGAGCAAATGGAAGAATGGTTTAGGACAGAGCAAAGGAAGAGCAGATGACCGGCAGAAACCAGGCGTTCATGTTGGCTTAATAGGTTTGAAACACTTAACCTTTCTCCAGACGGAGAAGCCAGAAAGTTTTATCTGTGAGGAATTCAGGGAAGGAAATCTTCTTAGAAAAATAAAGTCCTACATCTTTTTTTTTTTTTTTTTTAATGTACTGGGGATTGAATCCAGGGGAGTCACATTTCCAAATCTTTTTATATTTTGAGACAGGGTCTCACTAAGTTGCTTCGGACCTCACTAAATTGCTGGGGCTGGCTGCAAACTTGAGATCCTTCTGCCTCAAACTCCCAATAATTTGCTGGAAGTACAGGTGTGTGCCACTATGCCTTGTCTGCAGCTACTCTCCTAAATAACCTCTACACAAAGAATTAATCTCTGGTCATACTAATGAACATGGGATATCTGTCGTATAGTCTAAGAAGGCAAGCTTATTGCTACTTTTTAAGATACAATGGGGGCTGGGGATGTGGCTCAAGCGGTAGCGCGCTCGCCTGGCATGCGTGCGGCCCGGGTTCGATCCTCAGCACCACATACAAACAAAGATATTGTGTCCGCCGAGAACTAAAAAATAAATATTAAAAAAATTCTCTCTCTCTCTCTCCTCTCTCACTCTCTCTTTAAAAAAAAAAAAAAAAGATACAATGGGCTGGGGCACTGGGTTTGATTCTCAGCACTGCATATAAATAAACAAAATAAAGATCCATCAATGGGCTGGGGATGTGGCTCGAGCGCTAGTGTGCTCGCCTGGCATGCACACGGCACTGGATTCGATCCTCAGCACCACATAAAATAAATAAATAAATAAAGAAGTTGTGTCCACAGAAAACTGAAAAATAAATATTTAAAAAATTCTCTCTCTCACTTAAAAAAAAAAAGATCTATCAACAACTAAAAGAATATATATTAAAAAAAAGAATATATATTTTTAAAAAAAGATTCAATGGAAGGAGGAGAAGAAATAAAGAAATCATGTTCTTCTCTTCATATTCAAGTTGCAGATGTTAAAAAGGCAGCTTGGCATAAAATAAAGAATGTGGACTCTGAAGTCCAACAAAAGGAGGTTTCAAGTTAGATATCGTGGAACATGTTTGTGGCCCTTAAAACCTGGGAGGTGGAGGCAAGAGGATCGTTTGAGCCCAAGGAACAGTTTGAGACCAGCCAGGACAACAAAGTGAGACACCTATATCTCATGGGGGGAAAAAAGGTTACATTTCAATTCTGGACTGAGTACTTGATGCTGACAACAATCTTGGACAGTTACTTAATATTGCTGAGCCATGGTTTCCTACTGAACAAGGAATAATTCCTACTGACTTACAGGGCTTTGGAGAAGTTTATAAATGTGCATGAGGCACATTGATATATTAGAGGTATTTGTAAAATTCAAATCCAAGCCTGCATTATTTTTGGTAAAGAAGGCCCTCTCATATAATAGACAAAGAATGATGGAAAGAGCATATTCCTCAAGCCACCTTTCAATGAGTTTCATGTTTAGTCTTCTTATCAGTAATTAGTCAAAAACAAAGTCTGGAATGTAACTCAAGATACAACAAACAGATGGTTACAAATGATCTAAACATAATTTACAGATAAAGACATGAAAAGAGGAGGATACTGAAAAAGCAAGCTTTTAAATCAGAAAGCTATAGCAATAAGAAACTGAATCTAGAAAAACTCTGACAAGGAACTCTGGCAATACCAAGTACCTGTTTGACAAATAGGCAGCAAATACAGAGCTAGGAAAGCATGAGTTAGTTAGGAAGGAGATGAGCTTGTATCCACAGACTTCTCACACTGCCTTATCATCTGCTTACCAACTGAAGTGCGGCGGAATTTATGGACATAACCACAGTGATATTCCTGGAGATCGTACAAGCAGTTTCTCTCTGTATCTTTTTTCTCTCCATTTAGTCTCTCAGGAACCAAAAACACCAAATCATTTTCCTTTGGATGAAGCTGTTTAGCCAGTTCACATTCTTCCAGATAAACTACAAAACAATAAGAAACTGGCATTTATGTGACTCTAAATAGCATTATTTTAAATAAGAGTAACAAAATTAAACCCTTGTGTTAAGTTCCAAAGTGCACAGCCCTAGTAGACTTTGCATATACTTTAAAATGGTCATCTAATCCTGTAAGAAATTAAAAACATCAATTAATAATATTTAAAAATTTTTCTTAAAAATGACTACTAGCTGGGTTAGGGTGGTGCACACATATAATCCCAACTTCTTGGGAGGCTGAGGCAGCAGGATCACAAGCTCCAGGCCAGCCTGGGCAACTTACAGAGACCCTGTCTCAAAAAATAAAAAGGGCTGGGGTGTCACTCAGTGGCAGAGCAACTGCCTGGCATGCTTAGACTATGGGTTCAACCCCCAGTGCAAAAGGAAAGAGGAGGGAACCATCTACAAAGTCAATATTAAGAAATAACTGATTCGGGGCTGGGATATAGCTCAGTTGGTACAGTGCTTGCCTCACATGCACAAGGCTCTGGGTTCAAACCCCAGCACCACATACATACACACCAAAATAGAAGTAACTAATATATTTCATCTATCTGAGGTTTATTCTGGCATTTTAATTAAAAAAAAAAAAGTTCTTGTTTGTTCCCCACTTTCAAAACCTCAGAACAAAATTCAGAAACAGATTCAAATACACAAAAGAACTTCTCTTAAACCTACTAATGGTATTCTAAATAAGGGAGAAAGAATAACTGCAAACTAAATGACACTGAGAAAACAGAGCAAGCAATGAAATAAGAAAATTCAGTGTCAATTGTTGAATCCAGCAATAACGCACTGATTTAAAGAACTAAGTACTGGAACTAGGTAGACTAGATTACTAATCAACAAATTTGGCATAATTCCAATAAAATATGTGAAGAACTATACCCTGAAAAATATAAAACTCTGATAAGAGAAATCAAAGATAGCCAAAAAAAGGTGGGGGGAATATATGAAGATTAAAGATTTGATACTGGACGGGGGCAGTGGCACACACCTGTGATCCCTGCTACTCAGGAGAATGAGGCAGAAGGATCCCAAGTTCAAATGCAGCATCAACCACTTAAAATAAAAAGGGCTAGGGGTGTAGCTCAGTGGTAAAATGCCCCTGGGTTCAATCTCTGTTACTGCAAAATAAACAGACTTGATACTGTTAAAATGCCATTTCTCCCCATGTAAATCTGTAAGCCCACAACAACCCCTGTCAAAATAGCAAGGATTTTTATACAAAGTCTCATACCGATTCCAAAATCTATAATGAAAAAAAACTTTTGAGTGTGGGTGGTACTGGGGATTAAATCTGGGACATTTAATCACTAAGTTACATCCCCAGTCCTTTTTATTTTGAGACAGGGTCTTGCTAAGTTGATGGGGCTGGGCTTGAACCTGTGATCCTTTTTACAGGCATGCACCATCTCACCCTGCAAAGAACCTTCTTTTTAAAAACAGCAGAACTGGAAGGCTTAAGTCATTATTGAAATTAGATTTCAATACTTTTTAAAAATATATATTTTTAGTTATACATGGATGCAATATCTTTATTTTGTTTATTTATTTTTATGTGGTGCTGAGGATCGAAACCAGTACCCACATGTGCGAGGCGAGCGCTCTGTCACTGAGCCACAACCCCAGTCCTTCAATACTTTTTTTATGGTATAATAATCAAGAGTGCAGTGCTGGTGTAAGGTACATATACAGATGAAGAGAACAGTGTCAAAAATGTACCTGCACTCAAGGTCAAGTGAGATTCTGACACAAGACCAGGAAGGAATAAACTTTTCAACAAATATCACTGAAACTGATAATGTGATTTAAAAGGGTTGGGGGGGTCCCCAACCTTGCACTGTATCATGTACACAAATAAACTCAAGGTGGATATGGTCAAAGTATATATGACAGACACAATGAAACCCATTATTCTGTATAATTAAAATGCATTTAAAAATGGGATTATATAACTGAAAATAAGCAAACTAAACCACTGGGTATCAACATGAAAATGAAAGCTAAAATTATAAAATTTTGAAGAAAACTGTTGTGATCCTGAGTTAGAAAACCATTTCTTTCTTTCTTTCTTCTTTTTTAAAATATTTTGGTTTTAGTTGCAGATGGATACAATACCTTTATTTAATTTACTTATTTTTACGTGGTGCTGAGGATTGAACCCAGCGCCTTGCACGTGCTAGGCAAGTGCTCTACCCACTGAGCCACAACCCAACCCCAGGAACCATTTCTTAGGATACCAAAAACACAAACCAAACAAGAAAAAAGCGATAAAATGGTGCCCTCAAAATTTAAACTTTTGCTTTTCAAGACACTGTTAAGAAAAATCAAGATAATCCACAGACCAGGAAGACATATTTACAACATATCATCTGATAAACACTTACTTCAGAATATATAAAAAATTTCTTCAACTCAAAAAAAAAAAAAAAAAAGGACAAGCCAGCCAACTAAAAATACAAGAAAAACCAGAAGGGGACACAGAAATGGCCATTAAGTCAAGAAAAGTCACTCAACATCATTCTTTTTTTTTTTTTTTAGTACCAGGGATTGAGCCCAGGGGTGCTTAACCACTGAGCCACATTCCCAGCCTTTTATTATTTTATTTTGAGACAGGGCCTCCTAAGTTGCTAGAGCTGGCTTTGAACTTTCAATCCTCCTGCCTCAGCCTCCCCAACCACTGGGTTTACAGGTGTGTGCCACCACACCCAGCAACATCATTAATATTCCTGAAACAAACTGAAGCCACAATGGCACAGTACTACACACTCACTGGAATCACCAAAATTAAAAGCACCAACAGTGCTGACAAGGTAGTGGAGGGACTGCAGTGCCCACACACTGCTGGTGGCACTGTTCAAGGACTCGACCACTCTGAAAACAGTTCAGCAGCTCCTTATAATGTTTAACCTACTCATTGTACTATGTAACAATCCCACTCCCAGGTAGTTACCACAGAGAATATAAAACCTGTCTCCATGCAGATCTGTACATAAACATTCATAGCCACTTTATTCATAACAGCCACAGGTTAGAACTCAAAGGTCAATCAAACTAGTGAATGGACACAAAACTGTGATAAATACACAAACAATGGAATGCGAACAGCGAAAAGGAACAACTATTGGTACATTCAATGTGAAGAAAAAAATCTTAAAAGCATTAAATGAAAGTAGCAAGACGGGCTGGGGATGTGGCTCAAGCGGTAGCGCGCTCGCCTGGCATGCGTGCGGCCCGGGTTCGATCCTCAGCACCACATACCAACAAAGATGTTGTGTCTGCCGAGAACTAAAAAATAAATATTAAAAATTCTCTCTCTCTCTCTCTCTCTCTCTCTCTCTCTCTCTCTCTCTCTCTCTCTCCCCCCCCACTCTCTCTTTAAAAAAAAAAAGTAGCAAGACATAAATGACTACATACTATAGAATTCTATTTAAATAAAATTCTAGAAAAGGTACAATGACAGTGACAGAAAACAGGACAGTGACTAAAAGGAACAGGAAAAGAGAAGAACAGCCACAGAGAAACATGGAAACTTTTGAGGATGACAGAAATGCTCTATGTATTTTAACTGAGTCAATGAATATTTAAATGTATACATGTGTCAAACTTTTGAATTGTGCACAAGTGTTCACAATAGCTCAAATGTCCACACTGAAGAGATGAACAAATTATGGTACATAACCATACAATGAAATATTATCTAGCCATAAAAGAATGAAGGGCTGGGGGAAGAGCTCAGTGGTAGTCCACTGGCCTAGCCTGTGTGAGGACCTGGGTTCAATGCCCAGCACAGGTTTAAAAAAAAAAACAAAGTTATACTCAACATCACCAAATGGAATACTTAAAAGTGGTTAGATCACCAGTTTTGCATTGTCTTACAATTTAATTATGTGAATTTCACTTCAAAAAAGAGTCTATTTTTTGGAAGTAAATTATACTTCTGTAAAAAGTGCCTTCCATAAGCAGATGCAAAAATACCAGAAGTAGCCGAAAGCAATGGAGCCTCCTAGCTCAGCCTCTCATAATACTTCCTCCCAAACAGTATAGTAGAGGATTTCTTAATGTTGGAGTATCAATTCCAACCTTTGTACCCAGTTTTGATAAGAAAAAATATATTTTGAATATTACACTAAATATCTTCTGCACCAAAAACTGTTATGAATCACTGCTAGCAACAAGAAAAAAAAATGAAGATGCAAGTCATGCTCTACAATATGTGAAGATAAGCAGTGCCCAAACTTCAAATTTTCTGTAAATGATAAATTTAAAACTACCAAATCCCAGCAAATGATTATTCAGCTCTCCACTCACTTCCCATCCTTGCAGTGAGCCAGGACACACGGGCGAAAACAAGTGAATAAAAGGACAGTCCATCAGCCTAAGGCAGCTTGAAATCCATGGTCTGAAGACTCAGACTACGTTAAATGGGAAAATACTAGAGACAGCCTGATAGAAATCTGTTCACAACAGAGAGGCTAAGGACTCAAAAGTAGATGTGATTTAAATGAAACAAAAGAAGGGAAAGGGGCCCCTTTATAATTGTGTGGTGCAGGTAGAAGCAAGAAGAAAATTTAGGGTCCAATGAAATCAGTTGTAATGGGTTAAAATACAATTATACTTAGAGCCATACATGAATCTTTGAGCTTACTAGAGTGGTGAATCAATTCATTATTTTGAAAACTGGTCAGGAATTAAGTATTTTTTCTTCCTTTCCTTTATAAACTATATTGCTGAGTAACCAATCAGATATACAGAAATTTCTCTCCATATAAGTATTTCAGTTAAGGAAAAAATTATAAAATTAAAATATCATTATTTTGACTTTTGTGAGTTAATGAATCTGGTCATTAAGCATCAACAGATGCAAATATTACAAAAAAAAAAAAAAAGAAGCTAGACATCATGCACCTGCTGTCAGAGAAATCACAGAAATTAAACCTGAATCTCATCAACCATGTATGTCAAACCTTGATTTATAGGAAATAATAGAGGACAGAGGAACATTCTAAATACCACCAAGTGAATATAATCAATAATATCCATATGGTGATTAACTCTATATAGAGTCAATGACCCAATGTTTTAAACAAATTCAAGAGGGGAAAAAAATGAAAGAATTACAGTTTTAAAAAGACCTATTAACAATGTCACTTAATGGAAGTAATCTGCAAATTGATTCAATAAGCTTAAAAAATTGGTTACTAATGAGAATAATAGAAATCTGAATTTGGATTAAAGAATTACTATTAACTTTTTAGACTTTTTTTAAAGAAGTCTTAAGTTTTTAAATAATATGTATTTTTAGATATATTCACTGCATTGTTACCCTAAAAATAAGCTGTTATATGAAACCTCTCCACAGGTCTGGGGGTGGCTCAGGGGTAGAACACTTGCCTTGCCTGTATCATGTTCCACAAACAAACCTCTCCACTGAAAAAATTAAACCTAAATAGTTCAAAATACATGCCAGAAATGAAATAATTACTGTAAAGGGATCAATTCTTCCAAATTTCCACTTTTTTTCCTCTAAAATTCACATCAAAATGCAAAGGCCAAGAACAGCGGAAGCACTCAAAAGTACAACAAGTTAAGAAGTCCTCTGTGGAAGAATGGAATTTCTTATGAAACTAGATTAAGTAAACAATGTGATATGAGCAGGCACAGTTATCCAGATTTAAGAAACACACTCTTGCATCAAATGGACACTAGATAAATATGATAAACCCAGCACTGCAGCATAACAGGATGGTCTCTCAGCAAATATTACTGAATTAGAATGCCACTTGGAAATAACAAGAAACACAACCCCTACATCTCAGTCATACACAAAATCAACCTCAGGTTAGAAAAACAATGGTGAACTGTAAGGCCTACCAACCTCCCCTATAAAGAGCCAGACAATTAGTAAACTTTTCCAGGCTTGGAGCCATATATGCTATCTATTGTATATTCTCCTCTTCACAGTTATTTAAAAATGCAAAGACCTTACTTTAGGGCAGTACAAAAACAAAACACAGGGTAGGGAGATGGGCAAGCTGTAGTCAGCTGATTGTGATTCTATAAAGTTATTAGACTATAATCTGCAGCAGAGAAGTTTCTTAATCTTCATAATAAGAAATGGGACATGGAACACTAACCACAAAAGAAAAAAAATTGATAAACTTATTATGTTAAGAATAAAATAAGGGGCTGGGATTGTGGCTCATCGGTAGAGTGCTTGCCTAGCACTGGTGGGACCCGGGTTCGATCCTCAGCACCACATAAAAATAAAGGCATTGTGTTGAGTCCATCTACACCTAAGAAATAAATATTAAAAAAAAAAGAATAAAATAAGAATTTTTGTCACATCACTGAAAGATTAAAAAATAAGCCGAAGTGGGAGAATAACTTATTTCCAACACCAATAAGAAAAAGATCATGGGGCTAGGGTTGTGGCTCAGTGGTACAGTGCTTGCCTAGCATGTGTAAGGCATTAAGTTTGATTCTCAGCACTGCATATAAATCAATTAAAAAAAAAAAAAAGACAAGCCACAGAAAAGGAACAAGAGACCCCAATCCCAATAGGTGCTCTTCCACAGATGCATTCAGCTTCACAATAAACTCAAGGGTCAAATCTGTACTTCCATCGTAACAGCTAAAACTGTAACAACCAGTACCAAAGTTCTGGCAAAGACAGAATAATATTACTTCTTGTGCACTGCTGGTGGGATTTAATACAAAAGGCTTGGCTTTATCTCCTAAAGTTGGACTTATGCAGACTCATACTCCATGATCCACTTCTGGTTATAGTCTCAGCAAAAACGCTGTTATTCATCAATGCTGTGCAGAAGAAGAGTATAGTGCACTTGCTTCCTTTTGAAAGGCCTGCTTGCAAGATTGCCCGCCCTTGGCTGGTGCCTGGGAACTTGGGTCTCGGGACAGTTCTCATCATTCCCTGGGAAAAAATGGCTTACTATGTCTAACTTGTTTGTGAAAATAATAGTCACATATCAAACACTGTTTTTCCTAAAGACTAGAACTTTGGTATATTTGGTACAAACTTACCTTGGGCTTAAGTCTGTAATGAGCTTTTCTAGTAGAAACATTTCTTGTATGTTGTTGCAATGGATTGCTGAGAGAATACAGCCCATTCTTTGTGACTTCACTAGAAGGGAACTCGTAGGATACTGATTTCTTCTAGACCTGATCCAGCACACCCCCTCCCTTTTCTGTTGCTTTCTTTCATGATTAAAAACCATAGCCATGAATATGACTATATGGTCAGTGTCATGACTCCCCATTCCCACCAGTGTTGGGGTCAGAAGTAGAATTCACCAGAACAACCCTGACTCGCCAAAAGCAGTGTTTGGGAAAAAGGAAGGATGTAGGTGGGTATTACAAACTTTTGGCTGGTGCCTGGGTAAGCTACGAAGTTATCTAGTGTAGGAGAGGTAAAAGTTACCCCAGGAACTTGAAAACGATAGAGCCAACTCCAGGAGAGCTGACAGCTGGATCCCCCCATTGCTTCTGGCTGTGCTGGCTAGAATAAGGGGAGAAAAAATATAGCTCAGGAAATAATAACCTTTGTTTCCGTTTTTCCCTCCAGGTGTGAAGAGAAAGGACACAAATTTCCCAAGGGTGGGCTTTGGGTGGCACAAATGGTAAACATTTTCACAGTTCTGTCTTCCAAGCAGAAGGGAAAAAAATTAAATCAGTCCCCAGGATTGAGACAAAAATTTAGATAAACTAGAAGCAAAAAAATGGTGAAAACAACCCCACTGGATATGGAAAATAAAAAACCCCAAAATAGTGAGGCCTTGGAAAAAAAAAATAGAAAAGAAAGCCATACAATGACGACTTTCTTCTCTTTCAAGATAAATCATTCCGGGGCTGGGGATGTGGCTCAAGCGGTAGCGCGCTCGCCTGGCATGCGTGCAGCCCGGGTTCGATCCTCAGCACCACATACAACATACAACCATGTTGTGTCCGCCAAAAACTGAAAAATAAATATTAAATAATTCTCTCCTCTCTCTCTCTCTCTCTCTCTCTCTCTCTCTCTCTCTAAAAAAAAAAAAAAAAAAAAAAAAAAAAAAGATAAATCATTCCCAGACACTGGCCACAGATGGGGAGACAGAGTGTTATCCAACCTAGAAGCGATACTAATCTTTTCAAGACAACTTCACTGACCCCCCAGCTCAAGGACTCAAATTCGTGAGTGCCCAGACTGGCACACTCACTACATCACCCACAACCTATATAAAACCAGTCCCCTCCTTTGTCTGGTGGCTCATCTTCCACAGGAAAGTGGATCCATTCCCATAGGTGTAGTCCTGTTCCTGAATAAAGGCTGAGCTGATTTGTGAAGTTTGCGTCTGGCCCGGTCTCTTTGTTCTAACAGTGAGTAGATGCTAAAACAGGCTGTGCCCCAGCCCTCTGCATTCCAGTCAGGACCTCCCCAGCAAGCTGAATGCACTGCTAGGAGTCTGTACCAATTTACAGAGAGATATAAAACAGATGTTGGTGGCAGGGAGGGGGAACTTATATTTAAATGGCTTTATGCTTTGTGGTTATTGCACCTAGATACATAATAAAACTATAGAGAAATAAATATGGTAGTTTTGAATTCATAAAAATAAAAATTATCTATGCCTCCAAAACAGCAAGACAAAATGGAGCAAACAATGACACTGAAGAAAATAACTGCAATGAGAGCTACAAGTGAAGAGAAAAATAATACCCTAATATAAGAAAAAGGAGAAAAGGCCATAAATAGGCAGAACTATTCCCAAGAACACAAATAACCAAGGAAATGTTTGGTAACAGAAGTACAACCTTAAATGATATACATTTTCCACACATAAAGTGTCAAGTTAACACATGTGAAAAATATACATCCTACCACTGGAAGTGAAAGTGGTATTCCTTTCAGTAGCCAAGACAATATGAATCAGAAGTCTTAAATGTGCATATGGTCTGACTGAGCAGAGATTCATTTACTGTTTAAAATACTAAAAAATGATATACAAGGGCTGAGGCTGTAGCTCAGTGGAGAACACTTGCCTAGCACTGGGTTCGATCCTCAGCACCACATACAATTAAATAAAATAAAGGCATTCTGTCCATCTTCAACTACAAAAACATTTAAAAAAAAAAAAAGGAAGAAAAATGATACATAAGATAGATAAGTCTAAGTAGGAATGACTGGTTGATGAATATGCTCACAATGGAATAACTATGACTATTAAATATACTATTGCTATTATTTTATAACACTGAAGATACTTACAATATGTTAAATGAAAATATGTCAAATATGAGCTTCCTTGGGCACAGTGGCACATGTCCATAATCCCAGGCACTTGGGAGCCTGAGGCAAAAAGATGGCAAGCTCGAGACCAGCCTCAGCAACTTAATGAAACCCTGTCTCAAAAAATAAAAAAAAGGGGACTGGGGTAGAGCTCAGTAGTAGAGTGTTTGCCTAGATGTGCAGGCCCTGGGTTCAATTCCCACCAATGTAAAAACAACCTAAATAAATAAATAAAACATTTTAAAACTAAAAATAAAAAAAGGGGTTGGGTTGTAGTTCAGTGGCAGAGTGCTTGCCTAGTATGTGTGAGGTTCAATCCTCAGCACCACATAAACAAATAAATTAATTAAAAAAATATTTAAAGAAAGAAAGAAAGGGCTGGGGATGTAGCTCAGTGGAAAAGCACCATTGGGTTAAATCCCCAGTACACACCGCCCCTCCAGAAAAAAAAAAAAAAAAAAGGTGTGTGTGTGTGTGTGTGTGTGTGTGTGTGTGTGTAACCTTCCTGAAGGCAGGAATTTTATGTTTTCTTCATAGCTAAGCATCCTGTACTAGAGTCGTCTTCTATCAGGTCAATAAGTCTGTATTTGCTGAATAATGAATGAAAACTGCTGTGAAGTAAGTACAATGATTTAATGTGCATACTCTTAATCAGGAAAAGGATAAAGTTTGCAATAAGATAAGTACCAAAATGTTAATAAAGCCAGGTTTGGTGGCACACAACTGTAATACCAGTGGCTCAGAAGGCTGAGGCAGAAGGATTGTGAGTTCAAAACCAGCCTCAGCAACTCAGTGAGACCCTGTCTCTAAATAAAATATTTTAAAAGGCTGAGTATGTGTTCAGTGGTTAAGTACCTCTGAGTTCAATTCTCAGTACCTGCCCCCCCAAAAAAGTTAATGAAAATATCTCTCAATGATGGGAACTATATGGGGGTGATGTTACTGCTTGCTGATATTTCTTAAATGGCCTACAAGGAATGTATATTACCATTGCCCCCAAATAGTCACATGTGCTCATTTTTCCTAAGTGGACTTATGGAGTAGGATGGGATTTGCATGGCGGGGAAGATAAAGAGGACTGATGCAATTTATTTATTTATTCAGGTGTTAGGGATCAAACCCAGAGTCTTGTGCATACTAATGCGATTTATTTTAAGGAGTTCTGATGTTTGGTTCGTTTTTGTAACTAAGCATCAAGCCAGATGGGGTCAAACCAAGTATGAACCAACACTACAGACACCAGGAACACTTACTTAGAATGTATAGGCAGCTACTGTCACACACTCACTTAAGCCTTTTCTCACACTCTCCCTCCCATCCACAGCTTCCACTGATAGTTTAGCCTGCAGTATTCTAATTACACAGTGGGAAAGAGAAACCCATGAATTTTATATTCATAACTGTCCTATTACTCATTAACTAAAACTTCACATATTGTCCTAAGAGCTTGCAAAGCTATGTCCCAGAAAACTCAAACAACATATAATGTCTTTTCTTATATGGAAATCTCTAATTACTGTATCATATACTCAAGTTACATAAGAAGAAACTTACCCACAAATTCCCAGTTTTTCTTATAATCAGCTGGAAATTTTCGTAAATGCAACTGATAGAAATTTTCTTTATTTGGAGAGCTGATCCATTCCTGTGCCACCTATATATAGCAATAAAAGAAAAAAGAAAATTAAGAATGCAAAAATATTGTGGAAAATCATGCCAAAACAGCACAATTTCCCAAAGTTAGCAAAAATAAACTTAGAACTAAGAATCCTAAGGAACAACCTAAAAAGTAAACTGTGGCAGCTTAATGAAATTGTCTAACACTCCCCTGCCCAATTCAGCAGCTGTTAGCCGAATGTGTCTATTTACACTTATGTTAGTGAAAATTCTAAAATTAAAAATTCCTCTTCTCAGGAACTAGCCACATTTAGAGTGCTTGACAGCCACCTGTGGTCACTGCACTGTATACTGCAGAAACAATAAAGCTCTGCTAGACAGCACTGGTAGCATGTTCAAGGCCAAAGGACCTAGATTTATGGCATCTTTGGGATTTCTCACCACTATATCATCTCACCAGTTTCTAAATCGGTCTGTATCCCTCTCCCAATTTGCTGAAGCCCCAAACTCAGAAGTGCTCTTGAGGATCTTCAGAGAAAGAAGACTCCTCCCAAACCTCAATTTATAAGACTACAAGTACAAATAAGTCATTCTATATTTCAACTGTTTGAAAACAAATTGTTTAGGCCGAAAGAAAAATTTTATCTAAATATAACATTATAGTTCTGAGTATTTAAATCTATAACTGGTCACAGTTCCTCTGATAAAATTTAACATAAAAAACTATTGATGGTTGGGCTAGGGATATAGCTCAGTTGATACAATGATTTCCTTGTATGCACAAACTGTTGGGTTCATTCCCCAGAACCACACAAACAACAAAACTATTGATGGTCAGCTGCTTCTGCACCCAAGTTAGTAAACTCAAACCCACAATGACAATAGGGACAGGGTATGGGAAAGGAACTGAATGTGCATCATCTTCTAATAAGGTAGAACTGTGGGCCACAGTCAGTCTGTACCAATTCACAGCTAGAACACCCCATGGTACTACATGTACTGGAATCATCTTCAAAAATGCATCACTTGCTCTCAGCACTATTCACAATCACCAAAACCTGGAAACAACCCAAATGTCACCAACTGGTGAATGGATAAACGAGTGAAGTACGTCCATACAATGACAACAGAATCTCATTTGGCAATAAGACCATGAAACACTATATAATAGACACTTCAACATGGGTAAGCGAGAGGAGCCAGACGCAAGAGACTAAAGTACTACCTAGTCCTGTGAGGTGACATGTCCAGAAAAGGCAAATCTACAGATGAAGAAGATCAGTGTCTGCCTGGGGCTAGTCCTAGGAATGGGAAGTGACTGCAAAAGACATAAGGGATTGTCACAGGGCTACAGAAATATTCTAAAACTGGATTGTGGTGATGGTTGACTGACTCTGCAGATTTACTAAAATCACTCAACTGAACACTCTAAAAGGGTAAATTTATACATTACACCTCAATAGTATCCAAGTGTGTACAACAAAGAAAAAGATTGAGCCAGTAAAACTTCATCACTGCTTATCCTAGAGAACATGAGATATGCCTAAGAATGACCAGAAGATCCTAGCTAGTTCCCACCCTGGAGGAAAGAGGGCAAACAGTTTAATTTTGAAATTATTTGGGCCTAATATGAACTTCTACATGAACTCCACAAGTTATGATAGCCCACCAATGATTACTGAACTTCTGCAGACATCAGAGAAACTCAGCTAGGTAAGAAATCCTAATTAATATACTCAACATAATATATAAGTCACTGGCTTGTGTATTTGATGCAGTTAGTTTTATGACCCATTTGGTTCTTTTTCTTTTTCATAACCTATTTGAATCTAGGAAATTTAAAAATCATAAAAGGCAAGAGCTAATCTTTTTAAGCCAAGTAACAGCTGAAAGTCAAACAAGTGGATGCTGTGGTCCACCAGAGTGTTACCAAGGTGGATGTAATCCCAATTCCACAATTCACCAAGTTCAGAGGATGAAAAGAATCACATACAAAAATCAAGCTCCCTGAATATAAGAACATTTAGAATACACTGAACAGAAACTGACATTCAGTGGCTTTACAAATATGAAAGGAGTGGTAATGATGTAACAACCTTACAAAGCACTGTAAATGAACAAAGAACACCCTGCTCCTTCCTTCCTCAGTGTGGGAAGATGGAGACCTAGGTAGGCTTTTTTCTCAAAGAAGGTCTGAGTCCCCCCTGTCTAATAACTACACAGAAAGGATCATTCTAGCTAGCAATTAGAGAAATGCAAATCAAAACTACTCTTAAGGTTTCATCTCCCTCCAGTCAGAATGGAAGCTATTATGAAGACAATAAGAAGTGTTGGTGAGCCTGTGGCTTTGGAAAAAGGTACACTCATACACTGCTGGTGGGACTGCAAATTGGTACAGCCAATATGGAGAGCAGTATGGAGATTTCTTGGAAAATTCGGAATGGAACCACCATTTGACCCAGCTATCCCTCTCCTCAGTCTATACCCAAAGGACTTAAAAACGGCACACTACAGGAACACAGCCACTCAATGTTTACAGCAGCATAATTCACAATAGCTAAACTGTGGAACCAAACTAGATCCCCTTCACTGGATGAATGGATAAAAAAAGTGACATATACACAATGGAATATTACTCAGCAATGGAAGAGAATAAAATCATGGTATTTGCAGGTAAATGGATGGAGTTAGAGAAGATAATGCTGAGTAAAGTTAGCCAGTCCCCAAAACCCAAATGTCGAATGTTTTCTGTGATATGAAGAGGCTGATTCATAATGGGGTAAGCAGGGGGAGCATGGGAGGAATAGACAAACTCTAGATAGGGCAGAGGGGTGGGAAGGGAAGGGAGGGGGCATGGAGTTAGAAATGATGGTGGAATGTGATGGATATTATTATTCAAAGTACAGGTATGAAGACACGAATTGGTGTGAATATACTTTGTATACAACCAGAGATATGAAAAATTGTGCTCTATATGTGTGATAAGAATTATAATGCATTCTGCTGTCATGTATAATTTTTAAAAAATTAATTTAAAAAAAGAAAGGATCATTCTAGCAAACAGTGTTCCTAATAATTTAACTTTTCACAGAGGAAACTATTGTAATAATATGATCTGATGAAAGTATTTCCACACACACTAAGTATTTTGGTTATAATGAGATGTTTGTGTTTCTAAGGAAGTTTTCTTGAGGGAAAAAAAAAATTACATGAAAATAGTTGTTTCACTGGGGAAAAGGAGTTCCTGCAGCACTGGCTTGGCTCACAGTACCCAAGGTCACCCTTGCCTTTCAGAGGAGACAGAAGACAACAAAACCCAAAACAGACAAAGCAACTGGCATCCAAACCCATGCCATCATCACAAATCTGCAAACTCATTAACACGCCTTCTTGATCTCTCTCCTCCTCTTTAGAATTCAAACTCTATTATGGAGTCATCCATTTCTCATATCGATTTCTACCTACTGCTCATTCCCATTAATAATCTTCTAATCACCAAGTAGCATGACTTTTTTTGTCGTCCTTGCATAGGTTAGCAAAACATCTTTCTGTTCACTACTTTTATACCAACTTCTTTCTTAATCATTACTCCACCAAATTTGCCATTCACCAAATTCAATGCTTACTCTCTTGCTGTTATTTTTCCTCCCCCTTGATCTCACGTGGAGTTAATCCTAATCTTCAGTTCATGATGCACTTCCATTAGTATATAAGGCTCTTTTGACTTTTCCTGTATTCCAATTCCATCACATCTTGTACCTTAGGCACCCACAATCCTGTATTTGGTATAGTATCACTGAAAACTCCAGTGTGTGTGTGTGTGTGTGTGTGTGTGTGTAGAGTGGGTGTGGTTTACCTAAAATAGTATTGTATTACAAATCAGCTTTCTTTTCCAATCAATATTTCAAAGTCTCTCTTGGTATCAACAATTGCATAATATTCCCTAGTATGAAACTACATTTTATTCATCCATTCTCTTAACTGGGTCTGACTGCATAAACAATCTCATGAGAGAAAATCCCAAGACCAACAAATTCTTATGGATGGATGGATGTGTGCACATGATCCTCTGATGGGTAAACCTAGGAGTAAAGACTGCTAGACAAAAAAAGATCACAAACTGCTGCTCACCACTGTGTCTTCAATTTCCTTCTTAGTGTGAGCTAATATGTCATAACACCTATCATCACTTGCACTTCCCTTCTGAAAACTGGCTTTCTGTTATACATCTTCTACTGACTTCTATTTTTCTGCTAACCGGTTAAGTCCTATTAAAATTTCCAGCTCTTAGGGACCTTGTGAATTTTGTAATGTTTTAACTCTCTTCATCAGTCAACTTTGAATATGAGGTCCTTCACTGAAAACATAAGTCTTTGACAGAGTTAAATCCTTCATCATCTCATTTTGTGGTTTAATGCTTCTTAGAGTTTTATGATGAACTTAGTTTTTCTGATATTTTCCTCTTTCATCAGGACTGATCAGGTGATCTCCTGGGCCACATCAACCTCATGAAACCTCTTTATAGCCTATCTGGCTTGTAGGCCTTGATGTCCACAAGGAACACTCATGTGCTGTTATCTTCTCTCCCCTTCACAGCGATGGCCCAGTGGTCAAGTATGTTTCTCCTGGGCACTTTTTCAAGGCTACCCGGGCTGCCTCCTGAACCAGTGCCTAGGGCCACTGGAAAGTGGTCATGTGCAGACTTTCTTTGCGTGGTTGTGGATACCTTTCAGCACATTCTTTTGGGTCTTGAAAGCCCTTGCTCTGGCTTCAGCTTTGGGAGGGGCAGGAGCTTTCTTCTTAGCTTTCAATGCCATCTTGGTGAAACAGGCTGACAGTTTTTTCTATTAGCAGAAAAGTAACATTTCAAATATGTAACAATTCCCCCTTATCTGTGACTCCTCAAAGAGCATATATCAAACTCCAAATAAAGATTCAAAACTTCAGGAGCTGGCAATATAGCTTAGTTGGTAGAGTGTTTGCCTTGCATGCAAAAGGCCCTGGGTTTGATCCCCAGCATCACCAAAAAAACCAAAAACAACAACAACAACAAAAAACAACCCAACAAACAAACAAACACAGAACTCCTTTTTTTTTTTTTTTTTAAGGAATCAATTTATGGTTTCTCTTTGGCATAGCCAAATTATCAGCACCACTCTTCTTGTGCTTTGATAAGGGTTATTTGAACACAAGCACTGTGATGCTGCAGGTCAATCTGGAGAGCAAGGTGTCTATTAAGTGACTAGCAGATAGTACATTCATCGTGGATACATGGGACAAAAGGATGACTCACATTTGGAGCTGGACTTAATCGTGTTACCAGGGAAGGGGCAGTATTATTTACTTCTGGGATTTTCCATATAATATTTTTGGACCATGGTTGTCTGTCACGGGTAGCTAAAACTGACATCATGAATGAGGACCACTATGGGTGTATTAACTAAAGTTTCTGGGCCAGAAGGTACAGATCCAGCCTATTTTTTTCCCAATGGAGTGGGTCAGTTTTCTCAGAACCACCCATGTACCCAGTGACCTGTGGTTCCCTATTCATCTCATCCTAGATGATAATCAATGTGAGGGATTCATGCTTAGGAGCCATGGGTCTCAACTGCTCTTGTGCCACTCTCTTATTTGTCTATTAGTATGGCTTTAAACTATCTTTACATTAGATGAGGCAAGTTCACCCTCACCACCACCTATTATGCTGCTCTTTCCATTTTGCTTTCTCATCTGACTTTATTTCACTTTTTTCTTTCTATAAAACTCCTCTGTACTTTCACAGACACAAAGTTAAAAAAAAAAAAAAAAAAAAAAAAAAAAAGCCTTACACCTTACAGTAAGAAAGGTATCCAACACCTTTCTCTTTCTGCTTTCTGGCATTGGTTTACATTTTGTTCAGGGGAAAGTGAAAAAGGATTTGTGCTGGGGCAGGCAGCTTAACTTGAGACACTTGGCAATCACAAACTGAAGTAATTAGTAGATTTCACTCTCCCTTAAAACATTTAAGTAAACATTTTAATTTAAAATATTTAAAGTTGTTGATGGACCTTTATTTTAATTCACTTATTTATATGTGGTGGTGAGAACTGAATCCAGTACCTCACACATGCCAGGCAAGAGCTCTACACTGAGCCACAAGCCCAGCCCTTTTGCTTGAATTTTAACTTTAACTAATTTTGTGGTTTTAATTTGGATTTTTTTTTTTTTTTTTGTATCTGGAATTGAACCCAGGGTTGCTTAACCACTGAGGCACATCCCCAGCCCTTTTTATGTTTTATTTTGAGACAGGGTCTCACTCAGTTGCTTAGGATCTTGCTAAGTTGCTGAGGTTGGCTTTGAACTTGTGATCTTTGTGACTCAGCCTCCTGTGCCACAGGGATTACAGGCGTGAGCCATCATGCCTGGTTTTGGATTTTAACTTGAACAAATTTTCTTATTTTAGTTTTGATCAAAGTCTTGATCTCGACTTGACCAAACTTTTTATTAATTCAGAAAGAATCATCTCTCTATAATGGGAAAACATCTCATTCATGAATACAGCTAAATAAAGGATGAACTATCTTCCATTATGATTTTCAAAATCAGAGACTTAAAGTGTTCTCCATAAATGGCTTGTGTATTTACTATTAGGATAATTCCTAACAGGTCTGCAGCTTTGGTTACTATTGTGTATGATGTTTTCTTCCATATTTTCTAACTGCTTATTGGAGCCATAAAGGGGCACTAATCTTTTTACACATCAATCTTGTGCTCAACTATTGATTTTATTGGGATTTCTATGTAGACCATCTAGAAATGATCAGAAGTGTGTCTTCCAATTATTCACTGCTGTTTTTCTTCATCTTAGTGAACTGTATTATTGAACACCAGGTGGAGCGCTGTTCACACCTGCAACTATCCTGTCAAATGCTGCCTGTACACCTTGAGATACACTTGTTTACCACTGAGGTGAGCTCCTGGGTTTCTGATCCCTCCTTGGTATCTACTTTCTTTGTCCCTTCCAGTGTGTCCATGTTAAAATTGGCTTGGACTGCAAAGCAATTCGGACTTTCTTTGGTTCATGTTTGTCTTTTGTATCTTTTTCCATACTTTCATCTTAAATCTTTCTGGTTCTTTTTATGTGCACCTATGGCAGATATTATTATCATTGGAACTTGTCTCTTTAACACATTCTTAAACATATACAACTATCTGTGTGTACACATGGTTCAGATTCCTTTGGCATTATTAATGAGTTTCTGGGAAAGTTTCAGTCTAATTTTTTTAATCATCCTCTTTTCAACTCCCACATCCACTCCATCAGCAAGTCATGACAGTATCTCTCCAAAGTCTATCCCCAATATCTTATTTCCTCTACCTTCCCCACAGCTACCACCCAAATCAAACCACCAGCATATATCTCTGGGTTGCTATACTTCTACCTGCCTTTCTACACATTATTCTCCACCCAGCAACAAGAGTGACATGCAACAATATGTAAACTGGTGTCTATTTCTACTCTCCAGTCCAAACACCCACCAGTGAAAAATCTTCCAACACCTTCTTAAAGAACTCAAAATAAAATCCCCTGAAAGGCTTCATACTTAATCTCCCTCTTCATACATACCTTAGATCCTATCTCAAAGTGCTGTTTTCTTGACATCCCAACCCTCTCCTACCTGTTCTGGTTTTCAGCCAGTTTTCAAGAGCAGCCTCTCAATGTCACTCATCATATGTTGTTTCATTTTCTTCTCAAAACAAATTACAATCTGACTGGCTGAAGAGCCAGAGCCATCTCTCTGATAAACCTCTGAAAAGCAAAGCTGATGCACCAGAACATTCCTTTCCTTGCCTGCTCCCTCTACCCGACCGGCCACAACCACACTATATTCACACAGAGGTGACAGTAAAGAACCGCAGACAGTCAGCAACCTAACTTTTAATGTAAAAGAGCATTTGCACAATTGGCTACAAAAAAAATTTTAAAAAGAAATAAAACTGATCCCCGCTCACATAGTGTACATTTATCTAATTAATACTTTTATGTTTTAAGTGCAATAATTAAAAACAAATACTTCTTTTAACCATATCAGTCTAGAAAAGATTCACATCTCTAAAAACTGAATTTGCTCCTGACCTTTGTGTTGAGGGATAATTCTACATTAATATCATTATATTCCACCTGTACTAGGGCATATAACTGGATAATCAAACACTACACTTTAGATTCTAAATAGGATACCAATGTTTTGTAAAAAAGAGTTAGTACTTGGGCCGGGGATGTAGCTTGGTGGCAGAGCACTCACCTAGTATACATTATTCTCTGCATTCAATCCCTAGTTAATTAATTAAGTCTATACTCGCTACAGTATTCCATTAACAAGGTGCAAGTAAAGTTATAATAAGTATACCAGAATAAGGGTGATGACCCCTGGTCCAGGACTGGGGTTGATGCCACAGCCTTGACTTATTAGAAAAACTAAAAATTAAAACTAAACAATGCTGGGCTGGGTTGTGGCTCAGTGGTAGAGCACTTGCCTCACATGCATGAGGCACTGGGTTCGATTCTCAGCACTGCATATAAGTAAATAAGTAAAGTCCAATGACAACTAAAAATAATATATATATATATATATATATATATATACACACACTAAACAAGGTTATCTTGACACCATAAAAATTGTTGATCTAATAATTTCCATCATTCTCCCAAATATCCTATACCTATTATAGTCTCAATCCCTTCACCCACCCACTCCCTGACAACTACTCATCTGCTTTTTGTCCCTATGAACCTGCCTTTTGTGGGCAACACATGGACAGAATCATAAAACCTGACCTTCTGCACCTGACTTCTTTCAGCAGCACAATGTTTTCAAAGTTAATCAATGAATATGAATCAGAACACCTTTCCTTTTAATGGCTGAATAATATTTCATTGAATGAACAAACCATATTTTGTTTATCCATTTGTCAGCTGATGGACATGTAAATTGTTTTCATATTTTGGCTACTATGAATCATGCCCCAATCTACTTTATCGTTTCCTGCTCTTAAACATCAGTAGACCACCAGAAATCAGCCAATTGAAAGAAGGTATTAAGAAAATAACTACAAACACTAAAATGAACAGGAAAAAACTGGGGAAACAAGTATACAAATTAAGAAAAACTTCTAAGTTTGTTTTTAATAAACTTTAGCTAATTGAAAGTACCACATACATGAAATAAGAACAGAACCCTATAAAAATGGCTAAGATTTGGGGCATTACTTTACTCAAAAGATTTGACATAAAGTTCATTTTAAAGGTTGAAGCTGAAGTTCATTTTCAAGCTTTACAAAAGCCATTTATCTTGCCAAGTATTAACAATGCCCTGAACACCCTCTTCCAGCACCGGCCCTTGTTCAACACAGGTCCTTTCCTCCATCACGCCAACCCGCTTGCTACCAGCACCTGCACTCCTGTCTGGAGGACACTCCTGCAGCTGGATCCTTCTGATCCTTTGGTTTCTGTGTAAACATCATCTGCTCACAGAGGCTTTCTAACCTGCTATCTAAAGCACACTGCTTTCTTTGTTCTAGGTCACACTGGAACACTTATCCCAACATGAAATAGTATCTTGTAGAGGGCAGAGACCACTTTCCCTCCCAGGCCTATAAATGCGTGTGGCACATAACGGGCACCTAAATATCAAGTAAGTGAATAAATTCATGAACATTACCTCAAAATTCTTGTATGTACTTTTAAGAATCTTAATGAACACCCAGGTCTTGTTTTTTCCAAAGAAACATGAAAAATGAAAAAATTTACTCCCAACTCCTTTTTTGCCTTGAAAATCTCTCTCTCACACACACACACACACACACACACAGATATAAGTCCCTCAAAATGTAGTTCTGAGGTTCAGTTTTTTTTTTTTTTCTTAAGACAGGATCTAACTATTTTGGCCAGGCTGGCCTCCAACTCTAGGTCTGTACCACCCATACCTAGCTCTGAGGTTCAAATTTAACCGGGAACCTTGTATTTTACTTGGCAACCCTAGTCAAGAAGCTGAGGAAGAAAAGAACCACAACAGGATGCTGGGGCTGAGGAGGCGAAAGAAAGACTGCCATAGCTGGGTTCGGTAGCGCATGCCTGTGATCCAAGACAGTTAGGAGGCTGAGACAGGAGCAAATTCAAAGCCAGCCTCAGCAATGGCAAGGCGCTAAGCAACTCAGTGAGACCCTGTCTCTAGATAAAATACAAATAAAATACAGGTCTGGGGATGTGGCTCATGGGCGAGTGCCCTGGTTCCTACCCACCTCCCCCCAAAAAACAAAGCCAAAAATAAAAACAAATGCAGCCGGAAGACTCTCTCCTTGTGCATCGGCACTTCCCCTTATGTCCTGCACAAACTCTGCATGGGTCAGCTCTCCCCTAGGCTACCTCCAGACTCGCCCATCAGTGCAAGAACTGGGTCTGTAACTGCAGGGGTCAAAGGTTAACAATACCATCAGCATCTGGAACTGTGGCTGGTACAAACATCTGTTCAACATGAAATCTAACAGCAACATGGAATCAAACAGGTCCCTAGACTATCCTCTAATTATGACTCAGCAGTAAAGCAACTTGAAAAGGAGAGGCAAATGACAAAAGCATACTTACTGTTTCAAAAGTATTCAATATCATCAAAGGTAAAAAAACATTAAAATACTCTCCACAATCTTGAAATCGGACAGGCACAGGTCTTGAGATGGACTGACAAAGACTTGCTGGGGGCCCACACTGATCAAAGTTCAAAAACATTTCATATTTCCATTTTAAGACCTCTTTAACAAAGGTGTCGGAGATAGACTGTGATGACAAGAGAATATTTACTGGAGAAGAAACTGAAAAAGATTTGCTTTCAGCAAATGGAAGCTTGTAGCCTTGCTTGCTGGAATTATTTGGAGCCTGAGAATGAAGCACATTGCACAAACTATTCCCATCACCTGCTGGCTTCTGAGGTACCAGGGAAGCAGGCTGTGGTACTTTCAGAATAGACTGTACCCCATTTGATTTATTTTTTAGAGCTGATGGAAGTGAAGTATTTTCCAAAGACTTTGAAAGATTGGCAATGCGTGAAGTACTCTTTGAACTAAAAACCTTGGTGGTAGAAGGTCTTAAAGGTTTGGCTGCAGAAAGAGGCAAGCCAGGCTTCCGAAACACATCTTCATCTGCTTTGATTTCAGAGGGTCCTGAGCAGCATTCGCCCTGGCTTTTCGTGGTTTCGATACCATCTTTGAACTTACACTTTGTGACACTCAAAGATTCCAACTGAGGCCGACTCACAGAATTTTCTTCTACCTGAACTGTATCTTTTCCATGAACCAATTCAATGAGCTTATCATTACCATACTCCATTTGTGAACATAAATCCATATCTTCGGGATCATGCTGTGTTAAAAATAAGTTGTCATCCTCTGCATCGCTGTTGGACTCAGGATCCACTTCTTTCAGAGCTGCCATCTCTGTGTGTGCTGCAACACGGTGTGCTGCAAGATCACCTCCAGCTAAAGGGGTTTCTAAAGTAGAGACCACTCCTTCATTGGTTGGCAGTCTTCCATTCAACCCTCCAGAATCACACTGGTTCAAAACACAAGCACCCTCAGTTACCTGAGATGTGTACTTTGCTGTTTTGGTCTCTGGTTCTGAAGGAAAGTCTTTTATTAACTGCTTTTCATCACCGCTGGCAAGTGCATCACTGCTTTTATAATCTGACCTCTCAGACTCAGGTGCAAGTATATCAGAATTATGTGTTCTACGTGTCCCTGCCCTTGGAGCATCTGCACTTCCGTAACCAAAAAGTTCTTGTCTATTTTGTTGTGACTTAGGTCGTGCTTGCCTTGGTGAATGAAGATCCTGACTTGTGAGCAGTTTCTTATTATTTTTAACAGAAAGAGTCTGAGGAGAAATTAACTTGGTCTTTTTTTGGGTGTCTACTACTCCAACAGTTTTGCCATGATCGCGTAACTGAACTATATATTCTAAAGATCGCTGGGACAACTCAAAGGCCTTCCGAGGAGCTTTCTTCAAACCAAGCTTCTCAACTGTGGAAGTTGGTTCAGGACACTGGCGAAATTTCTTTGGTGGAACTACAGCAGGAGTCGTCCTACAACTTAGGTAATGTGAACTCTTATTCTGCCCTTTTTTGGGATCTGAATGTGTTTTCTTAGTTTTAGAAACTGGGACTCTCCTAATGGGTTTTGAGTAAGTCCGAAGCTTTGGAGACTTTTTTACTGAAACTGCCGTGGCCCTCTGAACACTTGAACTGGGAGTTACAGTCCTCACGTCTGTACTCTGTAAGTCATTTTCAGTAAGCTCTCTCTCATTAAGAACATCAGAATGGTCCTCATTTTGGACAGAAGATGAAGGCCTGAGAGGATCTTCAGACACAGGTTTTTCAAATCGTTTCCTCTTAGGCTTTTTAACTTGGATTTCACGAAGATCCTCCATGGAAGCACTGCTGCTGTGAGGCTCTGAGTGCTCCTCGACACTCTCCACGACCCTGCACACCGCCTCTTCAGATGCATACTCTGGACCATAGCCCCAATTATTGGTGCTGTCGGCTACATGAGTCACACAGGAACTTTTTTCAGTCTCTTGAACTGAATTCTTGTCCACTTTATGATCTTCCCAAACTGAAAACACTTCAGATGGACTTTCAAACTCAAAAAACTGAGAATCAGATTCCTCAAAGTGCAAAAGGGAGTTTGTCTTTTCTTCCTTTATAAGTTTCTTTTCCACAGTAGTAGTAACTAGTGAATTATGCTGTGCCAGAGATTCTTTCTCAATAGATACTTTGCCCTGTTCAATGTGTTTTTCAAACCCAAGAATTGTCTCATCATCATCATCAGAATCTGAAATAACAATAATTTGTCCATGGCAGGTATCCACAACATTATTTTGGTTAGCTGTGAAACACCTTTTATCATCCTTTACTCTTCTCTGCAGTTGGGATGTACTTTTTAGAGTTGAATCTGATGGAAACTTAATAACACTGGCTTGAGCTATTAAAGACAATTTGTGGAGGTCTCTATCCACTTGAGAATCTGTTAAGGTATCAGACTTAGGACTGATGCCAGGGGCCTGCTCTCTTACCAAGTTAGAGGAAATCAGACCCACACTCTTATTCACATCCTTATTTCTTGATTTCAGTATAGTCACAGGATCTTTAAAGGGAGATGTTTTCTTCACCAAAGTATTGGTAATTTCTGTAAATGAAACCAAATCTTTATCATCAGCATAACAGTCCTGTACTTTGCAATTATTTTTGTAAGAGAACATATCCAACTCTTCGCTCTTTAAGTGTTTCTTTTTCAGTGATAAACTGTTTTGAGATTTTTGTTCTCCATTTTCACCATCTGGAATACCACTAGGGTTTACAGATGGGTCATGTGTGAAGCCATCCCCTTTCTGAACTCCTGCATCTTTTCTTAAATAGAAAGTCTCCATATTAGATGCAGTCAGATTTTCCCCTAAACTGATAGCATCACTGATCGAAGTACTTTTCCTGTGTTGCTTCTTTATAACATGTGATAACTTTGCACAGATTTCATCTTTCTGTGCCTTAGATTTTGGTTTTGAGGTTTTACCAAGAGCATCATCCTTTAAAGAGAAATCCTCACTTGATGTGGTTACTTTTGCCAGACAATCAGTGCAGGAATCAGTCAGTGAACGTGTTGATTTGATGATTCCCCGGCCACAGCTCTTGTCTGGACCACTTCTTGAAGGACAGCTCTGGGGCGTATGAGAGCTTTCCTTCACAGACTTCTGTACCCCTCTGCTCGCTTTACCTTGGTTTGGAGCTCTTTCAGCAAACAGGCTTTTACTACACTGCTGTAAGTGTGACTCAGCTGAGGGATGGTCTTCCACATTCAAGTCCTTCATGAAATTCTGCTCGTTACCATCTTCTTCCACAGTACTACTTGCTTTAATCATTATGCTCTCTTGCACTTGATGTGTGTCAATTTTCATTGGTTCTTTAGAAAATGTTGGGCTGGAATTTTCAAGACAAAGCATGTCTTTCTTAGACTTCTCTATCTGTTCACTTTCTTCTTTAAAAGATGTAGGTGGGGTCTTACATGGAGTCAGATCCACAAAAGTGCTACACTGAGGTACTTTGACTTTTATGTTTCTAATAATTTGTTTTAAACACGTTTGTAACTCATGGGTCTCCTGACTAGTCAACTGCCAACCTAGAGACAAATTTCCTCGAAGGAATAAGTTAAGCTTATCCCAGAACCGCTTACAAAGAGTCTGTTGCCCAAGCTGGTACCCTTCTTTCAGGAGACTCCTGATCAGCTGCACACAAGCAAGCTGTACAGAGTTAGATGGCATTGAATGCAATGACAGTGATGATATCATTGCTGTTCCTTTGGAGCAATTTCCAGATGATTTCTCTGTACTCCGTGCAAATGCAGTGGTAGGGAGCTTGGCACATTTTACAACAGCTTCCACCCACTGCTGGGAGCTAACCCACAGCAAATGCAAACACTTTTTATTTCTGTGCAGTTCAATTACTGACACCAAAATTAGAAGAAAAAATTCAGTGACTTTGTCACATACAGCATCTGTTTGGTTGAGGACATCTTTAACTTCAGAGTACAGATGATGAATAACCTCTACTATGTAAGCCACACCCAAGTCCTTAAGATCCATGAGGGACTGAACAAAAGGTATGAACCACAGAAATGTGCTGTTATGGACACGCATGTCTTGACCAATGTCTGACTGAAGTACATTGGCTAATGTTTCCATTTCTTCATACATATTAGGACAATAATCTGGACAAATGGCTGATCTCCACCCTGAATCCTAAAACAAGAAAAATACATTCAGGTAAATAAGTACAGTAATAGGTTTAACCCCAAATTGTAAAAAAAAAAAAAAATGTGTGTGTGTATCCCTAAACTTTCCTATTTTTGTTTACTATATATCAACATATACATCCCCACAAAAATTGAAAATATAAGTTGAACACTGACACTAAAGCTTCATTAGTGCAAGTCTACCCCCTTCCATGCTGTGCCCCTTTCATTAGCTGGCTCTGATTATTAGTCATGCCCCTTTCCCCCAGCCCAAAAACCTTCTGTCTAATTCCAAAGTATGCACACTAATGTTAACAAGTTCATCTTCCCAAGCACAATTCACCTGGCTCCATTACCAGGCCTTTGGTAGCACCTAATGCAGAACAGGTATATATCATAAAACCATCATGCAACTAATTATGTAAATCACTATATAATAGAATCTGAATTTTCAAATAGTTTTATACCTTTTTGGCCTTTTCGGGATTATAATTGTATACAATCTGGCTGCAAGTCACCATATCATCCAAATATGACTCCGGTTCCAACTTGGTCCTTAAATATGAACAAATAAAAAATTACTGAAATGAAGCAGGGGAACAAAAAAAAAAAAAAAAAAAAAACCCTTGTTGAGTCAACTGCAACAGAATTCCTGACATTAACTAACCTTATAGAGCTGTTCCGTATATTTTTGATCTCCCTATTATAGCTCACGTTGTTGATAATGGTTTGAAATGCCTCAATAGGATCAATAAGTTGACCCCAAACCTTAGAACCAAGGCGATCCAGGATCACCATGAAACAGTGTAAGGCTGGCCAGAAAGGATCCACACTATCATCTGAAATACAATGTAGCAATTGCAAAATTACAAAACAATTAGAAAAATACACTAAAATGTATTGAGAATTAAGCATTCTTTACCCAGCTAGTAACAAAACTAAAAGCAAAGTAGCAAATAATTTAAGGTCATACCAACTCTTAAGAGACAGATTTTTACAAAGTTAGCAAATTTTCAAAATTTTTATCAAATAACTACTATAACCTCTAAAAAAAAATTTTTTTTTAGGGGAACAATTGCTTAATAGGCAATAAATCAGTCTAGATAAACACAACCTTTTTACCTTGTTTGCTACACCTGACAATACTTCCTAATTAACTTCTCACCCCATTCCTGGAACTTTATACTCCCACAACAGAAACAAAGAACGGGTAAAAAGGGGAAGGAGAAACTTGTTATTTACAGATCAAAATGAGGCCCATAATACAAGAAATTCTGCTTCAATATAGTTCTGAATTTTTATATGGCATAGCTGGTAGGAAGGACTGAATCCTTTCACCAATGGGGCAGAGCAAAGATACATACCCCTCGGTTCATCCGTATTTCAACATAGCCCTGTAACTCTTGGGTCTCCTGACTAGTCAACTGCCAACCTAGAGACAAATTTCTTCTTTCATTTTGTAGAAATCCCCGTTGCTCCTCAATTCTTACTTCCAGTACTTTCCCTCCTGTATTAGAAGTACAGTGGGCAAGATACTGCCCTACTTAAAGACCTTCAATGGCTCCTTATGTCTTCAAAGAAAATTCTAAGTCAAGAACTTGCAAGATATTGCTCTATTGTTTTCATATTCCCAAAATCTCACACTAAAAAAAATCACTAGCTTTTTCCCAAATAAGCACCATCTATCAAAATTCTATCCATCTGTCCAGCTTAAATGCCTCTTTCTTTATTAAATATTGCTCAGCCATTTCATTTCCTACAGAAAGAACTCTTCTGGGCCAAAGACCCTGTTACTGACAATATTTAGTCACCCTTGAATGTATAGCTGTATTTCCCTTAGACTTTCTAAAACCCTGCATTCAATCATTCATTCATTCATTCATTCATTCATTCATTTATTTATTTATTTATGTAATCCCAGGTCCTTGGGAGGCTGAAGCAGGAAGACTGCAAGTTCAAGGCCAGCCTGGGCTGCTCAGCAACATCCTGTCTCAAAATATAAAAAGGGCCAGGATGTAGTTCAGTGACAGAACACTTGCCCAAAATTCACAACTCCCTGGGTTTATTCCCTGTTTGTCTCTCTCTCTCTCTCACTGACACATACCCCCTCTGCTTTTTTATCAGTTATTTGTGCAGCTCTTCTTAGGCATTTTGTATCCCTCACAATAACTGATGCTGCCTCATGTTTAATAAGCTCTCATATAAGAAAAAAAGTAGTTAGGTGAAGACAGTTATAAAAGATTTCTTAAGAAAGGTGACTCACATTTTGAAGAAGGTAGGTGAGCTGGATTAACAGAAAGGACAAAATTATATGTGCAGATATGCACAGGAAAAGTGAACAATTTATGAAGCAACTGCTGGCAAATGAATCAGTAACCACCCTAATCAGGAATAATATATCAGGAAAAGACATGCTATGAATAAAATAAAACTTATTTCTTTTAAAATCTCCAACCAGTGAGTTCATATCCAGTCAAGCTGTTTGCAGAAAAGTGAAAGGTGGGAAAATATGTTCATTATGTTGGCATAGAATCTGGTATGTTTTGTTGATTCATTCCTTCATAAATATTAGAAGCACTCTGTTATCAGCTTAATTCAAGCAACAGCAAGAGTGTGGTCTAATAAACACCATGACAAATTTTAGGATCTTTTTTTAAAAACCATCTAAGATCAACACTGTCCAAGAACATCTTCTGATGATGGGAAATGCTTCATATCTACACTTACACTGAATCCCCACACATTGGTGGTGACTGAGTCTTGGAATATGGCTAGTGGGACTAAAAAGGTGGATTTTTTATTTTAATTCATTTAAATTTCACTAAGCACATGTGAGCCAGGTGTGGTGGTACACGCCTGTAATCCCAGTGGCTCAGGAGGCTGAGGCAGGAAGATCATGAGTTCAAAGCCAGCCTCAGCAAAAGCCAGGCACTAAACAACGCAGTGAGACCCTGTCTCAGATAAAAAGCAAAACAGGGCTGGGATGTGTCTCAGGTTGAGTGCCGAGTTCAATCCCCAGTACCAAACGAACAAAAAACAACACATGTGACTGGTAAAATGAACAAGCAGGTAAAGACTGTGGGCAAAGTGAAGCTCTGCCCAATGTTAGTTACCACACCTGTGTAAGGCCCAGGGATTCCAGGGCTCATTCCAGCACTAACTGCTTCAATGTGGAAGTTAAACCACTTTGAGTTTCAGTCACTTCTTCCATAGTAAAAGGAAGGTACTTAAATTTTACTCTAAAGGTCCTTTCCAGTTCAAAAGTCTGTCTCTGTGATGTAAACCATAAACAATAAATTAGTTTCTTTTCTCCCCACAATATCACACCCCACTCCTTCTATTGACACTAGCATTTTAGAAGTGCATCATCACAAGACTCAAAAGCAGTTAGCAAGGGAAATGTGTTACCATCTGATTGCCTCTCCATGGTGTGAAGGATTGACTGCATAAAGTCATTTTGCTTGTCTGAGCCCAATAACAGTGAGTCCATGGCTTGCTCTTCAAGAATGGTCAGCAACATGCAAATACCTGTAAGATCATTCACAGTGTTCTTGAAGTGATGAAATAACACTATTCTAATGCCTTTTCTGGTTTTGCTGGCAAAAGGGGGAGAAAGATGAACCAAAAAGAACCCCATTCCCCAAATATATATAAGTCTAAGATATTTGAGTACAGCGGCTCCCAAGTAATAGAACCTAAACTGTTTCAAGGGTAAAAGGGCAGAATGAGACAGGCTTGGTTAAAGAACAGTCTAAGATGACTACCATGTAACCTGTATTTCATCAAGTCTAAGATGCCTTCGATTTTTAAATGTACCAACTTCATAAATCACTAAGGAAGAAAAATTAATGCCATTTATAGTACATGACCTTAGGACCTGGAATTGATGAAATGGGGAAGAACCATTTTGACTCAGTACCAAACTTGTAAATAATATTCATGTTTCTTTAGACCAGCAAATATTTTACACATTGCAAAAGAGTTGTTAATGATAAAACCCTATTTAAAGTCAACCACTATCAGGTGCAGTGACACATCTGTAACCCCAGTGGCTCAGGAGGCTGAGGCAGGAAGACCCTGAGTTCAAAGCCAGCCTCAGCAAAAGGGAGGCACTAAGCAACTCAGTAAGACACTGTCTCTAAATAAAATACTAAATAAGGCTGGGGATGAGGCTCAGTGGTCAAGTGTCCTCGAGTTCAATCGCTGGCACCCCCCACCAAAAAAATTAACTATTTAACTTATACTTTGTTGTTCTAATATTCCTTTAAACAAGAGATTCATTTGCCAGTGCTTGAAAATATACCTCTTCCACAGGTATCTAGGATAAGTAATGTTTAATAATACACATAATGTTTAAGTCAATTAAATAACAGAACAGGAACTAGGAACAATGAAATCCTGAATTTTGAAATTTGGACCAGATAACCAAGAGATTACTTCCTGTTCAGGACACTCAGGAAGAATAATTATTGGTGTAGAAACAATACTCACCTAACCAATAGTTTTTGTAGTTGGTTGTATCATACATGTGTGAAGGCAGAAGAATCAGTTTACCCTTTTCGAGAACAGAAGAAGTATAGATGTCTGGATTTTCTAAAAGCCCCAACTCTATGACTTTGAAGAGGCAAGTTAAAACCTCCTGTAAGTCATAATAATCATCTCTGTCCACTTTTCCTAAGTTTCTTGCAGTCAGGATAGCCCAACGCCGAACCTAAATGCAGAAACAAGAAGAGTATGTTTATGACTTCATTCAACAAAGGTCTACCTATGTACAGCAACAGCTTAGATAAGAAAATTGGACTTTCTCTACATTTTAATATACTAATTAAGACAAAATATAGATCTTGTCTGATCCCGAACAAACTAAACTTAATAGACTTAACAAGCCATTTATGAGACAATCATTTCCAATCATTTAAACACCAACAGGAAATACAGTATTAAAAAAACATTATATGTGAAAATGGCATTTTTTACAAAGTTCTTAATTTTTAGAAACATATACTGAACTATCTTGTGGATAAATTGCTTTGATGTCCAAGATCTGTTTTAAACTGATCCAAAGCAGAGTAAAATGTTGAGTACATATTGGTAATTGATAAAGCTTACTGACTGATAAATGGGAAATTTCACTGTGCCATTCCCTTTTTGTATGTTTGAACTTCTCCATAATAGAAAGTTTAAAAAGGCGAAGAGCCAGGCAAGTGGCACATGTCTATAATCCCAGTGGCTTGGGAGACTGAAGCAGGAGGATCCTGAGGTCAAAGCCAACCTCAGCAATTTAGTGATGCACTAAGCAACTCAGTGAGACCCTGTCTCTAAGTAGAATACAAAATAGGGCTGAGGATGTGGCTCAATAGTCAAGTGCACCTGAGTTCAATCCCCAGTACCCCCAAAAGAAAATAATAATAATTTAAAAAAAGCAAAAACCAGACATCTCCAAAGAAATCACGGATCACTTCTAAATGACAGCAAAACATATAGAAGTGACATTAAATTTCTCAGAGACCGTAAATTAAATTTAGTGACTACAGACTAAAGTCAATAACGAAATAAAGTAGAAGAGAAAAATATCAAGAGTGCACCCTGTATAGTAAAGCCTTTCATGAAATACTTTCTTTTATATGCTATGTATGTGTGCACTCAATTAATGCATTTTTAACTATAAGTTACAGTTAATGAAGTTTGAAAAAGACCTAATGAGTAAAAGCCTGAGCTTCAAGCCAACATGACTAATGAATTACAAACTCCTGAAAAAAAAAAAAAAAAACCTACAACAAAGGTATCCATGAATCTATACTGATAATAAACAGGTAATTGAGGAAGAGGGAAAAGGGTCTTGATTTCAGTATAATTAATGCCAAATGCTGTCTGATAAATATCAAGACACTGCTGGAGTTGAAAATCACTATTTTGCAAACATAGAAAAAAACATATATGGTTACATTTAGGAAATTGTGGTTAGTGGCAGGGTATTCACATGTCTAAAGCATCAACAAATTAAACTGGACAGCACCTTAACTGACTACAATGAAGACCACTGTAAGCACCACACACACACACTCACACACACACACACACACACACACACACAAAGTATTCATTTTGTTTGTTAACCCTGTGGAAAGGGTTTTCTCCTATATGTAATCTTCAGGTACTTTATTTCACTTATAATATTACTAAGATTCATCCACAGTTTCAAATTGGCAAGTTTGTCTTAATTGCTACATAATATTCCAATGTCTGACCAAACCAATTTCTTTATCCACCCTCCTACTGATGGTATTTGGGTTGTTTCCAAATTTTTGTTCACTCTGGGTAGCATGCTATGGAATTTCTTATATAGGCCTCCTATTACAAAAATTTTAAGTTCTCTTTCACATACTAAGCCAGGAATTAAAATGTTGATCATGAGATATGTGAACATCCACAAACTATTCTCTGAAGTAGCTGCACCAGTTTATACTTACACAATTATTCCTTACCAGCAATAACAAGATTCACAGAAGTGCAAAATGATATGACTCTGTGCTCTTATTTCCCTGACCTTTAAATTAAAACATTCCTTTGTATGTTTATTAGATGGACATATTTTTTCTGTTGGCTCATACCTGTTCAGATCTTCGTCCATATTTCTTTTGCAGTATTGTTAGTATCATACAAATCTCCCAATTTTTAATTTCTATTTTCACTCTCTTAATGGTATATTTTGATTAACAACAGTTCTTAATAATAATTTTGTCTATTTTTACTTCATAATCAATGCTTAGTTTCTTTTCTACAAATTCTTTCAAACTGTCACTAAAGTATGCTGAAGTATTCACTATAGTCTAGTATGTGGTCATCTTTGTAGTATTTGAAAAACTGGTTAGATGCACAGCTCATATATGTAGCCCATAAGTCAAGCTTATAAATTGCCTTATACTGATATTTAATTCCCTTCCTGGATTTTGTCTACTGATTCATCAATAAAGAACAAGAAGGGGGCTGGGGTTGTGGCTCAGTGGTAGGGCGCTCACCTCACACACATGAGGCACTGGGTTTGATACTCAGCACCACATAAAAATAAATACAGCTATTGTGTACACCTACAACATACACATATATATATAAATAAAAGAACAGGAAGGTCTGGGTATGTGGCTCAGTGGTAGATCACTAGCCTAGCATGCACAAATCCTGGGTTCAATTTCCAGCACTGCAAAAAAGAAAAAAAAATAAAATGACGACTAACAGGAGTATGTTGAAATCTCATACAACATTAATGAATTTACATATTTCTCCCTGTTAATTCTACCAATACTCCCAACATCTACTTTGATGTTACTTTAGTATATTACTCACTTGACCACATATAACCCTTTTTAAAAAAGACTACGTGATAATACTATAACTTCACCAGTTTTTTTTTAAGGCTAGTATTTGCCTATTATTTTTCTATCCCTTGTAATCAACTTTTTTTGTCCTTATTATGTTTTAGGTGTTTCCTAGAAGCAGAATCTTTCTAGATTTTACGTCTTCAGTAATTCAATCTATTGTTTAACTGACAAATTCAGCCCATTTACGTTAAATATTGATGTCCTTCAATATGTTTATATGTATGAGCCTTTTTTCTATTTCTTTAAAAGCATTTCTTCTTTCTTAATAACTCTCAGCTACCTCTGTCCTTAGGATAAAAACTTAACAGCATGCTGCCACATCCTTGATCTCCTTGCCGGTCAAACCCATCATCATGTTGCTATTACCTATTCCAAATTACTGCTGATATATTCACTTTCTTTGAATTTAACTTTAAAAAAGAAATTCAACCACAGTATTTATCCAACTTTATGTATCTCTTATAATATCTCCTGGATTCTTATCTTTTATGTACTTCATTTGGTGCTGGCCTGTGTGTGGTAGACCTAGAACCTTATACAAACAGGATATTTTAATTATGTTCTTATATTTAAATGAGTCTGGGTAGAGGTACAAATTTAGGTTTTTAAGCTCTCTCCCCATAAAAATACTCCTTTACTGTCTTCTTGCACACAGTAGGACTGCTACAAATCTGGCATCAATCTGATTCTGTTTCCACAATATGGTCTTCTCTTAATCTTTTCCAATTTATTTTTGCCACTCTTAAATTTCATTGATTTGCTGAGGTTGAGACCTGGCTTTTCCTTTTCTTCTTAGATTTTATATAGGTCCTTAGAATCAAGTGATCTCCTTATTTTAATTCCAGTAAATTTATATCCATTATTTCTCTAGTATCTCTTTCTGATACTTCTTTTATCTACATTAACATTACTACTTTTTTCTTATTATGTCATCTATTTCTCTTTTTTCATTCTTAAGGATCTGCTCAATCTAGTCTTATCAGTAACTCAATTTCTCAGCCACAGCCATTCTATTACTCATCCTATCTCCTATCTTATGTTTTCTTTTTCCTTTTTTTTTTTTCCCTAATACCAGGGGTTGAACCCAGGGCAGTTTACCACTGAGCTATATCCCAAGCCCTTTTTATTTTTTATTTTGTGACTAGAGTTTCTCTCAGTTTCCCAGGATGGCCTTGAACTTGTGATCCTCTTGTTTCAGCCTCCTGAGTCATTGAAATTATGGGCAAGCACCATTATGCCTAGCTGGTTCTTAGTTTTCCAGTTCTCATTTCACATTATATCTTCTCTTATTTCTTCTAGCATGTTTATTATAATTTTTAATTCCTGGATAATGCCCTGGTATTATCGCTTCTATTGAAATCTTTTTCTCAAATACCTTCCTAACTATGCAAGAAGGCCAGCCCCCAGCCTGGCTTACTCCCAATGAATTCAGGGATAAGAGTGGTGGATAAACCCAAGCCATAAAAAGAATAATCAGTCACTGCCACACAACTTACATTTCCAAGGTTAGGGCGAAGCAATATTAGGAGAAAGCACTAGTAGGCTGCAATTCCTCAGTCCTGAGGGTTCTGATGGGATGGCACTGAAGTAACTACCAGTGTTAGCTGCTCCCCAACTGCTTATCTCAGCACCTCACAAACACCAGGGCTCTGTGCTGCTCTGGTTTTTTTTGTTTTGTTTTTAATATCTATTTGTTTACATGCAGTGCCAAGAATCGAACCCAGTGCCTCACACATTCTAGGCAAGTATTCTACCACTGAGCCACAGCCCACTGCCTGTTTTATTCCTATCATCACCTGGATCAGATCTTGAATTGCCACAGATACAGATGCAAGCACTGCTTATCCAAGGAAATGGTAAAGGAGAACTCAAACCAAAATATTAATTCCTTTCCCATTTTATCCTCCTACAGCCAAACAGGTGTGTGAAGTCAGTTTTTTGTTGCTGTGACCAAATTCCTGACAATAACAAAGTTTCAGAAGTTTCAGTCCTAAGTGGGCTGGCTCCATTGCTTTGAGCCCGAGGAGAGGCAGAGCATCATGATAGATGAAAGTTACTCAGCTCACACCAACCAGGAAGGGGGGGGGGGACACAGATTAAGATACAGTCCTCAAGGGCTCACCCACAAAGACCCACAGCTCCCAATAATGCCTTCACATCATTAATTCACTGATGGGGTTGAAGCACTCATGTTCCAGTCACTTTCCAAGGCCCACCTCTGAACACTGCTGCACTGGGTACCACACCTTTAACAGGCAAAGGTCTTCAAGGAACATCCTGGATCCAAACTGTAATACAGCTATCTCCTACACACCTCTCACACCATTCACAACAGATGTCCTCCAGAGCTGACCTCAGTGGAAGGGCCAACAGAACTGGTCTGGGCAATACAGCTTAACAATCATGTTCTTCATGTGTTATTCAGGGAACTGGTTTGCAAGCTCATCCTACAGGGAGGGATTCCACATTCCTCCACTACTCCTTCCATACCATTTCCTAACTATAAAGTTGGGATTATCTCTATCTAACCCGCAGAGTCCTACTCCAGAACTCAGTCTATTGTCGGCAGGTCAGGGCTCCCTGACTTTGGTTTACACAAGACACAATGTAGACTCAGCCACCAAGCCTGCAAGTGCTTGGCCCAGAATCTGATTATGAGTTGAGACCTGTGCTATAGTTTGCATCTGAAATGTCCCCAAAAGCCCATGTTAAAAGCTTGGTCCTGGGCTGGGGTTGTGGCTCAGTAGTAGAGCGCTTGCCTAGCATGCACGAGGCCCTGGGTTCGATCCTCAATACCACATAAAAATAAATAAAAAAAATAAAGGTTTTGTCTAACCAAAAAATACATATTAAAAAAAAAGGCTTGGTCCTTAGCTTAGCTCTATTGGAAGATGACAGAATCTTTAAGAAGTGGGGCCTAGCAGAAGGTCTTCAGGTCACTGGGAGCATACCCTCAGAGGGCATTATGGGACTCCCAGTTCCTTCCTTTCTCTTTCAGTCCTTGGCCATGAGAACTGTTCTGATCCACCATGCACTCCTGCCATGATGTGCTGCTATAGGCCCAAAGTAATGGTGCCAACTGATCATTGACTAAAACTTCCAAAATTAAGACAAAATAACACTTTCCTCCTTATAGTTGATTATCTCAGCTATTATAGTGATAAAAAGCTTACTACCAAAACCTGCTTCCTCTGTAGTCAGACCTTGGTACTCTGTCAGCCTTCTTTCACAGAGGAACCCCACCTGTCTTGTTCTAGACACAGAGCTTGGCCTGGTTCTTTGTCTTGCCTGGAGTGCACTTTTAATATCTGTGATACTGCAAAAGCTGAGCCCCAAGCTACCTACAGCCACGCAGGCCTACAAGATTCTACCCATTTATTACTTTGGGCTTCTTCTCTTCCTTTGCTGGACCACGGAAACAGTTAACTTGTAAGAATTGTGACTATATTTTTTTAATGTCCTCATTTTTTACTTTTCCTATCATTGTTGTGTTTGGCACAAAGAAACTGAAATTCAAAATCACCTGGACTGGAGATCCCAGACCATGCTCTTTCTCAGCTGGCGAAAACGAGCCCTTTGTTCTTTGCCTAACTTTGTCAGAGCAGCCTCTCATGGCTATTGGATGGCTTGGTGCAGTAACTCAGTTCTAAGTGTGAGGACCAGCAGCACAGACTGCCTCACTATAGGGTGATAAAAGCCCAAACCTCAGCCAGAAGACCATGTCAAGTTTCAATGCTTCAATGTTGCTCTCTCCATCTGTTCCTGCTCATTGTTTTGACTTTCACGTTCTTCTTTGTTTCTGGCACCTAAGAATTTCCCAGCCCTTCCCTGCCCCACCTTTTAATCTATAAGCAAAATAATTTTTTCAAACATTTAAACTAGTATTTCAAAGTTTTTGGAGTTGGGTAAGCAAGTAAGAAATGAGAGGAGTCCTTCTTCATTAATTCAACTGACATATTAAAAGACAATCAAAATTATTCCCTTACTTCACTTTTAAGTTCAAGTATCACCTATCATACTACCTTTTTTGTAGCTTTAATAATATAAAATATAAAAATTTAAAAATATTTTAGCAAATATCTTAAAATAGACACCAAAAACCTCCACTAACCCACTATGGGGCTGGAGACACAGCACCCTGAGGTAAAGCACACTTGCCCAGCATACCTGAGGCCCTGGGTTATATCTCTAGTGCAAAATCAAACAAAACCAAGCCTCCATGAAAGCTATCTGTTTGTACATAAATAAAATATATCCTTCTATTGCCTAACATTCCTACTCACCGTTTCATTGGGATGGACCAAAAATAAATAGATCCCCGGATGTTTGTCAAAAACCTGAAAGGAGCAATTGGCTTGTTCCATTTGACAAAGTGCTTCAACACATAATTCATCTAAATAGGAAAAAGGAGGCAGAAAATAAAAATGTAAGTCTTATCAACATTTTAAGAGTCCCTAAATCTGACTCCTTAGTTGTTAATGTTAAGTACATGAAAAAGTTGTCAGTTGCCCCCGACTTTAATTGAGATATACAAATGCTTACAATGTAAATGGAAGAACAATATTCATGATATATGCCTACTCACGTGATCACGGTATGTTCTTAGCATACTCTTTACCAGAATACGTATACCTCTCTCTATATATTTCTACAATTGACAATTATCTCCACAGGGTATTTTTGAGAAGTATGGTTATAGAGCTGGTCAATTCCATTTGCATTTTACATTTTGACCTAGCTGGGCTTTATTTAGGAGTGAAGAATGAGTCAGCTTTTTCCCCAAATGGCTATTTATGAATTATGAATTATCAATTACCCTATAGATCAACTAACTTTAGTGTTTTAAGCTTCAAAGAGTATTAGTAACATTAGTTGGGATGGGAAAGAGGGATGATGACTAGAAAAAGAGTTCAACGCATGTTGATAATGTTTTGTTTCTTGATCTAAATACTGGCTACATAAATGTAAAAACTCATGAGATATACTTTTCTGAATGTTGTTATTTAATAAATGTTTTTAAAATGCCCTGTTAGAATTGTTGAATCTAATCACTTTGAATTTATTGACTTAGAATTTGTTCATCCAATTAAATCTTTAGGTCTACTTTTCAGTTTATTATAGTACAAAGAATAGAGACCCAAGTTAAAAATAAGAAAAATCCAAACTGTTTTTCCGCATGGCAACTAGATAGTCTCTTTAACAAGCCAAACACCTGGTAGGGAAAAAAATAACTAGACAAGGTGGTACATTCCTGTAATCCCAGTGGCACAGGAGGCCGAGGAAAGAGGATTGTGAATTCAAAGCTAGCCTCAGCAAATTAGCAAGGCCCTGTCCCCAAATAAAATATAAAAAAGGGCTGGGGATGTGGCTCAGTAGTTAAGCACCCCAAGTTCAATCCCTGATACCAAAAACAAACAAAAAAGAAAAACAAAACAAAAAACAAGGATATGTTTTTGTACCTGTACAAACACACAGGTGCATGGTTTGTACATGAATTATACAAACCAAATTCAATACATAGTCCCTGACAGGATTTTCGATTTAAACAAAAGAGACAAAATCCTACATTTTTGGGACTATTGAGAAAATATGAATGTGGATGAGATGTAAGATGCCTTAAAAGTATTCTTAATTTATTACATTTAATAGATGAAGATGTCTTTGAAGAGATCTATATTAAGAAATACTGAGGAGCTGGGGATGTGGCTCAAGTGGTAGAGTGCTCGCCTAGCATGTGTGAGGCACTGGGTTTGATTCTCAAAACCACATAGAAATAAAATAAAGATATTGTGTTCACCTAAAACTAAAAAAATTTTTTAAAAAAAGAAATACTGAGGGCTGGGGTTGGTGGCTCAGTGGTAGAGTGCTTGCCTAGCACATGTAAGACACTGCGTTCAATCCTCAGCACCACATAAAAATAAAGGTACTGCGTCCTTCTAAAACGGAAGGAAGGAAGGAAGGAAGAAAGGGAGGGAGGGAGAGAGGGAGGAAGGAAGGAAGGAAAGAAGGAAGGAAGGAAGGACCAAAATCTAGACAACCACAACATGCGATGCCATGGAGATCGGTGAAAATCACTGCGGACCAATGGCTTTCACACACAGGGATTGTGCTCTCATCCCTTTCACCAAGGGACATTCAGCAATGCCTGGAGACATTCTGGATTGTCACAACAGCACAGTGGGGAAGAGGAAGCCACTGGCATAGTACACAGCAGCCAGGAACGCTGCTGTACATCCCACAATGAATAACACAGTCCCCCACAATGAAGAATTATCTGGTCCAAAATGTCAGAAATGCCAAGGCTGAGAACCCTGCTATAGATATGTCAATAAACATTAACTGAATGAGTAGGTATGTGACAAAACAAATTCAGCAAAACCTTAACTATAGTATTTATATGGCAAGTATCTGGTGTTCACTCTTCTTACAGAGTGTGTGTGTGTGTGTGTGTGTGTGTGTGAGAGAGAGAGAGAGAGAGAGAGCGAGAGCGAGAGCGAGAGCGAGCAAGACAGAACCCAAGGCTCACACATACTAGATCAGCACCGAGTTATATCCCCAGGCTAATTTTTTAAATAATAAAACATGTAAGTTGAGAAACACCCAAGATACTCACTAACACGCTCATGTAGAAGCAGATAAGGATATTTCAATATTTCCAGTAGAGGAACTCGAAGTTTATTTTCAAAGTCTTGGCCAGTGAAGTCCAATGGCTGTGCCTCTCCATTGTCTACTATATACAAGTCAACATAATCTCCAATTTCTGCCTTCATGGATTTTTCAAAGTGATTTATGAGACGTAAAGTTTCTAATTCCCATAAGACCTACAGGAAGAGAAAAATGGACAGTGTATTTTATATCAACAAAATATGCTAGAAGGGTGATCATTCTAGAAAACCTTTTCTTCAGTATACAAATTCAGAAGTTTAAAGTACTAGCCATTACACAGACATGCCTGAGACACTGCAGCTTGGGTTCCAGACCACTGCAATACAGTGAATACTGCAATCAAGTGAATCACACGAATTCTTGATTTCCCAGTGCATGTAAAAGTTGTTTACACTATACCATAGTCTACAAAGCAGCGATATGTGTAAAAAAAAAGTAATATAAGTACCTTAATTTAAAAATGCTTTATTGCTTAAAAGTGCTAAGGATCATCTGAGCCTTCAAGGAGCCGCAATCTGCTGCTGACAGTCTTAATGTTGATGGCTGCTCACCATCAGGGTGGTAGCTGCTCAAAGGTGGGAGGCTATGGCAATTTCTCAGTGATGAAGTTAGCTCTTACTTTCATGTAAGATTTCTCTAGAGCAAGATGCTACCAGATGGCATTTTATCTATCTTCTTTCAAAATAGAGGAGTCAATTCTACCAAGCCCTGCAGTGCTTTATCAACTAAGTGTATGTAATATTCTAAATCCCTGGTTGTCATTCAACAATATCCGAGGTTATCTTCACCTGGAGTAGACTCCATCTCAAGAAAACTACTTTCTTTGCTCATCAGTAAGAAGCGACACCTCATCCATTCAAGTTTCATCAGAAGATTGAAGCAATTCCATATCTTGAGGCTCCACTTCAAGTTTTCCTGCTAGTTCCACCCCATCTGTAGTTAGTTATTCCACTAAGGTCTTGAACTCCTCAAAGTCATCCATGAGAGTTGGAATCAATTTCTCCCAAACTCCTGTTAGTGTTGACATTAATTTTTGGAGAAAGGCAAGGCTGGCCTTATACTGGTGATCTTCCTAACTTCAGCCTTCCGGTAGCTGGGATTCTGGGTATGCACCACCACACACAGCTTTTATTAACCTCTTCCCATGAATGCTTTTAATTTAATTTAGAATGGGGAATCCTTTCCAGGTTCACAATTTACTTTGCCCAGATCTAGCAGAGGAAATGACCGAGTGGATGTTGAGTTAGTAGGCATGAAAACATTGATCTTGCCAGGTGTGGTGGTTTTATGCCTGTAATCCCAGCAACCAAGGAGGCTGAGGCGGGGGGATCACAAGCTCAAGGCCAGCCTGAATTATTTAGTGAGAATCTGTCTCAAGATTTTTAAATAATTTGAAAAAGGGCTGGGAATGATACAGCACCCCTAGGTTCAATCCCAAGTACCATAAAAAGAAAACATAAATCTTGTACAGCTGTACTGTCAATGAGCAGTAATATTTTGAAAGAAATCCATCTTACTATGCATAACCAGTGAGCTTAAAATATTTAATAAACCAGTGTGTAAAAAAAATGTACCATTATCCAGCTTTGTAGAGAAGGCTTTGCTTTGAAGCTTTCCGGTATCTTCTTCCTGGTATTTTCTTCCAATATAAAGTTATTTCTGCTATACTGAAAATCTGTTCAGTGAAGCCACCTTCATCAACCATGTTACCTAAATCTTCTGGGCAACTAGCTGCTTCACTTTGCACTTATATTATGGAGATGGCTTCTTTCCTTAAACCTCCTTAAAACACGGGCAGATCAGGCATGGTGGCACATACCCATAATCCCAGCAACTCAGGAGGCTGAGGCAGGAGGATTCCAAATTCAAGGCCAGCCTCAGCAACATAGAGAGGCCCCAAGCAACTTAGCAAGACCCTGTCTCAAAATAAAAAATAAAAAGGGCTGGGATGGGAGCTCATTGGTAAAGCACCCCTTAGTTTGATCCCCAGTACCAAAAAAAATGAAAAAATAAAAATAAAATATAAAGCACAGGCAGAGTCTATCTGGTATAATTCTTAAGAACCCTAGGGTTTTTTCAGAATGGTAAATAAATATTGATTTCAACCTTAAATCACCAGCCACATTAGCCCTTAATACAACAGTCAGACTGTTTTTTTTTTTTAAAGAGAGAGAGATGAGATGAGATGAGAGAGAGAGAGAATTTTTTAATATTTATTTTTTAGTTTTCGGCGAACACAAAATCTTTGTTTGTATGTGGTGCTGAGGATTGAACCCGGGCCACACGCATGCCAGGCGAGCGCGCTACCGCTTGAGCCACATCCCCAGCCCCAAGTCGGCTTATTTTTTGAGGCTTTAAAGCCAGGCACTACCTTCTCTCCAGTTATAAAAACACTGGCTGGTATCTTCTTACAATATAAGGTTATTTCTGTTACACTGAAAATCTGTGCAGTGAAGCCACATTTGTCAACCATGTCAGGAGATCCTCTGGGCAACTGGCGCTTCACCCTGCACTTCCATTAGGCAGATGGCTTCTCTCCTTAAACCTCCTTAACCAACCTCTGCTAGCTTCACTTTTCTTCTGCAGCTTCCTCACCTTTCAGTCTTGCAGAACTAAAGAGAGGGATTTGTTCTGCATTAGGCTTTGGCTTAAGAGAACATTGTGGCTGGTTTGATATTCCCTTCAGACCAATGAAACTTTCTGTTCACTTTGTCATTCACATGTTCACTGTAATAGCATTTTTAACTTTCTTCAAGAACTTTTTTTTTTTTTTAAGAAAGAGAGAGAGTAAGAGAAAGAGAGAGAATCTTTCAATATTTATTTTTTAGTTCTCGGCGGACACAACATCTTTGTTGGTATGTGGTGCTGAGGATCGAACCTGGGCCGCACGCATGCCAGGTGAGCGAGCCACTGCTTGAGCCACATCCCCAGCCCCTTCTTCAAGAACTTTGCATTTACAACTTGGCTTTTCGCACAAGAGAATGGCTTTTATTTTCTTTTAGAACTGGGGTTTTAACCCAGGGGAATTTTGCCACTGAGCTACTCCTTAGCCCTTTTTCTTTTTTGAGATAGGGTCTCATCAAGTTACTTAGGGCCTTTCTAAATTGCTGAGGCGAGCCTCAAACTTGTAATCCTCCTGCCTCAGTCTCCTAAGTCACTAGGATCAAAGATGGGTGCCACAGGGCCCTGCCAGAGGCATAGCTTTTGACATGCCTTCCTAAGCTTATCTTTTCTAGATTTATCTTGTCTTTTCTAGATTTATCTTATCTTTTCTAGATTTATCTTATCTTTTCTAGATTTTGATTTAAAGTGAAGGACATGTTACTCTTTCTTTCACTTAGACACTTAGGCATCATCATACAGTTATTACTTGCCTTAATTTCAATACTATTGTCATTCAGGGACTAAGACAGCCCAAGGAAAGGGAAAGAAATGGGAAATGGCCAGTCAGTAAAGCATACATACAGAATACATACAAGGCTTACTGATTAAGTTCTGTCTCATATAAGCATAGTTCACGGCACCCTACAACAATCATCAAAGACCAATGACCACAGATAACCATAACAGAAATAACTAAAAAGTTGGAAGTATGGCGAGAATTACCAAAATGTGACAGAGACACAAAGTGAGTGCACTGGGGTTGCAAAATGAAACTGGTAGACTTGCTCAAAGCAGGGTTGCCATAAACTTTCAATTTGTTAAAAAAAAAAAAAAAAGAAAGAAAGAAAGAAAGAAAACCAGCATCTGTGAAGCACAATAAAGCAACAAGCCAAAGGAGGTATGCCTACATTAATTTAAGGGAAACAGCTTGTCAACATGGCCATGCTTATGAGATATGAGTACATGGAGTATGTATGAGATGTTCAAACACCTCTCCTGCAGTTTTGCTAAAAGTATCCCAGCAACCCTATCCACCATGTTCTACTCAAAGGGCAGGAGCAAGGCCCTCTCTATCTTTCCTTCCATGTTCCAGCCATAGCTGCCTACCTTAGAGCATCAGCTTCAGCATGAAGAAAGTGGGCTGCTTCATAATTAGCAAACTTTATAAAATGCAAGTCTCTCAACAGATTCATAACTAATTATCCCACTATCATATACTGTACACAGCTCTATGTTCTTTTCATCAAATAAATATAATAAACCAAATGCTTGCCTTCAGAGATCTGTAACCATCTACCCATAAAAAAAGAAAAAGAATGATTACCAATTAAAAAAGTCAAGTCATTCCAATACATGAAGACAGCACCGAAAAATACATTGACATAAAAAAAATATTCCACACGACTTCATTTTATAAAATTATGTCATATCAAAATGACAAGTGATGAATTATAAAAAATTCTGTTTTAGATTCCAATTCAATTCCATCAGTGGTAAGTATTTATCAGTACCTGCTACATACCAACTAGTAAGCTAGGTATTACCAAGGTACATTAGCTTTTAAATTTTAAACTCCCATCATTTCCCTGAATGCTTCTGACAGAGTTCAAATTTATTCTCTTCTTTATTATTAGCTCTGAAAAACAATGCCTATCTCATGTAAATTACCTTATGCAAGAATGGCAATTCATCTCTTGCTTTGTGGTATTCAGCTACACATTCTAAGCAGTAGCAGAGGTCTTCATCAGCTGTCTGGAATTCACTGGTTAGGGTCTTGGATGCATAGCACTTGAGGAAGTCAATGGTGGAAATACCACCTGGAGTACACCAACAACATGTGCTCATTCTGTACCTATACCCAAGAAAGGAGACATTGACAAATTTAAATAACACTTCAGACTTATCTTTTATGGAAAATGGGTATCCATCCTACCTAAGAACCAAGTTTTGAACTTAAAATGAGCCTCCACTGCTAGAACAGTCTGCTGATCACCTTATTACTGAACCAACTAACTCAAAAATCCAAAAGCAGGGCAGGGGACACAGCAGTGGTAAAATGCTCACCTAGCATACTCGATGCTCTGGGTTCGATTCCGAGCATCACACACACACACACACACACACACACACACACACACACACACAAAAAAAAAAAAACTACAAAAAACTGAAAGCACTTTGATAGTAATAAATATCATAAGGCAATGTACAGTTGTGCTACAGATATAACTCTGATGAAAAATACAGAGGCCATACTCACCAATGTTTTTTCAAAGTACAAATTTTGGAGTAGCCTAGTAATTTATGGGAGGCAAAGCAAAAGATCAAGAAACCTTTCATATTTCCAGAAGCCCTATTCTAGAAATCTCTGGAAACAAAAACCCATGGATCTAAACCTATACCAATAACAAAAATACATATAAACAAAAGATCTTTCTCTTGTTCAGAAAGGATATATACGTGAATTTACGTATATATACATATATATTAATTGTTGCCCATACTCATTATTCTTCAATATGCTATAAATTCTTATAAATGCTAGCAACCTACTGCTGCTAACTTTAATGTTGGTTTTTGAGCCTCTTCAACTTTTTTTTAATATACCATCACAGCCTTCACCAATCAAACTTAAAAGTTAAAGGATTAAAATAATCATCCAAATCTTAGCAATCTCAAAAAGAGCAAAGTAGCCAAACAGTAGGAAGGAAGGAAGTGGAAATCTCAAGAACCAAATATGTCAAAGGTTTGAATGAAGATACATAAGGCGGGTCCTGTCAGAATTGCAGATGGCATGAAACAGGTTCAGTAAATAGGAAGGATACCAGAATCCAAAGAGATCTCCAATTCCAATGAAGTACCACCAAAATAAGCTAAGACACTATGGTTTTATCCCTATAACTAAATGCATATAAAAGCTAACAGAAATCCCACTGTTAGGAAACAGTGTATGGCCAAATAAAAAAGAAATGTATACAGTGATAATATCTTAAATAAATAAATAGGTTACAGTAGGGAAAATGCAAAGTAAATCCAGAGGATTTTGTAAAGCCAAAGAGTCAAACTTAAAAAAGAGTTTTCCAAGGCTAAAGCTGAAACAATTTGAACAAAATAATGTAATACTGGATTATAACCCAAAGAATAAATGAGTACAAATTCATCTATACTGATACAAATAAGTGACTGAATGAATCAACAAAGTACACATCTTCCTTGTATAAAAATTCCAAATAATACATATGATATCCATGGTTGCAACAGGTGAAGCTTAAGGATCCCACCTGAGTATGAACTGGAATTTTAGTCAATCACCTCCAAAATACAGAAATTGGAAAGGGCAAAACCCAGCACTTTATAATGAAGACACCTGACAATCACAACCTTAAGGAAGGGATCAAGACCAACATTCCTCATCCAGAGGAAGGAGTCATGTCAACACCCCTAACAAGGAACTTCAACTCTCTGGTATGCTCCCCAATGTTCCTGATTCCAATCCAGTAATGAGAAAAACAGACAAACCCAAATTGAATATGCCTAGCATGCATGAGGCATTGGGTTCGATCCTCAGCACCACATAAATGTAAAATAAAGATATTGTGTCCACCTAAAACTTAAAAAATATTAAAAAAAAAAATCTGACCTCAGCCAGGCACAGTGGTGCACACCTGTAATCCCAGCATCTTGGGAAGCTGAGGCAGGAGGATTGCTAGTTCAAAGCCAGCCTCAACAAAAGCCAGGCGCTAAATAACTCAGTGAGACCCTGTCTCTAAATAAAATACAAAATAGGGCTGGGGATGTGGCTTAGTGGTCACACTAAGTTCAATTCTTGTTAACAACAAAAAAAAACAAACTGACCTCAAGTTAATTTTCCTATAGAAAAATATCAGCCAAATTGGGAGGGCCGGGGCAAACCCAACTGTGAACTAAGTTCCTTTCTTAAACAGAATGGACCCAACCATAACCTGTGTATTCTCTTCAGGGTGGAATCACTCTAAAGATAACGAAATCTGATTAGTGGCATGTTTTTAAAAAGGCTCTGCATTTTTTGTGTATATACATACAGCACATAAAGAAAGACAATCTATTGATGATATTAGAATTCACAGAAGAGAAAATTAGAAAAAAACGTCTTAAGAAGGGAAGAAGAGACAGTCAGGAACTTAAGCAAAGTCACTGAATGTTTGAAAATAAAAATTTGGCAAAGCAAGGCTTTTGAATAAGTATCTCCATAAAATTCAGAGTAACAAAGTCTCTGCTAATGGGAAATTGATGAAGTTTTGAAAGAAATTATACTTTTCTTCTAAGGCTGCCACAGTCTGGCTGGGCACAAAATAACCGAGCCGCTACAAGGGACTTGTAGGTTCAAACAGGAACTCCTTTATTGCCGGAACTCCAGCAAACGCCACCCACTCAGCCCTTCTAGGAACACCACACACCAACCAGAACTCCCTCCACCAGCAGGCAGCAGGAGTCTATCTACAACTGAATACACAGCCTGTTTCAATCCAGCATCATCAAGTCACAGCAATTATACACAGCTTAATTTAATCATCATCATCCAACTGGGCTGTGGCTCTCAACATAAGACTTTTTTAAACTCCCCAATTTCTCTTTAACCCGTGATTTAATAATTATAAGTGCATAAATATAACCAAATACATGTATCTGTCTTGTAAAATGATTTTTAAACTTTACTAAATATTACCTTTACTGGACTGAGGATGCAGTTTAGTGGTAGAACACTTGTTTAGCATCTGCAAGGTCCTGGATTTGACCTCCAGTACCACCAAAAAAAGAAAAAAGATTACTTTTACTCATGCTTCTGAAAGGAATTTAGGGTGGCTTTCATCATGTAAGTACACTGAAAATAAGATTTCAAAAAATGTCAAAACTTATTTTGGAGTTCAATTTCACTAAGTCTTTAATTAGAAGCTGACCAAAGAATGGAACAAAAGTATAAAATTAGTTACACAGAAAAAAAAAAATAGAATGTAAGTTCAGAGGCAAAGTCCTGCCTGTTCCTGACACCAACTCTAATTTACATTTAATTAATACCTACCTTTCACAAGGAAACTGCAGACTAGGGAATGCCAAAATACAGTAATTTAATTTAAACAAAATATTCTTATATCTGAAAAGACATCATCATAATACTAGGATGTTTACAATCTTGCAGAAACTGGTTTTCAGGTGATCTACTCCATGTGGGGAAGTGAGCTAACAAGAATAGAAAGTGAAACTTCACAGAGATTGGCAGATAAAAAGATTACAGTTGGCTGGAACCACTGGCACATGCCTGAAATCCAAGCAAAATGGGAGGCTGAGCTAGGCATGGTGGCACATACCTGTAATCCCAGTGCCTCCAGAGGCTGAGACAGGAGGATAGGAGTTCAAAGCCATCCTCAGCAATTTACCAAGGTGCTAAGCAACTCAGTGAGACCCTGCCTCTAATAAAATACAAAACAGGGCTGGATGTGGCTCAGTAGCAGAATATCGGAGTTCAAACCCTGACAATTATTTAAAAAAAAAAAAGGGGGGGGGGAGGCTGAGGCAAGTGGATCCCATTTTGAGGTCAACCTCTGTAGCAGCTTAGCCTCACTCTCTCAAAAGAAAAAGTTGTAAAAAAGGAGTGGTATGAGCACCCCAGTTTCAATCCCAGTACTACTCCCACACAAGATTATAGTCACTTTAAACTTTAAAAACCTGATGGGATTTACTGGAAACAAAATGTGTACTTTAACATAATCAACAGAGCAGAAAACTAAAGAAATCTATTGAGGGGCTGTGGCTCAGGGGCAGAGCACTTCCCTAGCATGTGTGAGGCACTGGGTTCGATTCTCAGCACCATATATAAATAAAGGTCCACCAACAACTAATAAAGTATTTTTTTAATTTGTTTTTTAAATTTATTTTTTTTAATTTTAATATTTATTTTTTAATTTTCGGCGGACACAACATCTTTGTTTGTATGTGGTGCTGAGGATCGAACCCGGGCCGCACGCATGCCAGGCGAGCGCGCCACTGCTTGAGCCACATCCCCAGCCCCCTAATAAAGTATTTTAAAAAAAAAGAAATCTATTGAGAAAATTAGCCTACTTCCTCATTCATCTCAAAAAGGAAGAGTAGACTCAGCGGTAGAGCGCTCACTTCACACGTATGAGGTCCTGGGTTCAATCCTCAGCACCACATAAAAATAAATACAAATAAAAATAAAGGTATGCGTCCAACTACAACTAAAAAAATATATATAAAAAAAAAAGGAAGAGTAGAGCAACCTACTGTCAGGTGCTTTTGGGAGCTCTGCCTATTTTCTTTGTGCTTGAATAAATCCTACTCCTTTCAAAAAAAAAAAAAAAGATCAAATTTTCTCAAAGTAGATGGGAGTCACTGCCACAGAACAAGTAACTGTAGAGCATTATCAATAACATGCCACCTTGATTTCTCTCAAAATTTTAGATTTGGGGCCGTAGCCACAAATCTAAAATCATCCTGGTCCAATGGCTAAACCCAAGAAATCTCATTAGGGTGTTCTTTATCTTTTAAGAAAAAATTTTGCTCATAAATGACTATGAATCCTGTAAAACTCTGCAGAACACAGTCCTTCCTGAGGTGTGTTTTATTCTCACTGAACTGCTACTGCTTGAAATCATTACCAAACCATAAACGGAGTGGAGGGGGTGGGTGTTGGGATATAGATAATACCGGGGATTCAGAAGAGAAGTAAAAGCCACTTTCTGAGCATCAACCAAAAAGAGAGTTGATGTGTCAAAAATGCAGGGTGCTTCACCAGACGTATGGCTATACCCTTCCCCAGACTCATCCTTGGAATATCATTCCTCAAAATTAACTAGCCAGAAATTTAAACAACAATCTCTTTCTTCTACTCTATCCAGTTAAAACACCTTTAAAAAGTAATTTAAATCTGTGGGCTGGGGTCGTGGCTCAGAGGTAGAGCATGCGCCTAGCATGTGCAAGGCACTGGGTTCGATTCTCAGCACCATATAAATCAAAATAAAGACACTGCACTGTATCCACCTAAATAATTTTTTTTAAGTAATTTAAATCACCATCTCCCACTTCTTCAGCTCCTTTCAATTCTAGCTTCACCCTTCACCCACGGAACATTTCTACAAAGTCCAACAATCACTCTATTGGGTACCCAATTCAATGGGCTCGTTACTTGACTCTAACTGTATAAAAAAATGCTGGCCATGCATTCCTTAGCCATGCTGACATACCATTTTCCTGACACTAGGTCTACCAAATTCCTTCTGCTACCCTTCCTAATATGAGTCTCCAAAGGTTCTTGAGCCTTCTAATCTCTGCATTCAATACTTTTTCTGGGTGGCCTTACTCAAACCACTGTTTTAACTACTACCTGCACTGAAGCTTCTCCAAACCTAAAAATGTCTTTTTTTTTTTTTTTCAAGATGGTGGTCTCAGTATGTTGCTCAGGCTGGCAGTCTCGAACTACTGGGCTCAAGTAATCAATCCTCTTGCTTCAGCCTTCTGAGTGGCTGGGCCACAAGCACTTTACCCAGCCTTAAAAAAAAAAAAGAGAGACAGACACTAGGTATCAAACCCAGGGCCTTGCACATGCTAGATAAGAGCTACATCTTCAACACTTGAAAAACTATGAATCCGGGGCTGGGGATGTGGCTCAAACGGTAGCACGCTCGCCTGACATGTGTACAGCCCGGGTTTGATCCTCAGCACCATATACAAACAACAATGTTGTGTCTGCCGAAAACTAAAAAATAAATATTAAAAAATATATATATTCTCTCTCTCTTGCTCGCTCAAAAAAAAAAAAAAAAAGGAAAGAAAAACTATGAATGCAATGCATTAAGTAGATTTCAACTACTTAATAATGACAGACTAGCCCAGAAGTCAAGATATATTCAATACCCAACTACAGTGTATCTCTACTTACAGGACTGACAGCCACCTCAAAGAAAACATGACCTGAACAAAACAAAATTCTTAGCTTAAATTTGTTATACTTTGTCCTGTATTCCTTATACTGACTGCAATACCATCCATTCAGTTTTCAAACCAGTAACCTAAAAATTAACCTACACTGTCCATCAGTGGATGAATGGTAAAGAAAATGTAGTGCATATATATAAAATGGAGTTTTATTCAGCCATAAGTAAAAATAAAATAATATCATTTGCAGGAAAATGGATGAAACTTGAGAAAATTATGCTAAGCAAAATAAGCCAAACTTAGAAAGTCAAGGATTGCTGTCCTATAAGGAAGGTAGACAGGAAAAAGGAAAAGAACGGTGGAGGTAGATCTCTTAGATCTTCATATCTAAGGGAGATCAGCAGAGTATAGAAAAGGGACCAGAGGGAGGGAAGAAGAGGAGACAAGGGAAACACTGGAGAATAATATTGGCCACACTATATTGTTATATCATATATAAATAAGTAACAACAAATCCCACCACCACATACAACTATAATATGCCAATAAAAGAAAAAAATCTTTAAACACACACACACACACACAAAAAAAGCTTGTGGGCTGGGGTTGTGGCTCAGCAGTAGAGCGCTTGCCTAGCACGTGCAAGGCCCTGGGTTGGATCCTCAGCACCACATAAAAATAAATAAAGGTATTGTGTCCAACTACAAACAAACAAATGTTTAAAAACAAAAGCTCTACTCTCCTGCCTTTATCCTCACCTGAGTTCCACTGTCTATAGTTTCTTAAACTACAGCTGTAATTTTTTCTCACTGCCATCACCACTGCCTTAGTTGAACATATTTTCACTATTTACTTGTATTACTAATGAAGCCTAAATGATCTCTCCACCTCTTGTCTGATCCACTAACAATTCTTCCTCCAAAATGTTGCCAGAAGCCAAAAGACAAACTAGATCTCAAAAGCACAGAGGGGGGGCTGGGGGTGTGGCTCAAGCAGTAATATGCTCACCTGACATGTGCAGGTTGCTGGGTTTGATCCTCAGCACCACATAAAAATAAAATAAAGATGTTGTGACCACATAAAAATAAAATAAAGATGTTATGTCCCACCAAAAAGTATAAAATAAATATAAAAAAAAAAAAAAAGCACAGAGGACTCCTCCACAGTTCTGGGACAGAATGCAAACTGTTGAGTTCAATACACAGGCCTCCATTACTTGGCTTCAGCACCATTCTAGCCACTACCTTCTCTCTCTTCACCTGCTCATCCTAAAACAACTCATGGTGCTTACATTCTATAATTTGATGGAAGCTATTCCATCTGTCTTGTACACTCACCTTTCACACCTCTGCCTGGTTAATTACAGGAATTTAAAAATTCTTTTTTTATAAAATTCAGATTCATTTTTAAAGTACTCCACTATCGATTCTGATAGAATCCTGGATTTGAGAACCGCCAGGATGCAATGCATCCCCAGTGTCATCACATCTGGGAGGCTGGTCTGACCAAACCTCACTTCCAGTTTGTCTTTGATGACCTCCTTCTCTATTCCCTCACGACTCCGTTCAAATTTCTATCACTGCACTTATCAGGGTGAACTTCTGTTTACTTACCTGCTTCCTTCACCAGCCCCCAGCAAATGGAAGTCTGTTAAGGCAAGGACCTACTCCATATATATATCCATACTTTACATTTACCTCCAGTGCTGGGTATATGTTGTGATTGAAAAACAAAAAGTCTTAATAGTTTAAAGGAAATAATAATAATTACCTTGGCAAACAGCCTGCAGAGGTGTTCTCCTCTGTTGAGACTGCTTGGCTTATCTGTGAATGAGTGACGATTTGCATTCATATATATTCAGACTTTGGCCCCCTAAAAAACATTTCTGAAATTAAAAAAGAAGTAAAACTTACGAAGTGGCTTCTATATCTTATGCGGGCCTTGCATCAAACCTCCAGAGTGGGCCACCTGAAGAGGAAGCTCGGGCAGGCTACAGGACACACAAGCAATGAATGAAATAAGGGTAGAACTGCCAATTCTAACCCGTAGATCCTCAGGGCACTGTCCCAACTCAGGGCCCAGCTAGGCACTGGGGCAAACATTCCCAAAATTAACAAGTGCTGGTAACCTCCATTCCAGGCTCTCCAGGAACTCGGCGCTGCCACTTATCAAACTCGCCCTCCTCCGGGTTCTCTGCCCCTGGGGGTCAGTCCGTTTCTAGCGGGCGGCGCAACCTCCGGCACAGCTCCCTTCGGGACACAGCCCAGGGAACCGAGCCCCTGTGGCCGCTGTCAGCGCCGCGTCTCCTGCAGGCGGGGCAGGCAGGCAGGCCTACGGGCGAAGCCCCTCTCCGGAGCCAGCCGACGGGGACTGCGTCCAGGACAGCCGCGAGGAGAACCCCCAGCCCGGGGCCACCGCGCAGCGCCAAGCCCACAGCTCGCTCACACGGGAGCGCGGGCGGGCGTCCCGGCGCCTGGGCCCGGCGTGCAGGGCACAAAGGGCGGCCGGCCGGCCAGCCTCCGGGGACACTCCCGCCGCGCGCCGCGACCCCGCTGGGGGCAGCGCCACCCCTCCCCCACCTCGGCTTCGCGCGCCGCGACGGTTACTCGTGGCGACCTCGTGCGCGCTCACGCACGCCCGGCCTGCTAGCCCGGTGCCCGCCGCCCTTCTCACCGCGCTCGGCCCTACACCGGGCGCCGGCCCACCTTCATGCCTGAGCCCAACAGTCGGCCCCGGGCGGAAGTACGGGCCCGCGGCGGAGCGCCCAACCCGCAGTCGCCGCGAGCGCAGACTCCGCCCCTGAGCGGCGTCCACCGTCCGCAGGCCCCGCCCCCTCCCGGCTGGCTTGTTTTGGTGCGCCGAGGGGGCGGGGCGTGGGAAGACAAGCAGCGGGGCGCCGCGGGCAGGCCCCAGCCGGATGCGAACGTCACTTCCGGGCCGCAGGGGTTTGACCAATCAGAGGGGCCCGTCGAAGTGAACTGGAAAGCTGGCCCTGGGACCACGCCCCCAGGTACGCCCCCTGGGCGGGGCGGCTACCCACAAGCGCGGCCCAAGGCGGGTTCGGAGCCCACCTCCCGCCGTTTCCGTTTCGCGGTTGCTTTTAGTGTCTCAGGTGTTTCGGGAGTGGTGATAAGGATGGCGAAGGAACGTCTCCTTACCTTCGGTCTTACTCTGGAGACCTAAAACATGCTCTCACCCAAACGCGTCACCCGTGCAGAACGCAGACCCCGAGTCCCCGGAGACGGCGAGCGTCATGGGCAGTGCACGCGGTGCGGGTGCCCCCGAGGCGCAGGTGGCTCGCTGTGGCCCCGCGGGGGCGCCCCGTTGTTCACGCCGGGGAGTGCGGGCAGGAACCCCGTGGTGCGACTCGCGCCGAGGGCGAGGGCACTGCGACAGTCCTGCCGGGGACAGCCCCAACCCGAGACTGAACCGGGGGCCGGCCGGGCAGAACGGGACCCCGGCCGGGGAACGTTCCAGAAGGGGCGTGGCCTGCCGCAGGGGCGGTGACCGTTGGGGCGCCCGGCCTGCGAGCTGGGACCGTTAAGGTTCCGGCCGCCTGCTCTCCGCAGCGAGGGTCCAGACGGTACCGAGCGGTCGCGGAGTCTTCTTGGAACGGTGCTTCCGCCCGGCGCCTCCTCAGCTGGAGCTGCGGGCGAGGGTGCCAAAGCCACCCGCGTCGTGCCCTGTCGTGCCCGCGCAGAGGTCATGACGTGGGCCAGGGAAGGACGTGACCGCAAGCTGCCCGCCCGGTTCCGGCGGCCCGGCGCCGGGGCTTTTAGTGCTGACAAGAATGTTTCTTCTTATGGCGGGAGGGAGGGGTCGAAGACCAGACCTTAATGCGTCTTCGCACCAACACGGTCATAAAATGTCTGTATTTTTTTGGTACCAGGGATTGAACCAAGAGGCCCTTTACCACATCCCCAGCCCTTTTTATTTTTGAGACAAATTTGAGATCCTCCTGCCTCAGCCTCTCCAGTCGGTAGGATTATAAGCTTGTACCCAGCGCTTGGCTTTGTTTTCCTTTTTTAATGGAGAAAACTGTATAGGGTCTTTCTTTATAATCATCTCGCTTTTGTCATTATTGGTGAACAATAATAGTATATTTACTATTAAGTTTTTCATACTTTCTATTGAATTATACTGATTGCATTTTTTCTACAAATTATTTTCCACACTCCAGATCATGTCCTGAGATTCACAGATCCACAGTGTATTCAGGAATAGTGGAACCCCAAACTTATACAACCTGCATCAAAAGAAAGCACTGCAATAAAATTTTGAATACAAAAGTAGAAATGAAAATTACTTTGTATTTGGAAGGAATAATATAAATCCCAGCGGCTCAGAAGGCTGGGGCAGGAGGATCCCAAGTTGGAGACAAGCCTCACAAAGGTCCGAAACAACTTGGGGAGACACTGTCAAAAACTAAAAAGGGGGCTGGGGATGTGGCTCAGGCAGTAGCGCACTCGCCTGGCATGCGTGCGGCCCGGGTTCCATCCTCAGCACCACATACCAACAAAGATGTTGTGTCCGCCGAACACTAAGAAATAAAATGTTAAAAATTCTCTCTCTCTCTCTTTCTCTCTCTCTCTCTCCTCTCTCACTCTCTCTTAAAAAAAAAAAAAAAGAATTAAAAAAAAAAAGAAACTAAAAAGGGCTGGAGATGTGGCCCAAGGATTAGATGTGGCCCCGGATTCAAACCCTGGTACAAAAAAAAAAATTTTTTTTTTTTTTAAGAGAGAGTGAGAGAGGAGAGAGAGGAGAGAGAGAATTTTTAATATTTATTTTTTAGTTCTCGGCGGACACAACATCTTTGTTGGTATGTGGTGCTGGGGATCGAACCCGGGCTGCATGCATGCCAGGCGAGCGCGCTACCGCTTGAGCCACATCCCCAGCCCAAAACAATTTTTTTTAATGAAAAATCCAGGAAAAAGAAGAGCAGGACATTTAAACTACACAATACTATGAAAGTTTCATTTTGACTACATATAATTATCTAAATCAACAATGAAATGTAAAATGATTTTTTTATACTAAAAACAGGTAATTGTCCTTTTTCTGGCAAAATTGATCAAATCTATTAAGTTTAGAAAAGTCTTTCAAATTAATGATCTAGTTTGATGATGCCATGTGAATTTTTAGGATTATCAAGCCTTTTTTCATTTATGAGTTGTAAGATGTCAGAGGACTCAACCAAGTTTTCTAGGGTGGTGATTGAGCCTACTTTGGATTGACCACTCAATTACCAAATCATCCTATTCTCAATTTTAGATACATACTATGAGTTTTATACTTCAGTGTATGATGTTGAAAGAGCAAGTTTGGGTCATATTTTACCTATTTGATCCTGTAACTCATTCTACTACATCATTTGGCTTATCAACAATCAAGACTATTACTCATTATTTCAATTTCAAATGGACCTTTTCTTAAATTTTCCCTCATGATAATGTCTATTGGGGCTGGGAGTGCTCAGTGGTACAAAACTTGCCTAGCATCATAAGGCCCTGGTTTCCATCCCCAGTACCACAAAAAGAAGGATGATGGCATCTATTGACTTCATCATTGTTCATCTTCATTTTGCCTTGTGTTCCATAAATTGTTGCCAGCTTTATATACCTATTTATATAATCTACACATAGTGATACACAATAAAATACCTAGCTTTTATGATTAGTGTTAATACCTCCATACTTTGTGTAGCCATCTTTATTCAAGGTATGACATTTCTGTAGCAATCCCCTTCTCTACACTCAGCTGATGGAACTGCTTTTCAGATAGCTATGTCTGCATCAGTCACCACAGATTCACTTAGCCTGTTCTAGAACTCAGTATCCATGATATTTACATTCTGGTCTCTTAGATCTGCCTGCCTTTGTTCAATATAACATCAATGTGATTCATAGATGTTGCTGCAGGCACCTGTCATTCAATTTTATTTTTGGATTTCATTAAATGAATATACCATGATTTGTGGTTTTTCCCCCACTCATCTGTTACTAGATATTTAGATCAATGCAAGTTTGGGGATATTATGAATAAAACTTAAATATGTTAAAGACTACTATGATATTATGTTAAAGACTACTGTGGCACAATTATTTTTTTTAAAGAGAGAGTGAGAGAGGAGAGAGAGAGAGAGAGAGAGTTTTTAATATTTATTTTTTTAGTTCTCGGCGGACACAACATCTTTGTTGGTATGTGGTGCTGAGGATCGAACCCGGGCCGCACGCATGCCAGGCGAGCGCGCTACCGCCTGAGCCACATTCCCAGCCTGCACAATTATTTTAATAGATACATTTTCATTTAACTTGGATAAATATCCATGAGTGAAACAGCTGGATTATAGGCTAGGTGTATGTTTTTATGAAATATTATCAACTCATTTTCAAAAATGGCAATACCCTTCTACATTCCCATAAACAATGTATGGGTTCCACTTGTCTCATTACCTTGTCAAGACTCTTTATTCTTATTCTTTTTAGTGCTTGTTGTTCTGGGAGGTTATAAGCACACACTTTGTATTTCCCTGATAATCAACGATGTTATTCATCTTGTCACTAATTCTTGGCAATTAGTGTATCTCTTTTTGTGAATTGTTTGCACAAGTCCATTGGCCATTTTAAAACTGGATCATTTGTCTTATTAGAGTTCTGTACATATTCTGGGTAATAAGGCCTTTGTTTTTATGTATTTGTTGCAAATATTTTCTTCCAGTTTGTGGCTTGCATTTTTTTGTGAACTTTACAGTGTCTTTAGGAGAACAGAAGCTTTAAATTTTAATGAAATCCAGTTTATCAATTGCTTCCTCAGCAGTTAGTGCTTTTAGTGTCCTATCTAAAACTTAAAAAGATTTTTCCTAGGGCTAGGATTGTGGCTCAGAGGTAGAGTGCTTGCCTACCATCTATAAGGAACTGGGTTTGATCCTCAGCACCACATAAAAATAAAGTTATTGTGTCCACCTATAACTAAAAAAATGTTTTTTTAAAAAATTGATCATATATTTTCTTTTAAAAATCTTAAAGTTTTCATTATTTATTTTCTGTGTGTTTGGGAGAAGTTTGAGTCTAGGTTCGATTTTTCAAGTAAATATACATCTGTTTGTTCCAGAACTACATTTTGAAAAGATTATCATCTTGGCACCTGTGCCATTGTTGATGTATTCACTCAGTCTCAGAGGAGAACTTACGGCTGTAAATACTTTCATTAAAAAAAGAAAGGGGGAAGCCAGGAAGCAGAGGCAAGATGGTTTACATCTCGAATGGACAAGTGTTGGACGGCCAGAGTCAGTCCCCATGGAGACTATCTTTTTGATAACAGATTTCTTTGGGGGAATAGCTGTTTGTGGTTTTGTTTTTTAAAACTCTGCTTCAACAAGATGTGAAAAAAAAAAGAAGAGGCTATGGAAACTCATCTGATTCCAGATATGATGATGGAAGAGGGCCACCAGGAGACCCTCCCAGAAGAATGGGTTGAACCAATCATCTTCAGGGCACAAGCCCTCCCACAAGGGGTGGTGGATGTCTGCTCTAAAAAGCAGACAACTAAACTTATGCATCCATAGCAGAAGGAAACTGTTAAGAAGCAGAGGGCTGACCTTGCTAGACAAGTATGAATATATATGTCTAAATAAGGATTGCTCTGTGTCCTCACAGATCAATGAGGTCATGCTGGGAATTCCCTCTGTAGGGATCTGGCCTGACATGCAATTCCATAGTGCACATTTGTCTCATCTTTTTGGTATAATTCATTAAAGTATTAATATAGTTTTAATAAGTAAATAAACTTTTAGGTTGTAAAACTGGTTTCTCATCTTTATATAATTAATCACAAAACACTCTAAACCTGAAGAAAATAAAGGCTGCGTATTTTTTTAAAAAAATCATACAACCAACAATAAAAAAAAAATAAAATAAAATAAAAAAATCAAATTGCCTTACACTTTGAGAAACTATAGAAAGAAGACCAAAGAGAATCTACAGTTAACAAAAGGAGTAAATAAGAATGGAGATAAATGAAAGAGAATAGAAAAACCGACAAAAATTTCATTCTTTGAAAAGATTAGCAAAATTGGTATTCTGGGCTACATGTATGTTTCCCCCAAATTTGTTAATCCTCAGTGGGATAGTTATTACTGGGTAAGGTCTTTGGGAGATAACTAGTTCATGAGGATGGAGCCTTCAACTTGGGATCAGTATCTCGGAGGAAGGAGCTTGCTTCCTGTCTCTGAATCCTCCTCCAGGTGAAGATGTAACCTGGAGATGTCTGTCTCCTAACGAAGAAGAGCACCCCACAAAATCCTATATCTGCTAGCACCTTAGTCTTTTATTTAAATGAATTTTTTAAAACAAAATACATTTTTTCTTTTTTTTTTTTTTTTTAATATTTATTTTTTAGTTCTCGGCGGACACAACATCTTTGTTGGTATGTGGTGCTGAGGATCGAACCCGGGCCGCACGCATGCCAGGCGAGCGCGCTACCGCTTGAGCCACATCCCCGGCCCCAAAAAAATACATTTTTAATTTATTTGTTTATTGTATGTGGTGCCAGGAATCGAACCCTGTGCCTCAGGCATGTTAGGCAAACTCTCTACTACTGAGACCCAGCCCCAGCCCACACCTTAGTCTTGTTATTTCCTGAATTCCAGAACTATGGGAATAAATTCCTGTGGTTTAAACACATGCCAGGGGGGCTGGGGATGTGGCTCAAGCGGTAGCGCGCTCGCCTGGCATGCGTGCGGCCTGGGTTCGATCCTCAGCACCACATACAAAGATGTTGTGTCTGCCGAAAACTGAAGAATATTGAAATTCTCTCTCTTTAAAAAAAAAAAAAATTCTCTGTCTCTCTCTCTCTTAAAAAAATACATTTAAACACATGCCAGGCTGTAGTATTCTGTAATAGCCACACAAACTTGATCAAATGGTTGGCAAATGTTTAACTATAATGACAAAAAGAGACATAATAAAACCACATAAAATAAAACAAAGATGTTGTGTCCACCAAAAACTGAAAAAAAAATATTTAAAAAATTATCTTTCTCTCCCTCTCTCTTTTCTCTCTTTGAAAAAAAAATAAAGAAAGAAATAGGAAACCTGAAGGGTTCTATAGCAATTGAAGAGATTGAAGAAGGAAGAAAGGAAGGAAGGAAGGAAGGAAATAAATCTAGGATAGCCTTGCTGGTGAATTCTACCAAACTTTTAAAGAATTAACATCTCCTTCGAGATCAACACTACCTTGATACCAAAGGCAGAAAAACCCATCACAAGAAAATAAAACCACAAGCCATGTCTTTATGACTAGACATGCAAAAACCTTAAAAAAAATTACCAGCCAAGTCCAGTATTAGACCACACTACCATGAGTCAGTGGTATTTGCCCCAGGAATGGAAGGCTGGTTCCATACACACAAATCAATCATTTCCTACACCAAATCAGAGGAAAGATGTTGGATTTTCATGTCTCAAAATACTTCACGATGGGCTGGGGTTGTGGCTCAGTGGTAGGGTGCTTGGGTTCAATCCTCAGCACACATGCAAATAAATGAACAAAATAAAGGCATTGTGTCCATCTACAACAAAAAAAGATTAATAGTTCATGATTTCTCTTGGATTTCTTCTTTGATGTTTTTATTGCGTTAGACCATTTTCTTTAATTTCTACATGAATTTAAAATTTTTTTTATATCTTCTACTTTCATTTCTAGTTTTCATAGCATTAGGAAATACTTTTCATGATTTCAAACTTTTTAAACTAATTGAGAATTGTTTTTGTAACCTAATATATAATTAGTTCTAGACACTGTTTCATTGTGCACATGAAAAAAATGTAAATCCTATTGTCAGTGGTTGGAAAGTTCTTGTGTATCTCCATTCCGTCTGCTTGGTTTATAGTGTCATTCGAGTTCTCTGTTTCTTTAATGAAATTTTGTTATATCCATTATTGAAGTAGAGCATTAAAATGTCCAAATACTACTGTAAAATCATCTAAATCTCTTTAATTCCGTCAATTTCTGGTTAACTTTTTGGAGGGACTCTGTTATCATATGTATGTGTGTTTCCAACATATCTTCTTGATGGCTTGACATTTGTATCATTATATCACGTCCTTTTTTGTCCCTTGAAACAATTTTGTCTTAGTTGCATGGCATTAGTATAACCACTCCAGTCTGCTTCTGGTTATTTTTTTGCAAAGAGTGTAGTTTTTGCAGTTTTCATTTTCAACTGTTTTTGAATCTAAAATGAGTCTCTTATAGATTGCATCAATTGGATCATTTTCCCATCTACCAATCTATGCTTTATCATTCAAGAGTTCAATCCAGTTTTTGATTTTATTTTTGCTTGTGCTTCCTTGTGGGATGAGGATGAAACCCTAGGGCCTTGCACTCACAAGGCAAGTGCTCTAACACTGAGCTCCACCCCAGCCTGCAATCTACTTAAATTTAGTGCAGTTATTGGTAAGACTCCTGCCACTTTTCTGTGCTTTTGTGTCTTCTTTTTGTCAGTGCCTCCACTGCCGCCTTCCTTAGTGTTGAGATCTTTTCTGGCATGGCACTTTAACTCCCCATAATTTCTTTCACTGTGTGCTTTTGAGTTACCTTCTTAGCAGTTGCTCAGGAAATTACCTTGCCCATCTTGATAGGATAGCACTCCTATGTGGAGTCATACCAATTTAATTTAAATAGTCTACAAGATCTTTGCTACTACTTTATGTCATTATTGGCCACTCATATTATAAGGTCCTTGCTTAGCATCTGAATGGCCATTTTAAAGAAAAAGTCTCCCTTTCCTGCCCAAGGGTGTTTCTGAGAAAGGCTCACCAGTCCTTCATACCAACCCAACCCCTAACAGCAGGCATCAGGACCCACCTGTCTATGATTCATGAGCCTCCCCCATGAAAGGCCTGTTTTGCCTTTCTCTGCTATAGAGATGGCCTTTGTCAGCTGGGACAAATAAACTCTGTTACAGTAGTTATTTGTTAAGTGACTTTCCTGAATTTTTATATAAATTGTATTCTTTGGTCAATATTTTATAGTTTTTTTGTTTTGCACAGGGGTGCTGAGGGCCACAGCCAAGTCGGAATGAAGCATGGCATTTTGCCAGAAGGAAGTGGTTGAGAGGTGACACCAGCAAGCCATAGAGATGATGATGGTTAAGTTAAGCTGTGTATTCAGTTGTATATAGACCCCTGCTGTCTGCCTCAAATTCACCAAAAATTCAAATACGAGTAGATCAACTCAAATCACTTAATGACTTTCAAAAGTTATTAGGAGACATAAATTGGATAAGGCCTTATCTAGGCATACCATCAGGAGAGTTGGGACCTTTATTAGATATCCTAAAAGGCCCATGAGATCCAAATTCACCCTTCTTGTTAACACCTGAAGCAAGAAAGGCATTAAAAATCATTGAAACATATATGGAAAATATGCATTTGGATAGAATTGATAAAGTTTGCCTTTATTATTTATTGTACTACCAACAAAAAAATATTCCTACAGGAGTATTTTGGCAAGAAGTTCTATTATTATGGATACATTTATCTTATTCTCCTAATACTATTCTTACTAGGTATCCTGAGGCTGTAGGACAATTAATACTCAAAGGAATAAAAGCAGCAAAGGGAATGTTTGGAATTTCTCCCAATAAAATTATTACTCCATATACTATGGATCAAATTGATGAGTTAGCTAATGAGTTAAATACTTGGGCAATAATCATGTGTAAATCTAATGTTTCATTTGATAACCACTTACCATCTAACCCTTTGTTGTCTTTTTGGTCTTCGAATCCTGTAGTTTTTCCAAAAATGACAAAAAAAACACCTATCATGAATGCTCCAAATATATTCACTGATGGGTCAAATAATGGTACAGCAGCAATAGTTACACCTGATCAAACTTTTACATTTTTATTACCCAAACAATCAGTTCAAAAGGTAGAGCTTGATGCAGTATTACAAGCTTTTGTGATGTTTAAAGATTCTGTATTTATTTTCTGATAGTCAGTACATAGTTAATGCTATAGTATCCCTTGAAGATGCTGGTAGGATTTCCCCTTCTTCTACTGTTTTCTCTGTTTTCCACTATACAAAGTTTAATCTGGGACAGAAAAGATCCATTCTTTATAGGACATATCAGGGCACATACAGGATTGCCTGGAACCCTTAGTTTGGGCAACACATGACATACATATTTTCTCCACAATAGAAGAAGCTATAAATTTTCATAAAAGGTTCCATGTCAATGCTAATACTTTACAAATGTGTTTTAAAGTAACTAAGGAACAAGCTAGAAAAATAATAAAACAATGTCAAAATTGTGTGACCTTTTTACCACAAGTTAATCTTGGAGTCAATCCTAGAGGACTGATACCTAACCATGTTTGGCAGATGGACGTCACACACTTGCCAGAATTTGGAAAATTAAAATATTTCCATGTTTCAATTCATGCTTCCCAATTTTTGATGGGCTCCCTTTACACCAGAGAAAAACTGAAAGATATTATAGCTCATTGCTTACAAAATTTTGCCACTGTGGGCATTCCAAAACAGTTAAAAACCTAATGCCCCTCGTTATACTTCTACTTCTTTTAAACAATTTTGCTCATCATTTGGCATTACTCATATAACAGGAATCCCATACAATCCACAGGGACAAGGCATAGTTGAAAGAGCTCATCAAACTATTAAAATGTACTTATTAAAGCAAAGAAAGGGGGCTGGGGATGTGGCTCAGCGGTGGCGCGCTCGCCTGGCATGCGTGCGGCCCGGGTTCGATCCTCAGCACCACATGCCAACAAAGATGTTGTGTCCGCCAAGAACTAAAGAATAGATATTGAAAATTCTCTCTCTCTCTCTCTCTCTCCTCTCTCACTCTCTTTAAAAAAAAGGGGGGAGGATTGGGAAGGGGTATATATCCCCCAAAGATAAACTTAAAATAACCCTTTTTACTCTAAACTTTTTAAATTTGGATTCATCAGGGCTTAGTGCTGCGGAAAGACATATGTGTCCAAAAAAAAAAAAAAATGTACATAAGCCCAAGGTACTTTGGAAGAATATTCTAACAGGACAATGGAAAGGTCCTGACCCAGTGATTGTCTGGAGTCAGGGGTCTGTTTTTATGTTTCCATAGTAGAAGAGCAGCCGATTTGGATTCCAGAGAGACTAACTAAAGCGATTTCTACAGACCAAAAAGATGACTTGGTTCAAATCCATAACAGCTGATATCCTTACATCTGCAACAGTGGTTCTCCCACACCTGGAGGCTAATGAATAATGAACACCATTAAAGCCTATTTCAAATGTAAAAAACCTTGGGGCTTGCTTGTGGGAATACCTTCAGACCCATTATGCAAGTTACAGGAAGAAGGATGGAATATCAAAAGAAGAGTCAAACCTAGGTGGTAACCAGGATGCTTTTTTTCAATATCTATTTTATTATTGCCCTTTCCCACATCATGAAGTTCTATTTTGTTTTTTGAGCTCATACAGACCTAGGATAATGTTTTTCTGATCAGTTCTATTTTTTGACTGTGGAGTTTTTAAACATTGCAATGGAGATTTCACCTGTGTAAAGCTACAAGGCCTTTACTATTGTCTTATGTGTTGTATGTTTGTGTGCACACTTGTGTTTTGTGTTGTATGTCTGTATGTGCTTATGTCCATATATCATATATGAGGAGCGCTCATGAAAAAATGGATCCAAATATTTTTTACTATTCACGTGATTTAAATGGTTTAATTTTAATTGGGTAAACAGCTGTTGAGGATTGTTTTAATATGTGAACAAAAAAGGATGTTAACAGATCTGTTTGTTTACTTTCACCTTTCCTTTTCATTATATTTAATAATTATGTTCAGGATAATGTAAATTGTTCAGAAAATTGTTTTCTTAGTGCCTGCTGGAATGTTACATAATTTTTTTTTTTTTTTAGCCATCATTGCCAGAATTCCTATCTTCATCCCAGTGCCGGTGAAGACAAATATAAAACCAAACTACAGCTTCTGCGATAGCTATCACAACAAACTGTATAAACTGATGCATCAATGAATAATGTAACTCAACAAGTGATGCTCAATCAAGGAGTCGATTTATTTTGGGAGGAAATGGACATATTAATAGATTCCTCTGCTTTGAACTGCTTGCAGAACTTGCCTGGACTATGTATCACTTGTATGCATTGTGAACTATCGGTTGGTGCAGCGAATTGTGGTAGTGCTGGAGTATCTTTGCTGATGGTGTCATTGGTGGTACAATTTTTCCAAAAGAGCCATCATTTGGCTTGGTGTCGTGGCATTTTGCATCCTCCCCCCTTCTGCTTGCAAAGCCCAAATTTGGGGGCCAACAGAGGTGAGGCAAAGAACCTCACCCCCCCACAGGTACAAAGGCCAAATTTGGGGACCAACAGGTGAGAAAAGAACCTCACCCCCCAACTGGTGCAAAAGTCAAATTTGGGGGCCAACAGAAGTGAGGCAAAGAACCTCACCCCCCCACTGGTGCAAAGGCCAAATTTGGAGGCTAATAGAGATGAGGCAAAGAACCTCACCCCCCCACTGGTGCAAAGGCCTATCCACAAGTATGACTGTATGCTGGACCAGTAGTCAACGACGGGTAAGATCTAATTGCAATGGTACCAACCTAAGACAGGAGGCTGACGCTTTTAGGTCAGCTCATCAGATGACAGGTAGGGACCATATGTAGTATTGGACAACCCAAGACAGGCACGGTCCCTAAGCCACATGCTTGGTGTTTAATTAAACAGAAGGGGGGAGATGCTGAGAGCTACAGGCAAGTCGGAATGAAGCATGGCACTTTGCCAGAAGGGAGTGGTTGAGAGGTGATACCAGGGAGCCATTGAGATGATGATGGTTAAGTTAAGCTGTGTGTTCAGTTGTATATAGACCCCTACTGTCCACCTGGGATGCCCATTACTTTGTGGAGTTCTTGTGGGGATTCCTGGGGAGTTCGCATTGGTTGGTGAAGTTCTGGTGGAGGGAGTTCTGGTTGCTGTGTGGTGTTCCTTAGAGGGCCGTGTGGGTGGCATCCGGGGGAGTTTGGAAATAAAGTTTGTTCCTGCTTGAGTGGCTCGTGATTTGTGCCCAGCCAGACTGCGGCACAGGGGACTAATACATCCTCTGGGTTCATTGCTAGGACATTGAAATTCTTGTTATTATAAGTGGTGGCTGGGCTGGGGTTGTGGCTCAGCGGTAGTGCTCATCTAGCACATGCAAGGCCCTGGGTTTGATCCTCTGCACCACATAAAAATAAGTAAATAAAAGCATTGTGTCCAATTACACCTAAAAAGAAAAAAAATTAAAAATAATGGTGGCTGTAGAAGGCAGAATGATGGACATCCAAATCCCAGGATCAGTTTTGCAGATGTGGGGAGTATGTTTTGCAGAAGGTCCAGTAGCAGCAGCAGCAGATCTGTGGAGAGATTCCGGGTGTGTTTGGGGGTGGAATTGAAGGGATCTGCTGACAGAGGGGTTGTGGAGGTGGGGGAGGATGAAACAAGAATGACTTCTAGGTTTCTAACTTGAACAGCTAAGAGAAGGACATGCTGACAGACTAGGAAGCCTGGGGACCAGGGTGGAGGTTGACTTCAAGGTGTGCGTGGTGTGCATGGGGGTGGTCAGGAGGTCAGGAAATTGTCAGTACCTTAACCTTGAGATGAAAGACACCGCAGTGGAGGTGGCAAGGAGGCAGATAAACATTTTAACCTGGAGTTAGAAGAACCTTTTTTTTTTAAGAGCCAAACTTTAATGTAAACATCAAGGGTGTCCCCAGTGAATTACTGATGGGGTTTCAGTACCTTCCATTCAAGCTTCCAAAGTCAGAATCAAAACCCTGAAAGGTGAATCTGATGACCTCTTTGGATACCTACAAACTATATGACGAAATATTTTAAAAGGAGGCATCTAGTAGAAGAAAGAAAAGCAGATCCTGTAGCCTCCAAGAAAACAGACACCACAATGCTTCTGGAATCTTCACCCCAAAAGGAGCTGGCTCATTGCCAGTGCTCCACACTGAGCTGCTGTTTATGTGCTGCAGAGTCCTGGGCCTTTGTTGGCTAATGGAGGCTATAAGAGACAATAAATAGCTGAAACACATGGGTACAGGAAAGTGCAGCCCATCAGCAGCTGGGCCATGGACCCTCATAAGGCAATCACGGCTGTTTAAAAACAACTTCTGTCATCCCAGCCTGCTTCCTGTGGGAAGGGTGGGTTTCTGTCTTTACCCAAGTCCACTCATCTTCCTTCCTCTCACTGCACCCCCACCTCCGCCCTCTCTTGCCCACTCTGGGGCCTCAGTCTTGCCAAGTCAGCTCTGATTTTCACGGAGTGAGCCCCTGAATCCATCTCTCCAGCAGGCTTTCCTCTTCAGCACATTCTCTTGTACCAGACTGGGAGTCTGCTCAAATGTGCCCTAATGCAAGGTCTGCACCACCCAAAACATACTCATGGCTTCCCCAGGCAACCTACTCTACTTCCCTCGAAACATACCGCCTCCCCTGTTTTTCCTTGCAAGTTCCTGGGTTCTTACATGTAAAACAGATGGTTGACAAAGGTAAGATGCATATGGTTTGCTTCTGTATGCCCATTTTGAGGGTTAGAGGCAGGGAGATAAGTGAGAAAAAAACTACAAAGTAGAACTTACAAAGTACACAGTCACTGGGTAAAATTTATAGTTCAAGTAATCACCCACTGTCACACACACAGTTGTGGGTCGCTTCCTCAAAGTCAATTCACCCATTTGTCTGCTCACAGAACCCATGAGACATTCCATTGGGGGATTTACCAACTCAGCTAGATCGCAGCTTGAGTTGGGCCCATGGGCTGAAGCCAGTCCCATCTTCCAGGTTACAGTGAGCACTCAGCCGGGCATGTGCTCTGTGGGTCACGGAACAACACCAGGGCCTCAGCAGGAAGAGGAAGACAATCTCTTTTCTCTTCTGGGTTGATGGAGGGAAGACTGAAGTGAGGCTATGAGAGCCTGTCTTGGGGGCTGAGGGACTGTATGTGTGGACTCAGACAAAACAGACTTTGCAGAGGGACAGTGGAGAATCAGCTAGGAACCACATCTCTGGAGACCTAGAGGAGCTGAACTAATGCTGAGTCCAGACACAGAGGGCTGTGTGAGTCTGTCTTGCTGCAGATGCAGTCAAGAGTTCTAGACTAGGACTGTGCCTGTGAATCAGGGAGAGCACTTGTCAGGCACGTCCCAGGACCTGGGGTCAAACCCCAACACGTCAAAGAGTTCTGTGTTACAAACTCACAATCCCGCTGCCCAGAGAGAACCAGTGTTGACATCAACATCTTGGGTTCATTTCATTCACTTTAATGCTTCTACATACACAATTTCCTTAATTTTTTTACTTTTACAAAATTGAGAAAATATATATATATACTCTTCTGAAATATTTCACATCAATCAAACCTGTTATTATCATTTCTAAACACTGTGCAATATTCTAGGGATATACCATAATTTAACAAGTTTCCTATTACAAATATTACAGGACAAATTCTTAAAAATTGCTGGTCATAGAACATGTACATTCTTCAGGCTCTGATGAGTCTTACCAAATTGTCCTCCAAAAGGAATACAGCATTTATTGTCCCATCAGCATGGAGACTGGCATGTCTAGGGATAGGAGCTGACTACAGGAGAGATTCTCACTAAGACAATATTCATTTAGTTTATATTTACTGTGTGTCCATTTTTTGCATGACACTGTGACAGGTGCTGGGGATACAGTGGTGAATAAGACTCTCACCCCTCTTTGAGTTCTTCCGTCTCCCCAGGTGGCAGGTCTGGGCACAGGCAGGGCACTGTAGCCTAGAGACCAGTCAGGGGTGCTGCACACAGTGCTGTAGCACATGCCTGGCATCCACAGGCCCTGGGCTCGATCCCTAGCAACACACACCCAAAATTCTCTGCATATTCTGATGGAGTGTGGCTCAGTGGCACAGTGCTTACCTGACAAGTGCTGCGTGAACCACTCAGCCCTGTGGACACAGTGGAGCCCTGCTCGGCACTGAGGGCCCACGTTTAGCCACTTTCTTCTCCTGTACAGGTGGCCCAGATGCCCTTGTTGCAGGGTTCTGCTAAGGGGCGGCCCACACAAGGTACTCGGAGACTAGAAGGCAGGAGGAGGCAGAAGCCCTTATATTGCGTGGAGACACATGTTCCTATAGAGGTACATGTTGGTGAAGAGACATGTGCACAGGCTGCTGTGAGGGCAGCAGCAGTGGACAGCCAGGGGTTCATGGAGCTGCTGGGAGGCAAAGGGGGCATCAGTGCCCCATGTAGGGGCTACAACAGCTACCTGTATAGTCCCAAACTCTGGATAATCCAACGCTCCCCCACACACACACTGACTCCTTCATTCCATTTAACAACCTTTGTAACCTAAAGCCCAACAAATTCTCTGTTTTGCTTTCCTGAATGACAGAAAAGCCTGCCACTAAAATTACCCTTGAAAACCCAGCAGGAGTTGTCCTGAGGCTTCTGACAAGCCTCAGAGCCAGGCTTTCAAACAAGGACAGAAGAAACTGCTGCTCCTCTTTTTGTTCAGCTGGACACCACATGAACGCAGTAACCAGCTTTCAGAGGACAGCTGATATGAGGAGTACCATTCACAGACACTAGAGTCCAGGCAGACGGGGTGTGCAAGCAGTGACACACACCAGCTGGAGGAAGAGAAGATCCACACATCCACCTCTCGCCTTTCTGCACCAGAGCCCTGGAGGAACAGAGTGCAGAGTGGCATGTGTCTCGGTGCTGAGTGTGCCGTGCACCCACACAGCCAGCACCACGGGTGTGCCCTCCTCTCTATTGCTCTGCAGCCCCATGGGAGTGCTCCTCTCCACACAACAGCACTTTCATAGGAATGTTAGTAAGTTTCTCATGCTCCACAATAGATGCCATCACCTGCTCCGGCCATTGTAAACATTACTGCCAAAAAGAACTTTACTAAGTGCTATAGTTTGGATGCCAAATGTCCCTCAAAGGTGCACGGGTTTCTGGCCCACATCCTGGTCCTGCATGGACTATATAATTTTTGAGTTTCCCTCGGTGTGAGGTAAGCTAGCTGAGAAATATAGCGAAAAACTACCCAGCACAGAAAATAATTTTCAAAGACCGAGGGCGGGATGGCTCTGCAACCTCAGGGGTCCTGCCTCCACAGTGGGAGGAGAGAGAGAAGAGCCCACTTTTGCTTTATTTATACAAGGGGGCTGCAAAGGATTTCAATGGAATGTTCTTTTGCCAAATAAGGTAGGAGGGGGGCTGTCCAATCCCAGTGGGTAATGCCCAAGCCCAGAGCTAAAGAACAGCCTCTCTAGCCCAGTGAAGACGGAGCTCACCACGTGCTTTGTGTAATCCATTAAGTGGGAGAAGCCTCAAAATGACTTTTAATGCCAAACCAAAATCTCCTTGGCTTCAAGGCTGAGTAGAGGCTATTCAGATAGCTCAGGGATGGCCCCCCCATACGTGCTAAAAGCTTGGTTCCCGGGGTGCTGTTGGCAGGAAGTGGCAAGACCTTTAAGATGAGGGGCCTGGTGCAAGGTCTCCAGGGTGGGGCCTCCCGCCTCTCCTCCTCCTCTTTTGCTTCCTGGCCACGAGGTGACCAGTTCTGCTCTGCCGTGCACTCCAACCATGCTGTGCTGCCTCACTACAGACCAAGGCAACAGGACCAACTGATAACGGAGCGGAGCCTCCAAAACTGTTGAGCCAGAACAGACCTTTTCTCTTTACAAGCCGACTGTCTCAGGTATTTTGTTAGAGTAATGGAAAGCTAACATGTTAACATGTGTACAAACTAAGACAAACTAACAAAAAAGGAAAAGAAATGGTAACCTCTGCTTAACTTTGTTCTTCTGTGTCTTCTCCTTCACTATCGTCTTCAGAATGAAAGATATCTCTAAATAGGAAAACCTGCTTTGGTGCTGTGGGAGTCTGGATTCTGGTCCCTTTTCTCGCCATCTTCTTTTTAAACTTTTCTTTAAGCACAGGTAGACTAGTCTTGTAAAGGTAGTCGATGATCTCTGCAGAACACAAATTTAACCTTGAAATTATTCACCTGCACAAAACCTCTTACATCAAAGAACATGGGATACAATAATGCACCGATCTTATCACCACAGGTTACTCACTTTCTCTCACCCAGACCTTGAACAAACCCTATGACTTAGGCCCTATTTTTAACCCAGTTTCCCAGTGAGAAAACTAAGGCAGAAAGAGCAGCTTGCCCAAAGCCATGGAGCTAATGGGGGTGCAACCTGGGAAGTGGCGTGAGCTGAATGCAGAGCAGTGCCTTAGCACACGCTCTAGAGTCCAAGGTCACCCCAACTGTGGCTCCAGGCAGAGCATCACTGCTGGGAAGGCTATAGCACACCTCCCTGGAGCATGTTACAGGGAAACCCAGATTGTGCACTCTGTTCAGAGAATCTATGTTTCTAACTAGTGCCCCACAGAGTCCCGATGGATCTGAGTGTGGGAGCCACACAGCTAAACTCCCTATGGAACCAGGCACCTTCCATTCTTTCTGGAACAGCATGTCGTGTGGTGTGAGTACATGGGGAAGTGTGTGGGCTATGCTGTCTGCACACGTACACACGTGCCATGTGCGCACAAGTGTGTGTGACAGAAGCACCAGCAGCACACAGTTACTGAGTGGTCACCAAGTACCAAGCACCATGATAACCACATAACATGGTGCATCCCCTCACTTGGTCCTTTTGAAACTCCTGCTAGATGAGGATATGATTGCCAATATTCACCATTTTACACCTGGTGAAGCTGAGGTTCCAGGAATCACGTCACCTGCCCACATGACTGGGCTCTGAGCCACCCATGTTCAAAGTACTGACCTGGAAACGTCTTTCTCTGCCAAAAGGGAACACAGGCTGCCTTCAACTTATAAAACTTAGTTTGAACATAAGATGGAGGCACATCGCTTTAGAAAGAAAAAGATGAAAATGTCAGTTAAAACTTACCATTTCAATACTTGTGTAGTAAGCACATTTATTCAGGTGGGGGCTATAGACACACCTAGTTTTCTTATCTTGAACCTGAAATCAACACATGTATAAATGTGTGGCTTGAGCCACATCCCCAGCCCTATATGTCTCATTTCTATTACACATTTCGATACACCAGTATAAATCCTGCCTGTCAAAAAGCATTAATGGACAATTTCACAGAAGTTTTTTTTCTCATATCTCTTTGTCAGCCCTGTGCTTCTATTCCAGCAAGCAGCTTGGGCAAGTGTTTTAAAAGCTGAAGAAATGTGACACTGTTTGCTTGCTTGTTTTTTGAAGATAAAATGGCTGATTGTAAAAGTTAGATTTATTTATTGTATAAACTTGGGTCCAAGATGACATTTTTAAAAAATCTTGTTTTTAGATATACATGAATATGATCTCTCTATTTTGTTTATTTATTTTATGTGGTGCTAAGGATCGAACCCAGTGCCTCACATGTGCAAGGTAAGCACTCTGCCACTGAGTCACAACCCCAGGCCCCTAAGATGACATTTTTAACCAGCTTATGAACAATCTTGGTAAGTTGGAAAATACTTTTTCTACAGGATAATTTACGACAGTCAAGTTGGTGATGCCTGTCCATTAACTTTTTTTTTTTTTAAATATATGGGTGCCCCAGCCTCAACCCAGACAGTTAATTTTTTTTAAAATATTTTATTTTTTACTTATCGGCGGACACAACATCTTTTTTGTATGTGGTGCGGATGATCAAACCCGGGCCTCACGCATACCAGGCGAGCGTGCTACCGCTGAGCCACATCCCCAGCCCTGTCCATTAACTTTTTATGCATCATTAATAAAATTACAATAATAAAGAAAGAAATGAGACACATATGAAGTTATTGCTCATTTGGACCAAAAACAACAAAGCAGCTGGGTGCAGCTCAGGCACGGAGCACATGCTTAGTGTGGAAGGCCCTGGGTTCAATTCGCAGCACCAAACAGTAGCAGCTCTTCAGACAGCTCTGCTCAGCTGAAGCAGGAAGTCACCAGGGAAACGCGGTGTGGCGGCTAACCCACGTGGAGCTTGCCTGGGGCTGGCTGCCAATGGCCTCACACAGCACCAACAATCCTCGAAATACTCTGAACTGGAGCTGCTCCTCTCCCTCTTCTCCCTTCTCACTTTGGAGGTGAGGAAAGTGAGGCACAGCTAACAAAGGTGGGTGCTAGGACTTGTGCTGAGTAGTCTACTCCAGATCTACATCCTGGTCACCACCCTTCAGACAGGTACATTTGTCACAATTCCAAGGTGGATATATATATTTTTTATGTGCAGAACTAAACAAACCAACCAACCAACAAACAAAAAAGCCTACGGTGTTTTGATTTTCAATTTACAATATATTTCAACTAATAATAAGCAGGACAGAAACAACCAAATCTAATATTGTTTTTAAAGTAAAAATCACTTAACTAAACTATCTGGATTTTTTTTTTTTTTTGTACTGATTGAACCCATTGGATTGAACCCATTGGATTACACCTCCAGCCTTTTTAGTATTTTAAGACAGGGTCTTGCTAAGTTACTCTCTCACTAATTTGCTGAGACTGGCTTTTAACTCTTGATCCTCCTGCCTCAGCCTCCTGAGCCATGGGATGATAGGCGTGTGCACCACGCCCAAAAAGGAAGAAAAATTTAAAAGGAGCCAAGCACCCATTTTAAAAAGTGGAAAAACAAAGCAAAATATTGACTCAAAGAGAGCTGGGAAGTTTTAAGAGACTTTGAGCACATTTCATTTACCTTTAGTGTCTTTAGTGGGGGTGGAGGTGGGACGGCTGATCAGATTTGCTGATCCACAGTATATAGAGTTCTTTTTTTTTTTTTTTTTTGTGGTGTTGGGGATTAAACCCAGGGCTTGTGCACGTGAGGCAAGCACTTTACCAATTGAGCTATATCCCAAGCCCCAAAGTTCCTGAATACACATGTGTTTATGTAATATGCACGTACCCACCAATGCTCCACGCAGTTTGTCACCAAGAATATATCTTGGAGCTCTCTACTGCCACCTAAAGGCTTTCTCATTCTCTACTGAGCTACACAGTATCTCACCGCACCAGAGCCATATCTACCCACCCAGGACACTATCAGCGGGCAGTCAGGCTGTTCTACAAAAACACTATACACTACATTGTTCTGCACAGAAGTCATTTCAATTTTGTGTGAATTTATTCTGTAGAATATATTTCTAGAAATGGAATTACTCAATTCCAAATAGATTCACTCAAAAGGAAAAATTAGGATTTTCAATGGCACTGAGGCCATAGAGCACATCAAATCTGCCACATATTAACAATGTCCAGAGGGGGTAAACACGGAGGCTTAGCAAGGATGGCTTCAGCTACTGAAGGGGGTGACAGAAGCAAAGGGCCATTTATTTTGTATTTGTCTAAACTTTCTCTGACAAAAAGTTCCGGGGGGTAAAAAAAAACTACAATGCTGGTAAAATAGTACGTAGAGGAAAACATATGGTTTTGAATTACAGCAGAAAGGAAGAAAAATTTAAAAGAAGCCAAGCACCCATCTTTAAAAGTGGAAAAACAAAGCAAAATATTAACTCAAAGAGAGCTGAAGGAAAAATACAATAAAGAGCAGAGCAGACCCCAAAACAACCAGCAGAGGGTGGGCAGCTCAGAGCTGGTTCTTTGAAAAGACAACCTCTATGACTCTTGTTCAGAGAGAGGAAAAATAGGAACAGTGCTCCTGTTCTGTAGCAGGCACCTAACGTAGGATGCCCAGGAGGGGCATGGGTGTGGGCTTCCGTGGGACTGGGGCCACCCTTCACTGTTTCCCCTCCTGGCAGCCTCTCCAGTTATGGACCATGTAACCTATTTCCTTTTCTTTAAAATATTGTAAATCTCACACAATAAACCCAAGTCCTTCTTCCTTTTGGGTGTGGGTGTAATATTCATTTCTGTATTTGCATTCTCATATGCCTCTAAAAAAATCCTAACTAGAATACAGTCCCAGAACCACATTAATTCACCAGAGCAAGAGCAATGGCAGGACATTATAACCATCGGGGAGCGTGGAAAACAGAGGACACTCAGGCTCCACCCCAAACCAACACTCCTGGACTGCCTGGCTGTGGCATCAACATTCCCAAAAAGCTCCCCAATGAACTCAATGTGCAAGCTGGGCTGAGAACCCAAGTCAGAGCGCCATGAGGGTCACAAAGCTCCAGACTAGGCACACAGGGAGAACCGTAACCCAGACAATGTGATGCAGGGCAGCCTGGCTCAACCGCTGCCGTCACACACCCTGGCCATCCTTTGTCCCTCTGATGTGCCAGCCACTGCCCGCCTCCCCTGACTTTCACATTGCTCCCCTCTGCCTAGGACACTCTTCTACTCCCATCTGGTTTATGTGTCGCCCTTTGTGACCACCTGGAGAGGTCTTCTAACCATCCTATGTCATGACTTCCTCCCCAGGTCTCTTCTACCCTACTTTATTTATTTATTTTTTTTTAAAGAGAGTGAGAGAGGAGGGAGAGAGAGGGAGGGAGGGAGGGAGGGAGGGAGGGAGAGAGGGAGAGAGAGAGAGAGAGAGAGAGAGAGAGAGAGAGAGAGAGAGAAAGAGAGAGAGAATTTTTAATATTTATTTTTTAGTTCTCGGCGGACACAACATCTTTGTTTGTATGTGGTGCTGAGGATCGAACCTGGGCCGCACGCATGCCAGGCGAGCACGCTACCGCTTGAGTCACATCCCCAGCCCAACTTTATTATTTTGTTTAGGACCCAAGCTGTCTGAAACTAGCTTACTTGCTTACAGTCTTGTTAGAGGAGAGGTGAGCCCTGGAGTCCTAACTCACTCGAGTCTTGTGTCTCGTATGCAATACGGGGTCAGGAAGTAAACTCTGTTAGTGCCATCACTGCTGTTAGCATAGTTTGTTGAGGGTTTTCAAGTCAATTCCTTAGTATACAAAAATATCTCTATCAACGGAACAGAAGCTCTGCCAGGGAAAGCAACTATCTTGTTCAATGCTCCATCTTGAGGCCAGTAAAACGCATAGCACACAGCTGCTCATCCTGGTAGAAGAAGAGCGACTGGGCCTTAATTTTCCAGTAAAGAGACTGAAAAGGAGCACACGCCAGAACCCCTTGGTCTCCAAGGCAGAGTGTGCACAATTTGTCTCTGCCGCCTCGCCTGCCATGGTCAGTGGACAGCATGCCGACACTTTCCTAGTTACAACCATATTTTTTTTTTGGGGGGGGGGGTATAACCAGGGATTGAACTCCGGGGACACTCAACCGCGGAGTCACATCTCCAACCCAATTTTTGTGTTTTAATAGAGAAAGGCTCTCACTGAGTTACTTAGTGCCTCACTATTGCTGAGGCTAACTTTGAACTCCAGATCCTCCTGCCTCAGCCTCCCGAGCTGCTGGGATTACAGATGCATGCCACCACGCCCAGTCTACATATTTTTCACTTGAACACTCAACTAAGTGGGCAGGGGTCACAGTATCGTGCTCTACCTGAAGTCTAATCTCAGAGCACTTTGGGTATGACGAGCCACAGCCCTCAAGTGCACAAACACACAGAAAACAAAAAACGTCCAATTAATGCTATTTAGTGAAATGAAAGCTTACCTAGCTAACAACTCAGTGCCTTTAATTGTATGCTTCTAAAATTTATTATTTACTCTGAGTTATATCAAATTGGTTTTCTTGCAAACTGGATTAATTTTAAGTATCATTTACACATAATTCCATACGCAGTATGAATTTCAGACCCACTTTTTAAATTCTGAGTCATCTCTAGTTTGTAAGTTAACTTAGTATTTAACAAATGGTCTTACCCTATGGCACTAGCAAGATCTTCCCAATCTATTTCATTGGCGTCTTCCACATTTATTTCATATAACCTGTAAGAAAGAACAATGAAAATCTCAAGCAAAAATCAGGACAAAGCACATCTTCATGGAAGCCCAGGATGTCAAGGGCTGGAGGCAGCTGGGGTGTTTGTCCCATCCAAGGCCAGGCCACCAGGCAAGTCAGTGACTGAGCATCTGTGCTCAGCACTCACAGCATGACAGCCATGGTGTGAAGACCTTTCTGTGCATCGTCACTTAGAGTGACCCTTGACATCTGTGATGAGGTCAGGGGACAAGGCCCATTCTGGACTCAAGGAAAGGGGATCGACAGGCCACTTGCTCAAGGCTTCACAACTAACAGGTGTGTCAGCACTGGCCCTGGCCTGTCTAACCTGACCTGCTCGTCTATGCTGTCTCTCTGGCAAGGGAAGAAAGGTGGCCATGTAACTAGCCAGGCGAGTATCGAGAACCAGGAGGCACCCCAGTGAACCAAGCAGAAGGGCTGACAGGGCGCCCAGAGCCAAGCTCTCCACTCTTTGCTGTTAGTTGGTCAATACAAGCCCAGGCCACATCTCCTCTGCCCTTGGAACGCTCCTGGGAAGACTCTAAGAGACCAAGCCACAAGGCAGAGCAGCAGGGCTCTGTCTGAATTTTCTACTCACATTTTCCAATGGACAGAAATAGCTCCCATCCATAGGGAAAGCTCTGAAGACTGAAATAACCAGTGAAGGAGTGCACAGAGTGCTCCATGCACATGTCTCCACCCAACCCTCCCAAGGACAGCAGGAGGCAGGGAACTTCTCATCTTCAGCCTCATTTAAGGGAAACAAACAGAATGAATTTGTTCCACCCACAGTACCTGTAGAAAGTGCCAGAGCTTGTACCTAACCCTTAGCAATGACATGGCAATCTCTGCTATGTCAACGGCCACTCTGGCTAGAGATAAAACCCATTAAAATAGCACCAAGTTCTGTCCCTTTACCTTTCATTTTTTTTTTAAATATTTTTTTATTTGTAGTTGGAAACATACCTTTATTTTATTTATTTTTATGTGGTGCTGAGGATCAAACCCAGAGCCTCACACATGCGAGGCGAGTGCTCTACCACTGAGCTACAACCCCAGCCCCCTTTACCTTTCAATAAGGTTGATTTTGGCCTGCAGCGCATTCACTCCACGATACACAAACCCGCCATTAGTCATCCTCTTGGTCAGAATTTCCGTCCTGTGTGAAAAGGAATAAAAATTTCTTTTTTATTTCTGACATTTCGATGACTTTCTAATGTTCAACTCATTTACCATCATCAAGAACATACCTATTTGAAGAAAAAAAAAGAAAAAAGTGGGAAGGAATCCGTAAAATGATAGAAAGTTATTGATTTCTTAAATTTGAATGATGGATGGGAAATTCTACAGGTACACAAATTATAAAATTTTCATAATGAAAGTTTTAAAAAGGGAGGGAAAAAAATAAGCCTATTAACAGGTGCTAAGCCTGTTAAAGGTGCTCTTTAAACTCAATTCACGGGCTAGGGCTGGGGCTCAGCAGTAGCGCACTTGCCTGGCATGTGTGAGGCACTGGGTTTGATTATCAGCACCATGTGTAAATAAATAAAGGTCTAAACAACAACTAAAAATAAATAAATAAACTCGATTCACCTTTGTTTATACAGCAGGTGGACACTGTCCTTGTTACCATTCCCAGTGTCTGGAACACCAAGCAGAGCACATTTAGAAAAGTGGTAAGAGAAGTAATGAGCCTTCTAGTGTCAGTAAAGCTCTGAGTGACAGTGCTCACCCAACTAAACACTTAAAAAAAGACTAATCTTGAAGAATGAAATTTGGTACAATCTGATGGATAGACTGTTAGCTCTTCAGATCACATTCTTGATAAAGGAGATGCTAGACACCCACGTAGATGACCGACACTGATCTCCCCAACAGCCTGTTGTTCACAGGTTTGAAAAGTATCACCTGCGGCCACTTCAGCATTACTTGAGGTAGACATATGTTCAGCATGCAAAGTTACCCATTTTAAAATTACAAACACTTTTGTCTGCCTTAAATGTGTTGATTCTGAAGGGCACCAGCCTTGATCACTCCCCTTAAAATGCTCAGCCGTCACCTCCTGCTGCAGCTTGGACAGAAGGGCTCTGCTCCCTCTGTGTCACATGCCCCCAACACTCTGTTCTCTGGAGTTTCCCTAAGTGTAGTCTCCCATGAAAACCAACAAATATGGGGCTGCGGCTGCAGCCAGATCAGGACTGAGCCTCTGGGTGACTGACCAGCAAAGGGTGCCACTGGCTCACTGCAGGTGAGAACAGAAAAGCCACAGAGAGCAAAGCTAAAAAGGCAAAGCCACAATCAATGACCACCATTCTCAGGACTTCTCTTCTAAACCCGAGTTTCCTACCATTTAAAAAAAAAAAATGTTCTCTGTGGGCTGGGGATGTGGCTCAAGTGGTAGCACGCTTGCCTGGCATGCCTGTGGCCCGGGTTCGATCCTCAGCACCACATACAAACAAAGATGTTGTGTCCGCTGAAAACTAAAAAATAAATATTAAAATTCTCTCTCTCTCTCTTAAAAAAAAAAAAAAATGCTCTCTAGTTTTATAAACGAAATAAAGTCAGAGTCAAAAATCAGAAGTCCATTTCATTATTAAAAAGGCTTAAGTTCTGGGTAAAGAAGCCATTTGTTCCAGCATGGAACACTCCTCAAGCCAGCAGCTTGCACCTATCTTTGAGTCAGGGCAAATCAGGTGCTCATTTAATTCAGATGTTGACACTGGAGCAGTTGGGGCAGTGGGCTGCAGAAGTTCACTTCTGACCTGTGAGTGTCCATGGACGTTCTTAGCAGCGTCACCTCTCCGCCCTAAACCAGTGAGCAACGCAGGAGAGTCTTGTTGAAGTTTGTATTAGAAGTTGTAAACTTACCACTTACTTTTGCACTGCATCCAATTTCTGGTTTCCACTTTAGCTTCCACTTCCACCCAGGATATGCCCTTGTAGAGTTTTTCCCGGACGATTGACAGGCGACCTTCAGGATTCTCTTGGAGCTGTGAATCCATCTCTTCCATCTCCTGGGGAGACATTTTCTTTAAAATCACCTCTTCAACAGCCTTGATGAGCCTCTGTGTTTCCGTCTTATTCCAAGCACCGTGATTTCTTTCTGTAGACATAAAAGGATGGCCTTATAGCTGCTAATCTACGTGCTTTCAAAAACAACCCGAAACATGAAAAAGTCAGGCACTTGTCAGAAGATAATGGACATCAAATTACAAACATAAAACCATCAAATTGGGGCTGGGGTTGTGGCTCAGTGGTAGAGCACTTGCCTAGAATGTGGGAGGCACTGGGTTCAATTCTCAGCACCACATAGTAAATAAATGAAATAAAGGCCTATCAGCAACTAAGAAAGTATTTTAAAAAAATCAAATTACATGCCAATATTTTTTTAGAGTTTTAGTTGTAATTGGACACAATACCTTTATTTATTTATTTTTATGTGGTACTGAGGAACGAACCCAGGGCCCCCACACGTGCTAGGCAAGCGCTCTACCTGAGGCACTCTACCACTGAGCCACAATCCCAGCCCAAATTACATGCCAATTTAAATAAAATTATTAAGCTTTAGTATTTGGCCATGATTCTTTTCCAGAACCAAAGCCAGAAATTATTAAACAGACGTCCCAGGCTGCTAGTGTAGCTCAGTGGTACAGAACTTGCAGTGTGCATATAAGGCCCTGGGTTCTGCCCCAGTGCTGGAAAAAAAGTCCGTTCTTTAAACAACGATTTCATTCAACTTCAATGAAGTTGTTCTTTCTGTTTCCAAGAGCAACGTCTACTACGCGACACTGTGAGGCTCCCAAGCATGTGCCAGGAAAGAGTCCAACGACTCCCTTGTCATGCACACACCTCCCTCCTCAGCTCCTCTTGTGATATTGGTGGTCACTGTGATGCCCACCCAGCACTTGACAAGAGGTCCCAGAGTCGCCCTAAGGCCATCCTCCTGTGCAGATGTCAAGAAGCATCAGAGGAGCTTATTCCCTGTGGATAGGCAGGTGTCAGAGCATTAGAGTTAGCATCAGCCCACAGCCTACACAGGGCTTCATTTTGGCTCCCACAGTGTTACCCCCTCCTGCTCCACAATAATAATTTGGATAAATATTTGGAAATAAAGAGATTTCCAAAGGGAGAAAAAAAGATACTTAGAATTCACAAAAAATTTTTTTTTGGTACCGGGGACTGAACTCAGGGAAACCCAACCACTGAGCCACATCCCCAGCCCTATTTTGTATTTTATTTAGAGACAGAGTCTCACTGAGTTGCTTAGCGCCTCACCATTGCTGAGGCTGGCTTTGAACTTGTGATCCTCCTGCCTCAGCCTCCTGAGCTGCTGGGACTACGGGCGTGGCCACCGCGCCTGGCCCAAAATATTTTTAAAATTCCAGATTTTTGCTTTTCTTCTTGGAAACTGAAAGGACTGGCTGCATCACACTACTTGAGTGGCCAGAACACGGACTCTGTGTTCAATACACCCCACCCGAGGCCCGCTTTCTCAGAGCAATCTGGGACGTTTTAACGGGAAGAACATAACTAAAGGAACTTTCTCTAAATGAAGAGTAAAACTGACAGGAGACACCAGTGCTTTTCCTCCCTGCCAACAGGCCACCAAGAGCGCGCTTCCCTCCCACAGGCTCCTCCACCCAGCTCCCCATCCAGCCTCTGTGACAGTAATATTCTCACTAAACTTAGATGTAGTCAAAACCAGTGTAGTAAAGGTAGCACAGGTTCACTGAATGCATACAAAAGTGAAATGAATGAGCAGAGAAAATGACCCTAAAATAAAGAGTGCTCTCAGAGGCCAGCCAGCAGCAACCTCTGGGGGCTGGCTCAGTTGTGGCTCCTTCACCGTGAGGTGAGTCACTTACGACTGCTGATCTGGGAGAACTTCAGGGCAACCGAGAGGCTGCTTCGGGCCACCATGGCTCCAATCTTTTTCCAGTCGTTCCCGTGGAGGGAATGGTATGCCTTCAACTTCTCCGTATCTCCTTGGCTATACCTGAGAGAAGAAGAATGTTCCTAAAAATGGTAATCACTGCAGCATGCTGCCAGCATGGGAAGAGCCAAATGCAGGGCGCCAGAAGCCCGCATCCAGGCCTGACGATCCCCGCTCCCAACCCTGCATCTCAGGATCTCAGCAGAGCAAATAACTTCTCGGTCCATTTTCACCTCCCAGCCTCTGTACCTGTGGTGGAGGCAGTCCGCTGACCCACAAAGGTGCCCCTCAGAGAGGGCTGCCCTGCTCCCCTCCCCAGCTCTGGTCATGACCTGCAATTACACATCACGGGCTCTCGCTTGCTGGTGTGGCTTCCTCTAGACCATGGCTGCCTGATAGAAATATGTTAGCCTCACAGGGATTCACTTTCATGGAGTATTAATGAAATTAATTGAAGAATACATTCTCTTTAACCCCATGAAGAATGCTATCATTTCATTATGTAATTCGTATCAAAAAACACTGAGCTGTTTTACATTCTTCCCTTCATATCGGGCCTCCCAAAGCCAGTGTTTCCTTGACTCTTGCAGCACACCACAATTTGGACCCACTAGGTTTCAAGTGTCCAACAGCCACCCAAGGCTGGTGGTCATGTTGTGGATGGCCCAGCTCTGGAATGGAAGTTCTACAAGAACAAGGACCCTGCTGGTCATGTCCTCTATGGTATCCACAATGCCTGAGAAACAACAGATATTCAGTAAACATGTAGCCAATGGCTGAACACAAATATGTATCTTTTTAAAGATTTAAAATGCACCAACCCCACGAAAAAAACAATTACCAAAAAAAGCACTATAAAAATTAAAAATACATTGAGATTGAAATACCTTAAATATTTTAAGTGAAATAAAGCAATCATTCTAATAGACTAAGATTCCTATCCCTCAGTATGGGTAGAGGAACCCAGGTTATGTTACTGCTTAGGCAAACAAAAGAAGTTCTAGGAAAATACTAATTCCTGATAATAGCAATCCAGAACTCCTTCAGCACAATAACATCCTAAGGCTTTCAGAAAGTCATTGTCAATGCAGACCACTGGGACTCTACAGGGACTCTACACTCTTCATTATTAAGAATAATGGTGGGGCTGGGGTTGCGCCTTGCACGCGAAGGGCCCTGGGTTAGATCCTCAGCGTCAGGTAAAAATAAATAAACAAAAATAGAGGTACTGTGTCCAACTACAACTAAAAAAAAAAATATTAAAAAAAAAAAAAAAAGAAGAAGAATGGTGTACTGGGTGTGGTGATGCACACCTGTAAGCCCGGTGGCTCAGGAGGTTGAGGCAAGAGGATCAGTAGTTCAAAGCCAGCCTCAGCAAAAGCGAGGTACTAAGCAACTCAGTGAGACCCTGTTTCTAAATAAAATACAAGATAGGACTGGGGATGTGGCTTTGTGGTCAAGGGCACCAGAGTTCAATCCCCAGTACACACACAAAAAAAGAATAATGGTATAAAACAAAACCTCCTAGTACTTCCCCCTCAAGGAAGTCAAGGTCTTCCTGAGATAAAACAGCAACTTAAAGATGCTTGCATCAACAGCACAAGGGAACTAGGGAGGATAAGTGTACAACAGGGAAAGAGATGTGCTGACTTTGAACACCTCAGCCTAAATTCTAAGCCTAAAGCCTTGGTCTTTGACTTCCTGGTTCCTTTCAGTGAGGAACCCTTCAGTTAAAGAAATACTCAAAGGTAGTGACCACCCCAACACAAATCATGTGGCACAAACAAATTAACTTCTTAAATCATTACAATAATAAGAGTATTACTATTCCAAAGTTTATTCTCGCACTTATGTTGCAAGCAAAAACAGGTTACCCTTGCTGCCACCACAGACTTGCCAAAGGAATGCTTTTAAGTGCCATTTAAGACACCGTCTTCAGTGAATTTTCCTGAAGCTCTACTCACACTGTCTAATCTTGGGGTTTGGGAAAAGGGTAGGGTGGGTCTGCGTGTGGAAACTTTCCTCACCAAAAGTTGAGAGTAAGAACCACATTAAGCGCTCTATGTAGAAACCCCAGGATTGCATGTAAATGATCTAATGTTCATTTTTTTTTTTAAAGAGAAAGAGAGAGAGAGAGAGAGAGAGAAAGAGAGAGAATTTTTTTAATATTTATTTTTTAGTTTCGGCGGACATAACATCTTTGTATGTGGTGCTGAGGATCGAACCTGGGCTGCACGCATGCCAGGCGAGCGCGCTACCGCTTGAGCCACATCCCCAGCCCTCTAATGTTCATTTTTACTTCCACCTTCAAATCCAAAGAATTGTGCTAAAAGGCAGGCTGGTGCATCATGTGGGGAGCGCTGAAGTCCACAGGCAATTATGACACAGAGGAGAGAGCAGGGGTGGCGTGAGAGAGGAAGGGCTTGTTGAGTGCTAAACCAAACATAAAGGAATGCCGAGATTCAGGCAAAGGTTACAAAAGGGTTATTAAAGAGGTGGAAACTTAAAGGACCTTGAAGACAAATTGAAAAATATCCAATCCAGTTTCATGTGTAAAGTTCCTCGTGACTTTTGTTTTCCATCTAGTGCTAAGGATATTTGACTTATAATGTCAGCAAAGAACTTTTTCTCTAGAGAAAAAAAGTTCTGGCTTGAATTAAGACATTTTTCTTACCTGCCTTTGTAATTATTGACGTCAAACATCTTCTTTGCTCGATAGTATACGAGTTTCCAGGGCCGAGCAATGCCCTTACCTACAGTCAGAAGAAACAAGAGTCAGAGGGGCCTGAAAAGGCTGGAGTGAAATAGTCACAACTGCAGCAGGGACCCAGGACAGCCTCCCTCTGTAGATGCACTAACTATCCTCAGCCCCGTGCTGGTCCTGCAGAGCTGGCCTGGGGAGCAGACGCCTGCCATCATTGCTGCCCTGGAGAGCTTTGCAAACTGGATGCTAAAGCACTGGAGACTCCAGATTCTGGTCTAATCATTCACGGAAAAGACCCATAGAAGGCAAAGTATTTTTAACATCATTTGAATTAAAAAGAGAAACACCCTAAGGCAGGGGACACACATCAACAGTTCTCCATAAGATGAAACTACATTTTTCTCACTTTCCCTCTCTAGAAGACATGACCCCGACCCTCCAGACAGATTTTCTTCCCTTGGCTCCTTTACTGCATGGCCTCCTAACCTCCCACAGCATCCTGAAGGAGGGCCCCAGCCCCAAGCACACCGCCCACCTCTAGAACTGCAGGAGACCAAGGTGCATGCAGGCATGGGCTTTGGGCTTTGTGCAGCACATGCAGAGTAACGAGAATGGGACAAGACACCAAAAGCCACAAATATTGCCAAGTAGGAAAGACCAAAAGTGATCACTTTTTTTTTTTGATACTATAGATTGAACCCAGAGGCACTTTACCACAGAGCTACATCCCTAGCCCTTTTTATTTTGAGACAGGGTCTCACTAAATTGCTTATGGACTAAGTTGCTGAGGAAGGTCTCGAACTTATGATCCTCCTGCCTCAGCCTCCAGGGTTGTTGGGATTACAGGCATCTGCCACCTTTCCTGGTTTCACTTTATTTTTCACAAAATTCATAAAAGCACTGCAGCTGGGAGACATGGACACGTTCCAAATCCCCAAAAGTTCTGACTGGCAGTAAGAATGCTATTCACCACAGGAGCAGGCAGGAGATGGGAAAACTGGAGGGTCAGGGTAAGCACTTCTGAACTCACCAATGTGCACCCTAAACGCATGCTTTCTTTTCAATTCAGTAATGGCAGACTTCTCCTCTGGGTATCTGTCTGTGTATAGCAGCTTGTCTGCATTTTCAATTCCTGTCAGAGACAGAAATTCTTGCACATTTTTCTCTATCTGCTTATTTTCCTTTGCAGAAAATTTGCCAAACCTAATAGCAATACCTAGGATTGAGGAGGGGAAAGGGAGAGAGAGTAGGTTTTGTCAGTAAGAACAAAAGCAAACCCATGGCTCTTAGAGCACCAGGCCCACCTGTGAGGAGCAGCTGGGCTGGTGCCCTTGCCCTTCATCCCAGACCCCACCTTCAGAACCCCTCCCTTCCTTCAGATTTTCCCCAAGGTCCTCCCTGCTCATCCCAGTCAACTTTCCTACTTCATCAATCTTCTAAAAATAACATATATTCATTAAAAATCCAGATAGCATTAAGTGAAAAGTTTAAAAAAGTCCCTTCCCTCCCCACATGGAGGGTGGTGCTCTGCCTAGGCCGGCAGGAAAGTGTCAGAGGTGTCCAGTGCATGCACTCTGGGGAAGGGCAGCAGGCACCACACCCTCTTCCTGTTCACCAAGCAAAGCACGCATTGACTGCTACATAGTATATTTGTCTTTCTTTCTTTTCTTCCTTTTTTATGTCTGGAAATCCAAAGATTATCTTTTTGTTCTCAAATTTATTCTAAAAATACTTTTCTTTGGTACCAGGGATTGAACCCAGGGGCACTCCAACACTGAGCCATATCCCCACCCTTTATATTTTGAGACCCGGTCTCACTAAATTGCTTAGGGCCTTGCTAAGTTGCTGAGGCTGGCTTTGAGATTGCAATCCTTCTGCCTCAGCCTCCCAAGTCACTGGGATTAAGGTGTGTATAATTGCACTCAGTCTAAGAATACTTTTTATGAAATACGTAACTCAAAAAATTTCAAGATGGGGCTGGGGTTGTGGCTCAGTGGTACAGCGCTCGCCTCACACGTGACAGACCCTGGGTTCGATCCTCAGCACCACATATGTCCATGTATAACTAAAAAAATATTTTAAAAAAATTTTAAGATAATGTCAATAAAAAGGATCAAAATCAATAAAAAGGATCCTTAGAAACTACTCTATAAATGGTGTGCACATGTAGTTTGTCTATTTCTACGTCTCTTCAAACTGATAAACCTGTTTTACTTTCTTCACTGATCAGTGCTATTGGGCCTCCCCTGGTAGACATGCAGGAAATGGTGCTCATTTGCAGAACACAGCCTACACCAAGCACTGAACCAAGGAGAGCAGGTTCTGCCTGCTGGAGTCCATGCCCACCACAACCAGCTCATCCTCAAATTACCATTTTAGGGAAAGAAATTACACCTCATCTCAGTTGAATTAAGCTGCCAATATTTTAATTAATTGTTAACTCCCTTGTGTCCTCCACCAGAAGTGGGGCAAGGAGGAAAACGCAGGCCCTTCATTTCAACATTCCACGGCTCAGAAAGCAACTCTGGGAGGAGAGAGCCCAAGGGGCTAAAGGATGTTTTTTCTGTGAATCTGTCAACCTGAATCACTCACAACACCGCCCAGGAAAATCCAACCTCCACTAGGGGCCACAACCTCACCCTGAGCTTTAAATTCTTTAAACCGTCCCAAGTCGTCACGGTACATCCGCTTGATGGTAGTGGCAGCCCTGTCCTTTATGTCAGGAATGAACTCCTGGAGCTGCCTCACGGCGGAATCCAAGTCCACATCTGAGTCACCAGACTCTCTCTGCTCTTCAGATAAACGTCTTGCAGTGGAATCCCCAGGCAATGCCAAGCCATGCTCTTCCTCAACTGCAGGGTTTAACCTAAGAGGGAAACCGGGTTAAACACTGACTATCGCTTGCCCTGACGGCCAGTCAACTGCTTTCCTAAATGACCCTCAGTCTACCAGAGTTCAAATTAGACAAGACCTTGGAGTTGATTCAGCTCATGATTCTCAAAGTAACTTGATTTACATGGATATGTGTCCAAGGTGGCCTAGGAAGTAATGTGAAGCCCTAATTCTACCAAATACTGTTTATACTACAATTTCTCATCTTTTTTTGATTTTAGATATTAACTCTCATCAGCAAAACCCTCTTTTATTTCCACTAAGAATCAGAATTGAAAAAACAGTTCTTCCAGACCCTCCCAACGAGCTGAGCTTTATAACACGATGTTATCAAACGGTTAGGTCAGTGTTCCGGGTTGGCATAGTCAGAGTTGTTTTTACTCCAGATAGTTAGGGCATCATTTTCTCCTCTGATTTATTTTCTATATAGGTACCCTAAGTCCTCCCCAAACTCTCTGCAAGGCATCCCCATCTGCCAGAGGGAAGGGAGAACAGCTTCCAGAAACTCACAACTGAGGTGAGCTAAGAGCCACACTCCGGCACACTCCTGCCTTGCAATCAGTGGTCTGGAAACTGATCTGGGTATCAGTTTGGGAAAAGGGTAGGGTGGGTCTGTGTGGAAACTTTCCTCACACCAGGACAGAGGACACGAGTGGGCCCATGACTCTCATCAACGCCACCTGACATGCCCTCCTCATAACTTTCATGAGGATATATTTTAAGCCAGAACAGGCGTGAGAAAGTCACTGAGTTAAAATGGGGAGAAAATAGGTCCTGAGGGACTATGAGATAAAGTGGTCTTTAAAACACCTCTTTAGGGCTGGGGATGTGGCTCAAGTGGTAGCGCGCTCGCCTGGCATGCGTGCGGCCCGGGTTTGATCCTCAGCACCACATACCAACAAAGATGTTGTGTCCGCCGAGAACTAAAAAATAAATATTAAAAATTCTCTCTCTCTCTCTCTCTCTCCTTAAAAAAAAAAAAATAAATAAAAAGTAAAACACCTCTTTATCTTCATCCATCATATAGCATACTTAAATGGTATTTACATAAATAATGGTTCCACTAAATTAACGTGTAGTGACAATATTAAACCAAGATTTTTTTTTTTGGCTGTTCTATAGAATGTGAAGTATAACATATCAAATCCTTCTTCCTTTTTATGGATGCATTTTGGGATCTTAAATATCTTTAAATTATAGAGTTTTAGGATTCAAAATAGCTCTTACTGAAATCTAGTTTAATTGCTTTACTTTAGACATGAAGATATTAAGCCACCTGCCAAGTGTGCTCAACTAAATATGTGCATTATTCTGCATGTGAAAGCGCCTGTGACACCTGCCACTTACTGCCCTGTGCTGAAGGAAGAGGCCTCACGCACACAGCACAAGGCAGCCACTCTCACCTACCTCTGCGCCTCTGGCACCTGCTTCTCCCCCTGCGCGGCCTGGGCTCTCCCCTCTAGGGACCGGACTGTCACCCTTTCTTCCATCATGGTGCTTTCGCCCTCTGGTGAACCAGAGCGCGTGTTCCCAGAGTTTTCACCCAGTGCTGAAGAACCATCAGACTCCACAGGGCTTTCTGCGGAGACGTGCCTCCTCCTCTTGGCCTTCTTCACAGCACTAGACCTTCTCACCCTCTTTAGTGTGTCACTGCCTTCTCCAGCCTCTGCTTCAATGGTCACCTGAGGTTCTTCGGAGGGATGGTGAGCTAGATCCCCAGGCCCCGCTGAGGCTTCCCATTCCTGCACGCTGGACCTTTTCCTCTTTTTTTTCTTAGACTTCTTTTTACCAGTGGACACTGGTGGTTCTGAGATTTCCCCTTCAAGGCTCAGAGAAAACAAGGGTGGCTGCGCCCGTGACTCCGGCTGGGGCAGGACAATGCTCCCTTGAGGGCCCTGGGGTGCTGCGACTCCCCCCGGCTGGCTCCGACTCTTTCTCCCCCTGGCTCCGCTCCACGGCTCCTCTGGCCCACCTTTAGGAGACTCAGTGGCTGCGTGCTCACCCACCACACACCCTTCTGCTGAGTTTTGCTCTCTGCTGATATCTACATAGACGACATCCACGTCTCTCCCCAAGTTCTTGGGCGTGTTCTCAATGTTTTCTTTATCCACGAGGACATAAGCAACCCCTGTTTCTGGGTCTACCCCCAGAGCACTCTTTCTCCTCTTTTTCTTCTTCTTGTTTGTAGAAGTAGCCTTTTCAGTCTGATCACAGATTTCTGGTTTTTTCAAAGGAGAAGAAATTAGAAGCTGGAAATCTTTTTTCTTCTTACTCTTAGTTATTTGAAGCTGGTCACCTTCCAGAGAGGAGATTCTGAAACTTTCATGGGCATGTTTCTGGGGTCTTTCCTTATATGCAAAGTACTTTTTGTTCTTCTTGTCAAAAACTGGAGTATGAATCTCAAATCTGTTTGACTCTCCTTCCATTTTATTCCTACAGGGAAATGTGACAACAACTTTTATTTAATTTTTAAATGTATCTGCATTTTATTTTATTTTGGTACTAGGGATTTAACCCAGGGGTACTTTACTGCTGCAATCCGCACACTCAGGTCCCTGCCCCTCACAGTCTCATCTCTGACCTGTCCAGCTGTGCTCCTGCCACATATGCCTTGTTATGGTCCTTTAAATATGCCCTTGGGTCTCCTGGGTGACCTCTGCTGACTCCCACTCTCTGGCCTCCTGCCATCCCCCACAGCACAGCTTTAAGGTCACTTCTTCAACAAAGTTTTTGTTGCCCTCTGGGGCTTGGCCCACTCACCAAATGGTATCTTTCACAAAAAAACTGTGCTTCTCTTTGGTAGCATTTAGCCTAGTTGTAATTTTAGTGTCCAACAAAGAGTGAAAATCCTGCAACGTCTGGAATAAATTTGCATAAGGCTGTAAGGGTAATACGAATACATAAAGCACACACATTTTAGAATTTAAATATAGTAAGAAACTTATCTTACCAAAGAGAATGGTTAAAAAATAAAAATTTGTAAATGTCACATACTTCTTGCTCTATGTTGGTTCTAAGTTCACAATTTTAGATTTTATTTGTTTTTGACTAGGTAATTCATTTATGTGGTTCATAAATCAAAAGAATCTCCTTGCATTCCCCCTCCTGAGCACCCAAGTATTCTGATCTGCAGCCACTGCTGTCACTAAACGACAGACCCTCATGGCCTCAAGCCTGAAGGCTGTGTGTTTTCTGCAGAAGGCACGTAATTTATCTTGGGGAATAAATGGCAGCTGAGAGAACAGGGCTGCTGAAAGAAAAGGATATGAAAGAAGAAAGAACATCTGCACTTAACACTTCAAGGCAAGTCCCTTGGCCCCTGGACCTTATCTCCCATGCAAGCACTGCTGTGGTGTGAACTGATAAATACAATCAATAAGAGTAAGTTATAGGTTATAGATTAACAAAGAATATAGATTATAAGATTTTGATAAGTGAGATAATTATAAAGCAAGAACTGTCATAGGCAGGCTTAAGACTCCATTTTGCTGCCTTCTAAAAAAAACTATTATAAGAGCCATTTCTGAGAAACTGAAATGAAAACTGTTTTCTTATAAAAATTGTCTTTCCGTACTTTGTACCCCACAAATTGTACCCTACTCAGGATGCAGCAGTGGTTGTGGTGTGCTACATCCTGGATTTGAATGCCCTTGTGGGTCTACATGACTTTGAAGTAGATTCTCACCCTGCCAACTCCTGCCCAAATTCAGGATGTGACTGTCTAGCACTTGCTTGAACCCAGGACTGTGGTCAACTGAACTGCAAAGCTAATGCTTTTTTTTAGCTTCCGTTTATCACTTGCTTGCTGACTGGAAAACTCCAGTCCTGCCTACAGCCCATAGATCCCACTTATTGTTTTAATTTCTGTAATTGGCTAGCTTACATGGCGATAAGCAAGCCACTGAGTTGTGATTTTGTCCTTATATTCTTCTTGGATGGACCAGGAAGCTGCTGTCCTCTCACAGAACTTTTTTAGTCTCTATGCTGGGTGACAGTCCCTGGCCAGGTAAATAAAGATCTCTTTTGATTTGAATTCGGACTTAAGAGTGCTTTCTGAAGCGGCTCCTCCCCTAACAGCCCCTAGAGGTCTGGTGGCCTCCTCCCAGTTGTCAAGCAAGCTGGGAACCACCCTGCAGAAAGACAAGAGGTTTATGACCTCTCTGAGGACTCAGCTATAGCAAAAATGAGTACTGTGTTGACTCGCTACTCAGATAGGGTCTAGCAGGTTTTGTCTTATGCACCTGTATAGCCCCAGCATCTAGCAGAGTACCTGGCTCTTGGGAGGAGCTCAATGAATGTCTTTTTTTTTGGTAAGGGAAATTGAACCCTGGGGGCCTTAACTACTGAGGCTTTTTAATTTTTACTTAGAGACAAGTCTCATTAAGTTGCTTAGGGCCTAAGTTGCTGAGGCTGGCTTTGAACTCCTCAGCCTCCTGAGCCACCAGCCACCACGCCCACCTGGCTCAATGAATGTCTTCTAGAATAAATCAGTGCCTTCTCTTTGGCTGCCCTTAACCTGCTCAGAATGGCTGAAGGAAAAAACCTCACAACTAGACAGAAGGGAACCGCTGCAAATAGTTGGTTCCTGTCTACAGATGGGACTTGAACACTGCCCAGAAATCCAACTGTTTCTCTACATCTATGTGCCCTAGAGGGTAGCTAGTAGCCACATGAGGCTTCTGAGCTCTTGAAATGTGGCCAGGCCAAACTGCACTTATTGTAAAATACAAGTTGCATTTCAAGATTCAGAACAAGAAGGTAAAATATCTCATTAATAATTTTTATATGGGCTGGGGATGTGGCTCAAGTGGTAGTGGGCTCACCTGGCATGCGTGCGGCCCAGGTTCGATCCTCAGCACCACATACAAAGATGTTTTGTCCGCCAAAAACTAAAAAATAAATATTAAAAAAAAAATTCTCTCTCTCTCCCTTTAAAAAAAAATAATTTTTATATGCTGACTTAATATTGAGATCAGAATTTGGGTATTGGGTTAGGTGAAATACACTCCTAATTCTACTTGTTGCTTTGATAACTTTTAATGTGTTTACTAGCAAATTATCAACGACATACATGGCTTGTATTGTACTACTTTGGATAGCCTTGCTCCAGGCACTTCATTCACTCTTTTTTTTTTTTTTATTTTTTTTAGTTGTAGATGGACACAATACCTTTATTTTATTGTTTTTTTTTTTTAAGTTTTATGTGGTGCCGGAGGATTGAACCCAGTGCCTCACCCATGCTAGGCAAACACTCTACCCGAGCCACAATCCCAGCCCCTCTTTACACTGTTCTTGAAATATTTCAAAGTTCCTTCACTTCAACAAAGTTTTAAATGCCATTCTTCTCTCTCACTTGCAGCAGACAAACTTGCCTCCAACTTCACACTCATACAATTTAGAAAAGAAATACTTCACCCTCCAAACCCAACATCCCTGCTTCCTCCTCTCCCCTTCTCTTGCTGCAACAAAGCATCCCTTCTCCTGACAAAGGCCATTTCCAGCCATGTGTACGCTGGATCCCAACCCTCTTCTGCCTTCTCAGAATCATAATCTTGCCCGTGAACACACCCACTACAGGAAGGAGATGCCTGCTGAGGATGTGGAAAGTGAATACCTCCCAAATCAACAAGTGAATCCTAATGTGCCATCAGGAAGCCCTGGGACCCCCTACCAGAGCACCTGAAATGTAAATCTTGACAAGTCCCTTTAAAACCTCCCTGTCCCTCTGGATCTGGAGAGTCACAACCTCTGGGACAGGAGTCCCAGGTGTTTCTCCTTTGCTAGCAAAGCAATAAACTTTCTTTTTCCTTTTTCTCAAAACCGTGTCCTCATTATTAAATTGCCATTGGGGACAGGGATCAAGCTTTCAGTTACAAGGATGACCTTTCAAATATATAGTCATTACCTGCTAAAAACTTTTTACGGCTCCACGACCACAAGGCTCTAGGATTGGTCCTGATCCGCCCGGTCGGCCCAGCAATCCACCTCTCACCTGGGCTAGGTGTCGGACGCCGCCGTCCCTCAGTTCCCACAACACACCATGCTCCGACTCCTCCCGGGGCCGGCAAAGACCGCTCTTCCTCCGCGCCGCCCTCCTCCCTACAACTGGGCCAGGCACGGAGGCCCCTTTCTCCAGCGTCCCGGGCCCCTAGGTGCACCCGGCTTCCCCGCGCACAACCCGCGACCCTCAGGCGGGCCTGGTCCCCTCGCTCGCGAACGGCTCCCCCGGGCTCGAAACTCATCCGACCAACGGGGCCAACGGCTCCCCCCGCGAGCACGCGCCGTTCGCAGTCCCCGCCACCCCCGGGCAGCGAGGTGAGGCGGACTTCGGGCCTCCCACGCCGTCCGCCTCAGTTCCGGGTAGCGAGGCCAGGAGTAAGCGACGCCGGCCACCCTGCGCCCCCGCGCGTCCCAGGATAACGGGGTCATCATGGTCGCCAGCTGGCGCTCGGCCACCAGGACCCCGCCAACTCCCATGCCCTCCAACCTACCCCTCAGGACCGTCGCAGCCAGCCTTCTGACCCGGAAGTGCTGCCGCCGCGCAAGCGGAAGTAGTCTTACGTCGCCTTCCGGTCCTCTCGGCGTCGCGCTGCCATAGTAACTCGGCTCCGCCCGAAATGGCGCATGCGTAGTTGCCTGCCCGCGTGTTTTCTTAGGGGAAGAGGTCGAGTAAAAGGTGCGACAAAGTGGAAACCAACCAACAAACAAAACTGGTTGACCATCAGAATTGTAAAGATTATGATTATGATTATGATTATGATTAAAGCTGGGGATGTAGCTCAGTGGTAGAGGTCTTGCCTAGCACAAGTTCCATCTCCAGCACCACAATCAGGTCATCAAACGTTTAACCTTTTCGCATAGTGAACATAGCCATCTAGGCAACAAATTTTTCATTTAATTTCATAACAGCCCTTCTGTTGGAGGTATCTTCATTAGGTAATACTGTGTTAGTCCCATCCTGCGAATAAGAAAACTGAGGCTTTTGGTAACTTGTCCAACATGCCCTTCCTGGCCTAGAATTCCAACTTGTGCTCTTTCCATTACCACACCATCCTGCCTGTGTGAGCGGGCGAAGCACCTTTGATTGCAAAGTGCAGAGCTGTATGTCTGTGCAAGTCACAACACAGGCTGGAGAGCCAGGAGTGTGCATGTGCCCACGCTGCCACACAGGGCGGCTCCAGGCCTGGGTGAGCAGTCGGAAATCTGTCTATTCTGCTCAGCTAGTGCGTTGACCGTGCACTATTGGTGTGTAAGGCCTCGAAGGTCAGATTGATTGTCAGTGCATCCAGCCCTCCAGTGAACCCAGAGCCTTGGATAAGTGGATGTTAACATGTTTAACGAAGATGCAAATGATGGATGAATGAATGCACAAAAGGAAATACTGGGAGATTAGAGATCAACAGGCTACTGGGTCCAGAAACACTGCATCAATCACCTGGGTAGCTTTATAAAAATGCAGATTCCCAACTTTACATTATGAACTGCATATTAGATGTAATAACATGGCATGACATTAAAATCCTTGGACATGATAAGAATATTATAGTGATGCACAAATGCCGCAGTCTGGCTGGGCACAAATCACTAGCCACTGAAGCAGGAACAAACTTTATTTCTGAGCTCCACCAGCATGCTCCACACACGCTCCTGGGAACCCCTCCTGAACGCCACTCGGCTGGTCCAGGAACCAGCAGCAAGAAATATCCTCCGGAAATCCGTCCTCCTGCACTTCCCCAACCAATGGGAACTCTCCGGGAATCCCCGGGAATCCCCACGAGAACTGCAAAGTTGCAGCCAAGGCGGATAGTAGTGCCTCGCCTGTCAATCAATACTATTGGCAAAATGCCAGGGGCCATTCCGACTCAGCTGTGGCTCTCAGCACACAAAAATGTCCTAGATACATGATGAAATATTTAGGGTCGGGCTGGGGATTTGGCTCAAGCGGTAGCGCGCTCGCCTGGCATGTGTGCGGCCCAGGTTCGAGCCTCAGCACCACATACCAACAAAGATGTTGTGTCCCCCGAGAACTAAAAAATAAATGTTAAAAATTCTCTCTCTCCTCTCTCTCTCTCTCTGTCTCTCTCTCTCTCCCCTCTCTCACTCTCTCTTTAAAAAAAAAAATAAAGAAATATTCAGGGTCAAAGATATTATCGTTTGAGATATTTTCAAATATATCAGTTGTGTGCACATACGTGCTTATGCACACGTACTCTCAAATGTAAAAGCAAACATGGCAAGCTCAAGGATCAATGAAACTTGGTGAAGTCTATATGGTTTACGATTGTAGCCTTCTTTCAATTTCTCTGTAGATTGGAACTTTTTCAAAATAAAGTTTGGGTGGATTAAAATGCAGGGTGTCAGGAACTGCTTCCAGATAATCTCATTCAGTGAGTCTGGATTGAGTCTTGTGGAACTGAGTTTTTCTTTCTGTTTTATTGTAGTGGGATTGAACTCAGTCGTCACTTTATCACTGAGCTCCATCCCCAGCCGTTTTTATTTATTTTTTATTGTTGAGATAGGGCCTCGCTAAGTTGCTGAGGCTGGCCTCCAACTTTAGATCCTCCTATCTCAGCCTCTGGAGTCGCTAGGATGACAGGTGTACACCACCTTGTCCAGTGAATCTGAGTTTTTCAATCTCTCCCCATTCTATTGCACAAAGTTGGATACCAGTGATCTAATCCAACTTTAGATTCTCCTTCCCGCCCATTTCCCAGAAGAAAAACTGGGGATCCAACAGGGGTAGTGCCTGGGGATGCCCTTATGGGTTAGCAGCAGCTTCATTCAGCCTTGGTATGTGGATTTCTTTTTCACCGTGAAGGTGTTGAAAGACCCTAGCCCAGTTAGCCCAGTTACCTAAGGCCAAGATATGAAATCAAGATACCGGGCTTGTCATAAACAGGCTCAGGCGCCAGATGTGCTTTCCACATAACCGGTTGAGAAAGGACAGAGCACCCGCATCCTGAGGCATGAATGAATAAACAGGAACAGATAAGCAGGAACAGAAAGAATAGAATGCAGACCTGTGGTTTTTGGAATGCAGACCTGTACCCCCTAGGTGGCCTATATGCTAGATTTAAACAAACCAATAAGAAACCTGTTGCTTCCCGCGCGCGAAACCTGTCCCAAACCCTATAAAAATCTCTGTATCCCCAAGCCCGGTGTGCCAGTTCACCAAAGCTCTGGCTGAGGTTCTGCTGGACACCCGCAGGGGCCTGTGTCCCAATAAACCTAAACCTCTTGCTTTTGCAGCCAGTGTTTCATGTGATTCTCCTTGGACAGGGAAACGGGGGTCTTTCAAAAACGGGGTGTCTTTCAGTGTTACTGCTGTTTACCGGTGACAAGTTCTTGCTTCCCCAATGCTGAAGTATAACAGCAGAGAAGCACACCGAAGCAAGTTTAGAGTGGAAAGTAGAAGCTTTATTAAAGGTTAAATTTATAAGACTTCTCCCTGAGGAAGAAGGGGACCCAAGAGGTAGAATCCATGGAAGGAGGAGGTCTTCCCTCTTTTATAGCTAAGGTCTACTTTCAGCTTTACCGCCTTCCTGTCGCCTTCCTGTCCTTGGTTCTGTTATCTTGCAGTGATGGATTGTAGGTGGGAAGGCCCAAAGGGTTGGGGACAGGTGGGCCGAAGGAGTCATCTGGGCAGGAAGGGTTTTTGGATTAGCACCTCCTTGTTTGTTGGGAGCTGCTTCATTAACATTTCCTTGGGAAACAACAACAACAACAACAACAACAACAACAACATTTCCTTGGGATGGACTCTGGGCCTTGGGGACATTTTCAATTCCCCCAAGCGCTGCTCTGGTTTCCTATACTGTAATGGCCTCCATTTTTGATTTTACTCGATATTAGACCGATTTATCTAACTACACTAACTTCCTATGTTAAATCTGGCTTCAAACTCGGGTGTATGCTGCAGCTCAAGGCACAGGCTGGGAGGACACCATGAGTGGGGTCGGTGGATGGAAAGAAGGTAACTTTGACCAGGAAGTCAAGTATAAATGGCCCTCTAGAATCCTATGTCTTTGGCACACTCAATCGTGATTCTTGGATTTCTCTGATGTTTTAAGAAAACCCTAAAAGGTCCATCTTGCTGGCCGCTAATAGTTTCAGGAAAGAGCTAGCGTAGGCTCGGGAGCTGTTGGCGTCCCGTCGCCAAGGAGACGGGACTGTTCCATGCCTCCTCAAGGGGTGGCCTTGGTCTCCTTTCCTCCCGGATCCGCAGCACCGAGTCCCAGACACACTCCGAGGAACCAGCGGTGCTTACATACGTTCCCGAGGCTCCTTGCACCGAGAGGGCGCCGCGAGGTGCGCACGGCCGGCTCCGGAGGTGGCCCGCATCCAGCGCCCACCCCGGGGTTTTAGTGGTGCGGCCCGAAGCGAGCTGGGACCTCAGACGTGGGAACGAGCCAGGCATCCAGCCCTTGGGGAGACTCCGGGGCGACTCCACGGCGACCCCCAGGATGCCAGAGGCCGGGGATTCCCGCCAGGACCTCAAGCGATGGAAAAAGAAGAAGCAGCAGGTGCATCGCACTGTCAGCCAGATCTGCCCGCCCCCTCGGCGGCCCCTGACGGTGGCTGACATCCGCCCAGGCATGGAGAACGAGAGGCTGGGGGTCGTGCGGGACTCCATGTTTCAGAACCCGCTCATCGTCAAGGTGAGCCACCCACAGTCAAGGGTTTCCAGCCATCAAGTCCTGGGTTCGAGGGCAGCACTGGGGACTCCAGCTCTGGTCCAGACAGACCAGGACCTCTGCAGGGTCAAAGGCAGGTCGCGTCTCCTCTCTGAGCCTCAGTTTTCTCATCCTCAAAGTGGGGTGATAACGACACACCTGAACGGGAACGGCTGGGAAGACGGAATGGGGTAATCCCAGCAGGACCCTTGCCCAGCGCGACGTTGGCTGCTGTGGTTTCCCCAGCAGCTGGCCGGTGACCCCGCAGGACGTTCATTACCACCTGTCAGCCCCCCAGCCCCCAGTGAAGGCGGCCTTTTGCTTTCCTCCGTGCGCCTGGGCTACTTCTGTGCAGCAGGTGCTGTGTGTCTCTCCTGGACAGAACGCGTCCCAAGTTAATTTCCCTCTTTCTTACACTTACTTTACCCAAATCACAACCTCAAGAGAAAAAGCGCGCATCTCCCACCTCAGAGGCCCCGCGGGCACTCGCAGGGCGTGGCGTTTTTAGTTAGACTATCTAGCCTTTTACTTACTGCCCGTTTCTGGGCACGTTCGTGTCTTTTCCTGCCTGCTGGGAACCCGCACGCCGTGGTGGCACTGCCACACCTCCCTCCCTCCCTGCCACAAGAAAAGTCAGGTTGAAGTTTGGTGGTCGAGGAGCCAGCCATGGAGCAAATTGACTTTGCGCCACTGGAGGGCAGTGTGCTTTTAAAAATGCCTGGTTTCCCAGGCGCGTGGGAAGGGCGCTGGCGGGAACCGTGGGCTCCGCAACGGGGATTTAGACGACCGCCCAGCGCCGGTTAGAGCGCGGAGGGTTTTGTTGCCGGGGGTGTTTTTTGCTGTTTTCGTGAAGGGAATGTAGGCTTTCCAGAAGATGCGCCATTATCCGTGATGAGCTCTGCTCCTTCACAGGTTGAAGTATAACATTAGAGAAGCACGCCGACCATATAAAACAGGGTTTGTTCAATAAGGGGTAACACAGGCTACTCCTGGGAGGAAGAAGGGGGCCAGAGGTGTGTCCTGTATCCCCAGAAGCGAGGGTGTTCTGCCTTTTTCTATGTCCCAGGCCTCCTTTGTTCTTCTGCTGTCTTCCCCTTGGCTCTCTCCTTCAGGCACTGTGAGTAGGCCCAGGAGATGCTGGGTGGATGGCCAAAAGGTGAGAAGCCACGGGCGGGGGGCGAGTGGGAGTGATCTGGGCAGGAAGGGGAGTAATTAACCACTCCCTGTAGGGAGGGACAGTCCTGAGACTGGTTACCTTAGCAACAGGTTGGAGCTAGGGCAGGTTACCTTGATCAGGGTGGATGGAGGAAGGGCTCTGAAGGAATTAACATTTCAATTCCCCCATTCTCTGGATCTGACCCTGCCTGTCTGCCTGTCCAATTCTGGCTTCATTGACACTGCAGAATTAACAGAGTTGGCTGGCTGGGGAAACACAGACTCTTTCCTCCCATATTCCCTGAGATATGTTCCTGCAGAGGGTGTACACTGCAGGGAAGCGGCAGCAGCGCCTTTCCAACTAGTAGCCCCCACCCCCAGTGGAACAGGGCCCTTCACTTACTTCAAGGTGAGAAGAGGCACTCTCAGCAGACAGAGGGGTGAGTTGGGTCCACCGTTCTGGGATTGAGGAGAGAATGGAGCCCACAGCCCCTGCAATAGCTCCTCTGATGTCATTCCAGTGTGACCAGTGGCCCAACTCCTTCCTGAATGCACAACGAAGGGCACTATAGTCATCCATCCCAAGCAACGAGTACTTTTGTGTGTATTCATACACACATTATATAGTGTACATATATAGTATGTGTATACACATGCACATACAGTTTACATGTATTGTACATACATGTATATATAGTGTAATATGCATGTGTATAATATGTATACAATATACATGATATAATGTAGTTAATATATGCACATATGTGTAAAACAATGTGTATAGATATATATATGTAAAATCCCCCATATGAAGTTCAATATTTGGCCTCTGGGTGGCAATAGCAGAACATCTTCCAGGAAGAATGGGCTCTGAACCCGAGTTTAGGATGAAAACGCAGAGTCCATCACCAATCTTTGACTGCGCCTCTGTCTTTAGGGCTGGCAGGACCGTCCTGGCCTTTGGGGACCATGCAGGAGCAGTAGGGGTCCCCCACCCAAGCTTTGGGGTGACTGACCCTGGGGTTCTCTTCTGCCAGGAGCCGCCAGGGGGCAGCCTTCCCTGGGACCATCCTTGGATTCTTCACCTTTCTGTCGCGGTCAAGTTGATATCCACATCACAAGACTCTCCACATCCCATAAGATCTAGCAAAACCTGAACTGGGGTTGGCGGCCTGGACGTGACTGTTCCTTCCAGACCTCCTTACAAAACAGCGCCCTGCAGTCCCCTCTGCCTGGCTTTGTGCTTTGGGTTCTGGCAGATCCTGGGTGGGCGGCTACTTCCACTGCCCCTCAGCCCCAGCATGATTTTTACTGCTTAAAACAGCATCCTGTACGTGAAAGAAAATTTGAATTATGAAACTTTGAGGGTTTGGACTTTTTTTTTTTAAAAAAGGGAGAAATTGGAAATGTTTAAGGCTGTGGAGCCTTATGATATTGATGATGTTACTAAATTTTCTGTTGAGTTGGCTTGTGGATTCCTTCACTGAGGCCCACCCGGTGGTTCACTGGCCCAGAGTTTCAGGTCCTGTGCCTCCTCCTCAAGGGTGGCAGTGGTCAGGAGTGCCTCCCACCCATTTAGAGGATGACTGGAGCTGAGGCATATTTTGCTTTTGTCTAATCTGAGCCTGAAGCTGTGCATTTCTATTGAGGGAGGCTAGTGCCTTAGAAATAGTAATTCATCCCACCATATTGGAGGTTGTCGCTTGAATTGTTTTCTGCAGTGGGTGGAATCAGCATTGTTTTATTTAAAATGCAAAGACCCTGCCTGAACAAACCCAGCACTGGTATTTCCCACCCAACGAATTTACCAGGATGTGTGCACATCAGTTATTCAAGAACATGTCTGCAAGGTGCCACGGTAACCAAGTGAAAAGTGAGAATCCCAGACATCCAAGCAGGCGTTTTACCTTACAAATGCTCAACAACTAGCTGCCTCATTTAGAACAAGACGACTGGTTATTGAACGGGATTTAATTGCATCAAGATGATGTTTTATGTGGCCACAAAAGGACGTAGCTGTTCTCATTAGGATGGACCTCTCCTGCGCTGTGTAAAGTGATGTGCAGGCAGAAGTGTGCCTTCCAATGTGACTCCCTGGAAGAATAAAATTAAATAAAGAACCGAGCTTCTCCTTGCTTGATTCTCATTTCCCCAGAATCCTGTGACTCAACACAGAATCTGGCAACACTAGCCTTCAAGGCTCCCTCACAAAACCTGTCAGGGGCGCACCCTTCCTGCCGTCGGGACTCCGCTGATATCCTGTCAATACAATTATGGGGAGAGACTGCTTGGTTTGCTCCACTGACAGCCTGGAATCTTCTGTCGCCCTGGAGAGGGGCTGCTTACAGGGGTGGAATTTATCGAATCGAGCGTCCTTGGAAAGTGCAAACGATCGTGGCACCTGAGTTCTTCATAATTTATTACTGACTTTGTTTTTCCGTGGGGATTTATGTCACAAATAAGAAGTGCATGCATTTGTGAAATAGAGTTATAGAATCACACAGCATTTGGGGCTAGAAAGAAGCTTACACACAGCTAATCCAGCCTCTCTCTCTCTCTCTCTCTCTCTCTCTCTCTCTCTCTCTAGCATATTAAGGTCTGGTGAGGTGAAGAGACTCACCAGAGGAGCTGTTCTTACCTGGTAGGTAGAAATGACACGAGGCACAGGTCTCCTGACTTTAGATCCCAAGTTCTATTGGCCTTAACTGACGATTAATCAATCATCCTGCATAGCAGACAGTCAGAAACTGTCACAAATGAATCTGATTCCAATGTCATTTCACTCAACCTTCCTTCTCAAGTGAGCTCTACTGATTTCACGGGACTTGTTGCTAGCAAAGAGATATTTACTAAATGTTCACTAAATGCCCAATACCATCCTGAGCTCTTGGGAGTTTAGAACTCAGCCCTTGCCCACAAAGAGTTAACCATTTAATATTTAGCTGGGGAGATGTGACACACACACACACACACACACACACACACACACACACACACAAGCACACTCAAGACAGGCAATGTCCTGATTTACCCCCTGTGAACGCTACCCAGAAGGGTTCAGTTCTTGAACCCAGGGGGAGGCTACGCTGGCAGGACTTGGGAAGGCTTTATGAAGGAACAGATCTGGAGCTGGAACTTAAAAACCAGGTTCATATCAGGATGAAAGGCTGAGGAAAAACAAAAAACCCAGCTCTGGGGCCCATGGAGTCCAGCCCCTAGATCCAAAGTGTTAGTCAGCTTTGCCTCCAACTCAAGTCCAGTCTGTGAGAGTGGTGCCCCTGGTGGGATCCTTACCATTATCATCCCGAGGAAGCAATCATTCAGAGTGTTCGAATCAGACACTACAGAATCAGGCCACCACCCCATGCCCAGTGAGAGCTGAGCTTCACTCATGTACATGGAGGCTGGTGAACACAGGCGCTGAGGCAGGGACGGAGCAGAGAAGGCAGGGCACAGCCACACAGCCGCGCTCGCACCCCAGAACAGGTCAGTGGCTGAGTTAGGCCGGAGCACGGTGTGGAAACTCTACAGGCTTGTTTTCTCTTCTGAAGAAGCTCGACCTCAGATTTATATGCAGTTACCATGTAATAGGAGCAAATCAATGTTAGGGAAGGCTGAGGAACAGTGGCCCCTCCTAATGGCAGGTCCTGCCCAGGGGGAAGGGCTTTTTTCTAGGGACACCAGGTGATTCTCGGTCCTCACAGCTCCTTTCCCCATCTTCCTGATTCAGAGCTTTCCCTTCCTGGCACCCAGGTGGCCTTCAGTGAGTGCAGCCTGCAGCAGTGCCCTGTGCCCTGCCCAGGACTGTGGCCACTCCAGAGAGTGGAGCTGTCCCCTCCGCTGGCTTGGCACCAAGAAGAAGGGGTGCTTGGCTTTGAAGCCTTGAGACCTCAGAAGTGGTGCTCCTCCCACTGAATCAACTCACCATCTGTTTCCGTGGCTCTCAGGACACTGCTGTGGTGTTGTGGGAGGGCTGTTCCTATAGGAAGAATTCTGAGGCCTGGTGAACACATCAGTGGGGGCTTCCAGCAACTTCCAGAGCATTCCAGGCTCAGCCGATGCTCACTGTATAAGTCAGGATGCCTCCTCATTAGGTGTACATCGTTTATTTTTGCAGTGTTGAGTATTGAACCCGAGGCCTCATGCATGCTAGGTGAGCTCTCTACCAATGAGCTATTCCTCCATCCTCTTCCTTTTTTGAAAGAAAGTTTCCTTGACCTAAAACTGGCTCTGCACAGAAAGTTTCAAACCCCGATCTCTATTGTGTTGGGTTCAAGCTGTTCTGTGACCCCCAGAAGCATCATTTGTCCCATAAGATGACTGATTTCAACCCTGTATTAAGAAAATGCATCTTGGCTGGAGTGTAGCTTGCTGGTAGAGCACACTGCAGCCCTGGATTCGATTCCCACAATTGCAAAAGAGAAGACAGAAAAAGGAAATGCATCTTTATTTAAAAAGTTTAATAAAAATAAACAAACACCATCAAGTGTATCCTACCTGACATACTAACCACGGAGCCCACCAATCCATTAGCTGTGCTTTGAGCTCACTAATTTTGAGATGTTGGTTCTGTGTTTGTACTTGAGATGCTAGTAAATGTGTCCCAGGCAACAGAGACTGTGACCCACCACTTTCAGGTAGGGGGCCAATACACCATGGGGGACGGTGTGCCCTTATCCTGGTTCCTGAGGACTGGCTCGGCAAGCCCCTGCCCAGGGCCTTGGGCAGGCTGGTCCAACCACAGGAGGGCTCCAAGCTCACGACCGACCTGTTGTAACGTGGAGTGCTTTTCCTCTGACTTTTATATTTGAAAAAGAAAAAGAAAAGAAAGAAGAACAAGAAAAATAGTGCTGTCCATTGTTAACAATTCGACTTTCAACGAAATTGTCCCGGATGCCTCTTCCAGGCTCCTGCATCTGTGCGAATGAGAAGGGCTGCAGCTATTGTTTTCAACAACCACAATAAATAGAGAAATCCGCTGCCTAGCTGCCCAGGCAGATGTCAAGCCCAGCTACCTGCAGGAGAGAGAGGCCTGCAGGGCGGTTCGGATGTCAGGCTTCCTTGTTCCGAGCCAGCAGAGTTCTGCCTGCCACCCCCACCCTCCCCTGCTCTGCCACCTGTGACGCTGCTTCTCCTCTAGACCTCCCTGTGAGCAGAGGTGAGGGTACTTAGCACCTGGACATCAGGATTCCCTGAGCTCACGGGGTACTGCCTGGCCCAGGAGCAGTGAGCACTTTGCCCCTCCCGTCATCCTGACTTCAAATATTCTTGTTCCTCAAAGCAACCTTATTGTTCTCCTCAGTTGACTAGAAGTAAATGCTGAAAACCCTGAACTCAGGGAAATCTCATCTCAGGAACTGATAAGGAGACAAATCCTCCTCCCTGCGCTTATGTCTTCCCCTTTCCCGCTGTCCTTGAAACACACTGCCGCCGCCCCATCCCCCTCGCCCTGCAACCCTGGCCAGCTGGGCACACCCTGGTTAAGAGCTAGAGCCTTCATTTTCTGGAGCTCTGGTCTTGGGCAACTGGCTTGATTTCCTGAGCCGCGGGGGCTGGAGGGCTAAGACCCACCTTGCCTCCTTTCAAGGTTGTGAGGGAAAGAGGCTGACACTCTGGAAGCAGCTCAGTGGTTCTCACTTGAGGGGGGGTGATTTTGCTCTCCTGGGAACTTTCGGTCGTGTCTGGAGACATTTTTGGTTAATGCAGCTGGAGGGGCTGCTGCTGGCACCTGGCAGAGACGCTGCTCCACGTCCTCGGACGGCAGACTGCGCCTCCCACCCCGCAAAGGGGCATCTGCCGTCCGTCAGCACCAAGGCTGAGAAGCCCCCAACTGGGAGAGGCAGACACGTGGGGCACTCGTAATTCCTTCACCACAGCCTCTAGGAAACCTAATCCAAAAATTATAGAAACGAAATGGTTTGGTTTTAATTGCTTCTCTACCCATGATCTGAGCCTGTTTCCCCTCCTCCCACACGTCCGTCCGTCTGTCCCATTGTATTTCCAATTCCCCTTTCTGAATCCCGTTTCCTGCCCTCAGTGGTGTGGCTTAGGTAAGTTCGCTATCTCTTCTGTAGCTTGCCTGTCTCGGCCTCACCCCGTTGTAGTTTAAAAACATAAAAAGCATTTCCAGTGATCCCTGCAGAGTGGCTCAATAATTCATCAGACCCACTAATTAGCATAGAGGCTGTTTTGTTGAGTGGTCACTGAGCAGCCGGCACTCAGCTTTGTTTCCCTGCCCCACCAACTTGCAAGGGTTTTGTATTCCTCAGCGTGAACCAATCTAAGATTTAAAACACAACCGATTTGATAAACCAGAAATTAAACTCACAGTAGGCCGGGGCCCCTGCGCAGACCCTGCCCCCATGTTGTGGCATTTTTGGAGAGGCAAAAACACAAGCTTCCAAAAGAAAACAGCTAATTTTACACCCAGTAGTTTAAAGGCACATCAGGGGTCGGTCAAGAAACAGACTCGGGTCAGTGAGCAGAAAGGTCAGCAGGAGCAGCACACAGGAGGGAGACTGGCCACCAAAAGGCACAATGGGCTGAAAAGAGGCCTTTTGATCTTTTATAAGAACCAAACAATACATATTTGGGAGGCCAATGAACCCGGGAGCCCACAAGATAGAGCTCTTTGTGCGGGTCAGAATCCTCTGGGTCTGTCCAGAAGAATGAGGGTGGATGCTCAGAAGCTGTTTGATTTCAAGGCCTGGCCTTAGTGAAAGTCTGCACTGCTGCCAGGTGGCGGCCATTTGGAACCAAGAGCAGAGCATCCAAGCCAAGTTGCTGCACCAGAGAGAGCCCCAGTGAGCCTGAGCCAGATGCCACAGCCTCCCACCAGGACAGAGCACCCAAAAAGACACGGACACGGAGAGAGGGGACTGTTCAGCGTGGCGTTTCTGTTGAAGGCATTAGGAAGTTTGCTGGCAGCTTTGCTGGTCCATTTTACTGGAAAATGGGGCCATGTCACCACAATGAAATGCCATCATAAGATTCCCTTTTGTAGAATTTCCTTTTCATTTCCCCTACCTCCCAGGAGCTCTTTAGGAAAAGAGTCGTATTTATTTTGTATGCATTTGAGACTGCTAACTAACGAACCTGTTGGTCAATCTCCAAATGTTTACTAAACATCTAGATTGTGCAAAGTGTGGGTGGGAACACAGGAGGTTTAAGGATTCGTTTCCAATGAGCTGAGGGTCTGGTCAGGGACCAGCAGACTTCCCCTGTGAAAGCCACAACACAAGTTATTAAGGGAGGAAGGAGAGGAGATGAGCAGCCAGAGCGCCCTGTTTAGAAGCCGAGTCCCGAGAAGCGTGAGATCGCCAGCCAGGCTGCTTAGTGAGCTGGCGGACCGGGCTGGGGCTGTCAGACGGGTTGGATTCCAGAGGGCCCCAGGAGAAGGGCTGGCCTGGGCAAAGGTGCAGTGTCTGAACTGTGCGAGGTGTTTCATGGCAAAAATGAACAGCACCTCCACTCGGTGACTCTGAGCACGAGCACGGCGAGGAGGGGAGGAGGTGCCCTCTTCACTCACCGCTTGCCTTGACGCACTTTTCCAGCTCGCCCAGTGTACAGGCACGGCCAGAACCACAGATTCAGGTTTGATGGCCTGCTGCCCGCTCTTCCCTCCAAGAACTTACAGTCTAGTGGCAGAAACAGAAAGATCAACAGCAAAGTGTAGGGGTGGGGCTGGAGTGGTGGCTCAGTGGTAGAGTGCTTGCCTTCCATGCATGGGGCACTGGGGTCCACCCTCAGCACCACATAAATAAATAAAAGTATCGTGTCCCATACAAAAAAAAAAAAAAAAAAAAAAAAGTGGTAGGGATGTGGTAACAACCATCTGGATGGGACCCAGGCTGGCTCTGCAGACAGCTCTACCTGGATGCTGGGAGGCAAGGAAAGGTGTCACAGGCTGATGGCTTCTGCTGAATCTTGACACAAAGATTAGTGAAGCCTGTGCAGAGGCCTGGTGAGGTGGGGCAGAGGCGGGTTCTGAAGCTTATGTAATTTGGGATCCTTCTTTAAATAACAGCCCAAAATTACGAATTGTTTTAGAAATCATGTCGAAAGGCTTGGAAGAAGTCTTTAGTGAGGGAACCCAAAGTTAGTCGGGGTGGGGGCAGCTGGCTTTCTGGACTTGAGGGTCCTCGGTTCTTCCCCAGGATACTGTTTATTCATTCATTCATTTATTCACTAAGCAGTGATAGTTCCTTGGGACCAAGGACCACAGGAATGAACTCAAAGTTGACCCTGCATCTTCTTGTTGGTTCTGGCCCCTTAGGGAATTCCCTGGAGGTCCAGAAGCCTTGTCCCAGCACAGTTGAATGGCTCCTTCCCTGAGAATGAGCCTGAGCTCACCTTCCTTTACACAGCTCACCATTTGCAAGTCTAATTTTTTTAAATTAAAAATATGTATTTATTTATAAAAGGCATGGTTTATTTATTTATTTATTGTGGTGCTGGGGATGGAACCCAGGGCCTTGTGCATGCGAGGCAAGCACTCTTCCAAACTGAGCAAGATCCCCAGCCCTGTTTATTTTTTAAGTGGTGCTGAGGATCAAACTCAGTACCTCACATGTACTAGGCCAGCACTCCACCACTGAGCCCAGCCCAGCCCTTCTATGTAAGACTGTCCCTTTCAAAATCAGCCTGTTGCTGGACCCCAGGGGTGCCTTGGGGACACGACAGACTTTGTCCCAGCAGCTGGCAGCTCACAAGGCCTTGAGAGACAGACAGCAAGCCCATGCTCTGCACTTGGCCTGGCCTGTGAAGGAGGCAGGGGGCTGAGAGGCTCATCCCCAGGAGCCCCGGGCAGGCTCCCTGCAGGACGGGACACTTCAGCCCAGCTTCTCTCCCACAAGGCAGGTGGTCAGTTAAGAGGGGCTGTTTGGTGGGAGGAGACTCTTTCAGGTAAATGAGAGGTTTGTGGTAGACCCAAGGCACCTGGAGCACTGGAGGAAAGGGGCAGGGCGAAGCCATGAAGCACTGGGGAGGGAAGTGCCCCATGAGGTTGCAGGAAGGCCGGAGACCTCCCGTGGAAGCCAGAGGAACCAAGGAGACCGACGCCAAAGGCCCGAGCCTGATCCACAAATCCCTGGTGGGTCTGAGGTGACAGGTGACCGTGCCTCCTTCCTGCACAAGGCTGGCTGACAAGTGCCACACACCACCGGCACACACCCCCCCTGCAGGGCCCTGTGGTTTGACTGCTGGAGTATTGCTCTGCTTCCATCCTGGTCCCCTACCAGGCTGATGTTGGGAGCACCTGTGTGTGGTGGGTGTGCGTGGCCACATGGTTTAGGGTTAGCAACTGCGATTTGTTTACTTTTTGCAAGTTAAACAAGCCCAAGTCTGAAGCGCTGTGTGCTGCCAACGCGTTGTTTGAGGAAGCTGGCTGGCGAGGTTCTGAGGGGTCCCTCTGGGCTGAGTGCCGGGCTTTGCAGCTGCTTCTAAAACTTTTATAAACTGTCGCTGAAGAGTTTGCTCTCTCTGGAGGCATAAATTTGGAGGTTTAAGTAAGTCTTTTAAAAACTCCCCTCTAAGAGGAAGGCGCCTGCTGGGCGTCTCTGGAAGCTGTTTCCAGGCTGCCACTTGCTGCTGCCTGCTGCTGGGAGCAGGCCCTCCCAGGCTCCTTGGGCTGGACGCTCACAGGACTGCCTTCCTCACAGGGGCCTGAGCAAGTACCGAGCCTGGAGCCAGGCTTCCAGGGAGCTGCCGACTGCAGACCCCTCTGTGGAACACACCCACCGAGTGCCAGGCATGGTGCTGGCCCTTCCAATACAGGGTGTCCCTTACATGTGTGCCCCGATTTTAAAAGATGGCATTACTGTCGTTCCCATTTTATAGACGGGGAAGCTGAGGTGCACAGAGGCCCCACAAGTTGCCCACGGTCACCCAGATAATGTGCAGGGGAGCCAGGCTTTTGCAACCCCGAAGCACAAGCCCCATTATCACTGTGTAAATCAAAAACCTCAGTGAGAGCATTTGTTGAATGCCTCCAAGTGCAGATGTGCGGGGACTGCGTTCCTCTCTCCCAACTCCGGTCCTGGAGCAGCCAGGCACATGATCTACCACCGAGCCACACCCCCAGCCCCCAAGTACCAAATCTTTTTCATACATTGGATCAACTTTGTGAGGTCTGGTTTTGGGCTCAGAAAGACTCAGTAGTATTCTCAAGGTCTCACAGAGGGCAAATGGTAGAGCTGGGGTTTGCACCATGGCTTGCGCGAGTCCGCAGCTTGCCAGCTCCTTCCATGATGTGCCACCGCCATCGCCCTGGAGCCTCGTTTGTCCCGTGGGAGAGAGGAATGCAGTCCCCGCACATCTGCATCTTCTGCTCTGTCTCTGTCTTAAGGGCCAGCTTCCTGTTCTCAAAGGAGTTTAGGTCTAGTTGGCAGATAAGCTGCACCCCTGCACGCACCCACATCTGGAGCTGCTTACACAGGGCTGGAACCCAGAGGGCCAAGGGTGTGGCTTACCTGACTGGACAGGACTGCAGGGGTTAGGAGAGGAGCAGATCCCGGCCTGGGTGGCTCAGCGAAGCCTAGTGAGATGGCTGAGGTCATTTTTGAAGTGGAGCGTGGACAGCCAGGAAAGACATTGGAGGTCATGAGTCTGTGTGCATTTGGAGTGATACAAAGAAGGCAGCAGTAGGGGGTCACCTGGGAGAGGGACCTGGGATCAGGGGGGGACTGCTACAGACTCCTCACCTTTTGTGACAACACCCAAACTTTTAGAAAGAAATTCGGCATAAAGGAAAAAAGGGCACTTGGCTTCCCGAGGAGGCCTGTGTTTGCCTCTGCTGGCTGGGGAGCCTGGGGTGTCTTGGGGGGACACCACCGTCCAGGCTGACCAGGATGGCCTCCCCCTTTCAAAGAGACGGTGCCCCTCCTCTCCTCCCACCCCTCACCCTTCTTATCCCACCTCCCTAATCAGAGAGAGCAAATTGTTATCAGATTAGCGCCAGCCATGAAAAGCACAGTCGGCGCCCCTCGCAGTTAGTTAGCATTTAGATAGACTGGGCCAGGGGCCCACCCGATAGGCATCAAAGCCCGGCTCAGGGCGGCGGGAGGGATTAATTTCTTTAACCAACAGGCCTGATCTGGCCTAACTCATTACCCTGCCTTGTCAGAGTGGATGTTGATTCCATTGAAGATTAGACCATTTAGGCCTCCCTCGTTTTCAGCCCAAACCGGGGCTATTGAATTGCACATTCTCCCGTAGCCCCGTCAATACTCAGTGGCCTGAGGTTCTAATTCTGCTTCATTTAAACTTCATCAACTTTTCCAATCAAGTGGAAGGATCCGAAATAGGCTCTGTGAGCAGAAAGGCCCGGTTCCCTTTGTCAGATAATTTATTCTGTTTTCTCCTCCCCCCTTGCTCTTTCTCTCCCCAGCCTCGCTCCCCAACCCCCTCTCGCAGTCCTCCCCCCTCCCTTATCCCCGGTGCTGAAAATGAGATTACAGTATTTAAATGACTATGGTAATCAATCTGGGGACCCTGAGCTGAGATTGAGGTTAATTTTTCTTAGCAGAACAAAGAAGCATGATGCCTTTGGGGGTGTGAAGGTGCAGTCTGGGTTTCTTGCTCGGGCTTTTTTTTTTTCCCCCTGAAATTGCAGTTTTAGGAGTCTTTTCTTGTTACTAACTAGGCTCCGAGTGTGATTTTTAAAGGCGGCAGCCCCTAAGAGAGCAGAAATGTAATTTTGAGCTGATAAACAGCTAACGGCCTTCAATCAACAATTTTAATAGGGGGGAAAAAAAAGTCGCTTACGCGGTGTGAGCACAGAGCTAATGAAAGGGTGATCATTTACCTTATTTATTTTTAAACACACACGGAATAATTTCCCACTGTGTTAGAACTAGTAATTACAGCCACACCGTGCACCCGTAAACTTTTGAATGAAGAGTCTTGTCACTGGGGTGGTCTTCTCCCTGGCAGCTTTTGCTGCTATAAAAGTTGAGATTTTGTCATGTTTTAGCTAATTGGAAATGGGGTCATTATAACATTGGAAATCTACACGAAAGTGACTCTTCGGATTGCTACCTGAAGCAGTCTCTGGCTGAGCTGGCCAGTCATTCTGCTGGGAGCCCTGCCCCCCCTCCCCCCAGCTTCTAAAACAGAATCAAAATATGTATATTTCTTTCTCTTCTTTTGCTGTCTTGTCAGAGCTGTTTTACATGCTGCCACCCAATGTTATCTTTTATTTGTGTCAGGAGAAAGGATTTGACAAGTTCAGTATACAATGTTCATTTGGCAAGGCAAATTTTTCATACCAATTTTGAGTTAGGAAATGAAACTATCTTTCAACAGAACGAGCAACATCATTTTTGGACAGACTTATTATGAGAGAGAGAATTGCAGAACTTTATTTCCTTGCACGATCCTGAGAAGTCTAATACATTTTGTAAAAAGTAGGCTTCGGTTTCCACATGCAAGCTCCTTGGGAGAGACGAGAAACCCATAATGTCTCCAAACAGGGATGCCTAGATGATGTCCCCCTCCCGACTCACCACCGATTATTAAAAGGCTGGAATAAATGGTTGTCTTCTATATTATAATGACTTTGTCTCAGACCCTTTAAACTGTGGGTGAGTTTCTGACAGTCATCTGCATTTGCAAAGCAAAATATTTAATAACCATCGTTGTCTGAAATAGCAGCAAAACCATCCGCAACCCTGTTTGCGAAGAGGGGAAAACCCCCCCACCACATATCTGCTATCCATCACTGTTTGCCGAAAAAGGAAAAGCATCTCACCCTTTATGCTACCAAATTCATTTGGGGCAGTGGTTTATGGTGACATTTTTCTTTCTTAAAGCAAATATTGACTCACCATGGGGAAATTAAAACTCCATTAGGCATTGCTACATTGTACAGCAGGCCGCATTACAGCAGTCAAGCCACTATTAATTGGTTTCTTCCTCAGGAATAATTCAGGGAGGGCAGAGGGAAAGGGGAAAGAGAAGATGGATCGAACCCATAATTTCTTAAAATGACACCATCTAAATCAGCAAAGGTGATCATTATGTGGTTATTAATCTAAATATAAAGAGGACGCTGCCTAATAATGGCATGAATTTATCAATATAAAAAGCCTGCGGTTGAGTTATGTCCAGGCTAGGGGGAGTGCATCTGAAAACTCAGGTGGGCCAGCCCCGCCCAGACTTGGGCATCTCGGAACTGGCCTCTTCGGTGGCTCACAAGAGGCCCCATTCTCTCTGGTGCAAGAAGTTTTTCTTCCCTGCCCTCAGGTAGCAAGACTCCCTTCCAGCCTGTCCACTGCTTCCCTTTCAACATGAACGCTCTGCTCCGGGCCACTGCCCACTCTGACCTTCCCCATGTGACTCTTCCTGCCCTGTCCAGCCAGGCCACGTGCCCAGCATTCCGTCTCTAGCGCCTTTGCCCTCTGTGGTAGTCTCCTAGGCTTCTGGAACAAATCGCACCGACCTAGTGGGAACAGCTACGGACTGTCTCCCAGTGCTGGAGGCCAGAGGTCTGGAATGGAGGCGCCTTTGGAAACTGACGTCCCTCCTTGGCCTGCAGAGGCATCTTACATGCTTGTGGCAGTCTTCCCCTGGGTGTGTCTGAAGCTCCCCTCTTTATAAAGACACCAGACGTGTTGAGTTAGAGGTTTGCCCTCTTATTAACTAATTACCTTGGCATTGACCCATTTCCAAATAAGGTCACATTCTAAGAGAGTGGAAGTTAGGAGGTGATACATGAATCGGGTAGACGATCAGTTCCACCCTAATACTCTCTGTTGACCTCCTGGCCCACATTTGCAGAGCATTCGACTCTTGGTCCCTTGGAAGAGACACATCCAGAGAGCCCTGCAATGAAGGTCCTTCTGAACATGACTGGGGGGGCCATTATCTTGCCATCCATAGCTGTGGGTCCTGTGGCTGGGGCACACGCAGTACTGAGGCCTTCAGCAGTCAGGGCTCCAGGGACTCGTCCGTCTGTGAACACTGTGTGTCCCGCTGAGAGGCTGTGGTGGTGGAGGCTTGTCACTGTCTACACCGGAACCCCCTTTGCTCACTCTCTTCCTTCCATTTACATGTGGCTGCTTTGGGCTTGGCTCCCGGTCAGTCCTTGTTCATGGACTGGGTACGGATAGCAGTGTGATCACCAGAGCAGCATCCTTCATGCTGAACTTGAGGCCCTGGTGTTAAGGAAGCCTGGGGTACAGTGAGCACTGAGAGCTCTGAGGTCCCCTTGCCAGTGGGGTGGGGACCACTCAGGATAGACCATCTCTTGGGCTCCTGTGCCATCTGTAGCACTCCAGCCTTGTCACAGAAGTATGACTAACTCAGGTCACTAACAATCTGTAAGATACTGCTCGAGGGCAGAGTCTACAATACACTTTTTTTTTCCTTCCACAGAGCTATTCGTTATCCATCCATCATCCATCCATCCTCCCATCCACCCACCCATCGTCCATCCACCTACCCATCATCTATCCACCCATCATCCATCCATCATTTTTTTAAGAGAGAGAGAGAGAGAGAGAGAGAGAGAGAGAGAGACATTTTTAATATTTATTTTTTAGTTCTCGGCGGACACAACATCTTTGTTGGTATGTGGTGCTGAGGATCGAACCCGGGCCGCACGCATGCCAGGCGAGCGCGCTACCACTTGAGCCACATCCCCAGCCCATCCATCCATCATTGTTTTAGTCAACAAATACTTTACAGAATATCCTTCGTGCATTGAAATAGGAATTAAGAAGACACCAGTGAGCAAAAAATTAACATGGTCATTGCCCTTGTGGAAACTTTCTGTCCAATCAGACGGGTGGACACTAATCAACTAATCACAAATACATAAATGAAAGATTGTCATGTGATAAGCATGAAGAAGGAGAAGTTCAGGTCAGCTAATGGGGAACACTTCTCCCGATTGGGAGGTGGGAAGACTTCTTGTAAGAAGTGAAAATTGAGCTGAGATCTGAACTAATGGGATGAGGGTGGGGACAAGTGGAGATGCTTGGGGAGGAGGAGGAGGAACTCAGAAGAGCATGTCAAAGAGCCCAAGCGGGGACCCAGGAGGAGTGTGAGGATTCCAGTACTAGAAGGCTGTGCAAGTGGAGTTGGGGGTAGAGCAGGGAAAAAGCAGAGACCAGGGTCTCCCTGGATTGGATCCTGCAGGGTTTTATTAGAGGCCAGTAAGAGTTGACCTCTAGCCCAAAGCACTGGGGAGCTAGTGAAGGTCTTTAAGGAAGGGTGGGAACAAGAGGTAGAGGTCAAATTGGCATTGGAAGGGCCCCTCTGGCCACAGAGTGGAGATGGACTGGAGTCCTCCTGCCCTTGTGGCCACGGGCAGATCCACCAGGGGGCTTATGAAGTAATGGGGTGAGAGGCAGTGCTTGAAGGAGGAGGGGTGAATGGCAGGGATATTTAGGAGGTAGATTTGCCAGGACTTGTGAATGGGGGGTAGAGAAAGGAGGTGGGGAGAGTTTGGGGAGAAGGTCATGGTTTGCTTTGTCTCTTTTTATGTCTCTACTGCAGCGAACATTGAGTATCTCTAGAGCAAAGTCTGTCTTTTCCACTCCTTCATTTCAAGGTCTTGCTTGGTGTTTGGCGTATAGTGGGTATTCTATGACGTTTCTGAGTGAAGGATTGAATGAGTAGAGATAGGAAGGAATGGATAAATTGGTGGTTTAAAAGTCTCTTCAGTGATAGGCTGTGGTAGGTACTTTCAAATTGGTTCTTTGTAAGTGTATATTATCTTTTAAAATGTGCTATCTTTTGATACCCCTTGGGGTATGAATTGTAATTTTTTTATATCTTTATTTTACTTATATATTTTTATGTGGTGCTGAGGATCGAACCCAGGGCCTCGCACATGCTAGGCAAGTGCGCTACGGCTGAGCCACAACCCCGCCCTGAATCATGACTTTTTGAAAGTCCTCTTCTGTTTGCTTTATTAACTCTGTTTCCTCAGGTGTGAATTTTTCTTTGTTTTCTTCCATGATAAGGATTTTTCTCAAAAGTTGGCTTATTTGGGGTTGTACATTTTATTTATAACCACCATTTTCTAAATATTTGTGAGTGGGTGTTTTTCTCTTCACTGTGGTCTACTGTTAGTGACTGTGGGGGAGAGGCGGGATAGAGTAGAAAGTGGGTGAACTGGCAGTTTGTCTTCTGGGTAGGGGCGTACTCCATGCACCTGGGGACCCGTGGCCACCTGGTTCTTTCTGCCTCTCCTTTCATGGTCTCTGCTTTCATCTGGATGCAAATGCTACTGCTGCTGTCTGTGTAGTGAAGTCTTGGAAGGAGGGAGGCCCAGTCAACTTGATTGCTCTAAAAAGCAGCCCCCCAGAGAGTCCCGACTACTGCCCAAGGCTCCTCCCCTTCCTGTCACCTTGTCCAGGTGCTGACTGGACCTGACAGCCCCCGGCGCACCCCAGGCTCCACGCCATTCATCTCCTACACTGTATTCTGCTGCAGATCTCCTCTGGGCTTGTCTTTCTGTTTGATTCTGTCTGGTAGCTGTGATTCAGAATTTCCCCAAATTTTCTGGACCATTGATGGGTCTTTTTCTTGTTTTCCAACACTATTTTGGATTTTTTCCTTTTGAAAAATACTTTCATGGTGGCTGGGGCTGTGGCTCAGTGGTAGAGAGCTTGCCTAGCACGCACGAGGCACTTGGTCCGCTCCCCACACCACATAAAAAAACTAAATAAACAAAATAAAGGTATTGTGTCCATCCACAACTAAAAATATTTTTTTTAAAAACCCCAAACCTTGCATGGTATTTTGAAAGGGCAACAAAGTAGGCATGCATACTGAGTCCCACACTGTCCAATCCCCTGCCCAGGATTCCTCCTAGGAACTCCTAAGATATTGCAGGCATGACATCTCAGGATAAACCAGTAAGGAGCACACTGAATCACAGCCTGAAGGTAGTTATGTTCATCTTTAAACTAAAAAAAGTCATAGAAAAGACCTTAGCCTTGACTCTTAAGTTAAATGCAGTGAAGATGCTTCTGCTGTTCCTGCCCAAGAGAGCTACCCGAGGAACTAGAAAACCACTTCCTTGTGATCTGAAGGAGAGTCTTCTGTCCCCGTCCTTCCTACCAGACTGCCAAGGTGCTAAAAATCTCAACAGAACCCTTCTTTTTTATGGGGGGGGGGATTCTGGAGATTGAACCCAGGGACACTCAAGCACTGAGCCACATCCCCAGGGTCTCACTGAGTTGCTTAGCATCTCGCCATTGCTGAGGCTGGCTTTGAACTCATGATCCTCCTGCCTCAGCCTCCCAAGGTTTTGGGATTACAGGCATGTGCCACCGTGCCTGGCTCAACAGAACCCTTCTCCCAGAGACATCTCTGGGATCTCCATCTATGCATCCAAGGGAAGAGGCAATATAGCAAGCCTTTGCCCCGCCACCCTGCTGTGCTGGGGCTTGAACCCAGGACCTTGCTTATGCTCAGCATGCACTGTACCACTGAGCCACATCCCCAGCACCACCATACTTATCTAAGTGAGATCCTGCCAGAACCAACCCTCCCAGAGATGACATTCATAAACTCTGGCTAGAACATTCCTAAACACTGCTGGAAAGCAGGGGTGCACCGGCAGACACAGCAGGCAGGTGAGGCCAACATGTGGAAGGGGAGAACAGCAGACCATGGTTTTCTTGTTTTAAAAGTTGCCTTACTGCCATTTGCACAAATGTGTCCCGAATTCAGACAGAAACTGTGATTTGTATTAGACCTCTGTTGAAGAACCAGGAGCAGAGATTGGGACAACCACAGCCACTGGAGAGTCGGAGAAGAATGGGGAAAGGAGAGATTCAGAGAAGGGAAGGAAAAATTCAGTGAATAAACTCTGCCTAAGTCTCTAGATGAGCCTTGAACTACATGTAAATGGGTATAAAAATCCCAACTAAGACCAAGAATGCAACCTAGATTTGGCTGCTGTCCGTTGCAGAAAAGGCAGTTTGCAATTTGAGTTCCATCAAATTAAATCCCTGCAAACAAAACAAAACCAAAAACTTCCAGGAGAAATAAACCAGAATCCAGGGTCCCTATAATATGTCAGTCACAATATCCAAGATACACTTCGAAATCACTTGACACAGAAAGAATAGAAAAACACAAGTAATTCTCAAGTAAAAAGGTGTCTAATTGAGACAAACGTCTTAGCTTATCTAGCTTTGGAATTAGCAATCAGGAATTTAAAGCGACTGTAATAACTGTGCTCAATCTGTAAAGGACAATATGTTCATAATGAATGAAAAGATAGGGGCAAGAAGCAACAAGAACCGCAGATGGAGTTCCCCAAGTGAGAATGCAATATCTGAAATAAAGAAAGTCCCTTCATCAGCTCAACAACAGAGTCTGGATAACAGAAGAGTCAGTGAACTTGAAAATGGATCATTATGAATTATTTAATCAAGGAACAGAGGAAGAAGATTGGAAGAAAAATAGGCAGATCCTCAGGAACCCATGAGGAAATAGCCAAAGACCCAACATGATCAAATGAAGAAAAGCTAACCCATGTTTCCCTAAGGTTATGCAGACACAATTTCAGGGAATCCCAAGCAGGATACCTCAAAAAAAAAAAAAAAAAAAAGCAGAACCGGGGGCAGAGGCCGGGGCTCAGAGGTAGAGCGAGCGCTTGCCTGGCATGTGCAGGGCACTGGGTTCAATCCTCAGCACCACATAAAAATAAGATAAAGATATTGTGTCCACCTATAACTAAAAAAATAAATATATTTTTTAAAAATAGCAAAACCACACCAATGCACAGCATAGCTAAAAAGACAAAATACAGAGGTTTTTGTTGTTGTTGTTGTTGTTGTGTGTTTTTTGTTTTTTAATCAGAGAGAATTAGCACAGTGTACACAAGGGAAATGATCACTACTCACTTCTTAGAAGCAGGGAGCCCAGCAACAGAGACCCTGACCTGGCTTCACTTATTAGAATTTCCAGTCCTTTATAAGAACCGCAGGGAGCAGGACACAATGTGAGCCTGCCTGGGTTTGGGGCAGGGGAGGCAGACAGGGTGCCAGAAAAGTGATTCAAGAGGGTAGAACAAGGAAAAGTGGACGGACCTGGGGGCATCGGAGGTGCGGAGATGGGAGGCCAGGAGCGCAAGTCTGAGTCTTCACCTTTGCAGTCCTGCTGGGAGCCACGCCCACATGTGGACTTGGGCCCAGGCTTTGGAAGTGCATGCGAATCCCCCTCTGCTACTTGCACTCTGCAGAGCCACAGACTCTCTGCTGCACCTCGTCATTCCTTGGTTTCTTGTCTATAAAAGAGGCTGATCATCATGCTTCCCTGTGTGGTTGTTGCAAAGGAGGAAGGAGATAAATGTATGCCAAGAGCTAGGGGCAAAGCTTGGGAATGCTAGGGTCTACTAAGTGGCAATTGCTATGGCCATTATTAGAGTCACCCCTCGGTATCTGTAGGGGATTGATTCCAGGACCCCCAGGGATGTCACGGTGCTCGTGTGCTCAAGCGCCTTACAGAAGAGGGCACAGTGCTTGCTATAACTCACACACAGCCTCCCATCTCCTTTATTTTTATTTTTTGGTACTGGGGATTGGATCCAGGGGTGCTCTACCACTGAGCCACCCCCATATGCCTTTTTATTTTTTATTTTGAGACAGGGTCTTGCTCTGTTTCCCACATTGACCTTGAAATTGTGATCTTCCTGCCTCAAACTCTTGAGTCCCTCAGGTTTCAGGCATGTGTCACGTGAAACCCTCTCTAGGTTAATTATCATACTTAAGACAATGTAAATGTGATATAAATAATTGTTCTACTGTGTTGCGAAGGGAGTAATGACAAGAAAACCATCTGTACACGTTCTACACACACGTGCCTATTTTTCTGAATAGTTCTGACTGTGCTTGGTTGAAACAGTGAATACAGAACCTGCTGGTACTGAGGGATGACCATATTGTCTTTCAGCAGAGAAGAATCTGTGGGTGCTCCAGGCCCTTCATGGAACGTCATACCCATCACTCTGTGCTAGGTGGTACCCATCGTCCACCAAGATGGACACCCCGATGGCATGAGCAGCCTCCGGCCTGGCTCCACCTCTTTGCCCTCCACCACATCTTTTTGGCCTCATGAGTACATTCCTTTTCATTCATTTTTTTTTTCTTGAGGTGGGTTCTCACTCTGTTGCCTAAGCTGGCCTTGAACTCCTGGACACTCAAGGGGTCCTCCAATTTCAGCCTCCTGAGGAGCCAGAACTGCAGGCATGTGCCCCCATGCTCTGCTCCATCCTCTTTTAAAACCCAGCTCTGCTCTGCGTCTCTTCCTTTGAAAGTCCTTCCTGATCCCACCTCTGCTGTGAGGTGTTTTGTGCCCCCCACCTTTGTCTCTGTGATATCCTGTGTGTGTTTCTGCCATGGCTCTTACTACTGCACTGAAATGTCCGTCTGTGTGGGCGGGAACTAGGTCTTGTTCATCTTGTTATCCCCAGTGCTGGTGGTGCATGGTACAAAATAGGTGCTCAACAAATGTACGTCGAGTGGACAAATACACAGTTTAATGAGCACCGGGGAGACTGTTTCCTAGAAAAGAGTTACCTTGGCATCCTTATGAATGTCTAAATTTATTTTCAATTCAAACTTAAGACACTTTCATCTTAAAATTCAGAGATAGGCTTTTCTCCATGAAAGAAGAACTAGCCCTGTGCCCAGGTGGGTGGAGGGTATGGATTTGCAGTTTGACCTTATTGAGAAGCAAAATATCTTCCGTGTACAACTCTGTGTAATTGAAAGGTGATTCTTGTTAATGACACATGAGTTGTCAAGTCCCCGGGCCCTAAGAGCAATGGAAACACAGATAGGAACCTGTAGGGGGTTGGGGGCTTGTTTGTGGTCAGCTTGTGGTTTGAGCATTTAACAAGTAAATCCAAATGGGGACTTTGAACCTGGACCCCATGGAGCATGGCCATTCTGTGGGATGCATGCTCTGCTGGAGCAGCCAGGAGCACAAAGATAACAGTGGGAACAATGCCTGGTGGGTCCCAGAGTGGAAGGGCTGTGCTGTGACAGGATGCTGAGCCGTTTGACAAAGCCCAATATTCCGCTTGAATTAGACCTGAATGCTTAGAGGAGAGCAGTGTTCAAAGACGCTTAACAGGGGCTGGGGCAGAGCCCCTTTCTTCTGCCCCCTCAGAGGTGGCATGGCGGGCTGTAGTGATGAGGTATGGTGCTCATCCGCTGACGGGGTGATCCCAGGAGCAGAGGGAAGGGAGCCGGCCTGAGCAAGACTTCTCAACCCGCTAATTAAAACGATCCTTCCTCTCCTGATGAAGGCTAATGAGACAGAGAGAGTGGCTAATGGACACGTCACTGCGAGATTGCCCACTTGCTTTATTTATTTACTTAATGCCGAAGCTTCCATTTGGGGGTTCTGAGAGGAAGAGAGATTTTCAAAAATCTGCTCGAGCTCTGTGCAGAAAGAGTTATCATGAAGCATACGGCTAGTGATCTGAGATTTTCAAAAAATATTTATTTTTTAGTTTTTAGGTGGACACAATATCTTTATTTTACTTTTATGTGGTGCTGGGGATCGAACCCAGTGCCTCATGTATGGTAGAGGAGCGCTCTACCTCTGAGCCACAGCCGCAGCCCTGATCTGAGATTTTATCTCCAGTTGTCCATCATGAACAGTTCTAAGGATCCCAGGAAGAGCCCATGTTGATCCCGAACCAAATAAAAGCAAAGGGAATCTGATTCCCTCTTCAGAGCATGCCCACCCTCTCCAGGAGTCCAGTCCACTAATGAAAACCCCAGCTCCCCTGTGAGCGGCCGGTCAAGTTGAAGGTTCCGTGTTGACGCTGAGAGGTTGGTGAGACGGGAGCATGGCGCTCAAACTTGATGTCTGTTGCATTAGCATTTGGGCCACCAGGATGGTAAGAATTCAATTAAGGAGCCCAGTGCCATGAGGGCACCCAGCATTCTCTGCCTTCAACCTTAGCCTTTCCTAAAGTGCCCGGTGACTCCAGCCACTGGCTTTGTCGGCACCACGGACTCTAGACAGTGAAAGAAACTGAGGGCTCCATGCCGAGTGGGGGCTGCTCAGTGGGATCTTTCTGCTGGTGCCGCTGGGTGTTTTGGTTGCTGCAGGGCATTTGCATGACAGGAACACTGGGGCCAGCAGCAGGTGCTTCTCCTCCAGGAGAACCCAGGGGACGAAGAGAGGATGGCCGGGCTGTGGAGCTGTGGAACTGTAGGTGCACCCGTTTCCTGTGCTGCCGTGACAAATCACAACCCCGGCAGCTCGAAACAACAGAGATGTGTTCTTTCGCAGTGTTAGAGTCGGAAGTCTGGTATCCAGGTGTTGCCGGGGCCAAGTTCCCTTCGAAGTCTCTAGAGGAGGATTCTTGCCCACCTCTTCCAGTTCCTGGTGGCTCCAGGTATGCCCGGGCTGTGGCCCTGTCACTCCATCTCCGCCTGTGGTCCCATGGCCTCGCCTCTGTGTCCGTCTTCCCCGATGCTCTTCTGAGGACAACTTTCACAGGCTTTAGGACCCACATGGATAATCCAGGGTGACCTCATCCCAGGATTCTTACCTTAAACACCTGCAAAGACCATCTTTCCAAATAAGGTCTTAATCACAGGTGCACAGGTATTGGGGGTCACTGCTAGACCCACCCTCATAGGAGTGTGTGCCAAATGCAGTTGAGTTGGCCAGTCATTCCAAGTAGATTAAATGAGCATTTCCCACCCTCCCTTCAAGAGAAAATTGCTCCCCCTTTTTTTCCCTATGGCATGAAGATATATGCAGAGCCCCCTTTTTAAAAACAATTAGAAAAGCATACAACTTTTTAAAGATGTCACTTATAACCATTCCAACACCCTACATTTAAAGGTGGAGATCTTAATGCTATAGCATTAAAAAGTGGTCATTATGGCTGGGTGCCATGGGGCACACCTGTCATCCCAGCAACTTGAGAGGCTGATGCAGGCGGATTGCAGGCTCAAGGGCAGCCTGGGAACTTAGTGAGGCATTTAGAGATGAAAAGGGCTGGGGATGTAGCTCAGTGGTGGAGCACGCCTGGATTCCATCCCCAGTCCTGCAAAAAGAAAAAGTGATCATTGTGAACACTCCAAGGGCGCGCTTGTGGTAGGTGCTGGTGGAGCGGGGAGCAGCATGCTGAAGTCTTCCTCCAGCATAGTTACCTCATGCAAAAATCATCCTTCTCCATGGGCAGAGCCTGCAAGGGAACTCAGGAAAATGGAAAGGGTTCGGGCTATGCACAGGGGCAAAGACTGCTTCACTCAGAAATAAAGGGAAGAGAGTAGCATACTTCTTTGGGGGCCACAGGTAGGTATAACAAAGGTCACCTCTGAGGGAAAAGGGGGGTCCTAGGAGACAGGAAGGAGGAGGAGGCTTACCCCTTACACCCCCCTATATCACCTGGAGTTTATACCAGGTGCATGTGATATCTGTTCCAAAGACCAGTCACCTGTGCTCGGGAGCTGGGCCGGCATCTGAAGGCTCCTTCAGCTGTCCACACTCAGTGGCTTATCACATCTCCCTCAACTGGGCAGTTACTCCTGCTTCTTGAGCATAGGTGACAGCATGGGTATGGCCTCAGAGAGGAAGGTGGCGTGGTGTGTCCCAGGAACAGGAAGCTGGCCCAGACTTGCACATGCAAACTCATCTATGAATGAGTAACTTGACTCAGTGATATTCAGGACTGGCACGGGGCTGGGGGAGGGAGCCCGGAAGTCCCAGAAGGAGCCAGGACTTTGCCTGAGGGCAGAGGGAAGCCATGGAGTGGGACATGATTTGGTTTGCATTTTAGAAAGATCCCTCTGAGTGTGGAAAAACGGGTCGGGGGCATTCTCACGGTATGGACTGTATGGCTGTAAGTGAGTCTCAGTACAAGTGATTGCAAACTAGAGTAAACAGGAGTGGTGCCTTTGAGTAGTTACTGCCTCGTCTTTAATAGCACCTAGGTAAGTTTAGGTGATTTAATTCAATGATGTCTGTTAAACAGTTGACTTGCCACACTCCTGAGTTCTTAAAGGGCTGGTGAGCGGGTACAGCCCGGCTTCCCTTACAGGTGTCTTAGGGGGATGTAATCACTATGACACATCAAAATCCAGGGTCCCCGCTCCCCTTTCCTTTTTGCTAAGCCGGCAAGGCCCTCCTGGTGGGGGTGCAGGGCCACCTCCCAGCTCCCTCACTGCTTCTCTCCCTGGCTGCTCAGCTCCAGGAAGCTCCATGAGCCAGCAACTGGGACGCAGAAGCACTGTCCTCCTTCCTCTCTTCCCCGAGTTCTGGGCTGAGGGATGCAGTTTTCTGTAACTTGACTCAGCCTCCCTGACTCATCTTCACATAAACCAGTCATGTCATAGTTTCAATGTTACTCTGGGTATGACGCTCTAGTTGACTTGTCCAGAACCAGGACCTTCCCTATGGTTGGATCCTACGGTGCTGTGACCCAGGTCACCACCCAGGGAATATCACTATCGTCAGCATCAGCAATATCAGCACCTTGCCATCATCTTCATCAGCAGTGTCACCACTGTTGCCCTCCGCAGCAACAGCAGCTGTGACAATGACAACAGCTCGGCTCCACTGAGCCCTTCGCGTGGGCCAGACACTGGTGTAGCATGCATTCTCGGGTCAGATCCTCCAATGACCCCACAGGAGTCGGTACTATTGTTATTCCCATTTGACAGCCAAGAAAACCAAAGCTCAGAGAGGAATAGAAACTGATTTGAGGTCACCCTGCCAGTGAGAGGCCAAGCCAAGAGCTGAACCTCCATTTTGGCTGACTCCAAAGGCCGTCCACTCCACTCCATGTCATTGGCTATTTCCAGAGGAATGACGACAGACCCTAGAACACACACCAGGTCACACGGCATCCTACGTATAGCACTTCATTTGCTCTTGTCAGCTGAGAGTCAAGGAAGCAGAGACTCAGAGGAGAAGGGACTTTTTAAATCCTGCCAGTGGGGCTGGAGATGTAGCTCAGTGACAGAGCTCTTGACTTGCATGCATGAAGCTGTGGATTCCATCCTAGGAAGGAAGGAAGGACGGAAGGAAAGAGAAAAAAGAAAGAAAAGAGAGTGGACCCTGAGCCTGGTCTTGAACTCTGCGGGGTGTGGGCTGCCGTATTTTACATCAGCACCATCTGGAGTCCGGGCTGTTCTTCAGCAAATATGTCCCATAGATGGCACTTTCTGATGCATCCTGTGTGTGTTCCCAAAATAGCGGTTGAATGACAGTCCAGCCTCCCAGATTTGAAGCTTGTGAAGACCACCCTTTCCATCGCCACCAGCCTTCCTTCCTGGCCCCCCTCCTGAGTACACAACACCGGGGTTGTTGGGACAGCCTGCCTTTGTTTTCAGAGTGACGTGTTGAGAAGCACACCCCACAAATCTGTCATTTGCATACTGTTTCTTTGGGAGTAGGGGGAAAAGGAGGCTGTGGGCCAGATATTTTCATGCAATTCTGCTCATTATTTACGCAGACAAGGAGATATTTCAGTAAAACTGCACTCAACTCTGAGTGACAAGGTATCTTTCTGCAGTGCAGGGTTCAGGGAAATTGTAGTGAAGTTGACAGCTTTTTAATGCACAGCTGCTATTCCACTGAAATATGGCATGTTTTTATTTTGAAAGTACAAGATGACCTATTTATTATCTGTGATTCGAGCTGAGTTTACACGCTCCGAAACACAAAGGGAGAAGAACAGCATATTTCTTTTGGGGGCCACAGACTCCCTCTCCCGCTCCTCCCACCCACCACACATAAGAAAACATTGCAAGCGGAGCATTCCGAATCGGAGTGGACGCGTTTTCCTTGAAATGACAGGCTGCCTTGGGATCACGGGAGAGAGTTGCCAATTACCTTAATCATCCTCCTCCAGGTAACCAGGAGGTGCTTAGGTGCCTCTGTGCAAGGGGAGCAGGGAGTTTGGGGAGGCCAACAGACCTACCTGGGCGGGTCTGAGTACTGGAAACCTGCTCTTTTTGTAAAGCACGGCTGGGGTCTGCTGTGCCTGGCCGCTTGCTCTTCCAGGTGTGGCTGGTGGACAGCAGTGTGTACATCCAGTACTTTTGGAAATGAAGAGTCTCAGCCCCTGCCCCAGACCTATGCAGCAACAGAATCTGCATTTCAACCAGGTCACAGGGGATCCACGGGCATATTACAGGGTGAGAAGCGCTGGGTGGGCCCAGAGGACCCTCTGTCTTTTGCTCAGCTTTTGTGAAGCTCAGTTGCTGGTAATCATTCACTTAGTCGGCATCTACTACGTGCCAAGAGCCAATCTAGGTACTAGAAATGCAGGGAAATAGACGGATAAAGCCCCTGTACCCCCTTAGAGAGTTTGCAGGCCAGTGGGGGGCAGCCAGGAAGGAGGCATCACAAGGGAGATGGGTCAGGGGCCATTCTCACCCAGAAGGAGTGGCGTTTGCATCTTGGTGGGATTGTAACTTATCCAATAAGAGAAAACACACACACACACACACACACACACACACACACACACCCCTGGGTTATAATCCACACTGTATCTTTCACACAATCTCATGATCTGCTCAATTTTTAAAATCGAGATGAGATTCACGTACTATACAATCAGCCATTTCAAAGTGCAGGGTTCGGTGGCACTTGGTGTGTTCACAGGCAGCAAACCAGGACCTGCTAGGAGGCCGCTTCACTCTAGAAGAACGACCGCATCCTGCAAGAAGTCACCCTCCTGTACTCTGGCCTTTGGTCTCCGTGGATCTGCCTTTTCTAGTTTGTAGAACAGGAATCCGATCACGTCCTCTTAGCCTCCGGCTTCTCGGCTTAGCCTGGTATTTTTGAGGTCATCCGCGCTGCAGCATGTGGGGGCTTCATTCCTTTCAGTGGCTAAGTAGCACCCCATTACATAGAGAGGACACAGTTTATCAACTCACGTGTCCAGGGACTCTCGTGCTCACTAAAAAATAAAAATGAAAAAGCAAACCTCAATTTAAAATAAGCCTCTGTCTGTCTCATGGGAAATGGACTGCCCCGATAGCCTGGCCCTCCTCGAGGCAACAGTGCTGTTTGGATTATTACACCGTCAACAAGTGGCCGGTTGTCATTTATAGGGACATACGTAGCCGTGTTCCCATAGGTCAACCCTGGACACAGCCAGTGTTCTTTCCAGAGGAACAGTGTGGTCTGTGAGGCTCAACTCAGAGTGTCACCGTGAAAACAGGCTCAGGGGACGGGCGTGGAGTTTCTAGACACACTGGAATAGTGGATATCGGCCCTGAAGACCACCGGCGTACCACTGCGCGGAGTCCCAATGGTTCTGGGCCAGTTCCCCTTCCATTCAATCGGCCATCAACATTTTGCATGTCAGCTCTGAGCTGGGCCTTGGGTAGAGGACAGTGGGCCCCCAGTGCCTCCAGGTCAGGTGCTTGGAACTCCAGGGATGGGACCCGAAGGGCCATGGTGAAGAGCCTTACCCAGCCCCTCACAGGCCTCTGAAAATAGCCCCCGCCCCTTCCCGTTTCTACAGAGAGAGGCCTTTCAGTCCCGAGGAAACTGCTTGCACACGGCAGCCCTGGGCGTTAGCAGCTGCAACGGAAGGAGGTATTTGTGAGGATGAGGCACTCGGATGGATCCTTCCAGCCAAGCAAACCCGGACCCACCTGCAGCATTGCCAGGGAGACAAATGCCACATCTGGAAAGATATCTGCATAATCCACAGCTTGTCATGCGGGCAGGAAGTATTCCCTCTCCTTTGAGAATCTGCCTAATTATGGGCTGGCTACACGCCAGGAAAGAGGAACTGGAGAGAGATAAGAAGCCGCCCTCTCTCAACACATCCATGCCACCTCGTCCTCTGGGATTGTGGCTTCCCTCTTGGGAGGGGTGGAGGCCAGACTCCAGAGAGACAGACACACGGCATGGCAGAAGGGCCGAGCCTCGTGCCCCCGGCTGGCTGATGGCGTCTGGGCCGTGGTCTCTGAAAACCTGCAGTTTGGATGTGCCGGGAAGCCTGTTGTGAGCCGTTTGTCACTGCTGGTGAAATACCGGCATTTTCAGGTTCTTGAGCATTCCTCCTTCTTTTTAAATTCTTAAAAATTGCAGTAGAATAGACATAAAATTTGCCATGTGACCATTTTGTAGTTGTTGTTGTTGTTTTGTTACCAGGGATTGAACCCAGGAGTGCTTAACCACAGAACCATATCCCCGGCCCTTTTAAAAATATTTTATTTAGAGACAGGGTCTTGCTGAGTTGCTTAAGGCCTCACTAAGTTGCTGAGGCTGGCTTTGAGCTGTAGATCCTCCTGCCTCAGCCTCCAAGGTCACGGGGATTATAGGCATGCACCACTGTGCCTGGCCCATGTGACCATTTTCAAGTGTCTAGGTAAGTGGCCTTGGCTACATTCGCAGTGCTCTGCGACCGTGGCCACACCCATCTCTGGAACTCTTGGTCCTGCCAGGTGACAGTGGACTCACAAAGCTCCAGTGCCCATTCCCCCCAGCCCTGGTGGCCAGCCTCTACTGTCCGTCTCTGTGGGGGGATGTAGTGGGATCCTACAGCGTGTGTCTTTCCTGGGCCTTGTTCATTTCACTCAGCTCGATGTCCTCACAGATCCTGCAGGTTGGGGTGCCAGCCAGGAGGTCACACCGGTTGGCTCTGTTCGGTGGATCTCCCTCTACCCATGGACTCTTTTGGCTGTTGACACCTTTTGGCTCTTGAAAATGAAGTAGATGAGAGCCTTCCGCCAGCCCTGTACCCCGGCCCCGGTGCCTTCCAAAGTGCCGTCCTGGGGGGGCTCCAGCTGGGTGGTGGCGGTGGGCACAGCTCCACACCTGTGTGATCACGGCCTTTCTGTGGGCCTTACACGGCTGTGCCCATTATGCGGCTGGGAGTCACCTAATCACGGACTTGCCTCAGCGCTCGGTCTGCTCACGGGCACTGTGCACACCAGAGAGCTTGGCCCTTGGGACAGTCCACTGTGGACAAAAGGTTGCCAAAGCTTCCTTAGACTCTAGGAAGGTAAAGGGTCAGCTATGGTGGCTCTAGGGAGCAGGACTGGACTCTGGGCCTGAGCCTGCTGGGCCCGGGGCGGGAGCGGGGCTTGAAGTGTTGTCACCATAGAAACATCAGCTCCCACAAACCCAGGACAGACACTTCCTATTGCTTCTCACTGTCCTTTAATCACTAGGCAGCCTGTCAATCAAGGCTGGCCAGCTGTGGTCTGCAGAGTCCGATTCGGGGAGGCCCAGGAATGTGCATGTTATTGACTCCCCTGTGATACCCGTTGGAGCACCTCTGGCCACACTAGCAGGAGCCCGTCTGTGCAGCTGTGTTGCTGTGTGGACCCAGTGCTGGCACTCTTGCCAGCCCCCTGCCTGCTGTGAGGTGACTCATGCCAGGGAGTGGGTGAGGGCAAGATGCATCATAAGCAGCCAATTCCTTACCAGCGAGTTTGGGGTCAGGAGAAGTGTTAACCTTGATTTTGGAATTGTTTGGGGCTTTATTGAGGTGTAATTGGTAAATAAAAATAAATTTGCAGCATGCCATTTTGATACATGTTTAGTTATGAGGGGATCGTCATTACCCTATCCACTGCCGCACCTCGTGTTTTGCGGCAGCTGCTGTTGTTTTGGTGTGGCAAGAAGAACATTTAAGATCTACTCTCGCCAGTTATGGTGCACACCTGTAATCCCAGAGGTTCAGGAGGCTGAGTCAGGAGGATTGTGAGCTCAAGCCAGCCTCAGCAATTTAGCAAGGCCCTAAGCAACGTAGCAAGACCCTGTTTCAAAATAAAGAATAAAAAGGACTGGGATGTGGCTCAGTGGTTGAGCACTCCTGGGTTCAATCCCCAGGACCAGACGGGGGTGGGGAAGATCTACCCTCTTAGCAAATTTCAAGTGTACGATGGGACCAGAGGTCCCGTGTTGTGAGTTAGACTCCAGAACTTTTGTCTCTGTGACGGAAACTTGGTAGCCTCTGACCAGCAGCTGTCCCCCCTCCTCAGCCAACTGCCTTTCTGCTCTCTGATTCAGAGAATGTGAAGTCCTGCTGTGCTACCTCTCTGTGCCTGGCTTATTTCACTCAGCGTAATGTCCTCTGAATTCATCCATGCTGTCACGAAGAATGATATTTCCTTCCTTGTCCAAACTGAGTGACACCTCATCTGTACTGCCACCACCTGTTCTTCCTCCGTTCATCTTGTGATGGACACTTGGGTGGCTTCCATATCTTGGCCACTGTGAATAATGCTGCCATGACTTGGGGGTACAGAAGTCTGACTTCATCTCTGTGGCTATCTGCTGGGAAGTGGGCTTGCTGGATCACAGGGTAGTTCTGACTTTTCTAGCAACTCCCCTACCGTTTTCCATGATGGCTATACCACAATTTCAGAATCATCTTCTGTTCATGTCCTGAGTCGGTTCCTTCCCACAGTGGCCTTTGCATCAGAGGCTTGAACCAGAAGCTCAGCTAGCTGGTGTGGTCAGAGCAGCCCAGTGAGAGCCGGGCCTCTAGACATCGGCACAGTCACATGTGACCAGCCTCGTGAACTGGCTCTGGAGAGCCTGCATGGCTGCCCCGAGTGGTGGACCCTGCAGTGTAGCTGCTGCCTCCCTTCCTTATGGCATTGCACGGTCAAGCCGGCACAGTGGTACCTCGTCACCTGCCAGTTAGCACCTGCCTCTTTGGGGGGATGCAGAGAATGAATTAGGTCAAATGAATGGATCATTTTTATTTTAGCAGGCCCCTGCCAAGGAAAAAAGCAACCACTTTGCTCTAATTCAGGTCTCCTTTCAAGCTTGGAAAATAATGAAAGCAGAACCCAGAGAAGAGTAAAGCAGCCTCCCCCCCCAACAAGCAGCATAGGCCTCCTCTCCCCTTGCTGGCCTGTTTCTACTCCTAGGAGCGGGGGGCCTCTCCCTGGCTGTGCTCATTCATACAGCAGTGTGCAGATGTGGCCCTGGTCTGCACAGATCAGCGTGCAAGCTGCACCCAGGGCGTCCTCATGTGTTCTGGCCTAACACTGCTCTCAAGTAGACACTCAGCTGTGTGCAGTGGTGAACACAGGGACTTCAAACACTGAGCACACGTATATGTTGGTTAGAATGAATTTCTAGAATGCTAAAAGGTAGAACACACCAGAAAATTGGGCTGACTAAAGAATCAACCTGCTACTTCCTTTCTGAACTGGACCCTAGAATATTTCTTAATAGAACACTCAGCATCCAAAGAAGGAGCAAGACTTTCAGGAGTGCAGGTCACACGCTGGCAGGATTGCTTGTCTTCCAGGGACCCATGAGCCACCGCCTCCTGCAGGTGGGGGCCGCCAGGAGAGGTAGCTACTGTCAATGTGCTGACACTGTTATGCGCTTTTTTTGGGAGCGAAGCTTAATTAGATGACAACTTGGAGGTGCTAGCTATTTGCAAGATAATGCTAGTCTCCTGAGCTGAGGGCTAATTTAGCTTTTTCATTGAATTCAGAAATGGGGAGAGGGGAGCTGGAGTTGGAGCTCAGAGGTAGAGCCCTTGCCTAGCCAGTGCGAGGCTCTGAGTTCGATCCTCAATACCACATGAAAATAAATAAATAAAATAAAGGTATTGTGTCCAAGTACAACTAAAAAAATAAATATTAATAAAAAAATAAAGGCATTGAGTCCACATACAACTCAAAAAAAAAAAAAGAAAAGAAAAGAAAAAGAAAGAAAGAAAGAAAGAAAGGAGGAGAGGGAAAAATCTCAGATTGGGGTAGAATGGTAACACACACACATCCCACACCTGCAGACATTAGATGACATCACAAGACTCCCATTGCATCAGCCTGGGAAGGACTGTGGCCCTGAGAGTCGGGGAGGAAGTCTGGCTCCTGCAGTCAATTGGACTAAGTGACTCTCTCCCTGCTCCATACATGGCATGGGGTGGTGGAATGGCGTGTTTTGGTGGAGCTTTGACACAGAGGGACCTGGTTTTGAAACATACCACTTCTAGTTGGGCAGGCATTATTTACCCTTTCTGAACCCCCAACTCTTTGTAAAGCTGGGACGGTGACACCCACCTCCTGCAGTGTGGCAGGCATCATAGGAGGATGTGTGGGCAGTTCGTGGCCAGCTCTGGGGCTCCCTCGTGCTGCTAAGCAAAGCCTCCTGCTATTAAAACAGTAGAGGCACACGGGGAGCCGAGGAGCTGCCTCTAGAGCCACAAGAGACACTATGAGGTGACAGGGAAGCCCAATCACTGGGACAGACAAGGACAGGGCAGCCCAGAGGTGGGAAGTCAGAGGAGGCACCCCCGAGGGCCAGTCTGGGGATTGGTTTTTAAGAAGCTCTATCTTTCTCTCTTATTAAGGTATTTTTCAGGCCATAAGTCTCCAGCCGTTCTCAGCATGCAGCTTGTCTAATCCTGGTAGTCGTGCGCAGTCACCTCGCCCTCAGGGCACAGGACGATTTCCTCACCTTCCAAAGCTCTTTGCCCTTGAGCTCTGGTTCCTGCCCCAGCGACAGACCACTCCCCGATGCCCAGCTGCGTCTTTCCTGGGGTCTCTTTCCTGGGTCTCGCCTAGGCCGAGGGGCGGTCTCCTATTGTTGGCTTCCTTTGTTAGCCTGGTGCGCCTGGGCATCGCCTGGGCTGCAGGGGGCACCAGCACTTCCCTCCTTTCTATTGCCACGTAGTTTTCGGTGGCATGGATGTGCTTCCATTGCTTATCCATTTGTCCATTGATGGACACCTGGGTTGCTGCCAGTTAGGACAATGGTGACTCATGCTACGAGGACTTTGCACATGGATGTCTTGTGGGCATGGACTTTGGTTGCTCTGGGTAAACATCCAGGAGAGGGACTGTTAGGTGACATAATAAACACGTGCTTGACTTTATAAGGTTCTGCCACACCATTTTCCAAAGTGGCTGCTCTGTCCTGAGTTCCTGCCAGCAAGAGCTGAGAGCTCCAGGGGCCCACGTCCTCACCAGGGCTTGGGATTGTCAGGTTTTTTTTAACTTTGACGCTGGATTTTGGAGAATGACTGGGAGTTTGGTAGGCAAATGAGGTGGGAAGGATATTCCAGGCAAAGGAAATAGCAGGTGGAGAAACAGAAACAAGAAGGGTACCACGGGAGGGGTACCACGGGTGGGCCAGCATTGCCGGGCCAGCAGGGTAATATCTGGGAGTGCGGACGTCAGGATAGCAAGAGATGACCTCGGGATGTGGACTGAGGCTGGACCTGGGCCTAGACTGCTCATAACAAAAGCAAGGTCTGCAACCAGCACCCATTCAACCCTGCATATCAGGCACCCAGCTTCTGGGAGATAGGTCCTCCAGTTATCCCTTCTTCACCGATGGGGACACGGAGGCACGGTTCATTAACATATATACTAGCAAGTAAGCAGAGACGTGAACTCTGGCGGTCTGGCTGTGCCGACCATGGGTGTAACCAGGACACCATGCCACCCACTGGATGATCTTGGTTTGGGTTCTGCAGGCCATGGGCCGCTTCTAAAGGTTTTAAGCTGGAACGTGAAATGAACAGGCCTGGCTTTTTGCAAGACCACTTGTCTGCAGAGTGATGATGGAATGGGGGGCAAAGCCCGGAGGAGGGAAGACCCAGGAGGAGGCTGCGCAGCCGAGTGGGTGGGAGCTGGGTGTGGGTCAGGAGGCAGAGGGATGCTCAGATTGCCTGACTGGGGGAGGGTGCAGAAGCTGAGGGTAGTTATGGGGATTTGGCCTCAGGCAAGGACAGTGCCTCCAGCCCAGAGGGAACCCAGGAGCTAGGTTTGGACCTGTGCGTGTGGACAGAGGGTCTCACAAACAGAGGGACTCTGGTGCTGTTGGGTTTAGCACTCAATGAGGAGCCCAGAGGCCTGCGGCCCCCAGTGATTCACAGTTCTGTGGAGGTCTGGGGTCGAGAGCCCTGCCCTGTGTGTGTAGGAGTTGTTGAGACCCGTGAGTGTGCCTGATTTGGCACCCGGCACCCACACTGCCGCCCCACTCTAGTTCTCTTGTCCTCCTGGCATGACCTTTGCCCCCTCTCCATATCGTCCCCCTCCCCCCAAGTCCTGCTGCTGTGGTTTGCTCCTGGGCCAGTTGCTGTCTCCCGACCTGCCCTGCCCCTCTAGTCTGGTTTGGGCACAAACACTTGGAACAGGCGATACCCGGTGCGCATGGCCTGGCTTCATTCTGGTCACCTGGGGTACGGTGGGCCTGAAGTGAAGGGGGGCAGGCGAGCAACCCAGAAAGCACAGGTGGACAGGTGACGGAGAAGGAAAGGCCAAAGCCGAATCTGACTGTGACTTTCAAGTCTTTGAAGAGGAAGCCTTTTGGAAAAGTTGGGTTTATTTAGCTGCCACCAACAGCGGACCCCCACCAGGTATCAGGCCTGTGCCCAGGATGAGGCTGAGACTCTGGATGAGGGCCCTGGAAGACACCTCCGAGAGGCAGAGTCCACTGGGATGTAAAGACGAGGTGCCCAAGAGTGTCCCAAGCCCATCAGTGGGACAGGCGCCTTCTGCAGGGGGCTGCGGTGCCCTGGAAAGGCCGAGCCCAGCTGCAGAGCATGGGCTTCTCCAGGAACATTCCTGGGCCCGAGAGGGGAGGTAGGTCAGATGCCTTCAGTAGACCCACCGTCTCCGTGGCCCTTTCTGCCTCCCAGATTCTTGGACTCTGAGAAGCATCTCCATTTCCATTAAGAAATCGCCTGCAGAGCACCCGGGGTGCTGAGTGGAGTCGTGTGCGCTCAGTCAGCGTGAACCACCGGGCTCCTCTCCTGCCAAGGACTGTGGCCGGGAAGCTGGTCGACTCTGGCCCACGGCCACGACCTTGGCCGACCTCTCCGTCATGCCCACGGTGGGGCTCCCTTTCCTCTTCTATAAAAGGAAGCAGGTAACTCAGTGGTTCCTGAAGCCCTTCCCAAATTTAGAATTCAGCTTTTGAAAAAGCCGTTGTTATTCACACTTCCTGAAGGAGGAATTGTGTCTCGCTGGCTGGAGTTGAAGGCAAAAGACTGATGCTTGAAGGGACACAGGAGTATCTTGTCTTTAGGAGAAGGGCCCTGGGGGTGTGGGGCCTGGAGTACCCAGCGAGGGACCCTCGTCCTGCATCTTGCTGCCCCCATCTGTAACAATTCCTGGTTTCTGGGGTAAGATTCAGAAAGCCTGGACCACACTGCACGCTTTCCCCCTTAATTATCTTTTGGTGTCGGCTTCCAAGTCCAGAGGAACCACTGGCTTTGCTAATTTACAGTACTCTCTTCTGGAACGCTGTCCCTTACTGATTCAGAGAAAGGAGGACGTTTGTTTAATAGATTAGCATTTTATCAGCCTGCGGATTTGCACCAAAGCATAATAATAATAAATTACAGACCTAATAAGTAGGCTGCCCAGGAGGATGGCGGTGGCACCCCAATAATTGATGTACATTCTTTGGAATTTAGGGGTGTCATAATTTATCGGGGTTCATTTTTTCTATCCAATTTGAGGAAAGGCAGACGTGTTTTGTAAGCAATAAACACTGTCATTGTATTTCTTGGCTAAGCAGAGAAAAGCATTATTATTTTTTGCCTATTTCCCGGTTATTACTGCAGCATCTGGTCTTTTCTTTATGGGAAAGAGTTTATCAATATTTCAATTATAAACTCCAATTTTCAGGAGGTTTGTAATCCATCTTTTAAAAATCAGACCAGGCTGGAAACAGTGAGTAGCTCATCATCCCAGAAACCCAGGTGCTCTCTAAAATATTAAACAAACAGGTGTAAGGCGGTTGTAAGTGTCTTTCAACTTTTAGGGTGAAACTTTGGCTTTTCTTCCCCACACGAATCAAGTGGAATCAAGCTTCTTTTCCCGTCACAAGGCTCCGACGTTAGCAGGTTTCTGCTGCAGCTGAAGGAACAGGCGCTGGAGCCCGCGTCTCTGACTGTTTAGTGGCAGGTGCATTCCAGAGAAGCCACCCGCAAATCACGTTTTTTTTCTTCTTCTTTTTGGTTTTTTTTTTTTTTTTTTTACCAACCAAGGCTGCTTTGATACGACAGACACCCCTTTGAGCAGAACTGCGTGATGAATCCTCTCCTAGAAGTGGAGGCTTCTTCAGGAAGGCAGATACACACTCCTAATTATGCGACCGATATGTTGGCCTCGAAGAAAGCCACATACCTGTAAGTGTGGCCAAGGGCTGCACCGTCCTGGCCACTGAGTGGACAGGGCCAGTCACCCAGCGGCCCAACCTTCAGGTATCAGTGATGTCCTGTTGACTTCCACCAGTCCCTTTGCAGAGCCAGCCCTGCCCCCAGGCCCAGCCACCTCTTTTAGAGACCCCTTAAGTCAAAACTAACTGATCTCTCAGAGCATCCAGGGCCACCTGGAATGGGGACATCATAAGATGCCATGACCCCACATGCAAATTAGCCTCCAGTTACAGCCCTGGTTAGATTTTGTTTTATTGACTCGGCCTTTAAGAAAGAAGTTGACAAATTAGACTGCACGAGGACACCAGTGGAGGACAGCAGCCTCAGGCAGGAAGGCTCAGCCCTCCCGGGGCCCAGCAGGCGTCTTCTTTGTGCCACCTGCAGATGCAGCTGGACCCTCTGTAGGCCTTCTGGGGAGGGAGCTTTGCTCTTGGTGGTGTTCATCTTCACCGAAGACCCCTTGGTACTTTGCTGTCTGTGGGCTTCTCACTTAGAAAACGCAACTGGGACACCCACACCTGTGTTCACTCTGCCCCAACAGGAAGCAACCCCCAAAGAGAGGGGTGAAGCCCCAACTTTAGGACTTGGAGGGCATGGAGTGTGGACGTCGAGGCCCACGGACCCAGGTTCTCACCCAGCCTCAGCTACGTGCAGCCCACGGAACCCTGAGCCAGACACCTGACCACTCTGGTTTTCCTGTCTGTAAAATGGGACTGTTACAAACCTTGGCATATGGCTAGGGATTCACTGAGAATGTGGGAGCGTGGAGCCTGGCGTGCATGCGTTCGTTTGCTGGATGGGTTTTTATCTAGCACCTGCTGTGCTTCAGGAACCATCTCAGGTTCTGGGGAACAGGGTGGGAGAAATGGGTCCCGTGCTTACCAACTGGTAGGAAGCAGTGGACAGTAAATAAGTGACCTCGTTAGCATCTCTGGTAGTAAATGCCGAGAGCAGGGGGAGGAAGGCTGTCCCCAGCTGATGACCAAGGAGGGACTCTGTCCTCGGTGGCTCTTGTGTGTCCTTCCTTCCAGGCCCACTTCAAAAGGCGCCTCCTCCAGGAAGCCTGGCCTGACCCTTCCTGAGGTCTGCCTGCCCAGCTCCCAGGCTGTTCCCATTGGCTCAGCCAGCTCTTGGGATGACTTGCCTGCCCTGAGGGTCTCTAGGCCACCCTTCGGCTCTGTTTGGGAGCATCCAGTTGGCTCCAAGAATGCATTCAACTGAGCCTTAAAAAGTGAGATGGGGCAGTGTCCTAGGCCCCGCTGGGAGCAGGAGCCCTGGCTGTGGACCCAGGCGTGTGGATGGGTTTGAGTGCGGCCGGGCAGGTCTCATGAAGATTTCCTGCAGCACCTCCTTCTTGGTGAGCTCACTCTGCCTTGGGTCCGTTTCTTTTCCCCGGGTCTCAAACAACATCAGGTCAAAGAAACTGCTCAGTTTGAATAACTACCACCTGGGCCATGAGAAGAGGCTCTGGAGCCAGCTGTAGATTTAAAGAGATCCCAGGCAGCTCTTTGGAAAGACCCCTGGCTGGTCCCCCTGTGAAACAACAAGGACAACCCCTCTCCTGCACTCAGGAGCCCGCGGAGCCCCTTCCCCCGAGGCGAGAAAGATGGGGCTGGGGCTGGAGCATCGGCCCCACAGATCCCTGGGCCCCATTGCAGTGGGACCCTGGGTGGCCCCACTCCGGCGCATGCCCAGGAGATGAGCAGAGCCCTGGTAACTGACAGGAGGCCAGAGGAGGAAAAAGGATTAAAATAGAGACTTTGCTATAATTTTTCTCTGATAAAAGTGCGGCGAGGAAGAGCTGGATCGTGCCACTGCCTGGTTTTTCATTTGTGTTTTTGTTTCATGCTTCAATATCTTCCTCCAGCTGCTCATGTCGCCTTTTCTTTTCTCCTCGCTTTGATCTATTCGTTTTCCCCAGAAATGGGGTTTATAAATCATTGTAATGCAGCCTTGGGAAAGATGGTGCTTAGTGCAGGGAGAAATACATCGCCGCTAACAGCCCCGGCAGGGAGAAAAACTCCCGCCTTGGAGCCGGGTTCCAGCGACAGGTTACTGATGGTATTTGCTTTTCATGTCTGCGCGCGTGCCATCGGGGCAGGGCCGGAGGGAGCGTTCCGCGCGGCGCCTCCGTCATATTTCAAGTCTCCTCCGGCAGGCAAAAACAAACTGCTCCTGCCTGCTTCCCAAGGAGGCCAGAGAAGGGGAAGGCGGCGAAGGCAGGGTGGGAGCATCGGAGCCTGCGTGTTCCTCTGGATCCCACCTGGGCGAACGCCGGCCCCTGGAACGTCTCTTTCCCTTCCCGAAACCAGGCTGTGCCTTCGGGTTGGACATAATTAATCTGGCGTTCCGGGTCTTGTCCAGCTCTCCCAGGCACAGTTAGAAGTCTAACGGCACCATCGCTGCTTTCCGGAAGCCCCGTGCCTGCTCTCCCTGTCATGTTTTATGGTCCCATTTTCTCTGCAGCTCAGAGCAGCAGAGAAACTCCAGGTGTGGGTCCCCTCCTGACTCAGAGCAGCCTCTCCGTGTGTGTGTGTGTGTGTGTGTGTGTGTGAGATCCAGGGCTAGGCAATGAAAACCCTGCCAGGCCCTAAATCAGAGCCTAAAGACGGGGCCCATGACACCGGAGCCAAGCTTGTTTGCACAGACCTGCCCCCCGTGCGCCTGAGTCACCTGAAGCTGCTTATAGCCACAGCCACAGTGACAGGTGGTTACCCCAGGTCTCTCCACCTCTGTCTGCCTGGCCGGGGGCGTGGAAGGCTCTGCTGATCTCACCTCGCCCTCTGCCCACCCTTCTCTGCATCGGGCATTTGGGCTGAACTTTTCCAGCACTGCTGCATCTCCCCATCATCTCTCCAGGGAGGCAGGTGTTCATCTGAGCAGTGGTTTTTGCTCAGCGGAGGGTGATGTCTATTTCCTTTCAGAGGCTAGCCGCCCACGAGACGGAGTGAGAAGGAGACAACTAGTTGGGAGACTGGCACTAAATAGCTCAGCACCGCCCCACAGAACTTCCTGGGTAGAAGAGCTCGGTCTCTGCTCTGTCCAGCAGGGATGCCACAAGCCACACGGGAATGCTGAGCGCTCGAAATCTGGCTACTGAGGAAGGAGACCAAATTCCTGGTCCAATTTAATTTTAACTCATTGTCTAAATGGCACCGTGGCTAGTGGCTGTTGAACTCGGCAGCACAGATGAAGCCCGCTTCTCTGGAAGACACGGAGGGAAGGCTTCTTTGGGTCGTGTCTTATGTTACTCTGGCAGCCACTCTCTCAAGCAGACTAGCATGGAAAAGCGTGTGCATAGGAGATAAAAGTGAGGGGAAAAATCATGAAATGATTGAGGTCTTTTGAAGTTGACCTCTTTCTCTAAGTACAGCCGGGGTGAAGATGGGGGCAGATTTGAGAACAAGACCAGATCCTGGCAGAAGCCCTCCTGTGGCAAAATTAAAAGATAATCCCAATAAATTGTGACTTGCTTTCCTGGTAGCAGCTGGACTTACAATCTGGGAATTGTCTGATTTAATCCTTGTGTATCTACTCCAGCCTAGACGGGTTAGCGGGTGTGTGTGAATGCTTGTGTGTTTGAGTGTGTATATGTATTGTATATGTGTATGAATGTGTGTATGTGTGGGTGCATGTGTGCACATGTGAGCATGAGTGTGCATGTGTATGTGGGCATGAGTGTGTATACATGTACACACGTGTATATATGTGAGTGTGTGTGAACATGAGTGTGTGTATGTGGGTGAGTCTGTATATGTGTGTGTTAGTGTGTGTGAACATGAGTGTGTGTATGTGTGTGTGTGTGTGTGTGAGCATGTGCTTGTGGCAGACCTTGGAGAAGCATCTCTCTTTCTTCCAGGTCCCCCAGGGTCCTTGCATACGGGCACCATGGGGTTCAATGACCAACCCTGCAGGGGACAGGGAAGGACTTCTCTGGCTGCACCAGCTCTGGGGACAGGAGAGCCCTTCCTCTGCCTCCTGCTGCTGCTCCCTACTTCTACTCTGGCCCCAGCTTCTCTCCCAGGCCCTGGGCAGCCCAGGGATCAGACTGCCTGGCCCCACCTGCTCCCTCCATGTATGCCCTGGGCCTGGGAGAGAGACTTGACCTCCTAAGACAGGGTGGAGTGGAGACGATGACGGCACCCACCACCACAGAGCAGCAGACACACAGACTGCTGAGTCACACCGTGCAGTGGAACGCGGCCATAACCAGGAGCGAGGACAGGTCCGGCCCCGACACTGGTGAACCTGAAGCTCACCCAGGGAAGAAGCCAGCCAGAGGCCACGCCCAGGAGTCACGGAGTCAGGAGGGTCAGATGGATGAGTGGGGCTCAGCGGGCGCTCCCCTGCGGGATGAGGGGGCGGTTCTGGCTCTAGAGAGAGCTAGCCGGGCAGCACTGTGAACGTCCTGGATGTCCTGAAAGGAGAGAACCTTCAGATGGTTGGGTTTAGATTGTATAATTTGAACATGAATAAAAAAAGATCTAGAAGTTCATGAATATCATTGTCAGAGCCCTTGGTCCAGTGACCGGCACGTCCATCCCATGCTGGACGAAGGCTGGCTCTTAGAAACGGTGCCGTACCAGGAAGCTTGACCTCCGAAGGAAGCTTCATGTCCACCCCAGATCCCTCGGGAGGATCAGGCCACACATATCTGGCACTGCTTGGAAAGTCATCGTAGCAAGGAGGGTGCTCTGGATGGCGCCCGAGAACAGGACAGGCCAAGGCCCTGCTGTTTCCCGATTAGACAAAACCCACACGTTGGCCAAGGGGTGTGGTATGGACAGGCTGGAGCAAGGTCGGCTTCCTCCCGCCCCTGCCCGAGGCCTCGAGGTGCAGCCAGGGGCACCAGCTGCCATCTGGCCAAGGTACAAATTGCATTTGCTTCATCAGGCCTCCGTCAGCTCGAGGACCACTATTTCCCGGCTGCCTGGTCCCCAGCAGCCCGGGGGGCCGGCCGTAGCGCAGGAACAGCTTGATTCCTCAAGCCCAAGGAAGCTATAAATCTCGAACTTTAATCATGTCTTCATGATCATTCAGCAAAGAGCAACGGAAGATTTATTCTATGGGGACGGCACGAGGAAGGCTGAGGGGCTTGTCGTAGGGAATATTGGTTTAGCAAAGGCAGACTGCTCCCCGGGGCCTTTCCTGGACCGGCCGATGAACGATGACACCGATGGCCATAACAAGGCAATTACTGGTGTGTGTGGGCAAAGCTTTGTTAAAGACACGCAGCCCTCCTGTGCTGGCGGGTGGCTGGGGCCTCTGTCATGCAGCGTCACCCGCCTTGAAGAGCCCCAGCCGCCTCTCCCCGCTGATGCTCGGCGCCCGCGTCCTTGAGAATGCAGTAAGCATTTTTTAAAAGCCCCAAGGGTCCTTTCCAGTTTTCTCTGCAAATGTTAAAGAGGAGGAGAAATCAAGGAAACCCAGATAGGACTCTGTGGTCCCTCGCACACGGCAGGTACCTGATATCTATTTATTGAACATTTCTGCTGCTTCATTTTATGGGAGAGAAGAAAGAGGTTCAGAGAGGGAGCGATTAGTCACTGTCACACAGTGGGTCTCCCAATTCCCAGTGTGAGCTGGCTGCTTCCTCGTCTGGCCTTGTTCACGGAACTCAGTGCTGGAGCAGCAGGAAGGGAGCAGCCCCCTGGGACCCAGAGAGAAGCCCAGCCTGGTTTCCTGGGGGTGGGGTGGTCTCTGGGGGGCGCTGCTTCTGAGTTACTCCAGAAAAATTCTAAATATATGCCAGTGTTCCTATCCCTCCTGTTCCCTTTTTCCACATGTGGGACTCGGCTCCACCGTCTGTCTCTCAGGCACAACCTTCCCACAGCAGGGGTGACCTCCCTCCTTGATAATGGCTGTGAGTCGTCCCCTTATTCTCTGTCCCAGAGAACACGATTCTGCTCCCCATGCCAGCCCTGGTCGTCCGTGGTCATGTATGTCATCTCGTTTCTCAAGGTTATGAAAGACGTTGGTGCGTAGGTGCACAACTCTCCGTAGGGTGTGGTTGGGGGCTGAAGGGTCCCCACACTGTCAGGTATCACAGGTGCTGAGACCTGCCCTTCACAGGTGGCCGACTCACTCCCCTGCAGCCACGTGTGCCCAACCGCCTTCCCCTTCCCAGCCTTTTCCAGCTGCCTCTTCCGGGTGCACCCTGCTCTGGTGGCAGGTGCTGTTCCTGGTGCTGCGGAGAAAGACCCGGGCTGTCTTCAGGGAGCTGACTCTCTGCAGGACATCCAAATGGACTTCTGGATGAGGTGGGGATCTCAGTGTCCCTCTGGCCAGGGGCTGGATGTCCCAGGTCACTCCCACTAGAGGAGCCAGCCTGGCCCACCATAGAGCACCCTAGTGGTGCAGGAGAAAAGGGACGCCATCCCAGTGACACAGAGGGTGGACCACAGACGTGGTGAAGTGTGCCCTGCACAGTGTCCTCCTCACCTTCTGCGCCTGCAGCCCAGGGCTCTGGAAGCAGGTCCGGACTTCAAGAGAAGCAGGAAATCAGACCTGAGAACAGACGCGGGGCCCCTGGAGTCCGCATTAACAAATGGGGCTGCCGACGGGGAGGAGGCGCAGTCTCCTCGGCCTGTCCTGGAAAGGCCTGAATGCTGCCCGGGTGCTCTGAGCTAGGCATGGGCTGGCAGAACTCCTCCTTCCTCCTGGACAGAGGCAGAGAGGCTGGGCAGGACATGGGAAAGAGGAGTGTCCACCTGGTGCCTCCTCTCAGCCTGCTTCTCCTACAGGGAGGTCCCCCGAGGAAGGCCAGCTTCTCCCCCAACCGTGAAGACACTCGGGTCTTTCCAGGAGACAGTACCTAATACGATCTCGAGCATTTTAAAATTTCGTGTCTGAAGGAAACGTGCTGCATTCCTGGTTGGTGCCTAGCGCGTCCGTAGCCGTGCTCACCACGGCATGAGCCAGGTGGGTCAGGAGACTCCGCCTTTGTGGACCTCCTCCCAGCGACGCTGCTGATGTCCCTCATCTCATAGAGGCGGAAACCCAGGCCGGAGAAGTTAAACGACTCCCAGGCTACAGAGCTGACAGGTAGAGCTGAGGGCCAACGGGACGCACCTGTCTGCAGAGCTGTCCGGATCCCGAGTGTCGCTGGAGCGGGCAGCTCCGGGGCAGCTCCAGCCCACAGGAAAGCAGCATCCGCGGCTCGTGTGGCATGAAGGGTCCCAGAGCCACTGTGGAGGAGGGGGAAGGAAACCCGTGGATGTCATTTTAATCACGTTATTCAACCCTCTCTGTCCAAAACGGCCTCACTCCAACGTGTGATCAACGTAAACATTACGAACCGGTGGATTTCATTCCTCTTTTTGGACCATGCTTCTGAAATCGCAAGTGTCAATCACTCACAAACTCTAGGATTGGGCTGCCACATCTCCATATGGCTTGAGAGCTCTGGGGCTGGGCCTCTCCATTCCCACGGGCTCCTCCCCCCTCCCCAGGGATGTCTCCAGGACCAGGGCAGAGCGGCCACAGCCCTCACCTGACAGCAGCCTGCACTGTCTGACACCCCAGGCAGGGAATCAAATGCTGGGTCCTGCGAAATTCGTCTTTGTGGTTGGAATGTGAGCCTCAGGTGACCGGGGACTGCAGTGTCTCTTTTGCTGGCTGCTCTGTCCCCAGTGCTTCCACATAGTGGCTGTTCATTTAACGACTTTGAAGGAAACAGTGGGCAAACGCACACATGTCCTTGTGGATGAGCACCCAGGCTAACTCAGCCTCTGGATTCAGATCAGGATGGCCATTTTCAAGTGGGAAGAGTCAGAGTCACTCTAAAACGATCCCAGTTTAGTTATATTTTCCAGCTTCTTGCCCCTTCCCTGCAAGTTGCCTCTCTTTCTTCAATAGGTATAAATGCCTAAAAAGTAGAGTTTTTTTTTTTTTTTTTTTTTTTTTTTTTTTTTTTTTTTTTTTTTTTTGAGAAGAGGTCACTCTTCAAACTCCTGGGCTCAAGTGATTCTCCTGCCTCAGCTTCCCAAGTAGGTGTGTGTCACTGGGCCTGGTGAAAAGTGCCAGTCTGGGCCACCTGCACCTTTTCAATGGAGTGGAGAATCCAAGGGGATGGTGGTGGGGGGGTCCACCTGCTGGGACAGGAGGACTCGGGGAGAAGCTGGGGCCAGGGCAGAGATGCGGCTTCGGGGAGTGGGGGGCCGCCTATGCAATCACAGAGACATCCTGCCCCCCAAGTACCTTACAAAAGAAGACGAAGGCAAGATGAAACCCTCTTCCATCCCCCTAATTTGTAGTTTTCTGGTGTTAGCAAGGCTTACAAGACACATGCTCCCAATTAGCTGCTCCTCTTAATTTAAATGCTTCATAAATTATCTCCTGCGCGTGTGGATTATCACTTCATAATGTGAGTTAGCATTTAAATAAATAGCTGTGGTGTAGGAAATTAGAGAGGTTTACTTCTGAGGCGCTGGCATAATGAAGGGAAATACCACGGCAGCTGAACAGGGGCAGGGGCGGTGGGGGGGAGGGGACCCACAGGCTCATCCCCGTTTCCAGAAAGCCCTTCCACCCTCCGCTGGCCTCGGCATCCTCCTCTCTGAAGTTTCTTTCATCTGCCCATCTGTTTTTAAAAAAGAAACATTGCACAGAGTACCTTCCTCACAGCCGCCCCCAGGGTGACCACCTTAATAACCCACGAAACTGCAAAACCCAGAAACCTACCTCGCCCTATTCACAGGCTCACTCAGATCCCACCAGTTGCTCCCTAGTTCTTTAAGTGGGCATTTCAAAGACATCCCAGCGTGCAGTAATGACAGTAATGACTACCACTTAGTGTAGGATGGAGAACCACCATTTAGTGGGTGCCTGGGATGCGCTGAGCAGGGGGTGCGGCAGTGGCCATCTTACAGTCGTTAGGACCCCAGGAGGGAAGTACCCCTAGATCCCCAGTGACAGGTGAGGAAGCTCAAAGCTTCCCAAGCCAGCAAGGGGTGGCCAGAGAGCTGAACCTCCAGGGGCTATGGGTGGAGAAGTGGTCAGAGAGGGTGGCAGCCAGGTGTCCTTACCCCTCAAAGCCCTCTCGGCCGGGCTGTGCGGTGCCTGCTGGGCAGCAGTGCTCTGTTCTCTCTGAGAACGAGATGTGGCCTATTTCCCAAGCAAGCCAAATGCTCAGTTTTGCCTTCAGGGATGCATTGAGAGAAATTTAAAATGATAATTTATAAGTGAGTGTGTTTATTTTTCCCTTCTGTTTGGAAATGAAAACATTTTGCAGGCCCCCCCTCCCAGTACCTGGGCCAGAGGCTCGTGCCTCCGGTGATGAGGGACTGAGTCTGACCGGCAGGTGGGGCACAGCTCCAAGGACCCAGGCAGCACTGAAGCAATGGGGTGGTCAGGAAAGCCAAGGCCACACGGGATCGCGCCACCCCAGCCGGAAACGATGCCGGCGCAGAGGCAGAGGTTGGGACATTCCCACACAATGACTGGACAAGGTGGCTACAAACCCACCCACCCAGAACTCCATAGCAGATTGCAGGTCCAGGTCCAGGAGCCACAGGCAGCCCCGCCTTCCCGCTCCTTCCTGCTGCCTTACAGACCCCTCTCGCGCACACCAGTCGGCGGCCACACCGCAGGCCCTGCACCAACCCCAAGCTGCTCCGGAGAGTCTCACGTTTCTTCCACTGGGGGATGTTTTCCACGGGGCTGTGAACATAACCAGGTAGGTTGGTGACAGGGACCTGGCCAGCCCCGACTACAGTCAACGAGCTAGACGAGGCTTTTTTTTTTTTTTCTTTTTCTAGGAACAATCTGTTTTCAGGGGAGCCCAATTGTTACCTGAATGACAAAGGTACCCCAGTCACTTGATAGTGCACCAGGAAGGAGTGGGCAGGAGCCGCTGCACAATTCCAGATGATTTCTGATGAGGATGAAAACAGCCCTTGGCCCCCCACTAAGGATGGACTGGGGTTTTCTTTGGGTTGTCCTTACCTGGAGAAGATGCAAGGCGTCCAGTTAAATTCAAACTCCACGTACACAGTGAATAACAAGTACGTCCTGTGCAATAATAAATATGGTCCATGTGATGTTGAGACATGCTTATACCAAAAAGCCGTTCATTGCTCACCTGACATTTGAATCTCACTGAGCACCTGTTTTTTTTTAAATATTTATTTTTTAGTTTTAGGTAGATACAATATATTTTATTTATATGTGGTGCTGAGGATTGAACCCAGTGCCTCACACGTGCTAGGCGAGCGCTCTACCACTTGAGCCACAACCACAGCCCAGCACCTGGGTTTTTATCTGCTGTTTTGGACAGTGGAGCCCAGCTCCCGGGCAGATGCCCCACAGGTCTCACTCCTCCATCCCCAGAACCGAGCCTAGCACCTGCACACACGTGACGCTAGACGATCTGTTGTATGTCATGATGACACTCAGGGAGGTTTCTGTGATGGGGTGGCTGGCCAGTTAGGGGGACTTTGTGTGGCTCTGTTCTGTAGGATGAAGAAGCCAGGCTTCAGTGTGGGCCGTGGGGGCCTGGCTGCCAGGCGCCTACATCATGCAGCAGCGGGGGGTGCAGAGCACAGGCAGAGGCCCTGGGACCCCGGAGCATGGGTCGAATCAGCTCTGCATCAGCTGTGAGCTTCACCACAGGCACAGGGCAGAGCATGGTACTGAACCATCTGGAACCGCCAGGGTTTCCCCAATCTGGACCCACGGAACCAGCAATTTCCTACGTTGGGCACTTGGCAAGCATTCTGTGATCTGAGCCTGGTGAAAACCCTTGCAGGTAGAGGAGGCAGAGAGGGAAGGTGGGAGGGGAGGGGAGGGGGGATAGTAGGGGATAGGAAAGGTAGCAGATTACAACAGTCACTAATATGCCATTAGGTAAAAATGTGAGTATGTAACAGATGTGATTCTGCTATCTGTATTTGGGGTAGAAATGGGAGTTCAAAACCCAATGGAGTCAAATGTATGAAAGATAATTTATCAAGAGCTCTGAAATGTTTGGAACAATCAAAAAAAAAAAAAAAGATCCTGAACTGAAAAAAAAAAAAAAAAAAAAAACCCTTGCAGGGGGCTTCTCTGAGGCACCCCTGTGTTAGAGCTGGGAAGACTGAGGCAGAGAGGGCTGAGGGGAAGTGGGTGAGGTTGTTCAGCAGATGAGAAACAAAAGCTTGGATTGCAACACAGGCAGTCAGCTCCTGAGCCTAGACACCCACCCGGCAGTCACTCGCCCAGCAGATGCTCCCGTATCCAGGGAGGGATTCCAGGCCAAATCGGAGAGGGAAAGCTGAAGGCCAGGTCCCTGGGGTTTTGCCAGCTGGGCATGGGAGGTTCCTGGGTGTGATGGGGCTGTCGCTACCCCCGAGAGCTCCTTCCCATCCAGATGACAGGTCCTCTCTTGAAAACCCCAGTCTCCTGCGACAGCCCTAGGGAGGGAGCTGGGGTCCTCTGCAGATGTCACACTGTCCTACAGAAGGTGGCTTGCCTCTTGTGAGTTTCACATTTATAAAGGTCTTGCCTGTCTTTGGTGGAAGCAGGGCATGCGTGTGGTCTGGAGGATCCCTCGCCTGCAAGAGTTTGGTTTTCCCAGCCCCTGTTCACTTCAGCTCCCTGTTGGGCAGGCGCACGCTCAGGAGGGCCTTGGGCAGTCCCCCACTCCCTGGTTTATCGGCTCACCCAAACCCACAATTACCCAGCTGTGACTCTGGGTGTGCTCTTCCCAGGGAGGAGTGGTGCTCATGTGCAATGGGTGGTTCATGGCTGCTCCATGTCACTCAACATGCAGGGTCACAGGCCACCCTTGGGATGACCCAAGCACTCCAAAACCAGCAGCAAAAGTGTGTCTAAAAACGTTGGGACCAATGGGTGCTCACAGAGGTAGCACTGGGGGTGGGTGGCAAGGGAAGCCGAGTGTGGCGGCAGGTGGTACGGTTCTTTGCACAGAGACGGCTGGGGAACCACCAAGTCATGGTGGGCACGGGAGGCTCACGGTTCAGAGGAAGTCTGGAATGGCCACAGGACTGGGGGCCGATCCGCTGGGGAATCAGAAATGCCCAGGGAAGTTTTCTCTGGAATAGTCAAAATCAGATGCGACAGAGCTACCCTTCCAGCTAACCCACTAATTGTATTCCTCCAACTTTACATCCCTGACCCTTGTAAAAGGATCGCATTGAAGGCGCGTTTTAAGCTGCATTTTAATAAGTCAATAAGAAAGCTCAAAATTATTTAAAGCTTCTTAAAGAGGATTACATTTGATTTCTTGTGGGAATTCTGGGTATAGAATACTAAAGGCGTCGAGTCCTGCCTGAGGTCGTTCTCCATGAAGGGAACCAGCCATTTTGGACAACCACGTTGACTCTCTTGTGGTTCCACTGGAGACGGTTCTGGACAAGAGGCTTTTGTCACCTGCTGGCAGCATCAGCCTAGCCGGAGAGGTCTTCCCAGGGGGACCGATCACATTTTCTGCCGTCCAGCAAGCGTGGGACTGTCCTCTGCAGCTTCTTTTCCCGACCTTTCACATCAGGCTTTCCTGATGGGCAGACCCCGCAGGTGGCTGGAGAAGCCCAGGTCGGCATCCTGCATCTGGAGGCGAAAGACACACCGGGCAGAGCAGATGCTCCATTCTTATTCTGAGCTCACCATGGGTCCCAGCGCCAAGGCGGGTCTGCAGATGGGGTCATCATAGGACCCCAGGCAGGTCCAGCCCCTGACCGGCCTCCCTGCCGAGGGAACCTAGGGGTGGGAGGGAGCCGACTTTGAAGCTGAGCAGAGAAACTTTTTCTCTGAACGGCCTTAAATTCTCCTGGCCCGAACGCCTCGGGAGGAAGGCCAAGCTGTTCCCGCTCAGGTTCTCTGCAGAACTGGCACATACTGTGAAACGCGGCCCGGGTCCCTGCTCAGCATTTTGAGTTGGCCTCTTCTGGGAGGTTGGCCTGTGCCTGCCAGGCCCTCAAGCTCGCTGTCTTGCGGAATCCCTGCAGTCGTTTCTTTTCCCTTACCAGCCACTCCCCTCTGTCCCCCGGGTGCCCCACACTTGGTCCCTAGGCTGGACACCTCCAAAATGCCCCTCCAGGTCAAACACCAGGAAAATATCACTGACCACACTGTCTGAGACCTTCCCCACGGGACCCCAGCCTCCTGGGCAGTGTGGGGGAGCTGGGTGGAGAGCTCTGGGCCCCCAGAACTCAGCCTCTCTCTTTGGGGTCTGATCTGTCTCTGTGTGAGCAGTGGTCAGTAGTGGCCACATGAGGTCAGGCTGGGCCACCTGGACACAGTGCATGGCACTGGGTGGTGCCCACGACTCACTGTGTATCACTGCGTGGACAGGTGCCCCTCTGAGCTCATCCGCGTGGAAGACCGGAACACACGGCGGTGCCCTGCGGCTGGAGAGCCTGGTGGGTTGTACAGTGTCCCCCCAAAGATAGGGCCAAGGTCTAACCCCGGTACCTGTGAAGATGACCTTATTTAGAAATAGGGTCTTTGCAGATGTCATTAAGTCAAGGGTCGCAAGATACCATGCCAGATGGCAGGGGAGGCAGGGTCCCGGGAGCAGGCCCGGGGGAAGCAGCTGAGATTCCCGTGACGCGGCTGCGAGCCAAGCAGCACAGGGGACTGCCCGCAGAGAACCTTTGCTGGGAGCCCCGAGGAACCAACCCCACCCTCCTCTCCCTTCGGCCTCTGGCCTGGAATGTGAGAAACGCGTCTCTGCTGTCTCAAACCACCAGGTTCCGGCGATTTGCTGTAGCACTCCTAGGAGACAAGCCCAGAGGAGGAGGCTTGGGGCCAGCAGGCAGGTGCCCTGGAAAGGTCTTCTGACCCCTGTCAGTGACGGTCACTCTGCAGACCTCGGGGCGGCCAGAGCGTCCACGGCCTCTTGTGTTTTCCTCAGTGTCTCACATTGAGCTGGCTGTCCCGTCTGTGCGCCGGGTGACAGGAAGGCCAGCAGGTACCAGCCAGGTGACCAGCGGGGTGACCTCTCTGAGCACTGACCCGGAAAGCCAGGAGAAGCGTAGGCCTGCTTCACAGGAGGAGGAGTCTCCATTCCCTCACTGGAAGATGCACTGGGCACCTACTCTACACCGAGAACTCTTCCCAGCACTGGAAACAGAGCAGGAAACAAAAAAATACACCAGTCTCTGCCACACAGTGCTGACATTTCAGCGAGAAGACGGAGACGATGAGAGAGACCCTCCAGTGGCATGCGCGGCTGGCTGGCGGCTGGTGCTGCGGGGCTACTGCCAGGGGCTGAGGCCAGTCACAGGCGCAGCCAGGTCAGGCAGGTCAAGGGGTCAGCAGGAATCACGTACTCGGGCCTGGTCAAGGCACTGGGCACATAGTAGTGGCACAGCTCACATTGCTGCTGTCCTCCAGACCAGCTGACCCCTCTACTCTCCACACAGTGCTCCGAGCCTTCCTGTCCCTCCTCCAGCCCCCTGTCTCGGGCATTCCACAGACCAAAGCAAGCTTGTGGGGTGAGGGGAGGGCTGCCCAGACTCGGATGGACGGGTTGGGGGCTGTGAATCCCACCAGTGGTCACAAAGGAGGGCTCATGACGTGGCCCAGCCGGATACGATCGGCCACAGCCACCTGTTCCCTCACTCCATTCCTTCTAGTCCAGAAGATGAAAAAGGTCCAGATTTTGCAATTTCCTTGGAAACTAAGAGAAAGGCTCTGTGGGGAGAATGTGGAATCGGTGTGAGGGTACTGACCACCTCGGCCAACCTGCCGGGGCTGAGGCTGGGGGAGAGCAGCCACTAATGTGCGCTCAGGGATCGCCACAGTTCTGGGTGGACCACGCCCTGTGCGTCCCAGCTCCTGGGAGGCAACCCGACCTCTTGGCTCCTGGCGTGTCCCATCTAATGGGGAGGTGGGCATTTATCTGGGGCCTGGGCCAGGCCAGTTGGTCCACGCTAACAACGTGAGGTTGGTCCACACAATATCAGCTTGCCCTTTGCTCCCCAGCAGCTCTGTGGGCTGAGGGTCTTACGTGAGAAGACGTGGGAGGGAAGGGACCAGACAGCGGGGTCTGGGTGAGACAAGGGCCCAGCTCTCCTCAGCCTGGCCCTTTAAAACCCAAACCGTGGGCTTCATTTGCATTTAGATCTCCTGCTCCCCCTTTTCATCTAAAGACAAATCCTCACAAAAGGCTGCTTAATTAGACCAAATTAGATTTCCACTCAGCAGCTTGTCATTCATTACAAAACGCTGCTCTTTTCCTATTTTGGTAATTACAGGCTGGTCTCCGCCCGGCGCTGAGCTCACTCCAGCCGTGGAGTATGACCAGCATTCCTGATTTTCTGCAGCGGAGAGCAAAATTATCCAGTTGCACCAAATCTGTCTCTTTTATAAGTTGGATCAAGACTGTCGCGGGCGTCCCCCACAATAACGGAACCCTCGTTCTTCTTCATCCTCCCATGATCGCCAGAGCCCCAAGGAGTGAGGGCCTTTCCAAGACTGGGCTGAGGAGGATCAGACCTCCCACGTAGCGATCCTGCCCTGTGCTGGGGACCTCTCCCTGGGCTGCACAACCCTGCTGCTCCTGAGGAGCTGCCCACAGTCACCCGGGTTGGTGGCACTGGCCATCATGTGCCCTGAACACAGAGCCATGTCATTTCCAGCTGTCACCTGTGGAGACCTGCCAGGCAGATGGGTTGCCCCGGCCTGGGTGGCTGGTCTCCGTCCTGCGGTTCCTCCACACTTCCCAGGCCTAGCCGGTGCAGTTGGGCCTCCAGGGGCCTCCCCCCAACCCAGCGGGCCTCCTCAAAGTGGCTTGGGGCCCACAGCCCCACGGTGAACCATCCCAGGGCCCGAGCACCATCCCAGGGCAGCCCGGGTAGCTTCCTAGGGAGCACGTGAGCCGTCCATCCCAGGGGCAGGGGCGCTGATGGTGGTGGGACGGCGGCTTCACTGGGCTTCTGCAGTCCCCGGCACCTGTCCCAGCTGAAGACATTTGGCATGGTTTGCCGCGTGAGGGGCACTGAAGAGTCTCACCAGACCCCAGGCTTAGAGATCGGGCTGAGGCCTTGCCCCAGGGCACAAGTGGGAGCCCTGACTCTGCCGCCCAGATCTGATGGGCTGCGAACCCTCCCCCTGCGCTGGACCGACTTCCCGAAGGCAAGAAACAGGCGACGTGGGTCTAGACATGTTCCAGAAAGGAACGGCAGAGCGGAAGGGCCCCAGATAGCAGAGAACTCAGCTCCTCATTTTACAAAGGGGAACTCTGAGGACAGAGGAGGGGAGACGGGTGACCTGCTGCTGAGCCAGATGTGGTGGAAACCACCACCCATCCATCAAAGGGTCACACTGTCCTGGTGGGGCTGGGGTTTCTTAGTGGGTGCCGATTCCAGGGGGTCCCAGAGGAGGCGGTATTGAAGCAACGAGCTCAGGAGCCCCAGGAGTGGATGAGGGGGGCAGTGGCTTGGTGCCCGGGGGGCCTGCCACTTGAGCAGCTAGGAGGCCAGAGGCCGGGAGTGGAGAGTGAGGGGCCACACAGGAGCCTGGAGCCGGAATAGGCGCCCTCTCTGTGGAGCTGGGCTCCTGCCACATAAGCGACCAGAGGTCCACCCTGGGTACTGTCCTTGTCCTTTCTCCACAGCAGCTGAGACCCATTAGCTCAAAAGCCCACTGACGGACGCAAAACTCAGAAATTTAAACACCCACTTGTTTTTAAAATAGCCGGAACAAGCAGATTTTCAGCCCCTCAGGGTCTGTCTGCATTGTCCACCCCACAGCGCTGCCCGGGGTGTGCTGGCCTAGCTGGAGCCTGGGACTGTGAGAGCCTTGCTGCCAACGCCCTTGGGAGCTGCCTGACCTTGAGGCACCCTAGCCGGGACCCCTGGCTGCAAGCCTCTGGGTGCTCCCCTCCCTGCAGCCTGTCCAGGCACCGCCCAGCGAAGCTTCCGACCCGCGCTCCCTTCATTAGCCCCCAAATCTCCCTGCGTCTCTCCCTCCCTGGCTTTCCCCATCTTCGCAGATCACAAGGGACAAGGAACGGTGACTTGGTGACTCGGGCCCCATAAGTGGCCACTGCCCTGCTGCCGACGGAGGAGGAGCAGCTCTCTGTTCCTACACAGCTGCCCGCGAACCGCCAACCGCCCCACAGCTGCAAAGAGGCAGGCCGTCCCGTCCTCCCCGTTTGGAGCTGAAATCAGTAGCCGCCCGTCCTGTCCCCGGGCGACCCCGGCCTCATTAACAGGCTTCCTTTTAGGGCGCTGCCTCCGCCCCACGCCCTGCCGTGCTGGCGGGGCGTCTCCTACCTCGTGTTAAACTCCTTCTCATTTATCACAATGCGGCTCTTTTCTTATTGACATGGAAATAAAACTTACAATCAATGAGATATGATGAAATATACATCAAAACCGGAGTCACGCGGGCGCTTCATCTGTTCTCGGGAAGGAACAGGGTTTATGGGGGGTGGGGGGACAGGGAACGTTTTTCTTCCCTATTACATGATGCGATTTTCAATGAATCTATAAAGAAAATGAAAACACAAATAGAGTAACCAAACAGGATGATCCCTGCAGCTGTCAAGACTTAAAACAGTTCAGCTTTCCTTTGATTTCTGTTTTAAGTTTTGAAAAGTACATAGATCATCCTCTGCTTTCTCCATTCCTTCCTTTCTTTCCTTTTTTTTTTCCCTTTCCTTTTCCTTTCACAGGAGGCTCCTCTTCAGTCTGCCCACTCTGGGTTCACCAGTGTCGAACCCGGGCAGCCAAACTGACCGATGACCAGACGGACAGCCTCTTATTCTCGCACCGTCAGCCCGAGGCCCGCGGTCTCCGTTGGTGGCCCCTCAGTGGCCCAGTTGTTCCCTTCCTTGTTGGAGTCCACATCAAAGCAGGCTCATGGGGGGGGGTCTTCCTCCTGTGAAATGGGGTCACACTGGAGTTGAAGGGGAGCAGAAGGCTTCCCACCCCCGTCCCCACTGTGCGCCAGGCACTGCGCGGCCTCTGCTCTAAATCCTGCCATTATGCCAGGAGGTGGGGACAGTGGATGCCCATCTCAGGAGCCTCAGACAGGTCAGGCCCACCGTCCAGATTCTGGTCCTCTGTCTCACCAGGGCGTGACCAGGGCCTCCACGTGGCGCTGCCTTCAACTTTGTTTTTTTCCTGAAGGTCACAGAGTCACGCTTCAAAACAAGTCTGATGTGACCACTCCCTTCCATGCCCCAGGTAATGGTCAACTGTCCAGCTGGTCAGGAGAGGGGCTGTCTGCCCCCTGGTGTCCTCTGCTTGGCCTCCTCCTGTGTCCCTGGTGCAGACCAGGGGGCTTTGGGAGGAAGCAGGTGGACAGGGACCTATACCCATGTCCCTGGACTTGTAGTCCAGGACTCCTTCTCCCCTGCAGGGCAGCTGGCCTTCCTAAAGTGAGGCTACCCAAAGCGGAGCAGGGACACCTGGTGCAAGGGGATCCATCCAGGTGGCCTTGCCTTCCAACAAAAATCTCAAGGAGATCCCAGAAGGCTCCAAGAGACACGCTGCCCCCCAGCTGTCACCATGTGGACCATCAGAGCAAGAGGACCAAACGAGGGGACCATGGCAGCCCAGAGCCCTGCTCCTTGTGCCCCACATCCACCCCCACAGTCCTGCTTCCTGCAACTGAAGCCAGGTGTCCACAGTGAGCCACCCCAGCATGAGACCACAGCCACACGTGAGCCTGGAGTGTCCTTCCTGTGGGAGTGTCGACGTTCTTTCTCCTGTGGAGAACACACATAAAGCTGATCATCAGCGTGCAGCTGAGTGGCTTTGACGAGCTGTGCCGCTGGCCCCTCTGCTTGGTCTGAGACACTTTCGTCACCCCAGAGGAGCCTGTGTACCTCGAGCAGTCATCCCCCCACGGGCGACCACCAATCTGCCTTCTGTCCCTGGGTGACCTCATCTGGACGCTTCACCTTCGTAGACAACGCGTGGCCTTTCGTGTCCGGTTTCTTCCCTTAGCATTCTGTCCTGGGAGCACGTCCTCGCGGTGGCATGGGCCAGGGCCCCATTCCTTCCCATGGCTGAGTGACATTGCGCTGTGTGGCTGGACCACATTTTGCTTATCTTCTCCTCCGTGGAGGGACATTTGGGTGGTTTCCCTTTGGGCCACCGTGAACAGTGCCGCCGTGAACACTCGTGTGTGGATGAGCTGAAACACGTCTTTGGGCACCGTCTCAGGAGTGGAATTGCTCGGTCGCGTGCTGATCCTCTAGCTCTGGAGGAGCCCTCCGACATCATTTTGTGGTGAGCTCCTACTCATCCTGATGGAGGTGGAGTCGCCAGGGATCTCACCCCTGGCGAGGCCGAGGTGGCCGGCTCCAGGAGCGGCTGCTTTATCTAAAGCCTGCCGAGCTCCGGCTAAGAACTCAGCTGCACTGTGGAGTGTCCCCCATGGCCCTCTGAGCTGGGGGCCCTTGTTAGACCAGTTTTCCAGGGAAGACAACTGAGACTTAGAGGCTAAGCCACGTGCTCAAGGTCACGAAGGGTCACGAAGCCAGAATTCCACGTCGGGAGGCTTGGCCTCAGCCGTGTTCTCCATCCCTAACCCCGTGTGTCTGAAATGTGCCAAATGATTCTGTTTGGGCTCAGAAGGTGACAGGTAGGGGCTGGCAGCAGCAGACCTCTGGTCCTCATCTGGCCAGGCACAGTCTGCTGTGACAGTGAGCTTGCCAGCCGTGAGCACACCCACGTGGACAGCAGGTGCTGACCCACAGGTGGCCAGAGTGCAGCCCCACAGGCAAATCACCCAGGACACAGATGAGTGCCCACCACCGCAAAGTCCAGGCCTGTCACCCAGAACCGCTCATGACCGTGACTTACTCGCTCATGACCGTGACTTACTCTTGTCTGCCGTGGTGCAGACCTAGGGGGCGCTGTGTCCCCACTTTACAGACAAGGGACCTGGGTCCCCATTGACCAGTGTTCAGGTCAGGACCACAGGGTTGCAGATGGCGCAGCTGCTGTCCATCCAGAAGCTTGGGTTTGGTGGCCACATGGGTGATGATACCCACTGCCTGCCTCCCTCAGGAACATCCGATTTTGCCCAAGAGAAGTTTCCAGGAGTTCATTGCCCAGGCTACCTCCTAGGAGTGACTTGGGTCTCTTCATTGTCTCAGATGACACCTAGCCACTTTTTATAGCTTAAAAAAAAAAAATCTAAATCTTGGTGTTAGTTCCTCCCGATCTCTCACGTTTGCCTTTTTTCAAAACGCAGTGCGAGTCGCCCCCCATCCACCTAAACCTGCTGAGTTAGGGGGCCCCAGAGGCCGCGGCGCAGAGCGGATGTGTCCGTGTGCCTTGTGCTGCCGCAGCCTTCTCCGGGTGTGATCAAACATCAAGCTAAGTAGCAAATAAATCTCTCCATCTCATAAGCGGCACAGCGAGATCATGTAAATGCAAATGAAGGACCTGGTTTCAAGCTGTCGAGGGGGAGGGGAGGGAACACCAGGGCCCTGTCACCACCTCCGCCTCACTCAGCTAGGGCCATACATCAGCTGTGAGAGAGCGCGGGCAGCAGAGGGAGGCTGGCCGCCCCAGGGAGCAGCCGGGCGGGCGGCAGGGCACAGGCAGCCAGGGCGTGAGAGCAGACAGGGCAGGTGCCCTGGTAGACCCTGGAGCAGCGTCCCCACGGCCCCGGGCTCCCTTGGAGCTCATCCACAGAGTGACTCTGGGCCACGCGGGAGTGACCGCAGCCACTGTTTGCCCAGCAGGCTCCTAGAGGCTCTGAGCGCTACAACGGCCCCTGAGGTTGGCAGGTGAGGGCAGGAGGCCAGGCAAGCTGAGCGGCCTGCCCAGGGCCACGCGGGAATCCATCTCAGTCCCACAGGACGCCACTGACATGCGGGTCTTCCTGTCTCTCCCACGTGGCCACCAGCTCCCCCCCCCAGGCCTCCCTGAACCCTCCGCAGCCACCTTGGCCCCCCTACAGACTTGCTGCAGGGACCCGATGACTCTGAAGAGCCACGGCGGAGCTGCTTCACAGGACGCAGAGTCCTAGGGCCTAGCTCAGCTCTTTGGCTTTTGTAATGACAAAAGTAGACTCTCATCCTCCGAAGCTGGGCGCTGGTGACACACCTGCATGCAGGCCGGTTCTGCTCTGCCTCCTTCCAGGTTTTTTCCAACACGGTTTAGAAATGACGGTCGGAACCGTGGTGTATGTAACGTGGTGGATCCTGCTGAGTCTTTTTTTCACTTGACATTATTTTATGTGCCTTTGATCACATGTAGATGTGGTCTTCTGGTATGTGGCTTTGTAGCATCATTATGCAATGTTCAACTGCCACTCAGACTACGCACGGGGTTCAAAGCACCCGGCTTCTCCGACGGCAACGCCTGGGTCCTTTGATGCCTAATGCGCCTACTTTACATGATTGTTTATCTGAGCCTCTCATTATGGAAATAAATAAATATCCTCTATGCTAATAACGATCACAATTTGCATTTATATTGTGGTTTTCATTCGAGGATCCTAAGTTGTTTTACAATAATGAACTACCCCTGCGTGAGCACGGTGTTTGCGTGTGCATCTGTATGCATGGGTAGAGCTATGTACAGATATTTATTTAATAACTACCAGGCAATAACTGTGGGCTTTCACATCTCTAGGCTTTAATAGGATGCAGGAATCTTGAGTGGAGGCTTTTCAAACGACAGACAGACCTTCTTTGAGTTGAGACGCGGACTAGAGGTCAGTGAGTGACCCTGCGTGGGTTGCCAGCCGGCGGGGAGTGACCATGCCGTGGCAGGGCTGGCTCTCGATGCGCTGAGCGTCCTGGGCAGGGAGGACCCCAGCCTCCAGCTCCCCTAGAGACCTGCCAGGTGGGAAACAGCCCGGTCCTTGGTCCAGGGGTCCCTCTGGGGCCTCATGAACAACACACCCCACAGACCTCATCCCTTTTCAGTGGTGGACTCACTAAGGCTTGAGAAAGGGCTCTGGAGGGCTAAGACGGCGCTTGAGCTGCGGGGCTGGGTCACCTGGGTGGAGGCTGAGGTCAGGCTCCTGGGCCAGGTCCAGGGGAGGGAGGACCCCAGAGCAGAACCTGCAGGAAATACCACCTTGACCCGCTCTGGGAGGGGCCAGGGTTCTCGCACTGGCCACTGGCCCCTCTGGGGGCTGCCTGGCCCCTGGGTTCCAGTGACATTTCGGGGCCTGTCCTTCGGGCGGCGAGTGGAGGGAGCCATGGCTGGAGGAGGAGCCAGGAGAATCCCAGGACCCCTGGGACAGGGAGAGAGAAGGTTTTAATTAGAGCTGAGAGATGGGAATAAGGCAGGGAGGGATGACATCTTAATCAGGTTTAATGAAGCTGTCTGCTGGTGGGGACAGCTGTCACCCAGAGCTGTGTTCCAGCCAAGCCACTCGGTGAGGAGGAAACTCAGGAAAAGGCGGTTGATGGTGCTGGGGAGGGCGGGGTGGCCAGAGTCGAGCGGGGATCTGCCTCCCACGTTTGCCTCTTGATTCTGACACCTGGGGACCAGGGACTCCCACCGGGGAGCCACTTTAAACGCCTCCAATGTTCCACAGTCCCCGGGTGAGAACCCAGGCACGCCTCTCCGACGGAATCAAGGACTTTGCACAAAATACCACAAGGATTCAGCCATAAGAAATGGTCTGGGGGCCAGAGGGCTTCGTCAGCCCCTTCCCTGACTGAGCCTCGACTTCCCATCTGTCCAGGGGCCTGGCACCAGGCCCAGTGGAACCCGGGTCTGTCCCCGCCTCTCTTTCCCCCGCCCCCACAGTCACCGTGGGGGTGTGGTCTCCAGGGTGTCCGGTCCCCCCCCCCCCCCCCCGCGTGGTGTGGGCACCACCTCTCACAGAGGCTTGGCGGAGCTCTGGGAGGAACACAGGAAGCTCTTAGCACATGCTCAGCAACACAGTCAGCACTCAATAAAGGGGGCTGCTAGAGGCAGTCCCTGGACAGACACCTGCCTTGCATGTAGGAGGTGCCCAATAAATGTTTGTTCTCTTGTTTCCACCTTCACTTTCTTCAGCAAGACAGCGTGGTGGGTCTCAGAGATCCATGTGCAGGGAGGGTGCTCTCAGACTCCATGCCCTGCCATCTGCCCCAGGACCTTTGCACCACCCAGCCTGAGAGCTGGCTGAAGGGCCCCTTTTTGTCTGCCACGAGCCATTTCTCATCCTGGGCAGGTGGGCTGCTTGGGGACTCCTCGAGCTGATCAAAGCTGAGATCTGGGACTGGGTCCCATCAGTTCTGGGGACGTCAGAGGGAGGTTGCCATGGAAAAGCCAGTGACCGGGAGGCCTCAGGTGGCTTTGCTTGGCTTCTCGGTGGCAGCTGGTCTCCGACAGCTGTCACAGACTGCTGGCCCTGGTCCCGGAGCTCAGGGCTGGGCGCTCCTCGGAGCACCTGTTTGTCAGGCCGAGCTGGCTTTGCACACCCCTGAGGCACCCGGGGACCTGCAGCCCCCTCGGTCACGCAGCGGTTCCCCTCGGGCTTTCGGAAGCCCCCTGGGTCAGCTGGGCACCTCTGTCCCCCGGGAGCTCCAGCACGCATTCCCCCCTGGGATCTTTTTCTGGGCCAGCTCTGCCCAAATGCCAACCCAAGATCTCTGTGGATCCTGGGACTGCTTTCCTGACCGCCTTCCCAGGCCCAGCCAAGACGTAGCTCCCGGGTCGGGAAGCGTGTGCCGGGTCGCCCTGTGAACCGGCAGCGCGCCCACCGCCCCGTCCACCCATCGCAGCAGCCCCCTGGGGTCTCCGTGGGAGCTGCTGGGTCTGCTCTGCTCCTGGTGTGTGCAGCCACGGTGCCAAGAAGTCCCAGCCCTGCCGTCCTGTGGGGGCAAGACCCCCCTTGCAGGGAGTGGCTCTGGGCACAGGAGGAGTCAGTGCATGGTCCCAAGCTGTCGATGCTGAACACGCGCTCACTGAGGGGGCAGCCAGGAGCAGGAGGGTGGCCCGTGTTTGAATCCTGCCTTGGGCACTCCTTAGCTTTGGACAGACAAGCTCGAGAGCTCTCTGGCCTCCATGTCCTCGCCCAGGAAATGGGGACGGCAGGACACCCCTTTGCAGGATGGTGGTGAGCCTTGGCAGGAGTGGGCGGGCCTGGCCAGGGACGCCACCCCCCCGGGCGCAGTGGTGGGTGACACTGCCGCGGAGCATGAGGCCCGTGGCTGTCCAGTGGGGCCACCTTGCTGGGCAGATGATGGGGGTGGGGAACCCGCTGTGCCTCTAGGCTCCTCTAGGGACGAGGAGACGCGACTCCTCAGGGACTACAGCTCCCATGGGATTTCAGGTGTGGGAGGCGTTTGGGGACAGGTGGAAGAGAGAAGGCGACAGGGACTCCAACAGCTCCACGAGGCCCACAGGTGTCCTCTGCCTGGGCCGGGGACCGGCCAGGGACCGCTGGGGTTTCCTGCCAGCGGGCACTTGGGTGCGACCCGCAGAGGAGGGAGCGGGTCATGGCCAGGGCAGGAGGCCGAGGACCGGGGGTTCCTCCGAATGGCCCCCTCTGGTAGGTTCTCGGGAAGTTTCAGCTGGTCCCACGGGTGACAGTGTGAGGACTCGGGAAGGCCCCTTGCGTTCTCAGGGACACGGCGCCGGCCTCAGAAGTGGGTCAGAGGCACCGGGCCCAGTGGAACCCGGGTCTGTCCCCTCAGTCCTGGCGTGAAGCCGCGTCTCCCGTGTGGACCGTGTGGACCGTGTGGACCGGGGAGCCTGTTGCTCGGGCCACAGGCAGGATGGCCTGGGGTGAAGACACCAGGTGGAGGGACATGGAGACCTGCACCCCCGACTCCTGGCAGCTCCCAGGCACCAGAGGCTGGTCTTCGAGGAGCAGCGGGGCACGGCCTGGCTCCTTCCTCCCCCCTGAGCAAGGACCCGAGCAGGACTCTGGCTCTGGCTTCACTCCCCGGTTCCTCGGCCTCAGCCAGCCTCCTGGCCACCTGGGCCTGCCTGTCCTGGGAGGGCCGTCACGTGCACAGGGCGTTGGGAGAGTCCTGGCCTCCACACACTAGGTCAAGGCCAGGCCCCTCTCGAGCTGGGACACTCACAGTAGGCAGGCATGGCCAAGGGTCCTCCAGGGACCAGTCAGCCTGGCCCAGGACCACCAGTGCCTGACCTTCTGTGGCCTGAGCCTTCACGCCAGATGCCTTCCACTGCGAGGGCCATTCCGGGTGTGTCCAGCACTTGGCCATCAGTCCAGCTGTTCACCGTGGACATGTCTGTTGGATGGGCACAGTCACTCGTTTCTCTTGGGTGTCCAGGAGGGCAGTGTTGGACTATAGGACAGACATATGTGTAGCTTCAATGGATAATACACTAGCAATTTTCCTCGGTGGTTGTGACAGTTGACAGTCCCGGCAAGATCACAAGTGTTCTGATGGCTCCAAATCCTCACCAGCAGCATTGACCTTTTACTTTGTGTTTCCCAGAAGTTGAGCACCTTGACATATGGGTCTTGGCCACTTGGGCATCCTTTGAATGAAGTGCCTATTCAAGTCTTGCTCATTTTTCTGTAGGAGTGTTCACCTTTTTCTTATTGATGGGTAGTTGCTCTTTATTTGTGACAGATACAAGTCTTTTGTTGGGTACATACATTGCAGATGTCTTCTCTCACTTTTTGTACACTGGGATTTTTAACGTGTGGAGGGGACACTCTGCGCTTTCCTCAACTACACCTGCTGGTGCACTTGACTGCCATTCCTTGTCCTTCCTGCAAGACAGTGGGTTTCGTTAACAGCAGGGGCTGTACATCTGTTTTGTTCACCTTGGGACTCTCAGCACAGGGCCTGGTTCACAAGAGGTTAAAAAAAAACAACAAACATTTGTGGGAAGACTGCAGGAGCAAACTTCGGTTGGGATGTTTTTTGCAGCCTGAGCCTTCCACAGTTGTTGAGCCCAGGCAACCGTGCTAAAAAGCACAGAGATGGCGGCGCCGGCCTGTTCCCCAGCCCCCACCCACTGGAGGGTGTCAGCCAGCTCTGGAGTCTGTCTGTCGGTCCTCTGCCAGCTGGAAGTCTGCCCACCTGCACCTGCCCCGGGGAGGCGGGGCCTCTCCTGGAGAAGTGGCATTTTAATTAACTTCCCCAGCCGTCACTGGAGAGGCTGGATCATTTTCCTAAACAAATAAGAGGCCAGAGCTTTGTTTGCAGCCTGAGGGGTGAGGCCAACGGAAGGAACTCAAAACAGAGTCCCTGTGCCCCCAACTCGGAACTCGGACCCCAGAAAGGCTGGGCCTGGGATGGAGAGGGAGGAGAGGAGGGCGAGGAGGAACCCGAGGAGGCTCCGCTGCGGCTGCGTGTCCTGTGCTCCCGAGATTCACTCCTCGGGGTTGGGGGCCGAGTCCCCATGGGAGGGGAGGGAGGGGTCAGGCCAGGAACTGCGGACGTCCTTGTCCTGGTAGGAAGGGGACGGGCTCCAGGAGAATGCATAAGAAGGCGCCACCTGCTCACTGGGAAGCAGGCCTCCACCAGAGGCCAGACCTTGAACTTCCAGCCCGCAGAGCCCTCAGGAACAGATCGAGGCCGCTCTGCAGGGGGCTGGGACTATGGCAGGGGTTTCTCCCACCCGCCACCTCAGGTCGCCGTGGATGAGCATCCCCTGGGTGCCAGGCCCTGGGGAAGGCCGACAGGGTGTATCTGAAGTCTCTGTACCTTCCGCTTAATTTTGCTGTGAATTAAATTAACCTGCTCTAAAATATAAAATACACAAAGTTTGAGTTGACTTTAACAAATAACTGAGGACTGGCCCCTGCCCTGGGACACTCTCCTCTGGGAGACGGACGCGACGCTGCTCTCTGGGAGGGACACTGCTCTGTGGATTTCCACGGCCTCATTCGAGGCGGAACTCACAGGCCACGGCTCACCATTCAGAGCGGACAAGTCACCTCTCTCGGCACCTGCAGAGCTGTGCTTCCGCCACCACAACTTAGAAGCATTCTCCTGTCCCCCACAAAACAGCCTTCGGCCATCTCCGCCCCTCACCCAGTTCTCCGGCCTGCCGTCCCCGCCTCCCCAGCCTCCACCGGCCAACCTCCCTCTGCCTCTGTGGCTTTGCCTCTAGGGCACCTCACGTACCTGGAGCCACACAGGCTGCCTCCCGTGTGTGTCCTCCCCACCGCACGCTGCCATGACCCTCGGACACTGCAGTCGTCACCATGGAAAGTAGAGAGGGCTCTGCCGTGTGCCACCAGGAAGAAGATGGCCTGGACGCCGTGGCTCGGGCTGTGTGGGCATTTAGGGCCCGAGTGCGGTGGCCCGGCAGGTGCACTCCAGGGAAGGGACGCAGTCGCACAGGACAGAACCCCTGAGCTGAGCGTGGGTGGGGTCCGGGAGTCCTGGGCAGAGGCAGTGCCTTCCAGGAAGCCCGGTGGAGCCTCGACTGCTGGGCTCCGGGGTCTCGGATGTCGGGCAGTGGGCTCCTCTGGCAGGGCCTGGGCGGCCAGCCCGAGGGAGGGGGTTCATTCCCAAGGTCTCCATGGGCCTTGGCCGAGGCCCCCAACCAGTGTCCCCCTCCAGGCACCTACCTGCACAGACGAGGTGCCGGGGGTAGTGCGAGGCGAGGCCAAGCCGGTCACACCCTCTGGACCTCCAGGGGCGCTGGAGCGGGGAGGTGCTGGCAGACCACACCCAGGGCGGCCAGTCCTGGGCCTGTGGGCCTGGGGCAGCGGGGGGGCTGCTGCCCATAGGCTGACGGCACCAGGGAGCCGTGAACCTGGGCTGGTATGGATCAGCCCGTGGATCTGAGTGGAAGACAGCCGGGTTCCAGCCCAGCTCGCCACGTCGGCTGCCCGGCCTGATGTGACCTCAGGGTCCCCGTCATACAGTGGGGAGGAAACGGGCGGCACCCGGGGAAGGCAGGGAAGGCGTGGGAGGGCACAGTTCGGTGTCTGGGGCTCAGGGATGACCAAGGCCGATGCTCAGGGCCTGGGCAGGGCTCTGACCCGGGGAGCCGCTGCCCTAAAGGCATCCTGGGTGGGCAAAGGCCCTGCCCTCTGGGCCTGCTCCTGTCTGCACCACGGGGAAACCAATGTGGTTGAAGTTGCACCAATCTCCTCCATACCGACCCCTTCTGGGGCCCAAGGAGGTGCTTTCCAGAGACCCAGAGGGTAGAAAGAGCTGCCCAGGTGCCAAGGGGGTGGCCGTGGGCGCTGTCACTGTGTCCCCAGCCCTGTGGGACACGACAATGGCTTGAGCCGCCCCAGCAGGAAGGAAGTGTTAGCTAGGAAGGACGCCCTCCCCTGGTGGCCTCCAGACGGTCCCCTTGACCCAGTCCCGGGTCTCCAGACACAGTGGGGTAGGCCTGGGCTCCGTCTGGCACAGCTGCTTGCCCAGCTCTGGCCTCCCGTGACACCCTGTGACACCCTCCTTCCCCGCCCCCCGGGATGGGCTGCGTCCCTGCTGCCCGGCTCTCGGCACCAGCGGGCCGCGCAGTGTGGTGCCCAGCTTGGCTCCTCTCGGGAGGCCTGGGCGGCCCACCTCGGGGCCCCGAAGGCTGGGCACAGGGCTGGCCACCTCCGCCCCTCACGCTGCTCTCTCTCCCACAGGCTGAACTCGGCAAGCCCCGGGAGAGGAGCTGCAGCCTGCCTGGCATCGACTTCAATTACGGGCTCTACATCCGGGGGCTGGACGGAGGGGTCCCCGAAGGTGAGGGGCTGTGCCTGGAGCACCGGGGCCTGGGGGGTAGCGGGAGGCCCACCCCCTCCCTGGACTCTCCACCCGGGCCGGCCGCCTGGCAGCTGGCCGGGGGCCGGAGAAGACCCCAGGGGCCTCCTCTGAAGGACAATTCTGGCGGGGACACAAGCCTGGGAAGACAAGGGTGGCCGAGACGGAGTGGACCAAGCAGGGTCCAGGTCTGAGCCAGGGCAGGAACAGGGCCCAGGGAAGGCTGCCTTGCTGAGCTGCTCAGGCAGTGACGGACGTCTTGAGGGCCCAGCCGAGGTCCAGGAGCAGGAGAGCCACCTCCTCAGGACGCCAGGCGCCCTCGGGAATCCCTGGGGATGCCGCTCTGCCCTTTGGGGCCAGGCTGTCACCCAGCAGGTTTGCTGGGACAGGAGCCTGTCTCCTCTCAGTCCTGGGTCCTGAGTGACTTACCCCAGCTGACCACTGCCCTGTGTTCTGTCCCCCTTCAGCCTTAGGGCACTGGGACGTGTTTAAGCAGCAGCCCACCTGCCCCCAAGAGCTAACCCGGAACTATATCGCCATGAACCGCGGGGCAGTGAAGGCTGGCCTGGTGACCGCCCGGGAGAACATCCTGTACCGGCAGCTCAACGACATCCGCATCAGCGACAAGGACGACCGGCGGACCAAGAAGGACGCACCCTCCCTGCCCCCAGACATGACCTATGGCATCCAGGCACGGTACGGAGGCTGGCCGGTGGCGGATGGGAGGACAGAGGCTGGCCGGTCGCAGATGGGAGGGCCAGGTGGGGGGCTGGCCAGGCAGAGAGCAAACGTGGTTCTTAGGCTCTTCCTCTCTCCGAAGCCCGGCTCCCCGGGCCTCACGGGGGGCTGTGCTGACACAGGCCACCCACCGCGGCCCAGGCACAGGTGTGGTGACGTGAGGGAGGGCAGGAGCAGGCCGGTGCCCTGCACCCCAGACAGCCCAGGGGGCCAGGCACTGGCTCAAACCAGGCATCTGCCTGTGACTAGCCGCGGGCACCGGGCCTCCCTGATAGGCCAGGTAGGACAGGAGGACAACAGTAGGTGCCTGGTGTTGCTACGGGGCTTTGGTGACGTAAAGCTCTCTGCCCTCACCTCAGCTCAGTGCCAGGACTTGGTGAGCACTCCACAGATGTCAGCTGCTGTCCCGGTTAAAATGACGACTGCAGTCCTGGGAGTCATGAGGTTCTTAAAAATCTAATTGAAGTCTGACTTACACATAGAAAAGGGCACGGATCACCCAGGGCTCGGCTCCGTGCATTTTATGGATGGAAATGCTCAGCACCAGCCACCAGGAGTGGAGAATCGCCTGGGAAAGCGCTGCTCTCAGGCCCTGTGGTCACCATCGATCAGGCGCGTGTCCCTGTGTGCTCTGGCGTGTCCCCGTTAACGTCAACGCTCTGAGCTTTGCAGCAGAGACTCGACCAGCCTGGGCCTGAGGCTGGTTGCTGAGTGCCTGAGGGCCCACCGTCCACACGGAAACGGGCAGGGAGATGGTGACCACAGCCAGGGGCTGGAGAGCCCTGTGCCCTCCCGTTCTTACCCGCCTGCCCTCCTGGCAGAACAGCCCCTCCCCAGGCAGAGGAGGGCAACGGCTGGGGACTTTGCCCTCTTTGCTGATCTGGCCTGCCTGGCACCAGACTCCTCTGTCGGCACAGGGAACCCGCCTCCACCTCCCACTTCGTGGGAACCCAGGTCGCCTTGACTTCAGGGAGGGGATGTGATCAGGCCTGGCCTATCAGGGCATCAGGTTCCCCTGACCCAGTGATTGGTGTGACCCAGGTCTGGCCAGTCCCTGCACTTTCAAGCCCTGGTCACAGTGGTGGCCTCAGAGGCAGACAGGTGGCTCACTTCCCATGACATGCTGTAAAAGGAGAAAGCGGTTGTATGTGATCAAAACTCAACTTGAACTGCCTTGACTATGGTTCAGGGAATGTATTGGCTCATGAGATCAAAGGCCTGGGATAGGACAGAGCTTCAGGTACAGCTGGGTCCAGGCAGTCGGGTGAGGGCACCAGCAGATGGCCTGTCTCTCCAAGTCATGGCTGTGGGCCAGGGCTTGGTCCACTCCCTGAGGGCTTCTTCCTTGCCTGACAAAGTGGGCAGTGGCTATTCCATTTTACATCTTACTCTCTGAGTGGGGAGGGTCTAGGGAACTGTATAAGGCTGATGACCCACACTTTTTGGTCCAGTAGGTCACAGGCCTGTCCTTGAACTGACTGCTGGCTGTGACTAGCCAGCCAGGGTCACATGTCAGCCTTGAGCCAATGGCTGAGGCCAGGGAAATCGGATGCCCTGGTGGGCCAGGCCTGATCCCTGCCCTCCCTGCAGGCCGAGAGAGGAGTCCACATGGTGCACTTGGGAGGGTGGTGGAAACGGTGTAGACTGCCTTCTGTTCCCAAAGTGGGGAGCTCGCTGGGCCGCTGAAGCAGTGCTTCACTCAGAGGGGCTCGCCAGCCCCCCTTCTCTATCACCACAGGAACCGACAAAGGTCACTGGCATCCAAGTCCTGCTCTGGACAGATAAGTAGAAAAGCCTGCTCCCCACCGCAGCAGCTGGCCGAGGCCCTGCTGCCCCGGCCCGTCCAGCTGGCGGGCCCCAGGGCCAACGTCCCAGCTCACCTGTGGGCGGCCCTGCTCTGCCACCGGAGGCCACCGAGCCTCCAACCCCAGCCTCCCTTGCAGCCTCCCTTGCAGCCTCCCTTCCTGGCTTCCCGGGACGACTTTCTCTCTTTTGGTGGCGTCTCCACGTTCTATTTGTTCTGTTCCATTTTTACGGAGGTAGAATTATCTGGAGGAGCCACCCCTTTAGCCATTTCCCAGGTGGTGCAGGGGGACTCCGCACACTCGCCCGCCCTGCAGCCCTGCGCCCTCACTGTCCCCAGAACCTTCCACCCCACCCAACAGTGACGCCGCCCCCTCCGCGCGCTCCACTTCCTCCACTGGAGGATTCTAGGTCCCTCCTGTGGATGGGTCACACCGCGTCGCCCTCGGGTCTCTGGCGCCTTGGTTTCCCAGGGTGTCTCCAGCTCCGTGGGCGCCGTGTCTGGTCTGCTGTCCTTGTCCACCTGTCTTCGCTGAGTGCTGTCCCCACCTCCTGTGGTGGTGCCTAGTGCTGCTGTGAACAGGGTGTGCAGACACCTGCCCTGGGTTCTTGGGGTGGCCCTGCTGGGCCACTGGGTGACTCTGGGTCAGTTCTAAGAACACGCCTGCCGTGTTCCAGGCAGGTTGAGGCCCTCTGGACCCTCAGGGCCAGTCCCGCACCCTGGCTTTGCCAGCTTTTCCTTCCCCCGTGGCCTCCCGCGTGCAGCTCAGCTCTCACCAGAAAACGTGCCCTTAAAACTTGGAATGTGACATTGGGGACATGGGAAGTCACTCCTGGGCTGGATTGGCTGTTGTCATTGTCCTTCCCCACCCTGGAGGTGATCCCCAAGTCAGTGGCTCCAGGGCACGCCAGCTCTTCGAGCTTATATTTTTAAAATATTTAAAAGTAGAGCTCGGGGACATTAGGGTCACTGGCTGAGAGCCCTTAGCAGAGGAAGTGGAGGAAAGTTGAGAGCCAGGGAGCCTCCTGAGGTCACACAGCAGGGTGCTAGCTGAGCCGCCAAGGGCCAGGCTGGTGGACACCCTGTCCAGTGCTCTTTCCTCTGGGCCCTGCCTCTAGTTCATTCGAAGATCTCTGCAAACGCCCAGCGGCTCGTCCCCGGCTTCGGTTTCCCTTTGTTATTGCTCCAGTCGGCTGGGCCTGGAGAGGACCCCCATTATCATCCAGCTTTCAATATAAAATCTTAAATTGCTATAAAGCCAAGTGGCCACAATTCCAGGGCAAGGACGTGATGAAGTGCCCGCTACATCTTCTGTGATGGTAAATGGGCTTTGCATATGCAAATTGAATGGATTTTAAAATGGTATTTAATGACAATTTTCGTAGCAGACATTAACATTAATTGCACAGAAATGAAAATGCTACATTAGGTTGCTGTTAGCAGCAAACATCGTGGCCATAAAGCTTTATCTTTATCAACAGCAGCCTTTCCCCGTGTGACAGGGTAGCTCGGCGAATTGCAGGCACAAGGCTTTTATGGAAGGGAAATATCCCCCCAAGCAGGCCCGAATCAGCATCAATTTTGCTTTATTTCTCCGTAAATGGAGGTTAAATGGCTGCTGGAAAAGCTTTTACTGAGACGCCCAACCTGTCTGGCAAACCCTCAGCCTCCCCACGGAAAGGCACAGGGGCAGTTGAAACTGGCCTCCCGTCTCCATAATGGGGCTATTACTTCAGAGTTACGGGCCGAGGCCCCTTCTCTAACGACCTCCTTTTACAAGGCTCAGTTGTATTTATTCCTTTACTTTAAAAGCATGTTAAAAACCAAATCCGATTACATTAGACTGCCGAGGAATTGCCAGGCCGATTTGGTCCAATAAATAAATAAAGAAACAAATGAGCACTGTTTACTCACGACTACGGTGCGTTGAAGTCCCGCTTCTGACTCGATCGATGCACCAAACTCACTCTGAGCTGGGGACGCGGAGCGGCAGAGAGCCTGGACCACACGGGGAGTCAGGCGCCGGCCTCAGCCAGCCCCGGCCCCCCATAAGATCCTCCTTCTGTGAGATGAATGTCGGGGAGGGTGCCCATCTTTACCGCCACCTCCCACTCCCTCCGCCTCTCCATGCCTGACGAGACTCAAACCTGAACTTGGAATTGTGCAATTACTTCCTTTCCAGTTAGCCCATTTGGTTCCCAATTCACAGCAATTTGTTAGGGGTAGATTTCAACCCATGAGCCTCTTGCTACGAGGAAGCAGAGGCCTAAGCAATTATCTGGAAAATGGAAGCCACATGACCTGTGGTCAGGGCTGGGGGCCATTCATGTCAACAGCAGTGTTTCTTTGGCCAGTGCAGTAACTAAAAAAAAAAAAAAAAAAAAAATTAAAATTTGAACAAGGGTCTGGGGTGTAGCTTGGTGGTAGAGCTCTTGCCTCGCATGCATGAGGCCCTGGGTTCATCCCCAGCACCATACAAAAAAAGTTCGAATGAGTTGGCACATTTAAAATGCCAGGCCCTGTAAAGCTCTGGGCTTCCTGCTTCTCTGGACAGACTAGAGGCCTGGGCAGCAGGGGTGGGGGCTGGGGCTGGGGCTGAGGGACGGCAGCTCTTGGTGCGGAGTCAGTGCTCTTCTGTGCACCCCAGTCCTCATGGGGCCTGATTCCCATCATTTGCATGGTCTGCCTGGTCCAGGTAGACCCCGAGTTTGGTGCAGACCTGGTGTAGACCTATGGTCTTGGCCTCAGCTCCCTGTGCCTCTTTTTGACCTCTGAGAACAGTAGGGCAGCTACCAACCAGTGCCGCTGTGGGCTGAGCTTCAATGTCGCTGGCCTTCTGCATGCACGGTGGCTGATCCCTCCCTTTTCCTGTGAGTCAGATGTCATCCTGCACACTGGCCGGCCTGGGAAGAGAGCCTGTTTGCATGAGGTCTAGCTGGCCCCATGAAGTCCACACCTCTGGAATCAAACAGCTGGAAAGAATCCAGGCACTGTCTCCCCATCACTCTCTGATCTCAGCATTCCAGTCAGGGAAGAATTTAAAATTCTCATCACCAGCATGTAAGGCTATAACACAGATCTCAGCAGACTGTGACCTGGGGTCCATAAACAGATATGTCTGGAGGCCAGATATGTAACTATGAAAGAGGCGCTTAATTATTGATGTGTCTTAATCAGTGTCGCTAATGTTCACATGCCCTGGGCACATCTTAATTGTTACTGCTCCTAATTGGTCCAGCATTGCCGATTACCATGAGTCAGTGATGGCGGGGAACATCCAGGGCTGAGAGCAGCTGGTGCTCCTGCTGGATGCGGGCACCTAGACTCTCCCACCACCCTGCTGTGGAGCCTCACGCCGCAAGAATGCTAGAGGGAGATCCATCACTCAGTCAACGAGCACACACCCCCGAGCATCAGTGTCTGACACGGGCCGGATGAATTTATAAGGCAGCTCTGCTCTTGCTGCTGTTACTCAGCAGAAACTGTGACGGGGCTCCGGGCGTCCGCATGAAGCGAGCACGGCTTGGGGACTCTCCCATCCCCAGCTCATAGAAGAGGAGACGAAGGTCCGAGAAGTGAACTGGCCTGTGGCTGCTGTGCAGGAGGGTGGCGGCTAGCCTGGCCTGAATGCCTATGATGGTGACTGTGGCACTCATCTGTGTCCTTCACAAACACCAGGGTGGGGGTGACATGGCTAGAGATGACACCTGCACTAGGGGGGTGGGGCGCTGAGGCAGGAGACAGCGCCTGGACTTTGTTCTTAAATCTTTAGACCGCAACCTGAACGTGTTGGGAGAGCCGTGGGATGCTCACGAGCCAGTCGGCTGAAACTGTGGCAGAATACCTGCGGCCATCAGCTGGCTCAGGGCTCCAGCCCAACAGGGGTTGGCCCTGTCCCTGTGGGCCTGTGGCAAGGCAGCAGCTCACCTCATGGTAGCGGACACACACAGAGAGGGAGGATGGCCAGGCCCCAGCGTCCCCCGGGGCACACCTGGTGCCACTGGAAGACTCCCACCGCTTCCCAGGAGAGCCACGGCCGGGAGCCAGGCCTTGCACCCAGGGTTACCCAGACCACAGCCTGTGAATTCCTTCACCCTTCATGGCTCCCCACTTCCCGATGAGCTCCACGCCCCTCGACGGAGGACAGGGTGTCCGAACCTTCACCACACCAGGTGCTCCAGCCCCTCCTACTAATCCCAGGATCTGCAGGGCTGACCCCAGGGCCTTTGATGCAGAGGCCCTTGGTAAATGCTCACTGAATGAAGGCACCATCGACATCAAACAGCGGCAGCACCTCCCGTAGAACCCTCCGTCCCTTCACAGGGAGCCTGTCCGCCCCCCCCCCCCCCCGCCGGGTGCTGAAAACACACAGAAATGGAGAAATAAGAAACCTAAGAAGCACAGAGACTGCTGAGGGCCCAACCTTCCGCCGGCGGCTCTGCCTGCCCTGCATCAGATGCGTCACCAGCCTGACGCTGACATGTCTGAAGGATGGGGAAATTTTACAGCCTGTTAAAAAATGTTTGCTGCCTGACAGGTTTTTTGAATCTCTCTGCCAAGCTGATTTATTTTACAAATTTACCATGGGCCCATCAATCACTCTGGGTTATTTTGTTTCTCCTGGAGCCGGTGGCCAAAATCCAGCCACCCACCCAAACTCCTATGAAATGATGACAAGCCCCTTCCCAGAGCCTCTCAAGGGCCAGCTCCTGCCCTGCATCCCGCCTGGGCGGAACCCAGGCTGACCACAAGGGGGAGCTGCAGCCCTCTCCTGCCCGCAGCCTGCGTCCCTCCAGGCAAAGCCACGCGGCTCCGGCCCCTCCTGCCAGCCTCATTTCTCTGTGGTCTCCCCTGGACACTCAAGTCCCCTAGGACGGGGAGAAGATCAGTTTTGTCTCCTGTTGTATAGGCATCAGTGTCCAGGGCTGGTGCACCTCCGTGGTGGTGGAGCACTTGCCTAGTGTGTGTGAGGTTCTGGGTTCCATCCCCAGCACCTCAAAGAAAACACACACACACACACACACACACACATTTTATATATAAACACACACTGGGGCTGGGGGTGTGGCTCAAGCGGTAGCGCGCTCGCCTGGCGTGCGTGCGGCCCGGGTTCGATCCTCAGCACCACATACCAACAAAGATGTTGTGTCCGCCGAGAACTAAAAAAAATAATAAATATTAAAAATTCTCTCTCTCTCTCTCTCTCTGCTCTCTCACTCTCTCTTTAAAAAAAAAATAAACACACATGTATCTAGACGTGTGTGTGTTTCAGAGTCTAACCAGGTGCGTGGCACATAGTAGGCATTCATAAATATTTCTCGTGGTCCAGAACTCTTTTAGGCTTCGAGACAGTTACTGAAAGTCAAAAGGCAGTCTATTGGAAACCAAGAGAAGGGATGGAAAGCTGGAGACTCCCGTGTCATTTAAAAGACTGTCCTGTGTCCCTGTTCCTCCCCCCATCTCTGCTTAGGTCATAGATTCTTGGCTGTATTAGAGAGGTAGCAAGTGCAAACAAGGGAGGTGACCTCTGCTCCATCTGCTGCTCAGGTCAGCATGAAGTTCAGAAGTGCCCAGCACTGTTCCTGCAGGAGAAGGCCCACAGACAGGAGTGTACGCAGAGGGAGCCAAGGGTGCTGCTGGGGCAGAAGAGGGAGACCCTGTGCAGGGAGAAAGCGGCAGTGAGGGAGGAGGGTGCAGAGGAGACGCAGCAGCAGCAGCAGCAGCTAACTCCACAGCCTTGCCTGGGGGTGTGCTCAGGGCCTCAGCTACTGGCCGCCAGCTCCTTCTTCTTCTTCCCTCTTCTCCTTCTTCCTCCTCCTCCTTTCCTCCTCCTCCTCTTCCATCCTCCTCCTCCTCCTCCTCCTCCTCCTCCTCCTCCTCCTCCTCCTCTTCTTCTTCCTCTTCCTCCTCTTCCTCCTCCTCTTCCCTCCTCCTCCTCCTCTTCTTCTTCCTCTTCCTCCTCTTCCTCTTCCTCTTCCCTCCTCCTCCTCCTCTTCCTCTTCCTCCTCCTCCTTTCCTCCTCCTCCTCTTCCCTCCTCCTCCTCCTCCTCCTCCTCCTCCTCCTCTTCCTCCTCCTCCTCTTCCTCCTCCTCCTCTTCTTCATCCTCTTCCTCCTCTTCCTCCTCTTCCTCCTCCTCCTCTTCCTCCTCTTCCTCTTCCTCTTCCTCCTCCTCCTTTCCTCCTCCTCCTCTTCCCTCCTCCTCCTCCCTCCTCCTCCCTCTTCCTCCCTCCTCCTCCTCCTCTTCCTCCTCCTCTTTCTCTTCCTCCTTTCCTCCTCCTCCTCTTCCCTCCTCCTCCTCCCTCCTCCTCCTCCCTCTTCCTCCCTCCTCCTCCTCCTCTTCTTCCTCCTCTTCCTCCTCCTCTTCCTCCTCCATCCTCCTCCTCTTCTTCCTCCTCTTCCTCCTCCATCCTCCTCCTCTTCTTCCTCCTCTTCCTCCTCCTCTTCCTCCTCCATCCTCCTCCTCTTCCTCCTCCTCCTCCATCCTCCTCCTCCCTCCTCCTCCTCTTCCTCCTCTTCTTCCTCCTCTTCCTCTTCCTCCTCCTCCCTCCTCCTCCTCTTCCTCCTCCTCCTCCTCTTCCTCTTCCTCCTCCTCCTTTCTCCTCCTCCTCCTCTTTTTTTGGCACTGGGGATTGAGCCCAGGATGTTGTACCACGAGCTCATCCCCAGCCCTTTTCATATTTTGAGACAGGGTCTCACTGAGTTGTGAGTTGCCGAGTCTGGCTTTGAACTTGCAATCCCTCCTGCCTCAGCCTCCCGTGTCACTGGGATCACAGGCTGCACCAACACACCTGTCTCAACAGCCCTTTCTGGGGAGCACAGACCCAGCCGGCCTGGCTTTCCCTGAAGAGCTCCATAGCTGTCACCGCAGCTCTGTGTGGCCAGCTGCCCGTCATGCCGCGAGCCCTGAGGAAACCCAGCATGGAGAAGCTCTGCCCCTAGCAGGCGGTCGCAGGTGCCTAGCGAGGTGGGGGCTCAGCCTGGGCCCTCGCCCAGAGGCCAGAGCAGGTCGTGGAGGGGACGTTGGCCGGCACCCCAGGCCTGTCACTGTGCCACAGGGACCACTGCTGCTGGTCCCACGGGGGTCCCTCCTCCTCGGGCCGGCCCGCTTCCCTGAGCCTGGATCTCGAGGGCCCCGGTGGGGACAGAGGCGAGAGGAGGTGGTGCTTGGGGCCCATTCCCAGGAAGCTTGCCGCCCCGCCCGCCGGCTCCTGCTCTGCTGCAGCCCTGTTGCCAGAGCCAGGAGGCACATCTTTCACGCCTCGCCCCGTCCCCTTTGGCTCTCCGGTGGCCCAGACAGAGATTTATTCCTGGCCTGATGCTCGTGGCATCCAGAGCCGGCAGGGCTCGGGAGGCGCTGACGGGCCCATAATGGATAAGGCTGCGGCTCCCCAGGGGCCTGTCCAGGCCTGAGCCCCATCCATCAGGAGCTGCTGGGTGCCAAGGTCAGCGCTAACGAGGCTCCTGGCTGCTCCCCTCGGGGTCTCCACAGCCGCATGGAGCACGCTGCGGCTCTGCTTTTGATTTTCCAGAGCTGGGCTTTGCCCGCACCAGGGGGAGAGGAGCCCTCCGAGTGCTGGCTGGCCCCTGCCTCTCCCAGCTCCTCTCAGTGTGGGGGTTGCTGGGCGCAGGTCACTAGCTTCTCTGGTGACAAGGTGGCCTGTGACACAGGGCAGGGGGCCCGCCAGTACCCCCAGGAGCCCCAGGAAGAGCCCAGCTTCAGGCCCACACATCAGCCCACAGCCTGGCGCAGGCTTCACAGGATGCTGCACAAAGCTGAGGGCCCCCGGCTCAGCCCCCCAGCTCAGCCCCCGTGGAGGCCAAAGTCCAGCTCATGCTGGACCCCAGAGCCCTACGTGTGCTCTGATTGATGACGACACCAGCCCCCGACTTCTCCAGCTCCAGGGGGGCAGGTGCTGGGCTGTTGCCTCATGCACATCATTTCACAGGACCCCCCAGGACAAAGTCGTTGGCACCGAGTCTCTTAGCTCCGTGTTACAGACAGGAAAACTGAGGCCGGGGCTGAGACAACCAGGCAGGCAGGAAGTGCTTGTGTTGAGAGTCGATCTCAAGTCCACAGGGCCGCTGGGCACGGTGGCTCACGCCTGTCATCCCAGCAGCTCGGGAGACTGAGGCAGGAGGATCGTGAGTTCAAAGCCAGCCTCAGCAAAGGTGAGGTGCTAAGCAACTCAGTGAGACCCTGTCTCTCGCTCGATAAAATATAAAGTAGGGCTGGGGTGTGGCTCAGTGGTCGAGTGCCCTGAGTTCCATCTCTGTTCCCCCTCCAAAAAATAAAAAAATAAAAAGCCCAGGGGGGCTAGCTCTGCCCTGTGCCTCTGCCTGCACCATGTCAGGTGTTTGGGACATGGAGAGGAGGATGAGACAAAAAGAGGCATCTCAGGGCCACATGTGGGCTGCCTCTGGGTGGCAGGCGAGGCCAGCTGTGAAGCCTCTGTGAAGCCTCCTTTGGCTCCAAGACCCCCTGCCCATGGTCCTCCTGCCCCTGGCCTCTCCCTTGCCTCCCCTCCTGCTGGGGATGCTGCTCCCTACCCGGCCCTTCCCAGGCCTCCCACCCTTCGGCTCCCACGTGGTCACTACCTGATGTTCTGTCCACCTCCTGCTGCCAGGCTCGGCCGGGCAGTCTGGTTTCCTCGCTGCTGCATTTCCAATGTGGAGCCCAAGCCTGGAGCCTGTCGACTGACAGCATGAGAAGGAGCAGCAACTGGCCCCAGCCACCCCTGCTCAGGGAGAGCCCCACCCCAGGGCCACCTCTCCTGGGGCACAGACTCTAGTTGGACTCAGCGTCTCAGCCCCAGGGGCCTTTGAAAATCGCTGTTTGTTAGTTCCTGTGGCTTCTGGAACTAATCTCCACAAAGTAGGTGGCTGAAAACAGCAGGAGCCCCTTGTCTCGCAGCGTGGAGCCCACAAGTCTGGATTCAAGGCACAGCCCTCCGGAAGCCCCCTCCCCAGCTCCTGCCGGCTCCAGCCTCCGCCTCCATCTTCACTCGGCCTTTGCCGTGTCCGTGTCTCCTTGTGTGAGGATGCTGGTCACTCAGGGCCCGCTCGGATCCTCCAGGGTGGCCTCATCTGACGACTTAACTACGTTGACAAAGACCCTTTTCCAGATAAGGCCCGGTTCCGGGGTCTGGTTGTGGACGTGTCTTCTGGGAGCCGCCCTCAGACCCACTGGAGAATAGGAGCCTGTTGACCTGAACGGGTCGGAGCGCCCTGCCCTGTGGCCATCCTCAGGAAACCCTTTAGAGTTGGTTTCTAAGTGGCTGTGCCCTGGGCCTCACTACCCACCCCCTTGGGTGTTTCTGAGAACGACATGAAGTCTGTGATCAGGCAGGAGTTGTAAGGGGCTCGAAGCTGATGGGCACAAGTGCCCAAGGGGACTCTGGTGTTGACCTGGGAACTTTCCAAACAAACAGACAAGTTCAGAAGCTCTGTGACTAACCCCCACCTCTCAGGTTCAACAGATGTCACCGTCTGGTGGCATCTGCTCCCCATCCTCTCCTTTGTGATTAAAGAAACAAATATGACAAAGACAGAAGCCCCTCTTCTCTGGGGACCCCTCTGAGCCTGGAGTGCCCCTGTCTGCAGACAGCAGGCCACACTCTGTCCCTCGGTGTCCACCAACCACGTGGATCAGCTGCCGTGGCTCTGTCCCTCTAAGTCACACTGCATGGTGGCCCGACACGTCACCCTGGTCCACTGATCGTCCGCCTTGATGTCTGGACATCCTAGACTTCTCGCCACCCCGTGACATCGAGGCCCCTGCCAGGCACCCTGCACCCCTGCTGCGTGCGCGTGTGTGATTCCTCAGTTTGACATCGTAGGGGAACTGATAGCCGACCGGGGCCTCTCCGTTTATGATAGACACTGGATTGTTCTTCCAAGCGTCTACGCCATCTGCACCCCATATTCTCTGCTTTCCTACTTTGCTAGTATCAGCAGGTAACAGTGAGGAGATGCTCTCGTCTGTCCACCTGGGCACACAATCAGAGGTGTTCGTGGTCACCTTGGACAATGGAAACCAAGGCACACTGCCCACCATCCAGTCCCCTAACTCAAGTCCACTGCTCTTTCCGTCCCTGTCACTCCTTCCCTGTAGAGATGCCCACCTGGTTCTCACCTGGCCCCAGGCACAGTGGATTGCGGTCCAGAGGCCACGTCCCAGCCATCTCCCCTTCGGGCTCCTCCAGCAGCCCCTGTCCTTTGCTGCCCTGCCGCGGGGCCCCGCGTGGGAGCTGCTGATTGAATTCACCTCGTCAAAACTGTTAACCGATCACAAATGACCTCTTACACAGATTTAGGAGTCAGGACTGCTGCCAGCCCAGCTCCCCGCCCATCATCAGCTTCTATGTGGATCCACAGGCCCAGAGGTCCTCTTGCTAATTAGCTCTCAGAGCCCTGCCAGGGAGGGCGGCTGACCACGTACACCCCTTCCTCCCTGCCCCATAAAGCCAGGACTTGGCAGAGCAGGGCAACCCAGGAAAGGTGGCCAGGGGACAGGGTGGACAAGGGACTCCAGCAGCCCCCCAAGGCAGAGCCAACCAGCCTGTCCACCCGAGTTTCCTTCAGGGGACAGACATGCTGCTGGCTCCTCAGGCCGAGTCCTCTGCAGGGGAAATGCTCGGAGGTGCCACCCTCCAAGGGTGCCAGGGACATCTATGCCAGGACCAGGAGGGTTGGTGTGTGGGGCTCCCTTGTTAACATACAGAGCCCGGGGGGTTGCAGCGGCCAGCAGAGGGGCAGAGGCACCTCCACTTTCCATGAGATCCCGGGTGGTTCTTACTCTTGAGGCTGAACATCACAGGTGGACCTCGGGAGAGGGGGAAAGGAGACCCAGGAGAGGCTGGCCTCTCCCACCTCTGGGGCTGCAGGACCTGAGGGTCAGCTCTCCTCTCCAGGCTGCACAAGGAACGCCCTGGGTGTTCCTGTCCTTGTGGGCTCCTTTTTTTCATCTAAAAATGAACTAAGCCAGTTGTGGCGGCACACGGCTGTCATGTCAGAGATTTGGGAGGCTGAGGATGGAGGATCACAAGTTTGAGTCCAGCCTCAGCAATTTAGCAAGGCCCTAAGCAACTTCATGAGGTCCTGTCTCAAAAAAAAAAAAAAATTCTTAACATAGGAGTGAGATGTAGCTCAGTGGTAGAGCATCACTGGGTTCAGACCCCAGCACCACAAAGAAAAAAAAAAGAGAGAGAGAGAGAAAAGAAACAGACATAGAGCCAAGAGCCAGGGTTGCAGCTTCCCAAGCCTGCAGTACAGAGGGGAAACTGACCCTGGGCAGGACAACAGGGAGAGGGGGACTGGGCCAATCAACCCTGTGCCGGGCTTGAGATAAGGTGCCAGAATTTTTTTTTTTTTTTTTTTTTTTTTTTTTAATAAGAGGCAGGGTGTGTTGTGCCCAGGATGGGCTGGGACTCACAGTCCCCCACTCCTCCTCCAGTCGGGCTGGGACTGCAGCACACACCACTCAGGCCTGCTCAGCCCCTTGCCGATAGGTGGGCATGGGAGCCCAAGTTGCCAGATAGTCCCACGCCTCATTAGGAGAAAGCCAGCCGGATGGATTTTTATGTGAAGTCTTCCTGTTTTAAAAAAATGGGTGATATCACAGTTTTTGAAATGCTATAGGCAGAACTAAGCCTGCTGTGGGCCAGACAAGGCCAAGGGTCTGTGGTCCTCGACCAGCGCAGCCACTGCCCCGTGGTGACAGGGTGAGTTGTCACTCAGGGCAAACTCCCGTTTCTTTGTAAATGGAATGTGGGTGACCTAATAGTTTCTCTCTAGTAGCTTTCTTGTAAGGACGAAGCCACCTGGCCCCAGCATGAGTGTCAGTCAGCATCCTGGCCTGTCACCATGGGGACACAGGATCCCTGTGTTATTCCACCACTGCAGGGGACTGATGGAGTCGTAGCCTTGGTACCTTGCCGGCAACGCTGGTTGGAATCACTTTTTGGGAATCGGGCTGCCGGCTGCAGGCAGGAGCCCAGCGCTCAAGACGGCCCTGGTGGTCACTGGACAGTCAGACCCAGGCACACACCCTGGGGCCTCCAGTCCTGTGCAAAAGAGAAGGTGCCCCCAGGCACGAGGAGCAGTCTGCGGGACCCACCCCTGCTGGGGACGCCCCCAGGTGGACAAGGAGCCCTCAGCCGGCTGGCCATGGTGTGTTGGGTTTGGATCAGAACCTCTGATCTGAGAGAAGCCCAGTCCACCCGTCTCCTCCCTCTTCCAAAAGCAGAGGGTCCACGTCAAGGCCTGTTCTGATCTGAGGAGATGGCCCGTCTCGGAGGCCACCGTCCACCCCTTTGTCCCCTCGAGGCTGTGTGGACGCCCGCGCCGGCGCCTCCCCAGCCCCAGGCAGCTGCAGACCGCTGGCATATTAGAGATGGAATTTAATTTCATTTTAGCAAAATAGCTGTCTCCACTGGAAGACGCGGTGGAGAGCCAAAGAAGGACCCGTCTGGAGTGGAAGCGCGTTCGCAGACCTCTGCGCTGTCATTGATTTTCCAGGAAGAAAAAAATCGCCTCTGGCTACTAAACCGAATTAGTAGTCACTGATGACCAATTATTTCAGCCCGCTGCGAACCGGGAGCCGCACTGAAATCCGGTTTGTCAGACCCGAGCCTCCCTTCTGAAACACCCTTCAACAAATGTGTACCTGAGTCCCTCAGAAGGAGCCTCCACCTGGCTCCCGCCAAGTTCTCCAGCTCCACAAAGTTTTAATGAGCCGCGAAGATGAAGATGAGCTGCCATGAAAGGGCCTCTAATCCACAGGGCCCTCCTGGCAGGAGCGCGCCAAATCAGAGCTGTCAGCCTCAGCCGCCCGCCCGCCGTGTCAGGCTAATGTTTGCAAATGATAATTTCCACTCCCTCGCACGTCCCTGTCCCCGGTGCCTTCATTGGAGATCAGCCCCTGGTCTGGGGCATCAGTCGCCGGCTGCGGCTGCGCGGACGGGTCTGAGTGAACTAATCTGAAGTTTCTCCAAGGCCTGCCCCTGAGTAGCGCTGACTGCATTGCATTTCAGTCCCCGTTTTCCGCTCTATCAGACTTAATTCTGACACGGTTTTGTGGCGAGCAGGGGTTCGCCGGGTGGTGAGGAGCGTTCCTGAGGGGTTCCTTCCAGGTTATTAGCAAAGGATCTGTTGGAGCTCGCTCCTGGCTGGGGCCCTGCGCTGCTGCTGAGCTCCGCCCGGAGGCCCAGGCCGGCCCACAGCCCAGCTCTGAGGCTGGAGGAGCCCTGGCAGCCTGTGGGCCTGAGACCCCTGGGGTGGACAGGAGAGTGGCCTCTTTCCCGGGGAGAAGTCCAGGGAGCGGATTTGCAGAAATGCCTAGCTTAGCTCCACTCCCTGGGCACAGAGCAGGAGTGATGGAGAAGCCAGCCCACCCCCCCCCACCGCCCCCTGCCCCCAGAAGACACGGGCCCAACAGGCCGGCTTTGTGGTCAGGAGCAAAGGGCTTCAGGGTCAGAGGGACCTGGACCCAGATGGGGTCCCAGCCCTGCAGCCTGGCTACTCTACAGGTAGGAGCAGAGCCTGGGACACTGGTTCCTGAGCCTCCATTTCCCATCCGGCAGTGGGCAGGGTGCCCCCTTCCTGGTCCTGAGGAACTGCTCTGCAGGGGAGGACCTGGTCCTGACTCACCCACTCATTTCCCCTCCCTCCTTTGGAGTTCCCTAATTCCACTTCCCTTAGCCCCCCGCCCCCCGCCAGGGCACAGAGGACACACCTTTGTGGAGTAGCCCACCTGCACTCCCTCACCCTGTCACTGCAGGGCGCAGGGCTGCGGGCTGGAGCCTCCCCAGAGGGGCCCTCTCCCGCCAGCTGTGTGGTCTTGAGCAGGACAGTGCATGTCTCTGGGCCTCAGGGGCCTGTCTGTGGAATGGGGTCCGCCTCAGTCTCAAAGTGTGGAGGACTGAGGAAGCAGGCCGGAGGCTAGGGCAGACCCGTACTGGGGCCTGTGGAAGCTCCTGGGTGGCAGGCAGGGTGGGCCAGGGCAGTGAGAGATCTCCCTCACCTTCTACTGTCTCTTTCCTCCCCCTGACAGACCCTGGACCCTCAAGGCCTGCCGCCTCCTCTCACCCCAGCCCACCACCCTCACTCCAGCTCCTCTAGAGCTGCTGTCCTCCCGCCCCTCGGCTGCCCTCCCTCAGAAACCGCCCTCAGCTCCCTAGTGCTTTCCCGTGGACCTTCCCGACTCCGCCCTCCTGCTCAATCTGGTCACTGTCCTTTTCCCTTCAGAACCACCTTACTGAGGTGTAGTTTCGACAATAAAATGACCCACACACCCTGGGACGGGTCGCGATGTGCATCTTGGTGTTGGTGAAGACAGCACATTTCCATCCCCGGGACCTGGCCCCTTCCTTCTGCCCCTCCCAGTACAGGCCTCCTCCCGGGGGGGCCAGGAGCCTGGACGGTCTGGGTGGCCACATACCCTCCAGCTGCGGTAGGGCCTCAGGGGGCCCTCAACCCTGCACCCGGCCCAGGGCCCAGAGCGCGGGACCATCGTCCATCACATGGAAGTTCCTCCTCAAGCTGACCTACTTTTAACATGGTCTTAAAGATAGAAATTGGATGGGATTCCCTAGTTCCTTGTCCCCGACTTGGGCTTCAGGGCCCCTCTCGTTTATCCACAGGAAGGGGCCAGCCACCTCCACTGGGTCTCCTGCCCTGGCAGGCCCTCTGTCCTGGGGCGGGGGTGCCCTGCTTCCCCTTGGCAAGGAGGCCCCAGGACCTGCTCTGCTCCGCTGCTCCATGGCTGAGCGTCCTCCTGCACAGACAGGAGGGAACCCCAGGCGCCACGCTGCCTGGTGCGCACTGTGCAGGGGACATCGGGGCCCTGTCCCATCACCCGGTCCCCGAGGACAAGCTCACGTCTTCCCCAGACCCCTTCTGGGCGACGCAGTAGAGGAGGCCAGCTGTCCTCGGGACAAGCCCCGAAGGCTCTGGGGCCACTCTGCTCATCTGCGAGTGTGGACTCTGTCCTGGGCTGGGGGGTCACAGGGCACACCCAGTCCTCAGAGCCTCGGGTCCAGGTGGACCGGAGCCAGTGCCGTGGTCACTTCACACTCACCTGGGCGTGTGCAGGGCTGGGGGAGGCCCCAGGGGAGGGCCCTGCCAGGCAAAGGAGAGGAGGGGCGGGGGACACCAAGGAGACCTGGGGGAGGGGGCCTCTGGGGGGAGTGGGAGAGGGCTGGCTCCAGGTCTGAGAAAACAGAGCTGTGCGTCCCGCAGGGCCCCGGGGCTGAGAGACAGAGGGGGTGGGTTCGCATTTTTTTTAATATTTTTTTTTAGTCGTCAATGGACCTTTGTTTTATTTACTTCCATGGGGTGCCGAGAATCGAACCCAGTGCCCAGGGCCCCACACACGCCAGGCAAGGGCTTTTCCACTGAGCCACAGGCCCAGCCCGAGATTTGCATTTTTAAAAAAGCCTCAGCACCTGTGGGAGGGGGTCAAAGGCCATGGGGGTAGAAGATGGGGCTATTCCAGGGTCCAGGGTGAGAGGATGGAGCCTGGGAAAGTCCGGGCTCCTTCATGAAAACGGCCACCCCCCCCACCACCACACACCCGCCTCTGTCTGCAGCTGGCTCCTGGGCCATCTCCTTCAGCCTTAACTGCCTGCCTTTTTCAAACTTTGATTTGGATTCTCTGAGTTGAAGACCTGAAGCTGGAGGGCTGGTCCAGGCTTTGCTACTTGAGTGTGCTGTGTGACCCCGGGCAAGCCATTTGACCTCTCTGGGCTTCAGCTTTCTCACTCCCACCTTTCTTTCCCATGCTCATTTAGTGAAGATAAATAATTAAGCTCTTCTGTGTGGACCCCTCCAGCTCCTCAAGAGCAGGGCGCAGGAAGGATGTCTATAATTGTTACCACAGGGGCCCTCACCCCGTGGCAAAATCACTCATTTAGGAGATGGGAAAAAATGCATTTCTTGACAACAAAGAACCATATTTACTTTTCAAAAACCAACTGAACACATTGTAAGAAACTCACTGGAAAAACAAAAGAAAACAGGAAAACCAGCTTCTAAAGACGCAGCCTGGCCGGGTCAAGTCGGTGGAAGATGCTCACAGTGCCCAGCTGCTCCTGAGCAGGGCCTGGCTGTACCCAGGACCATCCCATGGCCCCGGACCGCGGGGTCCCCCTCTGCTTCGCCCCGTGGGGCACTGGCTGCCCAAACTGCCTGCCGGGAGCTCAGATCCCAGGGCAGCAGGGGTCTAGGTGTGGCAGGTGGGGTAGGCGTGGGCCTTGGCAGGGGACGTGGTCTGAGCTCTCCACATTGGCTGTGTGGCCTCAGCACGTCACATGGACCCTGAGATGGGGAATCTCTGACCTTTGTTTACTGTGAAGGAGTCAAACAGCCTCTAAGTGGACAAGGCCCTGCCTGCCCTGCCCCAACTCCCGGCAGCTCTGGCCTCCCAGGGCCTCCCGCCTGCTGGCCCCCTGCCTGCACTCGCCGGGTGTGCGTCTCTTTCTACCCCGACGACCTGTCTTCTCACCCTTGACCTTTGTCTCGAGCATCTTTCTGGGTCTTCATGAATACAGCTGCGTATTACTTCACCAGGAAGACCGCAGGCTTACACCCGTGACCAGCGTGGTGGGCAGATGGGGTGCCCAGGGATCCGGGTTCACCTGAGCCCTGCCCACACGGCCTGTCCAAACTTGCTCCCAGGGCCGACTTTCTGCGTCCCTTGTGTGAAATCTTCCAGGTTTTTCTGGTCACTTCTAGTTACAAAAGCTGGTCTCGGTGCCCTGGTGAAGTTATCTCAACTGCCTGCTCCCCGGGCTGGCTGCCCCCGGGCAGGGCAGGGAGTGAGCTGCGTCCGTCCCTCCCTGTCCAGGTCCCAGGCTCCAGGTGGCGGAGGGCTTCACCCTGGGCTCCTATGCTGCTAGCGCGTGGCCCGTTTGACTTTATGGTCTTTTACTTAGTCGCCTTCATTTGTGCTCTGAGAGACTGACCCAGAGTGTGCACTCCCTGTTTTGGTGTGTGATCACAAAATGGTTTGGGAAGCTGATATTTGAGAAGCTCTGGAAAGTTCTGGTGACTTTCTCCTCGGTTGGGAGAAGGCGTGTGTAGACTGTGGCTGGTCCTGATTCCTGTGGCACTATTCAAGTCTTGCAGACCTCCTTCAGCCAATGTGGACCGCGTGGAGTTTCCTAGAAGAAATCAGTGATCTTGTCTCGGTGTGCACACTTATGGGTGCACAGTTGCATGTAACAATCTCTTCTAATCTAAAGACCATCTTGCCTGCACTCGGGATCAGCTCCGGTTGTCATAGTTCTGGTGTTGATTCAAGTTTGAGAGAGGCTTTAAGGAAGAAAGAAAAAAAAAAAAAAACTTCCCCATCACGAATGCGGATTAAAGGCCCAAACTGGATGCTTCATGGTAATAGGAAAAGACATCAGAACGAATTACAGACTTGAACAAGCTGACAAACACCCAACCACAAACATCCAGAAAATACATTCTTTTTTTAAAAAAATTAGATGCCTAATACATGCATTGATTGTTTCCCTTGGGTTTCTTTAAGTCCATACTCTTTGAGTACTTTTTGTGTGATTGAAATTTTAAATATTTTTCTATAGAGGAGAAAGCTATTTCAGTCTTTCCTCTAGTTTTATTGAAAAATATCTTCTTGCCTTTACAACATGACTTTGAAATAATTGTAAATTCAGAGGAAGCTGTAAAAACAGCAGAGACCCCGGATGCTCCTCCCCACTCCCCTGATGACAGCTTTGCCTGCCCCTGGTGCCATACGGAAACCACCTGGTGTGGGCAGCACCGGGACTTGAGCCTCTCACGCGCTCTGAGCGCTCCTGTCACAGGTTCACATGACACCACCAAAATATGCCTCTCTTCTATCACCACAAAGATCCCCTCATTCTACCCCAGATGGGCGGCTTCCTACTATTTTCTGCTCCCCAGGAAATTCCAAGAATGAATACGTGTGGAATCATATGGAAAGCCACGTCGAGACTGGCCTTTTTCATTCAGCATAGGGCGTAGAGATCTGGCCAAGCCATTTCATGCATCAGGAGTTGGTTCCTTTTCATTGCTGAGTAGTGCTCGGCGGCATGGACGTACCATGGTCTGCTTAACCATTTACTTGCTGAAGGACATTTTGGTTATTCCAGTTTGTATCTACTACAAATAAAGCTACTATGACATGTGTAACTATATGTCCCTGTCTAGACCTAAGTTTGAATTTCTCTGAAATAAATGGCCAGGAGGACAGCTGCTGGGTGTATGATCAGTATACATTCGTTTTTAAGGAAACTGCTGAACTCTCGGCCAGAGAAGCCGTGCTGTTGACATCCTCGGCAGTGGTGCGTGAGAGGTGTTGTTTCTCTGGGTCCCCGTCAGCAGCTGGCGGGGTCACTGCTCAGTGTTTTACACACACTAACAGGCGCGTGGTGGCGTGTGATCATGGTCTCGTTGGCATTTCTCCCGTGGCCAGAGGCGCTGGTGCCATATTCTCACGCACCTTTGCCATCCTCGTGTCCTCCCGGGGTCTCCCAGGGCTTCACCCATTTTATAGCTGGGTCTCCTGCTGAGTTTTGGGAGTCCCAGACGGGGTCCTTTGCCAGGTTCGTGGTAGGCAAGTGCCTCTCTCAGCCTGCAGCTCGTCTCCCGTTGTTATGGGGTTGCTCACACACCATTTCGTTTTGAGGAATTTATCAGCCTTCTCTTCCACAGGTCCTGTTTTTAGCATCAAGTCTAAGAAACTCTTCACCTAGCTGTAGGTCCCAAAGACTTCGTCCTGCATGATCATGTGAATGTCGTACAGTTTTACATCTTAGAGTTAAACCTGAGATCCTTTTGAATTAATTTTCATGTAAGGTGTGAGACATAATGAACTTTTTTGCTTTGGCTTTTTTGGGGGCAGTGGGGGATACTGGGGATGGAACTCAGAGGCCCTTGACCACGGAGCCACATTCCCAGCCTTATTTTGTATTTTATTTAGGGTCTCACTGAGTTGCTTAGCAGCTCACCATGGATGAGGCTGGCTTTGAGCTCACAATCCTCCAGTCTCGGCCTCCCGAGCCGCTGGGATTACAGGTGTGGCCACGGCACCCTTTTTTTAAAAAAAATTGTTTTTTCTAATGTAAGATGCCCAATGCTCCAGCCCCATTTGTTAAAAAGACCACCACTCCTTGATTGAACTGTAAAAGCCATTGGCTTCCTTTAATTCATGAGAACTCATTTGAACCACTCTTTTCAACACATACGATTATGGAGAGGGGCACGGTGAGTCCACACCACATAAAGCCATTGGCATCCCACGGCCAAGACCGAACGCTGTGGGAGCAAGACGCGTCCACAGAGGGCACCTGGTGAGGCCAGTTGTAGGATGAGCTGGATGAGGGACGAGCTCCGAGGAGCTGATCCCTGAAGTCAGCTGAGTCCTGAAAGCAAAAGGGAAGCCAAGCACCTGCCCAGCAGGAGGAGAGGATCCAGGCCAAGGGGGGGGCCTGGGGCAGGGGGAAGGGCCCGGGGACGGGGTCAGAGGGGTGGCTGGGTCCTGCGGTGCCTCTGGGTCTGGTCTGTGGAGCCGAGCCCCGAGGGTGTCTCAGTGTGGCTGCGTCTGGGTTCCCTGCGTCAGGCCAGCCTCCGCGCCTGCTTATCCAAGAGCCGCCAAAAGCCGGGCCGTGGCCGTGACTCAGCATCTCCAGCTCCTCCCAACCCATTGACAGTAATAAGAGCCCCTGGCCGGAGAGGACACAAAGGTGGTCAGCGAGCGGCGGAGGCTGCCAGGGCCTGAGCTGTGACGGATGCAGCCGGGTGGCGGGAAGACAGCTCCTCGGGCTGAACGGCCTCTGGGGGTGGATATTTTGAGATCACGCTCCAGTGTCATTAGAAAGCACAGCTATAAATTAGGCCGCTCAGAAGCATGGGGTGTGTAATAATTAAGTAATAAAAGTCACCACAGGGGTAAAGGAGCCAGAAAACAAAGAGCCACTGTTTGTAGATGCTCACAGGCTGCTGGGGGGCGGGGAGCCCAGCTTTTCAAGGTTTCTGAGCCTCTGCTCAGAGAGATCCAGCTCGGCCCAGGCCCAAGGAGACCCTCACGTCGGGGAGACCTTGCCAGGGCACAGCGGGCGGGCAAGCGGGGTGGGTACCGAGGGTCCCCTTCAGCTCTGCATCTGTCCCTGGCGCCACACACCCGAGCATGGGGAGGGGCCAGCCAGGCGTGGAGCAGGCCAGGCCACCCAGGGGTCGCTTCCAGCACAGCCTCTGCTGGGCCCCGTCAGTTGGCTCCGTCCCTTGGGGGATTTTTGTCTTGTATAATGTGTCACAATAAAAAAAAAAAGATGATGACGCTGGTGGTCCTGTTCAACTGACCATCCGTGTGACGTTTCCATCAGCCTCCTTCCACTGGTCATTTTAGTGACCAGTGGGACATTAGCTAGACCCACTATTTCTTTTATTGTTATTCTCTTAGAGTAATAAAATGTTTTATTGCTCTCGTCTCTTCCAACCTAATCTAAGGATCACTAGGTATCTTTTTTATTTTTTTGATACCAGGGATTGAACCCAGGGACACTTAACCACCACTGGACTAGGTCTCTAGCCCTTTTCTTTCTTTTTAATACTTTTTATTAGTTGTCAATGGATTTTTATTGTGTTTATGTATATGCGGTGCTGAGGATGGAACCCAGGGCCTCACACGTGCCAGGCAAGTGCCACACCCCGGAGCCGCCGCAACTCCAGCCCCTCCGGGCTTTTCTATTTTATTTTGAGACAGGGTCTCACTAAGTTGCTGAAACTGGCTTTGAACTTGTGATCCTCCTGCCTCAGCCTCCAGGTCCACTGGGATCACAGGCGTGCGCCACCACCCCTGCTGCTAGATATCTTGAAAACATTTTTTTGACTGAGACATGAAAACGTAAGACTCGTACATACCAGTGGCACCACGTCATGTCCTCATACATATGTGTTTAGATCAGGCTCAACATTTCTGTCTCCCCAAACATTCATCATTTCTTTATGGTGAAAACTTCCAAGCCCTTCCTCCAGCCTTGGGAAGTGGATATGTGGTCATCCACAGTCACCCCAAGATGCACGAGGACCAGGGCACGGGGCCTGCTCCTGCTCACTGCAGCTCAGTTCCTATCCACAGCCTGTGACCATTTCACCAGGAGAAGCTAACTGTGACTTCCCACCAATTCTGCCATTCCCCCTGTGGGCAGGAGCCTGGCTCTGCTGCACAGAACTCCCCGAATTCCCCGCTGTTCCCTGTCCTCAGGTAAACGGCTCCGTGGCGTAGCATCCCCAGGCAGCCTGCCCCACCTCTGGGCCCATCCAGCTGGCCCTTGAGATCTATTGCCGTGTCCTCTGGTGGCCTCAGGGCCTCCCACCTCTGGCCCTGGACCTCGGGAGCACTGGGGATGGTGCTTTCCAGCCGGGCCTGCTCCTGGGCAGGGAGAGCAGGGCCAGGCCCAGGCGCTGGGCTGGGACTTCCAGACCTCCCTCTCAGTGGGCGAGGAGGAAGACCGACGAGTTCTTCTCACCTCTCTGACTTTATCCTTGTACTTCTTCTCTCTAATACTGAGAAACCTTGCTTTCTAATGGCATTTGTACAATTTCTAATCTGCTTTGTCCTTCAATGTAAACGTGATGGTTTCAAAATAACCTCATCAGCGATGGGAGCAGCTTTGGCCTTCCCTGGGTTCTCCTTGTCCCCAGGCTCCCACGTGAGACAGATTCTGCCCGAATCTCTTTTGAAACTGCCTGAAATAATTCTGACAAACAGGTCCATTGCTTCCTGCTCTCATTTAAAGCAGGTGCTGATCTTTCATCTTCACTTTATTTTGTCACAACTATTTTCTTTATAAAGCACGTTTTCCATGCTCCAAAGTAAAATTCATTGCAGTCTATCTAGAGTTCCAGCTTTCTTCTCCCTCACCCCACATTTTGATAGTAAGATTTGGTTTATCTTTCATTTTTTTCCTTTTGAAAAGAAAAATATACACATGTGTCCTATTTATGACCTGCATCGTACATATAATGTGCAGTCATCATGTAATGTGTAAGCATAGAATTATAAGCATTATAAATCATAAATATAACATTATATGTACAGTAGTACCTATGCTACATAGGTTGATATGTACGTGGCATCCCGTGTAATTTATTAAGGTACATATTTAGCTTTCTCTGACTGACCCTAAATTCAAAGCGGGGACGAGACCAGGGAAGCTGGCGGTTGGTAGTCAGGTCCTGGCACGTGGGGTGATGGGTAGGGGTTACTGTTAGCACTTCCGTTGCACAGAGCAGGCTCACCTCCTACAGCACCACAGCTGGCTCCCCGGGGGGCTGCTGGAGGTGACCGGCTGGTCCCCGGGTGGTCACTGTAGGAGATGGCCTTGCTTCCTGGGCAGGTTGCTGCCGAGTGAGGGTGGGATTCTGGTTGTGGGTTCAGTCTCTCCATCTGTGTAGAGATTGGCAGTTACTTTCCCCCCTGAGGACATGAAGCCTGTGGCCACCAAGCCTGGCAGCTGGGCAGGCCACTTGCAGTACCACCCCCTGTGTTCTGGGACCTCACCCTCCCCTTTGTCCCCAGGATGGGCACAAGTGTGTTGCAGTGTTGGGAAGGGGCCACACAAAATGCTCAGCACAGGACCAGTGCTTACCGGCTGGAAATCAGTCCAAGAAAATCAGAGCCAGACACCGGCCAAGAGTGGTGAAGGCGGGTTTGATCCAGTGCTTGGTGCAGAGGGGAGATTCCTGGGCGGAACCGAGCTCGACTCCAAATACAGTGCAGGTGGCAGACTGCCAGTGAGCTGCGGGAGGGTCAGTGGGTGAGAATGAGGAAAGGAGACGTCAAGGGGAGGTCTTGCTGAGCCGGCCTCTCAGGGTCCCTGGACAGGGAGGTGGAGGCCAGACGTCAGGCGGGGTGAGGAACTTCATCAGCTCTCCAGGGAAATCAGACGGTCAGGGTGGAGGGACAACTCAGCAGGGTTCCAGATCACCACTGGCCTGAGCAGGCCTAGAGGAAGGGGGCTCCAGAGAGGCCTGCCTAGGGCTGGTGGAGGGGAGGCTTGGCCAGGGCCTTCCTGGCAAATCCTCAGGGATGTCAAGTCCCGAGAGGCCCCGTGCAGCCTGAGGACCCCTTTGCTCTGCAGCCTGTGACAGTGACAGTGAGGCCCAGTGTGGTGGGGGGAGAGGGTGGGGCCTCTTCCCAGGCTCAGTCCCTGTCTGGACTTCCCCCCTAGGCCTTCTACACCCTTCTTTGATCTGCTGCAGCACCGGTACCAGCAGCTGTGGGTGCAGGAGCAAAAGGCCACCCAGAAAGCCATTAAACTGGAGAAAAAGCAAAAGGTAACCCAGCCTCACTCCTGGGCCGATTGTTGGGGAGGGGAGGAGGGTCTGGCTGTGGCTGGCACTGTGGGTTGGTGGCGGAGGGTGGGCGGGGCATGGGGGTCAGATGGTGTCCTGCCGCACAGATTGGGATCTGGACCGGCTCTGGATGATCATCCAGTTCACCTTGCATGTCATCCTGGGGTGTAAGACTCAGGCCAGGACGCTAGTCCCCTGGCCCTGTGCACCTCTGAACTGGGGTGAGAAACCAGCTGTCCCGACTCCCACGGGAAGACCCTTTCCACCAAACTCCTGCGCCACTTCACACCTCCGAAAAGTCAGGTGGAACATGATCCAGCCGGCCTAGGCAGAAGTGCACCCTGGGCTACCCGTAAATATAGGCAAACAAAGTAGAAAAAGAAGTGCACTTCAGAAGGATGCTTCAAAGAACACAGTTATTGCCAGGCATGATGATGGCACACACCTGTGATCCCAGCGGCTCAGGAGGCCCAGGCAGGAGGATCGTGAGTTCAAAGCCAGCTTCAGCAATTTAGGAAGGTCCTAAGCAACTCAGCAAGACCCTGTCTCCAAATGAAAAATAAAAAGGGCTGGAGACATGGCTCAGTGGTTAAGCGCCCAGAAAAAGAACGCAGGAATTAAACGTGAGGAATTTTGTTACAAATTAAGGAACAGGCCATGCCGAGGCCTCCGTGTGCCCCACACCAAGCACCTCACCTGCCCACTTCCCAGGAGCCTGGAGGGGCTGTCCCGACCCCATTTCCCAGGCCTGCAAAGGAAGTTGGGCCGAGGTCCCCACATAAAAACACCATTGACTGCTACTGACAGGAGCTGTTAGCAACCGGCAGGAAGTCAGCTCAGTGAGATTTTCCCCATGAAAAGCATTGTGGTGGTTAACTCGTGGTGTTCTACACATTTGAAAACACTCAAAAACTAGACCTTGTTCCTTTAAATATCCCAAAATTCCAACTTCTGGAGAACACAGATGCCTCTTCTGCCGTAGATCCAGACCAATGATGGCCAAAGCAGAATCGCTGGGCTTTGTAGGTTCCATGAAGAACACAGCTCCTCTGGGGTCTCACAGCCAACACCCGGGGGGCTGCTAGCTCCGTGCAGAGGGACCCCGAGTCCCTGCACTTGGTTCTCCACGAACCTCATCAGGTAGGTATCCTGTGACCTCAGGGGGAAACTGAGGCTCAGAGAGAGGTGTGTCTGTCCCCGGGTGTGACTCTCCTTGAAGGTGAGGTCCCTGCCTGCAGATTAGGGGGACACTCAGGGGTCAGAGCTTCTGCCTACCTTCCAGGGCCAAGCTGAGAATTAGAAGGGTCTCCCCAGGATCCTGTGACCCTCAGGATGGGCACAAGCCCTCTGTGGCTCTTCTCCGCAGCCCGGCACTCATTACAGAGCTCGGCGTTGTAAGCGTAATGGTGTTTGAAAAGCAACCCACGGCTGGTTTATTGTTAATGGCTGAACAAAGAGTCAACGTGGGATGGTGATGGCTGGTTTCAGAGGGAGCATTACCGTCACAAACTGCTATACAGCCCCTATGAGTGCCGTGCGTTTTAATTAGCAACTATTTCACTGCACTCAGAATGTGGGCAAAGACACAGAAACTGGAGCCTCTGCAGGCCCACCTTGTAGCCAGCACCGCTCCTGTGAAAACAGAGGCCCTTGAGCAGCTAATGAGGGTGACGCCACAATTCAACTCCGGGCTCGTGACTTGGAGTGAACCACCACTTCCGAGAGGCCTGAGTTTCCACACTGGGCACACAAAGGAGCCAGAGTGCATGAGGGCCCGCTGCGCTGAGCCTAAGTGGGATCCTCCTGGCCATCCTTGGGTCAAGGTCGAGGCTCCTGTAACTAAAGGCAGATTAACCAGGGAAAAGTGTCCAAAATGAAGTAGCACCTAACACCGGAGCTTCCACTAGGAAACGCAGACAAGAAACAGTTAACCCCGCGTTTCACAGTGTGGAGGTGGAGAGTCGTGTGGACAGGAGTGGACAGGGCGTAGAGGGATGGTAAGAATGGGGGCGGGGGCAGCCAGGCCTGTGTGCTCACACTCCCAGAGGTGGGAGGGAGGCGCCTCTCCAGTGAGGGTCTTGGGGCCTGGGGCAGGAGCAGGGAAGCCCCTCCTTGGATTGACGACCTGCTCCAGGAAGAGGGACCCCGGAGGCGTGTGGGGTCAGACAGCAGACCCTCTTCTGCCTTTTCCAAGACACAGACGTGGAATGTTTGGGGAGTGCTGTGTCCTAAGCCCCACCCCTTAGCACGCAGCAGGTGCTCCAGAAACACCTGCTAAGCCCACCTCAAGTGCCCTCCCGACTCCAAGCTCCTCTGGCGGCTGGTTGTCTCACCATGGCCGTGAACCCGCCAGACCCGGAGGCCGCTGTCTGGGGGGTGGTTGACAACGTACTGGGCTTGAGGTGGTTGGTCCGCGAGGCCTCATCTCCCACCTCCAGGGAAACCTGTCTCAGCCTTAAGTCCTGCTGCTGGTGAGGGTGCTCTGGATTTTGGACAGCAAACACCCAAACAGAGCTCCTGAACAGCTACCTTTAGTGAGCAGTCACATCGGGCCGGCCACTCTGCCAAAAGCCCCTCAGCAGATCCCACAGGAACCCTGTTTGCTGAGTGGACGTCCTCTGCTTTAGCTCAGCATTTTAAAACTGCTCTAGAAGGCAGGGAGAGCAACTGCCCTGCAGGGCCGACAAGTTACCCCCATACACTCAATAGAATTAATAGAGTTGATGAGCAACAGAAATCAAGAAATGAGGTTTGCTGGGTGGTGGTAACCTCAGTTAAATTTGGTTCTGTTTTTATTTGTCGATGGCACCTTGCGGATGCCACAGTGGGATTCACTGTTGGAGAGGCTGGAGGTCGGTGTGCTCTGCCCTCAGAAGACAGAGGCTTTCAGGAGATGAAACACCCTGGTCACACCTGGCCTGCTCCAGATGGTGTGGGGCCTGCAACTTCTACAGCTTGCAGCTGGTGTTTTGCTTTCCTTTTTAAGTCTATGAAAGCACAGTAGTATTAGGGTGTTTACAGAGTCACGGACCCACGAATACCTGAGCAAGGGCCATCCAGGCCCCAGGCTGTGTGAGCAACATGGAAAGCCCAGCTCTGCATGGAACAAGTGACACCCGCAAGGGCCACGGCCCAGTGTGCATAGAAGCCAGTGTCATGGACCCGGTGGTTGCCAGAAGGAACAGGCTTGTTGGAGACTGACCACTGCGGCTCCTGTCGTCTCCCCACCGGGTGCAGCTCAGAGCCTGTGGCAGCCCTGGGATGGGTGGAAATGGAGGCCAAGAGCAACCGCACATCTTGGTGGCACATCCACACCCGGAACACCTGACCAGGTGGAACTCCTGGACATTTACACAGTCCAGGTCGCAGCTGCTGGCCACTCCCTCCCTTCTAAGGTCCTGGTTCCTCAGCTCCTGGTTCCTCAGGTCCTGCTCGCTGGAGGCTTTCGGTGCTGCCAGGCTCTCAATGTCACTTTAGCCAGGCCCCAGGGTTCGTGCCTGTGCCTGAGAAACAGCGTGAACAGCTCTTGGCAGCAGGGAAGTGGCGGTCGGCGGCTCGGTTTCTGAAGCAGCCAACAGTCCCAGACATAACTACTGCAAGCTTTCATCAAGCTCAGCTCCAGGCCGAGAAGGCTCGACCATGTCCTCCCCTGGGGAGCCACATTGAAGGCGGGGAAAGAGTGGTGGGCCGTGGGGAAGGCAGGGCTGGTGCTGGAGTCAGGTGGCCGGCCCAGTCCTTCTCCCACCGCTGGAAGCTGCATGGCTGGGCAAATCGCGTAACCCACGGAGCCCGTGGTCCTCGTCTTCAGGATGGGGCAGTGAGTTAGGGGCAGGTCAGCGACATGCCCGGTACTGGCAGGTGGGAGCTGAGGAAGTGCAGTTTGGCTACAGTTACTATGGACGCTGGACCCCTTAGTGCAGTGCCACTGTGCCACCCTGCTGCCCCAGTACCCGCAGCAGCCTGCAGACGGCAGCAGAGGTGTCCTCGGGTCTGTCGTTCCCTGGTCTCAGCCAGTTCTTCAGGCCTGTCCTAGACCATGCTCCCTGGGGGCTGTTCTCTGGCCTGTGGCTCAGGCTGAAGCACCTCTGGGCCACCCTGCTGCCTGAGCCACTTCTCCTTGCCCTCGCGATGGCACATCAAAGACAACCCCAGATCCCCAACTCAAGCCTACCACCCCCCAATGCCTCGGCAAGTGGTAAGCCCACTGTGCCCAGCTCTGCAGGCCAGAACCCCAGCTGGCCTCTCCTCCAGGCCCACACCCAGCTCTCAGCAAGGCCAGCATCTGGCCAGGTCTTGGCCACAGGGCTCACCCTGCTCCCCACCTGAGCTGCTGCCGTGGCCGCCCACCTGCTCACCCAGCACCAGACCTGGGACACTCCACCCAGGGCCTGTCCTCCACCACTGCCCAGCAGCCTTCAAGACCCAGGTTGGCGCATGCCATTCCTCCACTTCCAGAGGCTTCTGAATGAGTCCAGCACAGAGCCCAAAGGCCCCACTGTGCTAGGCCACGTGGGCCACTTGCTATTTCTGCAACGTCTCGTGCACACTCGGACCTGAGGGGTCCTGGGAAAGTTCCCAGATGTCCTCTACGTGTCGGGAGGCCCTCCGTGTCCTACCCAAACACCTCCTCCTGCCCCACGACCTCTGACTTCCTGCCCAGATGCAGATTTGCTTTGTTTATATTTTAAAGCACTAATGCCGCCCGACGTTGGAAATGACTTGTTTTGGACCCCCACCAGGGCGGGGGTCCTCGTGTGCTCAATGACGTACCTGAGCCAGGCAGGGGTGGACGCTCCATCAATATCTGTTGAAGGAATGAACCCAGGTGAGGCGGAGAGGTGCCCAGCCAAGCCAGAGGTGCCAACTCAGTACCACCCTCTGCTGAGCTGTCACCAAGGGGCAGAGACAGTGCTGTGGGATTTGGAAGTCCATGGAGGGGACCCCCTGCCCTTCCCTGTGTCCCCTTGCACAACCCTCTCAGGGCACATCCTGTCTGGAACCCTGGGTGCCTGTACCCTCTCCCAAGTCCCCTGCCTCCCTGCGCTGCTGTGGTCCCAGCCCTCTGCACCGGCTCTGGGGGTGAGTGGGTTGTTTGAACTTTTGACAAGCACCAGGCCCTCAGCAAATTCTGAGGTTGGAGGTCTCAGCCTCACCTGGTCCTCTAGGGACTCCATGACAGGTCCCCCTTTGTAGCAACAGCGGCACATGTTTACTTTCTTGCAGTTCTGGAGGCTGGACATCCATGATCAAGGTGGGACAGGGCTGGTTCCTCCTGAGGCCTCTCCCCTTGGCTGGCAGATGCCACCTCCCCCCGTGTCCCTCTTACAGTTGGACCAGGGCCCAGCCTATGACCTCGTTTCCCCTCGACCACCTCCCTGTGGGCCCTCTCTGCAACATGGTCACATGGGGTTGTGGCTCCCCCATGCCACTCTGGAGAGAGCCGCTCAGTTCTGACAGACCACGAGCCACTCACCCTGTGGACATGGGCACGGCTCACGGCTCAGGGAGAGAGAGCCTCCTCTTCACCTCTGAGAGCCACTGTGGAGACCCTGTGGGCTCCGGAGGAGCCTCCGAATCCTCTCCCCAAAGGAGCTACCTTCCTCCTCCCTGATGGGCCATGGTGCTCCCAGGGACAGTAGTACAGGTCTTCACTCAGACGCCACAGAGGCCCTGTGAGCCCTGGGCCATGGTAGCCTTGGAGGGCAGCTTCCAGGAGGATGGGACCCACCCCACCTCCCAGCCACCTACCGCCACAACCTCCAGTGTTGCAGGGCCAAACAGAAGGACATGCCCAGGGCCTCCCGCTGTCCCTCCCCAGGGCATCCTGCGGTCCCTCCCTGCAGCCAGGGGCAGGGCCAGTGGGGCAATGCTGTGAATCGGAGAAGGGCCTGGGCCAGGAGGAAGTGGCCCACAAAGAACCCCAGGCTCTGCCTTCACGTGCCCTGTCCTTGCCCAGGCTTCTCACCTGTGCACCTCCCCGGCTGCAGGTGATCCTGGGGAAGCTGTATGAGACCCGGAGCAATCACCTGAGGAAATACAAGCCGCCCGTGAAGCTGGATGCCCTCTGGCACATGCCCCACTTTCAGAAGGTCAGTGTCCCCTTCGCCCGCCCCTTCCCGCACACAGGGCTGGCTGCCAGTCGCTTCACCCCATTGCTGTCTCCACCTGTGGTCTAGGAGCTCTACAGGCCTCTCACCATCAATTGGCTTATCGATGGCAATTGCAAGGACTAATGTCCTTTGAGCATTTCCTGAGCTCCAGGCTCGGACATGCTCTTAGCTCAGACCCCTCACGTGCCCTGTCCAGGGAAGTCTCTGCCATCAGGCCTGCTTTGCAGACAGGAAACATGGTGGATTTGGGGAAGTAGCAGGTCCTTGGGCTGATGGCAGGCTTCTCGGTGCAGAGCCTGGGTGTCTGCTTCCCCGGTGCAGATGCTGTCGGGGCCAAGCCTCCAGGGATGGGACTGCTGATGCTCCATGTCCTCTGCCCAGGACCCAGCTGCTTGCCCTCCAGTGCTGGACCTCCCGGGCGGAGGGGAGCAAGTGCGCACGGGCCAGATGGACCTGGTCAAGGGTCCAGGGAGGCGGTGAGCTCTGGCCTCAGAACTGAACCCGTGTTCACGTGGCCATGTGGCCCTGTGGCTCCCAGACAGGGCTCCTGTTCAGCGGCCTTCAGCAGGGGAACAGTGTGAGGGCCAGGGGCACCGCAGACCTAGGGAAATGCAAATGGGGAACAGTGGCTTCGGGACGGGGAGGGGGCTGTGTATGCTCAATGTGGGCAGAGAGAGGCTCTCTGGAGGCCACCAGGGACTGGCCTGGCCCCAGGAAGACAGCTGTGCACGGCGGCGCTCCTGGCTGGCCCGCTGGCGGCCGAGTAACTCGAGCTTCGGTTCTGACGTGAGGGTGGGTGGCGGGCTTCCTGAGCCTGATGCACGCCAGCAAGCTGCTGAGTTCCGCCAGGAAACCTGCTTTGTCCTCCTTAATGCGGCCTCCATCTGCATATGTCAGTGACCATGTGCCCTGCCGCCCGTCAGCCCAGGCTGATGCCACGCTCACAGCAAACGTCAAGGAAAGAACATGACCAGGCGCCGTTCTGGACGTGGCCGCGCTGCTCCCAGGAGCACCTCCCGCCGCGGCCTCCACGGTGCACCCGCCTCTCATTTCTCTCTCTCTCTCCTGTCCCAGCTTTAAAACAAGTCCTCTGCTCTCCAGGGCCGTCCTTTGCCTTTCCTCTCTGCTGTTCCCTGTGTCTGTGGGGATGCAGGGGTCTGGGGACATCACCCCAGTGGATCCACAGGCACGAGAGGCCCTCCGTGAGGCTCTGCTTGACAGCATGGACTCCTGGCCCCTCTAGGCCCCTCTGATTAGAGTCCAGCACTATGGACACGGGGTGGTGCAGGAGGCCTCCCCCCCCCATCCCCTGCTCGGGAAAGGCCGGCCGCCCAGGTACCATGGAGAGCTCCACGCGGGTGTGCTGTCTCCTGTGCCCAGGCCCCGCAGGCCCAGGCAGGGGCTTCTTGCGCAGGAAACAAATGCTCCTGTGGTCAGCAGCGGGGGTGTCTCAGGATCAAGCCTCTGGGTGGCTGTGGAAAGCTGCTCTAACACACGGCCCAGCCTGGAGGGGTGACTTTCGCTCGGTGCCAGGCATCGCGAGAGGCCATTTTTGAGGACGACTTCATTTCCTCCTTGGAACAAGCCTCGCGCCCTGCAGCACAGTGCCCTCCTCACCCTGGAATCCAGGTCTTGACAGAGTGGCACACGCACACTCCCCACCGTGCCACAGAACTGATGAGACGTGACACACAGCCCCCGCTTTATGTGGGTGCTCTTCCCCCTTCCTAAGGATGTTCGTGGGACTCTGCCTGCTAATGCCGCAGTCACCCACTCCATCCGCCCGGAGCCTGAGGCTGCAGGAATTGGGGGCTTGAGCAAGACTCTCAGAGTGGGGTGGTGCCCAGAGGTCAGCCCAACAGAGACCCCGACCCCCAGAGTGCTGCTGCTGTGGGACGTCACAGGCAGTCCCTTGCTGTCGGGAGGTAATTACTGGGTGCTGACATGTTGACCCACAGCCTTCCTGTCCCCAACCCACTGGTGTGGAAATAGGCTCACCTGTGTCAGGGTCCAGTCCAGGGCTGCCTAACCCTGGGCCTCCTGAGACTGCCCTTTGACTGCACCCTGCCCAGCAGTCTCTCTCCACCTCGGGGACGCCTTTCTTCCCACGGTGGCACTTAACAACTTTGCAACTAATTAATTAACTGGGTGATGTTTTCATCTTCCCCAGCAAAACGTTAGCCCATAAGAACCACCTTTGGGTCCCCCTTCCATCGTGTCCCCAGAGCCCAGCAGGGTGCCTGGCACCAAGGGCGTGGTCTGTGGAATGAACAAACGAGTGGACAGGTGAATGGATGACCGAGGACATTCAGGCCTCCCCAGGGTCTGACGGGCCCTCCCCAGCTGCCCCCTGCCCTCCCACCACGCCTGGTCTGGACCGAAGGCCCGCTCAGCAGTCAGGTGGGGGCCGCCGGCCTGCGTCACGCCCGGACTCTGGGGCCTTTGTCTGGGTCTCGGGGCTGCTGATCCGCCGCCCCCACTGGCCCCATTATGAAGGGAAACAGCGCTTCCAAAAAAGTTGAATCTGTCAGGGTGATGGATGACCTAAATGGACTCTCCCACTCCCGAACAGATGTCGAGGCTGAACTCTGTCAGAAATAATTAAACACCTTTCACACGGAAAAGCAGCAGGCCGGGCGGCGGCCGCCCAGGGCCGGGTCACTGCATGGCCCAGGCTGCTCTCTGCTCCCTCAGCTGGCCACGAGGGGCTGCTGCAAGAGGGGCCGGGGGAGCCCCATCCTGCTCTGCACAGGCCACTTAGGGTGAGAGGAGAGGGGCCCAGGAGGGGAGGGACGCGTCCTCTGTGTGGCTGCTCCGTGGACCCTGCAGCGTCTCAGGCAGGCAGGGCTGCCCGCTCTGGCCCCTGTGACCAGCAACTGCCACAGCATGGTGGCGCCCCGGGGGGTGGTTGGTGGCAGCTGGTGGGCCCCCCGGCCAGGACACTCACACGGTGCTGAGAGGCCTGGGTCATGGAGCCTCAACCTCCACATCTCAAGGTGGGAGGGAGGAGGGTTCCCTGAAGAGCCTCTACACCACGACCCTGGTTCCCAGCTGGGCCAGGAGCAGACCCCAGGCCCAGGCTGCACCACGAGGGGAACCGCTCTCACCCTCCTCGGGTCCCCAGCTGGGGAACGGCCGGGAGTCCATCATCTCCCACGGCTAAGTGGAGGAGGCTCTCACACCTTTGGCAGGGTGTGCTGTGGGCCACAGGGCAGAGCTGTGGCAGGGGGCAGGTGGGAGGGGAGCGGGGGACTGTGTATGGGAGTGCGGCCAGGCCAGGTCAAACGTGACGCTGCCACGGCCTGGCGGGTGGCTTTAGCTAAACTCTCTTCCTCTTCCATAAAACGAGCTCATGATCTCCCCTGGCAGGGGCGCTGGGAGGATCTGACGAGCGCATGTGTGTTCAGCATTTAGCAGAGCACCTGGCCCATGCTGAGCTGCCAGTCAGGAGCAGCTGATTGGCAGTGAGGACCGTGGGGGAGACTGCTCGCTCCCTCCCTCCCTCCCTCCCTCCCTCCCTCCCTCCCTCACTCAGAGCTCTCTTCCTTGAGCACCGTTGGTGCCACCCTGCTCTTGACACTGATGGCAGGGTGACCTACGAACCAGACAAAGACCATCACTGCTGCTGTGGGGTGCTGGCATGGATGGACCGCAGCTGCACAGGTGGACGGAGGGACAGGGATGTCTGAAGCAGCCCCAGCCCCAGGTACACAGTGCACAGCCTGAAATGATCAAGACGTACAACCTTGGCTGGCCGCCCTAGCTTGGGTGTGGGTCTGCTCCCGTGATGGTAGCCCTGACCTCTGGATGCGGGCGGGCTCTATCCTTTGGCCCGTGGAGTGGTGTGGTTACTGCCATTGTCCCTTTTGCTCTTGGCCGTGACTGCTTCTGAACTCCGTGGTCTCTGGCCACCTAATAATAAGCCATGAAAAGTAGTTGGTTTCTCCTTCTACCCAAAGCCAAGGGGTGAGTGCTCTCCAAGGCTGGATGGTGGCCAGGAAGAGATGGCTTGGGTGCCCTTGACAGACAGACAGTGGACCATACACAGCCCCAGGAATCCAGGCTCTGATCTGCACTGATTGACACTTGACTAAATATTCCCAGGGGAAAGAACCTGGGCCCACGGCCCCGCTGGACAGGACACTCGTATGACCCTGTGTCTGCACAGCACCACGACGTCTAGAAGGAGAGTCCCCCACATGGTAGCTGTGGTGGGGGGGTGAGGTGGTTTCTTTCTCTGATGCTGTGTTCTGCAGGCTTTGAATTTTGAACCAAGGACAAGTCACTTGCATAAAACTAGTCAGGCTATTTTTTTTAAAATGTTTTTTGAGGATGAAGACTCCACATTCTTCCCAGGTGTTTCCCCATGGTCACGCCTCCTTGGAACCCTGTTTTCTGTCGCTGCTGGCCGAGGCTGGTTTTTCATATTCGCTTTCCATCAGACACAAAGGCCGATGGCCAGCGTGTCCCCAGGAGTGGAGACTTCTGGCTTCCCGAGGCTCTCTGCATGGCCAAGTCCATGCTATCGCTGGAGACTCACTTTCCTCCCGGAAGAGGGTTGCCCACGCACCTGGCGGCCTCCCCTGCACCGCGCGCTCCGCCCCTCCCGTGGCTGCTGGCCGATCCCCACATTACATAGTCGTTCAGCCACCAAAGTATGAACAAATTGACGGCATTTCCATTTGGCTTTTGGTTTCAGCCCCACTGCTCTAGAATAATGGCCCACGCTATTAAGCTAACAGTTTGATTTACAGGCTCTTGTGCTCTGGATGCCGGGATCGGGCTCTTCTCTTTGTGGAAGACTAACCCTGCCTGGGGTCTCCTGGGCCCCAGGCTCCCTAACAGGAGCAGGAGATGGAGAAAAAAAATTACCAGCAGTCAGCCAAGCACCGACACCCAGAGACCCAGCTGATTAGTGAAAGCTGTTGAATCTAAGAGAAGGATTTTCTCTGCCACCTTTAAGCTCTCTTACAAATCATGGCTGGCTAGAAAGTTAACTCTCTGTTAAACCTGGAGCGGGCTCCTGCCCTGTCCACCCACCACCTCCGCCTCGCCATCGGCCTTGCTTCCTGTACATAGGATGGGCTGCCCTTGCCAAGGTGTGCCCAATCCCAAAGTCCCACTCCCCAGACCCAGGAAGAGCCGATGCCGGGTCTGCTGCCCCTCCCCAGGCACCACACTAGTGGTATTTTAAGATTCCTGTCGCTCTCATGCATTGGAATAGGAATCATCCAAGGTTGCTATGCAGGGTGCCAAGCGCAGGAGTGGGGCATGTCACACACAGGGACGGGAAGAGTGACTCAGAGGCCCCGACGCAGCTGACATTCCTCCCTAAACACAGACACCCCTATTATAAACTGACACCATGCAGAAGAGCTAATCGCCCAGGGACAGAGGTGGGGGCTCCGTTGGTTTTACATAACCTGGCACCTAGGAGGTACCCAATATTTTGGCACCTGCTCAGGAGGTGACATTGCTGTCAAATACTGGCAACTCACAAATGACCAGAGCTGAAGGTCTAGGGTAGGGGAAAGAGGATTGAAGGTGTGCAGGAGGGGCTCTGGGGGACAGTGGCCAAGGTCCCTGAGCAGTGGAGAAGTCCTGGGGTGTCAGGTGGAGCCGGAGGCTGGGGGCAGAGGGAGGGCCAAGGCTGGCACATATGCAGGCCCAGTCCTGCAGCCTGGGGCCCAGTCCTAAATCCTGCTGGCCCCCAAGGGCTTTTAGCTCCATCCAGAAAGCTCTTCTCCTCCACCAGGCGAGAAAATTCTACTCTTGTGTTGAAAGTCCACCAGAAAATAGAGCAGGAGAGCTTGCTTTAGAATGAGGCACACACCTCTAGTCTCTAGAGAGAGTGAGGGTCTCGTGGGGAATTTGGGGAATGGAGGAGACTTTGGGGGCCCCCAACTTCTTCCAGCTCATTCCTAAGAGAATAAGCCACTGGCTCACGGAGGAGTTTGGTCCTGCGCCTGTCCCCTCGGGAGCAAGGTCCTCCACGTCTTCCTTGACTCCCTCTTGTTTCCTGGTGTCCCGGCCCGCCAGCCTGTCCCCCTGCACCAGCTCAGCTGGTGCGGTGGGACCAAGGCTACCTCACCCACGGCCAGCAGCAGGTCCTCCCAGAGGAGCATCACTCTGAGACCTGCTGGGATAAACCGGGGCTCAGGAAGGTGCAGGTGAAATGAATGAAGATGCCGTGGGACACACGCAGCCGTTCTGGGCTCCCTGGAGGGGCACGGCCCTGCCCGGAGAACATCCACTGGGGAGGAAGGAAGACATGGCAGGGGCTCCCTGGCCTCTCCCTTTCCTCTGTTCAAAGAAGTCCTGGGCAGTGATGTCTCCAATAGTGCACAAGTAGTTTGACCAAAGCCCCATGGCTGGGAGGGTGGAGGGAGGAAGTCACTGTAGGGACGGAGGTCCCAGAGGGCTGCAAGGACAGTGACCCCAGCAGCCTGCACATCCAGAGTCCTCCAGCCTGGACACTTTGTGAATTGTCCCATTGCACATCAATACTCTCAGGAACCTGTGTGGCGGGAATGGATAGCCCATCTCAGAGGCAGGAAGCCCAAGCTCCCTGGCTTACAGCACGTCAAGGCGAAGGCTAGCAAGGGGCCAGGGGATGTGGACTCTGGCTGGCTGCTTCAGGACTTAGGCCCTGGAAGAGCCGATAAATGCTAAGAATGTCCAATTGAGGTCAGAGACCAGTGGGGCTAACTGAAGGCCCCAGGAAGGAAAGTGAGGGTGGTCAGGAGGGAGGCGTTGATGGGCGTCCCGAGCGTCGTGCCCGAGCGTGGAGGCAGCCCTGCTCAGGCTGACTTAAGCCCTTGCAATAAACCTCACACTTCCCCTGCCCTGGAAGCTTGTCAGGCCTTGATGAAAAAACCCAGCACCTTTTAAACTGCAGTTTGGCTCCACGGCTAGAGAGGAAAAGAGTCATGGATCCCATTCACACTCCCGTGTTAAAAGTGGGAGGCAGACCGAGCGGGTAGGGGCTGAGTCTCTGGGCTCAGAAGCCACACGGACTGGCTCCAGGTCCCAGCCTACCTCATGACTGCCTCTGTGTCAGCATCTGCAGGTCGGTGCCATCACAGAGCAGTGACTGCCGTGGTGCACCCAGAGCGCTTGCCCAGCTGGGCGGAGCTGGAGGAGCGTGGCGCCATGGCAGGATCTGGGTTGGATGAGGCCCTGGCATCTGCTCCCAGAGATGAGTTGCTATCAGACTTGCTGTGCCTAGCGTCCTCTGAGGACAGGTCTCTAATGCAGACTCCAGGACCCCACCTGGGACCTAGATGTAGCAGGTCTGTAATAGCCACCAAACCTGCGCCTTGGGCCAGCAGCTCCCCAGCTCCCTAGGTCAAGGTCAGCTCCACTCTCATAGCTGTGTCTGAAGTATTTATGGGGGTGGGGGTGGGGGTGGGGGGTGCTCTCCCATTGCTGTGCAGCACCGTGGGGCCTTGGAGAGGAAACGGGCTGTTGGCCTGGGCTCTGTCTGCTATTCAGCCCTCGCTAGTGAACGTCTGTCTCTGTCTGCTTGGGCAGCATGGCTTCAACAGCAACGAGTAAAGTCTGGAGGCCAGAAGTCCAAGGTCGAGGTGCCGCACGGTTGGTTGTGGTGAGAGCCCTGTTCCTGGCCTGCAGCTGGCTGCCCTCACTGTCCTCACTTGGGGGAGACGGAGAGGAAAGGAGCCCGCTGGTGCTCCTCATGACCTCATCTGAACCTGACCACCTTCCCAAGCCCCAACCCAGTGCCATCACTGTGGGGGGCGAGGGCTTCCATGTATGATTTTGGGGGACACAACTCAGTCCATAGCCACGTCTTTCTTAAGTTCAGTCCAAGTCGGCCTCTTTCTACCTCCTACCTCCTGGTTGTGCTTTTGGCCTCTGGAACCCTATAGAATCGCTGCCCTACAAATCCCTGAAGTCAGACTGTTTCTCCATAGGTGCCGGGTTCTTGACTGCACCTCAGGGCAGAGTTCTGGGTGTCAGAAGGTGGAGCAGGCCTGGCTGTCACAGCAGGCAGATCCAACGCCATGACCCGGGCCAGTCAGTGCTGCACTCTCCGCCTTTACCCATAGGCATGAAGATCTGTCCATTGAATTGCATTTCCACATATTTTTAAACAAAATTTTGAACATGTGCATGAAAGCCGCCTGAATCATTTAATATAAGACCGGATGTGGAAATTCCCTGCTGAGGGCAGCGAAGCTCTAGCTGAATGTGTGCATCATGAACAGCAAGCACAGTGGCAGTCAGCAGGTCTTGAAAGCCTGCTCTGGATGCTAGGCACCTGTCAGGGACTCGGAAATGACCCTTGGGGTAGGCAGGATGACCCTCTCTTTGCTAGTGGGAAACTGAGGTTCCAGGTCACACAGCTGGAAAGTGATAGGGCCAAGATTGGAATTCGCCTTTGTCCAACTCAAAAACCTGTGTTCCTGATCTTCAAGTGCTAGTGCCATCCCTCTACTGTGGAAAAGACCAAGTTGTCATGATGGGATGTGCTTCTCCGTGTCCTATGTGGCAAAAAGGAGCCACAGTTAGAATTTGTGTGATTTAGGGACCTCAGGGGTCTCTACACTTGCTTCATATCATCTTTGACTTAAGTAGCTACTGAATATCTTATTTCACATTAAGTGCAATGCATTGGGTACCTTCAAATCCCTTGGAAGGAGACAGGGTACAAATACTGAAGAAAATAAAACACCTCTTCCACGTAGAGGTTAAGCTGAGCAAAGCAGATCAAGAGGATCTTCCAGATGCTTGGATCTCAGATGCATTTCTAAGGGCTCTGTCGTTTCATCCCAGACTCCTAACCCATCCATCCACCCATCCATCCATCCATCCATCCATCCATCCATCTATCCATCCATCCATCCATCCATCCATCCATCCATCCATCCATCTATCCATCGATCTATCTTCCCATCTATCCATCTATCCATCCTTTCATCTACCCATCCAACCATCTGTCCATCGATCCATCCATCCATCTGTCCATCGATCCATCCATCCATCGATCCATCCATCCTTTCAATTGTCTATCCATCCATCTGGGCTTCCACACATCCAACCTTTCATCTATCTATCTATCCATTGTTCCATCTGCCCATCTACCCCCCACCCACCCACCCACTCACCTACCCACTATCCATCCCTCCATCCAACTGACTATTCACCCACCACCCATCTGTCCATCCATCTGTCCATCCATTTGTCCATCCATCTGTCCATCCATTCATCCCTCAAGACCCGTAGAGATCTCCTGTCTGTGACATTTTCCCCAGAACAGTGTCCAGAAAACATCACTGACATCTTTCGCTTCACTGAGGACATTTTATTGTACTGTTCCCACTTGTGACTGATGGAGTCGGCCTCAACAACCACAGAAAGGCTCCGTCCCCGCCTAAAAGATACCAGAAAGATTCTTGCTGATCATTATTCCATAAGAGAGAGGGGAAGAATGACACCAGCCCCAGCGCAGTGCGCCCCGCCCCCACGGACTGACACCAGACACCCGAGAGTGCCCTGCTGCTGGGCAGTGGTTCAGGAGTCCTCCGCGGCCTGCGTGAATAAGTGATGAGGCACTGAGGGGCACTGTGCGAAAGGCGCGGCAGAGGATACCATTTGCAATCGAGCACAAAATCAAAGACTCGGCCAGCTGAGGACCTGTGTGCCACCTGTGAAAGCAGAGTCAGGTGAATTTCCAGAGAAAGTGATTAAGGCCTTCCCACCATCCAAATTCAGCAGCAAAATTTGGAGCTCTGGAGTTGGAAGCTCACCAGGGATCTGGTGTCTCCTGCAGCCCAGTGCTTCATGGGAACAAGCAGTGGAGGTCTCTGAGGGTGGGCTGGTGCTCCTGCTTCCCCAGCAGGCCTTCCCGCGGCTCGGGCCTGTGTGAGCTGGGGAGAGACTGATATACAGACATGTAGACCGCCTGAGATCTGGCAAGCCCCAGCTAATTATCTTGCATGCCTGGCTATTTGGTATATTACGTGATACATTGTCAAGTGGCCACGGCACGCACGATGCAGAGGACTGACATGCGGAGCCCACAGCGCCCGGCACTGGGGGGCCTGCTCTCTGGCTCGCACCGGGAGGATCCTCACAGAGGGACCCGTGCACTTGCCGGCACTGCCCTTTGGGGGCTCCACCAGGACTGGAGGTTGGCATCTGGATGTTCAGCTTCTCTTCCTGGGACCCTGTAGGGCTCTTGCCCACACACCATCCACACCACGGCCCCCGATGGGGACTAACTAATGGACACTAACCAGGCAACCCAGATGGCTGGGGCTGTCGCCTTCACAGAGACTCCTCGGAAGGGTCTCCGTGAATGTGTCTCCTTCACTAACTCCTCAGCTCTCACTTGAGCTTTAAAGAAAAGAAAGCCCTGCTCTCCACGGAGATCAGCGTTTACCGTGACCGTCCACGTCCTTCGTACTAAGTGGAGTGGGCACCCCGCTGGAACACGCCCCTCAGCCAGACTCTCGGGGCCCCTCCCAGAAGAACAGAGTGGAGCAGACTCCCCTCACCAGGGCATGAGAAGAGAGGGACCCCCTTCCCGGCAGCCCCGCTTGTCACTGTGTCTGCTGACAACCCCCATTGACAACAGGCCCGCGCCGCTGTGGACCTCACTTGTCTCCCATTCACTCCTTGCTCAGACAGTTTTTGAAAGGCGAAAAGTCTGGAAAACACACATTGCCACCCCCGGCCCCTCGCACAGAGGGAGAGGGGCATGGCCCGGGCGAGAGGGGCTGCCGAGCCTCCTCACCTGGCCCCATGGTGCACCGCCTCCAATTAAATCAAAATGGTTTGTTTTTAATGGTCTTTTACACTGACAAGTGGGCGATCATTTTGGGCCCACTAGCTGTCAGGGAACCGAGGCAAATCCTCCGTTGATAATGCCCAATGCTTCCAATTAGGAGCCGCGGCCGCTCCTGGCGCGCTAACGATTCCCCAGCCACCCCCCAGGCCCCTCTGGCGCGGCTGTTTCTTCTGCCTCCTCCGCCGCAAATTACTGACACAAAACGGAAGGCCCCTCGCCTCCTCCGCCACGCCAGGCCCAGGCCCTGTTGGGTTTAATGAGCCGATGGAAGTTTCGTGGCTCCGGCGCTAAATTCTTTTCTTGTTTGACAGCTGCTCGGCTAAGGCGAGTGTTGACCTTATAAAAGATTTAGTGTTTCTCATTATTTTCTGTCAAGCTTCACAAGTGATGGCTGGGCCGGTATCATTTGCATCCTGGGGTGTGCGCAAAGACAGGGGCTCCGGGGTGGAGACGGGAGTGGGGACTGGGAAGGGGTCTTTCTCTCCTGGTGTTCATTTGGCCTCGGCCGGCAGCTCCCAGTGCCCCATTCTTCCTGGGATGAGTGTTTCAAAGAGAAGTCAAGGTGCAAGGCCCAGATGATGGTGATCCGGAGGCTCCGAATGGAGCCCTGGTGGGGGCGCAGCAGAGAGCCCAGCGCACCCTGAGCTTGGTCACCTCTAGAGCCTGGGGGACCATGGTCCGGCCAGGACAGGTGCTGGGCACAAGGAGCATGCCAGCTAGATTGGAGAGAGGATGGCATTAGGGCGGAGATTTCATGGGGTGCCCACACTTTCCTTATAGGCCCAGCTAAAGCTGCCACTGGCAAGCCGACCCCCCTCCCGACTCTGCACCCCAAACAAGGATGGAATGGTTTTAAAAAGCCGAACCATTTAAAGAAAAATAAATGGCGCATATGACTCTCCCTTGAGATTGACGACGGGAGCATTTGTTAGGGCTTATTCTGTTCCGGCACCCATGCCAAATTGGGGCTTCTCTCTCACTAACAAGGCTCCAGGGAGCCCCAGCTGGTGCCTTTGTCAGCCCCCTGCCGGCCTCCCCGTCTCTCCTTAATCTCTCTGCTCTCCCTTGGCTGCTGCCTACCCACTGGCCATACCAGGTGCAGGTGACCTGAGGCTGCCTAGAGAGAGAGGCAGGATCTGTATTCATCATCGCTCCCACGGAAGGCTGTTTTCATCTCTTAAAGCAAAACCATGGCACTCTCCCTGCCCTGTGCCCATGGCAGACCTTGTTAATCAATCACCGCATACTTTCTCATGAGCCTAGACTCAGCCTTGGAACATTTTGTATCAGAATGTGGCCATCGAGCACGACCAGACCACACTCTGTCTCTGGCCCAAGATGTTTATATATAAGGAAATAAAACACAGCACACTAAAGTAAAACAGATAAATTGGACTTCACCATAGTTCAAAACTTCCATGCTCTCAATGACACCATGAAGAAAGTAGAAAGAAAGCCTGCAGAATGGGAAAAAGGACTTGCAGATCTTAGGTCTGATAGAAAACTCGTGCTCGTGGATATATAAGTTATCTTACAACTCAGTGGTAAACATAAGTCAGTTAATTTCAAAATGTACAAATGATCTGAATAGACATTATTCCAAAGATGATAAAGAAGCTGCCAATAAGTACATGACAAGGTGCTCAGCAGTATCAGTCACCAGGGAACACCCATCAACACCACGGGAGCGCTGTGCACACGAGGACAGCCGCAAGGAAGACGCGGTACCCCCGGCTGGCAAGGTCGCAGAAACCGGAGCTCTCCTGTGTTGCTGGTGGAAATAAGAACCCAGACAACCACTTTGAAGCCACTCTGGCAGTTCCCCAAGGCCAGGAAGCGCCCCCTACGGCCCAGCAGTTCTACTCCCAGGTACACACTCAGGATAAGTGAAAACACACCCACAGGAAAGCTCGTCCACGGCGAACCTCGTGGCCCAGTTCATAATGGCACAGAAGAGAAATGGCTCACGACCATCTGCCGATAGAGGGATAAAGAAACGTGGACTTTGTACAACCAGATATTATGGGGCCATAGAAAGGAATGAGGTGCCAATCCACGCCACAAGCTGGAGGAACCCTGAAAACATTTGCTAGGTGAGAGAAGCCCGTGGCAGATGGCCACGATGCTGGACTCCGTGTACATGAGATGTACAAAACCAAAATCCACAGAAACGGAAGTAGACTGGTGACGTCTAGGGCTGCTGGAGGGGGAGCCGAGTGACTGTCAATGGCAGGAGGTTTCTTTGGGGGGTGATGAAAATATGCTAACTTAGGTTGTGGTCGTACAAACCATGAATATACTGGAATCTTGGTTTATGCATTATATGTTAATCAAGATGTTAACAAGAAAAGTCAGGTCACTTGAAAAATCACCAGCGCTCATGGCCACCCAGGCCCTGTCTTTGGAGGCTGCAACAGGGTCACGATTGACCACTGTGATGTGGCTGCACATGATGGGGGGTTCTGGTGTGCCCTCAGCTCCCCACAATTTCTCCTGCCTCCCCATTACCTGGGCCTGTCCAACTCAGAAGCCAGAGCAGCAACGGGTGGGCCCCAAGGTGCATGGACGTCCAGGGGCAGCCTGCCTGGTGTTAGCCACCCGCCTGAAGCAGCACTTGCACCAAGCATGCTGACGTCCACACTGCTGACGGCCCTGGGAATGACTGAAGGGCAATGGGATGATTTCTGGAAACAGCAAATTAAGTCCCATCTTCAAAGACACCAATTCCCATGTCTTCTTCTGCCCCAGTTAAGTCAGTGAACACAGACCTGGCTCTTGTTCATGCTTTGCTGTTTAGTAGCTGGGCCTCCCTGGGCCGGTGTCTTGACCTTCCTGAGCTTTAGTCACCTGTTCTGAGACATGAGGTGGGCCCCCTTTGGCCCCAGCGTCAGAGGGTGTTGCTCCCCTCTCCGCTGACACAGCTGACCAAGGTGGGCACAGGTGTGGTTTTAGAGCCAACCCTCAGCCTGGTGGGGAGACAGGAAGTTTGTTTTCACAGCCTGGGTTTGGATGTTCTTTGAAGTCACAGCATGTGTCAGCAGGGAGGGTCAGACTCTGTGTCCTTGCTCCATCTATTTTTGGACCACAGAGAAATTAGAGCCAGTAGCAGAATAACAATTTCGGGGACCAGATGTCTCAGGAGAGATTGTTACCCTCATTAATTACTTAGACTACAACCTGCTACATCAGAGCCGAGGACCCAGTCTGCTCTCCAAAGAGGCCTTGCAGGGATCTGTGTTCTGCTGGGGCCTCTGACCTCCAGCTGCCCCGAACTTGACAGAAATTACTGACCTGGGACTGATCCATAATTTCCAAGTGCCTCTCATTAGAGGAGACAGCCTCTCAATCTCTTTGCAGCACAATTTCTCTCCCAGTCACCTGAGCAGTTGTCACTTAAAAAAAACTAAACTAAAATCTCTGTGGCTGTCATTTTTTTTCCCCTAAGCTCTTTGGCAGATTTATTTCTTACTTAAAAAAAAAGAAAGAAAGAAAGAAAGAAAAAGAAAAAGAAAAAACTCTGGGTATTTCCCCTCCAAGGCTTTCTTTGGCTTCCTCGGTCCCCAGACCTGTCTGAGGAAGGCTTGGTGTTGGGGGACCATCGCGTGACTAATGAGAGGGGACCGAGAGTCAGCTGGCCCCGCGTGGGGTGGGGTCAGAGGCCTGGACTCAGGAGAGCCGCTCGGCCTGCGAACCTGCACATGGTGGGCCCCCCGGCCATCGTGTGTGACCCTCACACCTTGTCTCTGGCAGACAAAAGCCTGACCCCGTGACCACGGCTGTGGCCAGAAGTCCCCACCTGTAGCAGAGGCCTCGAGCTTCAGGAAGAGAAGGTGAAATGCATCTCACCTGTTAGCAAGCAGCCCAGGGCTGCCCACCTGGCCAAGCCCCTGCCTCGAGCAGGGGGAGGATGGCGCTGCCCGCCCCCAGCGTGAGCTCCAGGTCCCGGGTGTTTTCCTGGGTCTTGGGGTCTGCCGGCCAGAGAGGGGCCATCAGGAAGGAGGGGGATGCCAGCCTCCAGCAAGTGAGTCAGCTGTTGGGGGCCGGGCGGGGCTTCCTCCTGCTCCCCCACCTGCTCCTGGTCCGGACCCCCACCTGTTTTCCTGTCAGCCAGAGGGACAGGCCGTGGCCCTCGGCTCAGCCCCTCACCACCCTGTGCCTGCCTTTCTGTCTCAGGAGACCCCTGCAGGCTGCCCACGTAGGAAGTGTCCCACGAGGCACCCGTGGCCTCCTGCTTCCAATCCATGTGACTTCTGTGACTCTATTTTCACACAAACTTGTGTTTTTGAGACTCGTGATTGTTCAGATAAACCTGGAGCAACACAGAACCCTGCCCACCGCAGCTGCTGGCCACACTGGGCGACAGGCCCTGGCAATGGCCACTGTGACCAAGGAGAGGAAGTTGGCATGTGGGGCTCCCGTGCTGAACGGAGCCTCCCTGGTGTGTCTGGTGCAGCTGCCCAGTGTCCCCTGTCCGGGCTCACTGCCCTCTTTGCCCCACCGTGGGCCTCCCTCTCTACTGACGCTCTCCCCAGGACCCGCCAAGCCACCTTCCCCTTCCCCGTCCTTCCAGGCTGCCTTCAAGTCCCACCTGGCCTCACAAGCCACGCCGACCTCCTGGGGCCAGGTGGACATCCCTTCACCCGTTTGCCCACCCATTGGCCTTATGGACACACCTCTCTGATGCCGGGCCCTGAGCCGGGTGCCGGGGACCCTCCCAGAGCAGGCAGGAGCAGACTCTGCCTCACAGAACTCCAGGGCTGCATGTGCTCACTTGAGCCCCATCTCCAGTGAGTTAAGACCACTGGATCCCAGTGCGGATGGGATTCATCCACATCCGAGACCCGGGTGGCATGCCTCCTGCCTCCCCGACCCAGTCAGCTCCGTGCCGCTGAGAAGGAAGCGGGCGATGCCTGCGGCCCGTCACTGAGGGCAGCCTCCCACATCCTAACGCCCCTTTCCTGGCTCGGGACGTGGATGAGTGAAGTGAGGCCCTGGGCTCACCCCCAGCACACACAGGAAAAAGCCAGGCTGCTCCCCTCCGCCTCCCCTTGCCCCCCGCCCCCCACCCGCTTGCTTTCAGTTCCCTGAATCTGCCCACTTCCCCCCACTGGGGCTTTGGTGGGTCCCCACTGCCTGGGACGCCCCAACCCCGTCCTCCACCCTCCCTGGGGGCCTTGCCTGCCCCACAGACTTCCATTTCCCCACCCGGGGTCTATTTGGCAGCTGTTTCCTAACAGCCTTTCCACAACAGTGCACTTGAGGACACCTTGCGTGACTTCGCATGGGCCACCATTTTCTCTCTGGTCTGTCTCCAGGGCACTGCGCGGTGGAGGTGCTCTGTCCCTCGGTGTGCCACGCTCCCGCTCCAGTAGGACCAGCGCCTTCCAGTCAGGCAGGGCACCGCCTGCCGGGGCTGTGGCATCACCTGGTATTTACCTCCCTTGGCCTCAGAGCAGCAGCCTCACCCGGCAAGCCTGTCTCCTGCCAGAGCCGTTACAATTTCTTAGCTCCAGGCGGAGACAGCCCGCAGATGGCTTAATTTAGCAGCATCTCGGAAGGAATTCCTTACTCCAGCTCTTCATCCTCGGACTCCCGGGGGCCAGGGGTCATGACCACACGGGGGCTCCAGGCCTGATCTGTGCTGAGGCTCCTCACGTGTGGCTGAGCTGCTCTTTTCAGAGGCAGAGTGTGCGCAAGGGACGGAGCCATGACCTCGCTGCCCGTGGCTTCCCCGACTCCAT